>NC_084483.1:31672364-32285823 GCF_030035675.1 Rhineura floridana | reverse complement strand
ATTTATTGAATTTGTATTCCATCTTTCAATCCAAAGATTCCTAGGATATTTTAATATTTTGTTTATACAAGTATACAAATCTGTACACAAATCATAAAACCACCAATATAAAACAAATATCAGGAAAATATGAAAATAGAAATGAACTGCGGTCAAGTTGATTCCAACTTATGGTGACCCTATGAATAGGGTTTTCATGGTAAATGATATTCAGAGGAGGTTTACCATTGCCTCCCTCTGAGGCAGAGAGACAGTGACGGGCCCAAGGTCACCCAGTGAGCTTCATACCCAGTAATTTATGGTAATATACCCGGTAATTTATGGTAGTATGGGATCAAACCCCCACATTTTCTTAAACTATTTCCTTTTATGTTTTGTATTCCAAATGACCCCATTTTCTAAGAAAACAATCTGTTTTGTAACTTGCCCTCTAAACTGCCTTTAGATCTGAAATTTTTGCATCTACACTTAAGTAATACACTTATAACATGATTTAAGGCTCATAAAGGAGCCATAATGCAACATATTTTCAGTGAGAAATGTGCAAAGATGTCCCTAAGTGAGCGGGGCGACATTAGGAATGGGAAATAAATTTGCTTTGGTTTGCAACATCAACCTACCTAATTCACATTTCCTGAAACAATACATTGACTGAAACACAGGTAACTTTTGAAATTCACACTTTTCCTAATTTTGTAATGCAGTTTGTCAATCAAAAATGTCTACACAATGTGTATATTAGGGGAAAATGTGCATTACAAAGCATATAATAATGAAAATAGTTTTTATGTTATTTATAAAATATGCCTCATTTTAGGGAAAATGCTTGCAGAAGTGTGTGTATTTGGCAAAATTGCAAACAAAAATATGTATTATGGGAAATGCACACTAAAACGTTGACACATTTTCATGTGCACTTTCTTTTTTAAAAAAATCACAAACTGATGCAGAAATGTGGCAAATTGAATTTAAGTTCCGGAAATTGAGAAACTGGGAGAAACTGAATTTGGCAGATTCATCCATTCCTGGCCTCCATGTCCCTGTGCTCACATTCCTTGGCTCAGAAACAGAAGTGAATAGAAGGTAAGATGCTAATGACTAACCTACTTTCAGAGCTGGCATGCAGAGAAAATTCAATTTCTGTTTCTGGAACAAGAATTGTAAAACAAAGCTTAACAGAGTCAAATTGTCATCAGCTCTTAAAGAAGCACTTTCTGCTACTGATAGATGATGATGATGGTTCTGATTTCTTACCTGCACTTCACCCTAACAACTCAGGGTGGGTAACAACAATTTAAATTTCAATATTAAAAACAGTGTAAAACAAATTACAATCACAGGAATAGAGTGGGTCCTGAAAACATGCATTTCAGGCGTCTAAGGCCAGGGCAAAGAGGTGCATCTTAAGCATACAACATAAACTACACAATGAAGATGTCAAACACAGTTCTGGGGAGGGGGAATTCCGCAACCTAGGAGCTGCCACAGAGAATGCCATTCTGAGAGAATTATCAAGAGGGCCCCCTCGGCTGATCTTAACTCCCGAGAGGGTCTGTAGTGAAAATTCTTATACTTTTTTTTTTCAAACTGTAAGAAAACTGGGTAAACAGAATCCTCTGTTTTCATAATGCTCAGATTCTTAGAGGATGCTTGAGTTTAAACCATCAGTTTAAAGGAACAACATAGCCTTACCTGTTGAATTACAGGGATGTCTTCAGCCTTCCAAAAAAAAAAAGTAATGGGAGATGTGCAAACATTCACATTAAAAATATTTCCAAAAGAGAAACAAATAGCTCGAGTGTCCTCCTCAAAAAAAGAAACAGCTAGAGTGATGTGACCATTGAATACAAAGTTTCAAATGCACCCAGGATAATTTCGTTATTTATGTGCATATCTTTGTATTTAAATATAGATCAACTTGATTGTCAATCTCTCTCTCTATATATATGGGTTGTGTCTCCTTCTCTGTATATTATAGCCAGAAAGATCATGGCTGCATGGTAATTCACATTATGATGGTTGGATCACATGAGAACATAACACACTATAATTGCATGGATAATTAAATATGCAAATCTGATTGACTGCCCAGCCATATAAAATGTGCAGGTTTCTGATCCATAAGCACACAGATTCCTTGCACATACTAATGCACACATGAGCAAAGGAATGAGTGTAGAACACAGGAAGCTGCCTTGAGTCAGATGATTGGTTCATCTAGCTCAGTACTGTCTACACTGATGGACAGCTCTCTAGGGTTTTGGTAAGGGGTCATTCCCAGGCCTCCCTAGAGATGATGAGGATTGAACCGGGGACCTTTGCATCACTCTGTCATTGAGCTCTATCATGGAGCTATGGCCCTTTCTGTATTTTACAGGAATACTGAGAAACGTCTATATCTGTGTGAACAGAAGAAAGACTTTGCCAATGCAGGAGAATGCAAGGGCAAAGAATGTATGCTTGGTGTATGAGAAGGGAATTTTAAAACAGGATGCAAAAGAGGTGAGACTCTGTACCTGTTGGATGTCTGCCCTTGAATCTACCTCTGCTGATGGGCTGTTTCCCATCTCAGTCTGCTTCATTTGTAACTGTATAGCTAAAAGTATTACAAGATTCTAGCGTTCTGAAAAATGCTGAGGACATATCTAGTTTAATTACCAAGTCTTCCTGCAAAGAATCCTAGGAGTTTTAGTTTGCTAAGGGTACTGAGAATTCTCTGTGACAAATCCCATGCTCCTCTCGCAGAACTACCGTTTCTTGGGTTCTGGGGAAAGAGAGAATAACTACTAAACAAGATATGTGTATCTTACAAATTTATCCTACCCTCAGAAAGGATCTCCTAAACTAGATGTGTGTGTACTATATGTTTATCATGCGTGTGCTGGCCCATTTACCTATAATGTAAAGGTCCTCTTTTGATACTAAAATAAACCTGTTTTGAAGGGGTGGAAAATCCATCCCGTCCCTCGCCTTCTGCCTCTGCATCCAGCTGGTGTAAGCCATTTCCCCCCAGCTTGACTCTGAATCAGAAGTGAAGACGGTTGGGAGAATATGGCTGAAAGCATCTGAGCATGGTAAAGTAAGGCAAGAGTTTGTACACCCACATTCACATCTGCTTTATAGGTAACCATCAGGCCAGCATGTGTTTAATAAACACATAGAAAGTAACCACATGAAGCCTAGCTTTTGGGAAAGACAGGAAGCTGCCTTATAATGAGTGAGACCATTGATCCATCTAGGGCAGTACTGCCTACTGGTTGGCAGCAGCTCTCAAAGTTTTCTGGCAGGGTTTTCTCCCAGTCTTACATGGAGATACTGGGGGTTGAACCTGGGACCTTTTACGTGCAGAGCAGATGCTCTACCTCTGAGCTATGCGTGTCTGCAAAGTTGTTTATCTTTATGGAATGGTGTGTACGATATCGTGAAGCTTTATTTATTCCACATTTTTTCCAAAATAGTTCACATATTTTGGGCGGTCAAGCTCCCAATTAGATGGCATTGATAAACTTGATTTGCACACTTGGGACTGAACTGGGCACCTCTGATGTCAAACACCAGAACTCTCCTTTTTCACTTGAGCCAAAGAATCAGGTTCTTTCTATTAAGCAGTATCTGAGTCCTAGTTTTTCTGAGCACTAAGCAACCTAGTACAAGTCATAATGAGCAGTAGTTTACACAAATACAATTAATGGTGGAAGGTTGAAGTATGGCTTCATAAATGTATTGAAATAACTTGCCGTCTGGCTCTGCAAAATGCAAAGTTATAGGGCAAGCAACATCAAAATATAAGAATTCTAAATTATACAGCCACGAGAGTGGCTGTATACTATAGCCAGCATGGATTTTTCACATTCCGCAATTTTAAATGGAAAATACCCCCGCATGTCATTCTGATGATTCCCATAAGCTCATTTCAAAACAAAACCTTACAAAACTTATAGTTCTGAACTCAGAAATGCTTTTTTAACAACCCCTTTCAATTTTCATGGCGATACACAAAACAGTCAGAGAGAATAGGCAGTTCAAAGTGTAAAAAGAGAGAAAAAAACTCAGAGCCCTTTTGGACTTTTTTTTGCCAGAGTTCTCATAATCTGTTGAAATTCATTAAAAATCAGCCATGTTCACAGAGTACCTGTAATCCTAATACTGACCTTGCCCCATACTCTGATCTTCATCTACTGCAGTTTAAAAGTTAAAAAAAATGCCTGGTTGATTTTTAATTAATTTAAGAAATTTTGGCTGGAAGCCTCTTATAACGCGGGGCATGCTCAGTAAGGACCAACTGTCAGTATTCTAAAAGCGTCACAGCTGCTGGGCTTGGCTAATCAGAGGGCCACACCCACACCAGACTTGATTTCACTTGAGACAGTCATGGCTTCCCTCAAAGAATCCTGGGAAGTGTAGTTTGTGAAGGGTGCTGAGAGGAGACTCCTATTCCCCTGAGAGAATGGTTTAACAGTCAGCCACTCTGATTGAAGGTCTGTGAGAGGAACAGGGCGTCTCCTAGCAACTCTCAGCACCCTTCACTAACTACACTTCCCAGGATTCTTTGAGAGAAGCCATGATTGGCTTTCAGCCATGGCTTTGAGAGAAGCCATGATAAATTCTTTTAAATTGTTTTTAAAAGATGTGTTTTTAAATTTGTATATTTGTTTTTAATGTTTTTAGTTATTGTAAACTGCCCAGAGAGCTTCGGCTGTGGGGCGGTATATAAATACACTAAATAAATAGATAAATAAATAATGATTGTCCAAAGTGTAATAGAGGCCTGGTGTGGATGTGGCCAGGGACAGCTTTGTTTTAAATTTGGGTGGGAGGTAGGGTTGCCAGGTTCAGGGCCTGAGACTGATCCTGTATCTTTAGGAGAAGAGAAAGTCAGCCAAGTGCAGGTGTTCTTGTAACTTTGTAATGGGAAAAACCAAAAGGTAGAATTCTCCCTTCCCCCAGCACAACTTTGAAAGATACAGAAGACATCTTGGTTGCCAGGCCCAGCCTGGTCAGTTTTACCTATCCTAATCATGATTGCATAGGAGTATATCCGATTCAACTCCATAATCATACAAATGATCAGACCTGCCTTTTCCCTCCTTCCCCTCTCCTCTCCCTGCCTCTTCCCCTCCCCTCTTCCTTCTTCCACCTCCCCTGCCCACTCCAGCCCTCCATCCTTCCCCTCCCAGTCAGTTTTACCTATCCTAAGCATGATTGCACAGCAGTAAATCCCACTGAACTCAATAAACATGCAAATGATCACATCTGTCCTTCTTCTCCCCTCCCCCTCCTGCCTGCTCCCATCCCAGTCCTCCCCTCTGCCTTTCCACTCCTCCCTCCTCCCCCTCCTCCCTTCCCCATCCCCTGTGGTCAGTTTCACCTATCCTAAGCATGATTGCCGTGTGTGTGTGTGTAAATCCCACTGAACTCAATAAGCATGCAAATGATCAATCCATTCTCAGCAAACTTGCGCAGGATCCCATTTCTTACCTCCCGGATTAAAAAGCAGGGAAATTCACTAATATGCAAAAAACCTTGCGGTTTAAGAATGTACCTATAGTCCACAGATATTTCTACCAAACTTTAAAAAGCAGGGAAATTGGGCAGCTATAGTGAATGCACCAGGGGAGCAGGAGACCTGAACTCCTCTCTGAGATATTGTACTGCCCTACAAAGTTGTCAAAACGCAAACACAATTTGGGTTGGTCTTTCACAGTCCAATGCACTTGCTGTGTAGCTTGGAAGAATTTGGTAACATGTGCCTCTGAGCATATGGTGAGTGGTGGCAACACCTGTAATCAGCCCAAATAATAGAAAGAAGATATGTCCTGTGCTGATCTTGTTTTAGCCGGGAGGAAGCAACATTATTAAGACAGTTGATATAGTTCAGATGGTCACTTTAAATATGTCTGATTTACTTTGCAATTTTAGTGAAGTTTCCTATAGGAAATCATTTTCTTTTGCTTTTGTTTCTATGAATATGTGAAGTACAGCAACTCTTTGCAAAATTTATACTAAAAAAACTCCCAAAATAATTGTGGAATAATGGCACTGACTTCTGCAAAATAGTCTCCAGTGGACCTCAGAAGCATCTCAGTTTGCACAAGATAAGACAGTGTAAGGTGAAATATATTCTAGCAAAATTCTAGATGTGCTCAATGTTTTTAATTGATCGTGAACACCTTGCCTTAAATAAAGTGGTTTAAACATAGCAGGCTGAAAACATGCATCCTCTTTTTTCCAACAGCTAGAGTCATTGCTAAAGTAGCAGCATATTGTAATCAGTCTGATTTTACATTAAACTGCAGTTTCAGGTCCAACTGTTAATGCACCCAAAATAAAAATAGAACATAACCTCCAATATAAAACACAAAAGGCTGTCTTCACCATCACATGACAATGACCAATAAAAAGGCTTTGAAATTAATAAACATACATTTGACACAGATTTCTAGGATGAATAAGGAGGGGAAAATTTTTCTGGTTTAGATTCTCTGTAGAAATATTAGTAACACAGGAAAGAAGCAAAGTAAGAAGAACACCAACAAACATACAAAAATATAATTCTCCATCTTTGGAGATGGCAGGTGTTGCCACCACTCACCATATGCTCAGAGGCACATGTTACCAAATTCTTACAAGCTACACAGCAAGTGGATTGGACTGTGAAAGACTAACCCAAATTGTGTTTGCATTTTGACAACTTTGTAGGGCAGTACAATATCTCAGAGAGGAGGTCAGGTCTCCTGCTCCCCTGATGCATTCACTATAGCTTCCCAATTTCCCTGCTTTTTAAAGTTTGGTAGAAATATCTGTGGGCTATAGGTACATTCTTAAACCGCAAGGTTTTTTGCCTATTAGTGAATTTTCGTATAAAGGTCCCCCCATTACATTGAAAATAAGCCAACATCTAAGAATTACAAAGCCTAGAGCTGTCAAAAATACAGGTTGCAAAGCAAAACACAGGCTGTAAAGCAAAGACACACAGATGACAGTTTAACCTTAGCAAAACAAAAGAATAGGCTGGTAAATTTCACGTTAGCAAAGCAAAGAGGCAGGCTCATCAGTTTAACATTAGCAAAGCAAAGTTCTTTGTTTTTGTTTTAATCCAGGGTCCGGAAAATCTAGGGAAACTTGCAGCGTTCAGGATCATTCTGCAAAGATAGCAAATCTGTGATCTATCGAGAAGTCCAGACTCAAGTTCGGTTTTAGCAAAATTCTTGCCCATCCCTATGAGCAGCTTTTAAATAGCAGCATAAGTCTTTACATGCCTACTCAGAAATAAGTCCCATTGCATTCAACGGAGGTCACTTTCAGATAAGTGGAAGTGCAATCCTATGCAAGAGTTGTATTTGACTAAGTCATACTCAGAGCAGACCTATTGAAATCTGTTGATTCATTGAAATAAATGGTCCATTTTCAATGGATCTACTTCAAGTCTGACTACAGTCTCATGTCTATCCAAAAGTAATGTCTATTGTGTTCAGTTGGGCTTACTCCCAGGTGAATGTGCATAGAATTACAGTCTTAGATGCTTTAATTAAAGCTGCCCAGTATGGATTACCAAATTTTAACTGAGTCTGATCATGTTAAATAACAATATTTGAACAGAGCTATTTGCTTTTTGTGTTTGTTTATGAATAGCTATGTATCCTTAATCCTCCACACTCATTTGCTATTGTCCCTTTTAACAAGGAAAATATCTGATGTGTGTCTTTTCATTTCAGCTTGTTCCTTCATCCCATTGTATTAATTCTCTTCAGTTTACTCTGGCTTACTTTTCTAATCCTTCCTTTTTGTAATGTTGGTAGATTCTTCTTGTGGAAATAATTTGAATAGTGTTATGAAGTTAAATACACACAAGCCTCATCAGAGCTAGATTTGACTTATAATTTCTCTTATGTAACTTTTATAACATTGTCTAACAATGACCCCAGTTGGAATAAATCCAGATGTTCAGTCACATCTATCTGTTATGCGTTTGTTGCAAGACATACTGAAAAACACAAGAGTTACTGCACAGCCTCTGTTATTAGAAGACTCTTTGCTAATAAGAGGAAATTGGAACATTTTCACTCTTATTAATATAATTATGTCAGTTTTCTAGAAAACGTTCAGTCTTCTTTTTCTACAATGAAAAGTACAATGTTCAGCACTCACACTTCATAGTCATTTTAATGGGCAATTAGCAAGCTGTTAGAGCTCTACCCATTCTCCTGCTAATGGAAACTATATAGTACTTTATACACTCTTATAGGATTAATATTCCCATATTCACTCAAAAGTAGCTCCCACTGAATGCAATGGGACTTGTTCCCTAAAAAGCATGTTATAGATTGTAGGGATGGAAGTCTCTTTCCATTTTGGTTTTCTGTTTCCCATTTTCCCTATCTTAAATTCAGTTCTCCACATTTCTGCATAACAAAAAATCCTCATGAAAATTCTTCAGCATTTTAGTGACAATTTCTCCTAATAAACACATTTTTGTGTGCAGTTTTGACTAATGTAAGAACATAAGAACATAAGAAGAGCCTGCTGGATCAGGCCAGTGGCCCATCTAGTCCAGCATCCTGTTCTCACAGTGGCCAACCAGGTGCCTGGGGAAAACCCGCAAGCTGGACCCGAGTGCAAGAACACTCTCCCCTCCTGAGGCTTCCGGCAACTGGTTTTCAGAAGCATGCTGCCTCTGACTAGGGTGGCAGAGCACAGCCATCATGGCTAGTAGCCATTGATAGCCCCGTCCTCCATGAATTTGTCTAATCTTCTTTTAAAGCCATCCAAGCTGGTGGCCATTACTGCATCTTGTGGGAGCAAATTCCATAGTTTAACTATGCGCTGAGTAAAGAAGTACTTCCTTTTGTCTGTCCTGAATCTTCCAACATTCAGCTTCTTTGAATGTCCACGAGTTCTAGTACTATGAGAGAGGGAGAAGAACTTTTCTCTATCCACTTTCTCAATGCCATGCATAATTTTATACACTTCTATCATGTCTCCTCTGACAAGCACTTTCCCCTAATATATGCATTTTTGTATACATTACTTGGTGGGAGACCTGCATCACAACAATCGGATAAATGCAAATTTCAAAGATGGCTGTGTTTTTGCTCTCATATTGTTTCAGAAAGTGCAAATTTGATAGAATTGGCTGTAAATGCAAATTGATCTGATGTCTTCCCCATCCCTTCCAACATAAGTCATACCCAGAGTAGACCTGTTGAAATTCATTGATATAGCTAACTTGGGTCCAGTAATTTGAATAGGTCTTCTCTCCATAGGGCCTCATTTCTTATCTTACTATATTATATTTTTTGTAAGGGTGACTACAACCCATGAATACTTCTGCACAGACGCATGCCTGACTTGAAGTGTTTACAGGTAGCGTGACACTTACAGGCCAGGTGGGCACGGAAAGGCAAGCCACGGCAGCAGTGGGGGGTGGAGGCAGCATTGGCAGAGGAGGGCAGTGGGGACAGCAGGGAGATGGAGGAGCGGGTAGGCTTAGTGGGCCTAGCAGGCACGGCCTAGTCAGCAGATGAGCAAGCAGCAGCAACAACAAGACCATAAAGTAAGTGGGGAGTATGGCAGGGGCCTGGAGACCTGTGGGGGTGGGTGGGGGAGGTTTGGAGACCTGTGGAGGAGGCAGCAGGGGAGGCTTGGTGACCTGTGGGGGATGGAGGAGGTTTGGCAATCCATGGTGAGGAGGTTTGGCATCCCATGGGAGCAGGGAAGGTTTGGAAACCTGTGGGGGGTGGGGGAGGCTTGGTGACTTGGGGTGGGGGAGACTTGGCAACCCATGGAGGGGGCAGGGGAGGTTTGGAGGCACTTGGAGAGGGTGGGGGAGCTTCATCGACCCATGAGGACCCTCTGGCAACCCATGTGGGGTGGGGTTGGTCTGGGGTTGGTGAGGGGATGGGGAGGGCTAGAGGGCACCAGGCAGAGGCAGTGGGTGGGGAGCGCTAGGGGGTTTATGGCAGAGGGGATGAAGGGATGGCTAGGGGGTACCTGGCAGAGTGGGTGGGGGAAGGCCTTGGGGATGCTATTAGGCGGTATGTAGGTGGGGTTGATGAGCAAAGTGAGCAGGGCCACTATACATTTAAAGTAGTATTATACCACTTTATACAGTCATGGCTTCCCTCAAAGAATCCTGAGAACTGTAGTTTGTTAAGGGTGCTGAGAGGTGTTAGGGGACCCCTTTCCCCTCACAGATTTACAATTCCTAGAATGGTTTAAGAATCAATCCCTCTTCCTAGGGAATGCTGAGAATTGTACTCTGTGAGGGAAATGGGGTCTCCTAACAACTCTCAGCACCTTTAATAAGCCACAGTGTAGCTGGGAATAGACACTGCAAGCCACTCCGAATGATGGTTCTAGGAGCATTTTCAGACTATGAACCTGCTTCTTCAAGGGCAGCCCAGAAGAGGCTGTTCCACCACATCCCAGACCTAGGACCATCCAACAACAAAACCACTGTCTTGCCTGGTGTCCAAAAGATGGGGAGAGGGAGAGGAGGAGAAGCATTATAGGATTCATTCAGAAACTCCAAGTCTACCACTTGGAGTTTAGGGGAGACCTGGTGAGTCCCTTATTCCCTCTACATGGAAGTATATCAATAGCATCCCATAAATGGGGCCACTACATAAAATAAAAGACTGTATACAATTGCTTTATAATGTTTGATATTTGTAAGTCTGTCTGATTTCTTCTCCTGTCTGCATTGCTTTCCCAACCTGGATTTAAAAAACTTCACCTCTTGAATGAAACAGGATACCACTTTCCTATAGGAATAGCAGAGCAGAAACCTACAGAAAGATGACCTGCATATGCAGGTTCTGATGCCTTCATGAAGTCAACACAGTCCTTTTCTTCTTCTCAGATCTATTTGCATTATTAGAACCATCAGCACTTAGAAGCAGCTGCTGTGCAATCCATGTGGGTAAATCTAGAGAAAGCCAAGGAAACAAGTCAGAGATCCATGCTTTTCTCATGCGGCCAACTGAGAACATCCCATCAAAATGATGTGTGCATATGGAACAGGCAAGTAGGATACTTATGTTTAGAACCCTATTGGAATGGTGATTAGTGATGGAGTTTTAAAGAACATGTCCACCTTTTCTTGGCTGCTCATGATTTATGGCTTCATAGAAAATTGAGCCAAGCCTGGAGACAGGGGGATAATCAAAACTACTGCATAAAAAGAACAGAATGCAGATATTATGACCTATCTTGAGAAAAAGAAGACAAATTGGTCCTCTTTACTCCCCTCCCCTCCCTCTCTCTTCCCCCTCCCACAGTCCAGTGCCATGCATTAAAAATATCTGATTAGCTAAGCCTCTTTAATGCCTCTTGAATTAAGGTTGTTGTTTTTTTAAAAAAATATGTATATGGAAATTTAAATATAAGAGAAAAAGCTCTTGGTAATAAGGAATCTGAAATAAAATATTGATAACAATGCATTACATTTGATATCATATTGCAATGTGTCAATGCAAGTAATTTTTAAATGAGGTAGCATTTTCTCTGCTGCAAACAAAGCATGCTCTGTTGCTTTGCATATCTTGTTTTATTTGTCCAGCAGTATGCTTTATTTTCTGCAATGATTTATCCCCCTACAATTTTGTTGGCCATAAAAACTTCATTTTTTTTGTCCCAGTAACTAATTGAGGATTGCAGTTATCAGTTATATGTGTGTCATTCTTTGGCTGATGTTGAAGCTGTTATTTCAAATGACATCTCCCCCACCCCAACAGCTGCTAATTTGCATTTTCTACTTTACCAAAGCTGATAATGGAAGCCAATGGCCAAAAATGATAACCAGAGAGTCTTGTATAAGTTGGTGGGTGTCAACAATGTAATTACCACTCTTTTCATGTGGTAAATAATTTTGATGATTTAGCCCTGCTGGCTCAGTTGAGTGAGATATGTTTGTGGACTGATCAGAGGTATATCACCAGTCCGAATGCATAAAATTCACCAACATTTCAGTGGCTAACCTTACACACGTGTCTAGTTGTCTTATAAGGAGAAAACTGACATTTTCCCTCTATACAATTCAGATGCTGAATGCAGAATTAATTGTGATCTGGACCTGGGATTTTTTAAAACTCTTTCCTTTAAAGCCACTCTTTAATACCTGCTCAACTTTGTTCTTCAAAACAAAAGGCATAAATAAGATGTGTATCTATTATCATCAAGACTGAAGGAAATTGCAGTCAGGCCCTTCTCCCAGAAATGTGTAACATCCAGCCTACCAAAGATTTCTGTGCAATTTGCAAACTTACACTTTACACTGGGTAGAATCCAACTAACTTGTTTCATCAGCAAAGGATTTACACTTGTGTAATGGAACGCTCCCCCTCTCTTCCCCCACCCCATGCACCCACTAAATCTGTTCTGGTGTTTCTCCCAATTCTCCAGAGCATATTCGGAGAGGGTGCAAGGTGCACCCGGGGGGAGAAGGGAGGAAGTTCTGTTGAGCAAGCATAAATCCTTGAACTGATGGAACAAGTTAGTTGGATACTGTCCATTGTGATTATTGATGTGTCTTGATAAATGTATTTACGTATTCTCCCTGTGAATGTTAATGTAATGGGCCATTGCTATGATCTGTTTTAAGTAGGGCAGAGTTGAAATTTTTCAGAAAAGAATAATCTAAGTACTCTGATATTTTTCCTGTTTTGGGGATTCTCCCTAAACTTCTTCCCTGGAGAATAGCAGAATATCTGGGAGGATGGCCCTCCCAACTTCTGTACCCACAGATAGCATGAGGACTTTTGAGCACAAGTGTAGGTCTAACTCAAATATATTTGAATGTTGTTGAAGGAATACATGGGCCCCTGCCCCATTCACAGAATCATAGAATCGTAGAGTTGGAAGGAGCCTATAAGGCCATTGACTCCAACCCCCTGCTCAATGCAGGAATCCAAATTAAAGCATACTGATAGGTGGCTGTCCATCTCCCTCTTGAATGTCTCCAGTGTTGCAGAGCCCACCACTTCCTTAGGTAATTGGTTCAATTGTCGTACCGCTCTAACAGCCAGGAAGTATTTCCTGACGTTCAGTCGAAATCTGGCTTCCTGCAACTTGAGCCCATTATTCCATGTCCTGCACTCTGGGATGATCAAGAAGAGATCCTGACCCTCCTCTATGTGACAACCTTTCAAGTACTTGAAGATTGCTATCATATCTCTCCCTGAGTCTTCTAAAGGCTAACATGCCCAGTTCTTTCAGTCATTCCTTACAGGGCTTTGTTTCCAGTCCCCTGGTCATCCTCGTTGCCCTCCTCTGAACCTGTTCATGTTTGTCTGCATCCTTCTTACAGTGCAGTGTCCAGAACTGGAGGCAGTATTCAAGTGCTGAATGGAGGAGAACTAGTACTTCATGCGATTTAGAAACTATACATCTTGTAATGCAGCCTAAAATAGCATTTGCGTTTTATGCAGCCACATCACACTGTTGGCTCATTTTCAGCTTCAACAATTCCAAGATCCTTCTCTCATGTAGTATTGCTGAGCCAAGTATCCCCCATCTTACAACTTTTTCAGTCCCAGTGAACTCTTGGGGAATTCCACCTCAGTCTAGTCTAACATTTTTAAAGAAATATTAATTTTAAAAATTGAGATTTTGGGGGCCTAACAGCAGGGATCCATAGGAACAGTCACTTAAAAAAAAACACAACCACACCACTTCTAATTTAAACAAACTTTTAAAAAATAAAGGCTACATTTGGTGGGGGTGGGGCCCCATAAAAAACCTTTTTGGGGCTGAATGTGGTCCATGGGCTGTGGGTTAGCCACCCCTTCAAGAATATTTGGTAAAAATATCCCCTCTTTCACCACCCACAAATAACGTGGAGAATTTTAGGGGTCCATTTTCACTTTTAGGCCTAATTTTAAGTCCACAGAAATTAGTCAGGTTTGGCAGTGCAATCCTATGCATATCTACCCAGGAGTCATTTCCTCTGTATTTAAATAAGTAGTATTGCTGCCTGAAGCTGAAATACTATGCACACTTACTTGACATTAAGCCCTACCGAAGGGGCGATTTTCACCATTGCTCCTGCACTGTCACCAGCTATGGTTCTGACCCTCCAGAGGAGGTTTTCAGGTAGCATAGGAAGTTGCCAGGGAGCAGTAAAATCAGCAAAAATTGCCTCCTCCTGCCCCCCACGCTCACAGGAAGTCAAGTTCTAAGCCATGTTCTGAAATACAGTTTTCAGATCTAAAGATGCTAGTGGTATGTATACATCAGTAGTTTGCACATATCTAGATGGGGGAGATATGAAAGCTCCCTTTTAGATATAATATTCTTTCAGAGAAACAACAGCAGTGAAAGCAGCTCCTAGTCCCAACGGAACAGTGTTACATTATTTTCATTGGGCCTTAGGTGCAATCATCTTTTCCTCGATCTCATGGGGTTCCATAAATCACTACCCAGGAGGGTGGTACATTGTACGAGCATACAGTTCAACTATTTAGGGGTGTACATGTTACATTCAACCAGTGTACAGTCTGCCTTCCTGCATCCAGAACCACTGAGCCAGTCAACAAGCGTACACTCTTTCAGCCAAACACTTCTCCATGTGTAGAGCCAGCTCGTTTCTGGGTTCAGTGTAACATGTAGTTGAGCCTAGTGTGAACACCCTTTGTGTGAAAGAGTATGCACTTGTTGATTCTTATAGCTCAGCTCTTGTGTACCCAGGCATTGTGCGGTACACTCCTTGGCTGTTACATGTGAAAAAAATAACTGTTTGCAAATACAGGTACAGAGGTCGCCCATTCATTGAAGATAACATGTGAACACCCCTACACTGGGAAGCCTGCATGAATCTCATGACGATGGGGGTGGTGCAGAAGTTGTTTACCCCACAGCCCTTTCCTCCTCCTCTTGCCCCTTCATAAATGGACTAGGGGATTAGAGACTAGCCTTCATGATGAAGGCAGGGGGGGGAGTCTGTGGAGCAGAGCTTGGCAATGCTACAGTTATCATTTCCCTTTTATAATCCCCACCTCCTTTTCTCCCTTTCCTAAAGATGTTTTGTAATGCTGCTGCCTAGGCAATGATCACCATCTCTTTTTTATTTCCATTTGGTTGATTCTTCCCTGATTGTTATGGCCAGCGTTGCACTGCATGCCTTCAATTCTCCCTCTCCCTAACCACCAAATCTCATAACAAACTGACAGTAACATTTACCTGAGGAAGCTTTACAAGAAACAAAAGAAATAGATCATGCTCCTTATCGTGATGCTAAAAAAGAGAGAAAAGTAATCCCTCTCTATGAAAAATGAATGTTCTTTGAATATATTTCCATGAACATAAAAAAGGTCAGGCACAGGGTTAGTAGTCCTGGGGTTTTGTCCTCAGAGAGGGAGGGATTCCAAACAGCCGAGTGTTTTAAACATTTATCTAGAAATAAAAATTTAAAAGATAGGTGCTCAGCCTACCAAAATAGATTTAATTTTCTTTTAATGTTCCTGTAAGCCTGCCAAGATGAGAATTTGACGTCTGGATTCAGTTCTGGGTGAAGGAAAATGACATTATCCAGTGCAGGCCCACTTTGGAAAAGTTGAGAGCTGTAAAAGTTTTATTTGCTCATCAAAATAACATGCCAAGTTGTGTGCAGTCTCTGAGGCTTCCATAAGCAACCTATTGCAAATAGCTAGAAGTTGTCCATCTCCTGACATATTTCATATCACAGTGCCCAAGGGCAAAGTGTAAGGCTTTTAAATAGCAGAGAGGAATTCTTATTTAATTGACTTCACATTTGATTGACATTGTCTGCTTATACATATTTACCCCCCTGGTTGATTAATTCAGCCTCACTGTGGTCATCGTGGCCATCTTTCATTCCACAGCTTCTGATGCTCTGTTGTAATGCGCCATTTGCTGCTGGATGCTAGTGCTCTTGTCTCTTCTTCTGGTCTGATGGCCCTATATACAATCTTGTCTAAGAGAGAGAGAAAAGGTAGTTACTCTTGCAGAAGGAGATTAATATCATATCATTATTTTTGTTTTATTGTTATATACAAAGCACAACTTAAAACAACGATCAAATATGGTCCTCTTGAGTTGTAAATTTCCAGTGTTTGTTCTGGTACTCTACAAAACACTTCAGTCTTTCAATATTCATTACAGTTTGATCGCTGTCCCACCTTCTATGTACCATGTCACTTAATTTGTCCATCTCTGTGAAATCTGCATTTCAGTAATTATTCCTAAACTGTTTACAAAAATGTATTAGGGAAAAGTACACACAGAGATTTGCATATTAATGCAAATAAACACACAGAATGTATTATATTAGGGGAGATTGCTTGCACAAATGTGTATATTAGGAAAACCACATGCAAAAATGAGTATATTATGATAAATGTACATGGAAAGACATAGACTATTTAAATTTAAAAAATTGCAAACTGATGTGGAAATTGGATGAATAAAATGAGGAATTGAGAGAAACTAAAATTGACAGATTCGTCCATCCCTATGACTGGTAGATTGTGTTCAGCATGGTAGATCACAAGGGACGGAGAATCAGGGCAATAGAAAGCAGAAGTCAGTCACTCAGCATCACAAATGGCTTAGTGAGGGAAAGATAATCTCAAAGGAGGATAGGAGAGGAATTGCTATTGATGGGGTTAATGCACTTCACTATGAGTTAACATTGATTGACTATCCCTGAGCTTTTTATACCACTGTTACTTAACTACTGAGACATGATCTGTTTCATGCTAGTCCTCTAAACAAAGAAATTATATGCTGAAGTTTGATCTGGCGGCTCTAGCTATACTACATCCCTTGCTTTCTTCAACACCCTTTAAGAAGTCTGTGGATTTTATCCTAGAATCGATGGAGACTGAGTACTAATCTCGATCTATTGCATATTGTTTGCCCCTGAAAAGCACTTTTTGAGAAACTGGTTCATTCCAAAGATAAATGGTCATTGCAGATTGATTCTATATTACCCTTCAGTGTATCCATTTTAAAACAGATAAAAACAAATGTAGGTTGTTTTGGCCATGAAGGGGTATATCTACACCTGTACAATGATGTTGTGGGTGGTGGGTGTATACCAAGGTCACAATCACCACTTCATTTTTCATTCACCTGGGGCATATACAGGGAGGAAAAGGCATGGATAATCTAATCAAGATGAGGATTTTCAAGCACACATCAAGTAACTACACCCACTCCTGTGGATGGCAGGATCTATAATAACTCTAGATTTGAAAGCAGCACATTGAGGACAAGAATGAATAGATCCAGATTGAGAAAAACTATATTTTTATGCTACAAATGGGTTAATGTGTATGCAGCCTATGTTTAAAGAAAACAGTAGCCCTACATGGTCAGGGCTGGGAAGGCACATTAGTGCTGGTTTCACATGCCTTAGGTCTTTCTCATTATGTTCTCTAGAAAATTGTAACTAGTCCTCGATTAGGCCCAAGAACTCAATGTTCAAATTATAGAGGTATCAGTCAGGGATGGGTGAGAATTTTCAGTTCGCATTTCATGCTGAATCTATCAAAGTTACACTTTTTGAAACAATATGGGAACTGAAACACAACAATCCTTCAAAATTCACACTTATTTGAATTTTGCAATGCAGTTCACCAACCAAACACTGTTTACAAAAAAGTTTATGTTAGGGAAAGTGTGCATAAAAATGAATATGCAAATGACAATAACATGCAAAAATCCATTATACGATGAGAAATTGTTTGCAAAAATGTGTAAATTAGTCAAAACTGTCTACAAAAATGTGTTTATTAGGAGAACTTCACACTAAAATGCTAGAGAATTTTCATCAGGATTTTTTCTAAATAATTGCAAATTGCTGCAGAATGTGGAGAACTGAATTTAAAAATGGAAAAATGAGCTGAGAGAACCAAAACTGACAGATCTTTCCATCCCTGTTGTCAATGTATATTGTTGTAAGTCGCTTTGGGTCGTATTTGCGAGGAAAGTGACTAACAAATATTAACAACAACAGTGAACAGATACACTGAGCAGATGAAATATATCCTTTACAGAATAAAAATACGGAATGAAATACATCCATCTAAATCCAAACCAGAATCCAGTATCCACATCTTACACTGGGTAGCACAGAAGTGAATTGCAAGCTATTGTGGAAGAGAGAAAAAATGAACAGAAGAGGATGATGAAAAATATGTGATGGTTTCACATTCTAAATCCACAATTACAGGAAGAAAGGCCAAACAAAATGGATAAAAGCTATGCACATAGTCAGAAACACATCCAAACCTTGGGAAAATCATGGACAATTCAGTTCCCTTACTATACATTGTTTCTTATAATACATTAAAGGTTTTTACAAAGGGCAAAAATAACAGCAGTGTGATTTTGGTATTTGTTTTTTCACAAGTGATACAGGTGGTTGGAAATATTCAGTAAAGAGCCTAATCTAACTATCCAGTGGTTCTCCTTTCATCAGTCCCAGCAAGCACGGCTAATGGTCAGGGATGATGGGAGTTGTAGTTCAGCAATATCTGGATGTTCCCCACCCTGATATAAAAATATTAGAAGTATACATATATGGATGAATAAAGCTTACAACTTTATACAAATAACGCATTATAAATGTATCAGGAAGATACTGACAATATCAAAATCAGAAACTAAACATCTTTTGCAGGTAGTGAAATTTATCTATCATTTTGGATTAGAATGGAGTAGGGATGGAATCTGCTGGTCAGTGCTGGTTCGAAAGCTTTCCATCAATGTAATAGGCTGGCATCAATTCAAGTTTGTTCTGTATCTGCTAGCTGTTACTTTTACTGATCTGTTTTTTTTTCACTTGGAAAAAATATAATTATTTTGAAGAAAATACCAATATTTTAAAAGGAAATTTTGATGTTATCATTCTTACAATTAATGTTTTAGAGGGTTTTTTTTAAGTCTATTTTCAAAAATAGCTATGAAAATTTGCTACATTAAAATCCAATCCTCAGCAATTACCTCCTCCAGGATGCACACCTTAATGTGGTGAGGGGGTTTGAAAGTGTCAAAGAAGCTGAGAGCAAGAGGCCAGACCCCTAGCAGGGGCACCCAAGGCAGAATGGTCAAAGCTGAGACACCAGACTAAGATGCATCCAGACTCAGAGGAAGGCAATGGTAAACCACCTCTGAATACCTCTTACCATGAAAACACTATGAACAGAGTATCCAAAAATGCAACACGAGATAGTGGAAGATGAAAGCCTCAGGTCTGATGGCACTCAGTGAGCTACTCGGGAAGAACAAGTACATATAGCTCTGTGACTAATGATGCAGCTGGGTCAAAGCTGAAAGGAAGCCCAGATGCTGATGCGCACAGATGCAAAAGGAGAGTCCAGAGTTGTATGATGTACACAACATGAAACGTGAGAAGCATGAACCAGGGAAAGTTAGAAATTGTCAAGAAAGAAATGTAATGTATCAACATTACAATACTTGGCATGAGTGAATTAAAATGAACGGGAATGGGGCATTTTCAATCACGCAATTACAAAATATTTTCTGCAGGAAATGAGAAATAAGAAGAAATTGGGTTGCTTTAATAATTAGAAGTGATGTAGCAAAAGGAATTAGGAGCTACAATGCAAGGTATGAGCGAGTGATATCAATGAGATTAAACAGGAAACCTATAAACATAACCATCATCCAAGTTTACGCTCCAATGGCAAATGCAGAAGAAGAGGGATTGGAGAGATTTTATGCAGAAGTACAGGAAGAAATTGATCACACACCAAAACAAGATGTGCTGATAATCATGGGGGACTGGAATGCAAAAGTAGGGAACAGAGAAGAACAAGGGATAGTGGGAAAATGGGGCTTAGGAGACAGAAATGAAGCAGGAGAAAGACCTATTCTGTGAAGCCAATAATTTGTTTCTTTCAAACACATTTTTTGAGCAACCAAAAAGACGACTGTACGGGTGGACATCACCAAATGGTCAATACAGGAATCAAATTGATTATATAATTGGTAGCAGGAGATGGAGAAGTTCCATACTTTCTGCAAAAAACAAGACCAGGAGCAGACTGCGGTATAGATCATGAACTGGTAATATAAAAAAATCAAAGTAAAGCTAAAAAAGAACAACAAAGCAATTATAATGCCAAAACACAATTTAAATAACATCCCAGAAGAATATAAAGATCAAATAAGGAACAGATTTGAGGCTTTGAACTTAATTGATATAGAACCAGAAGAATCACGGACTGAAGTCAAAGACATTATCAGGGAAGAATGCAAAAAGACAATACCTCTAGTTAAAAAGAGAGAAAGACCTCAATGGATGACTGACAAAACTCTTCAAATGGTTAAAGAATGTCCTGTCCAGAGCCGAAACCACGAGGCTGAGACGTGGGTGCAATTAAATCTCATTTTATTAAAGTAATGGATACATCAAAGGCATTGTGCTTCATAGAAAAACCTGCACTAACTCACTAAAAGTCCCTAACTACACTCTAGACATGCTCTGCAGCATATGAAGGAAGTTGACTCAGCAACTCCACACTGTGAGTTGCAAGCTTAAATAGGGAACGTTTTTGAACGTAATCTCTGACTCCTTCGCAAGTCCTGTCTCTGCCCTGTCCGTTTCTCGTGGCAGCGGGAGAGAGGTGATGGGGAGCGGGCTCATCAGATGACTCCTGCTCCTGAGTAGCAGGCTCCAGGTCAGGAGGCTGCGTCACGCTGGTGGCATCCTGGGAACTGCTTGGCAAGGGAGGAGTTGGCAAGTTCTCCAGAGCTTCCCCCAACAGGTCCTCTGCAACAACAGGGGGCGGCACGCCATCTGTGGGAATTGGCTTGAGTTCAGGCTCGCTCCCCCCCCCCAAGGTCCTGCTCAGACTCAACAACTCCTGGGTTTTCCGTGCCTTCTGGCAGCTGAGGCACCTGAAACTCATGCCTCCCCCCTCCCTGCCCCTCCAGGGAGAGCAGAGGCTCAACAAAGAAAGAAGGAAAGCAAAAGCAAAAGGAGATAGAAAGGTGGTCAGAACCCTAAATGCAATAATACAGCGACTAGTACGTAGGGACAAAGAGAACTATTACAATAGTTATTGTATAAAAATAGAAAAGGACAACAGAAAAGGTAGAACAAGAGCCCTATTTCAAACGATGATAGATTCATTCACGGAGGAACCGTATGATGAAGAACCAGAAATTTTAGAATGTAAGGTGAAAGCTGCTCTTAAAATACTTGGAAGAAACAAATCAACAGGAACAGGTGGCATACTAATAGAGTTGCTACAAGTTACTGAGACTAAATCTGTCCAAATTTTGACAAAAATCTGTCAAGAAAAAAAAGGAAAACTAAACAATTTCACGCAGACTGGAAGCATTGAATATATATCCCAATTCCAAAGAAAGGGGATCCCAGGGAATGCAGTAATTATCGAATTATTGTACTATTGCCTTAATATTCCATGCAAGTGAAGTAATGCTCAAGATTCTACAACAAAGCTGGATTTAGAAAAGGGAGAGGTACCAGAGATCATATCGCAAACATGTTTGATAATGGAACAGACCAAGGAATTTCAGAAGGAAATCACCCTATGTTTTATAAATTACAACAAAGCCTTTGATTGTGTAGATCATGGAATACTATGGAAAGGTTTAAAAGAAATGGGGATGCCACAGCATCTGATTGTTCTGATGCACAACCTATACTCTGGACATATGCAGAACATATACGGAAAGCGGGATCGGATCAAGATGAAGGAGGTGTGAAAATTGGAGGGAGAAATATCAATAATTTAAGATATGCAGATGATACCACGCTACTAGCAGAAACCAGAAATGATTTGAAACGAATGCTGTTGAAAGTTAAAGAGGAAAGCACAAAAGCAAGACTACAGCTGAATGTCAAGAAGAAAAGTAATGACAACAGATTTATGTAACTTTAAAGTTGACAATGAAGACATTGAACTTGTCAAGGATTAATACCCTGGCACAGTCATTAACCAAAATGGAGACAATAGTCAAGAAATCAGAAGAAGGCTAGGACTGGGGAGGGCAGCTATGAGAGAACTAGAAAAGGTCCTCAAATGCAAAGATGTATCACTGAACACCAAAGTCAGGATCATTCAGATCATTCCCAATCTCTATGTATGGATGTGAAAGTTGGACAGGGAAAAAGAAGTAGATAAAAAAAATCAACTCATTTGAAATGTGGTGTTGGAAGAGTGCTTTGTGCATACCATGGGCAAATAATTGGGTGTTAGAACAAATTAAACCAGAACTATCACTAGAAGCTAAAATGATGAAACTGAGGTTATCATACTTTGGTCACATCATGAGAAGACATAATTAACTAGAAAAGATGATAATGCTGGGAAAAACAAAAGGGAGTAGAAAAGGGGGAAGGCCAAACAAGAGATGGATTGATTCCATAAAGGAAGCCACAGACCTGAACTTACAAGATCTGAATAGGGTGGTTTATAACAGATGCTATTGGAGGTCGCTGATTCATAGGGTCGCCATAAGTTGTAATTGACTGGAAGGCACATAACATCAACACAATGGTAAATTTGGTACCAAATCTGAATTGGGCAGAATTCCCACACAACTCTAAAATGGAGTTTGTCATATTAAGAGATTCATATTCCATTCTTTGGCAAAACCAAAGGACAGGAGGAACAGGCAGAAGGGATATGAGGTGATTTCAACAATTCTTCCTTACTCTTTCTCCCATGGTGCTCCCCAAAATTCTGTTCTGAGGGTTGGAGGACCCACCACAATAGTATGGCAGATGGTGTGGACGACTAAACAGGGTATTGCTAAAAATAATTTCCATCAACTTCCACCCTTGGAACCATCCAGTCAGTGGAATGGGAGCCACCATTGGATTGGAATTGTGTCCATGAATGGAAGGGCTCCTACTGCAAGGATGGGTGGGATATAAATTTAATAAATAAATAAAAATAAGGAGATGTCTGGATCCAACCCTATGAATGCCATTGGTTTTCTCTTGAGAACATTTAAGTTAGGTTGATTACTGTTGTGAAGTCAAGTGTTTTCTAGTAGAAAACACTGTGATGCAAATAACAAAATGTTGAGTTAGGATTAGAGTTGGGGAAACCCATGTGTTTTTTTACTCAAAGGATCCTATGCCAGGCCTGAGTCACAGCCTGGTACATCATTATGTGTGAATAATAGATTTGACTGATATAGGGACATTGGGCAGTAGCCCCACATCCTTCCCAGATCTGCTCTGGAGATTTGCAGAACCCCAGAACAGATTTAGGGGGTGCATGTGGGTGAAGTTCTGTTGTCCAAGCATAAATCCCTGACTAATAGGACTATGAGTGCTACTTTGCCAAAAGGCCTCAGCTGAGGCCTAGTGAGGCCCATTGTTTTTGTTGGTTTCCAGACCATCCCCAGATTCTGGACTGTTCAGCAGGAACTAAGAATCCTCCTTTGAATCTGAGATGCTCCACAGTCCACAACCAGAATGTACAGAGCTATTTTCTAGTTTCAATGGCTTAACTGGTTTTGATATGGAAGACTCAAGTTCTTGTTGTTGTTTTTATTAATTAGATTTATATCCCACCCTTCCTTCCAATAGGAGCCCAGGGCAGGTCCAATTGAAATACCAGCTGATTTATGGAGTCCAATGGGTGGCCTTGGGTAATTTGCTGTCTTCCATTATAACCCTCCACATCTGTCATATAGATAAATGAGATCAGTGCATATATTGTATTGCATTAACAATGCAGCTCAAGTCAGTACATACCCCCTCCCTCTTTTCCCTGGGATGAGATGTGGTTCACCGTGGTACACCACTGAACTAAGGACAATGAAACAGGCTGGACAATGGCTAGAGTGAAAGACATGCTGTGAGGCTGATCAGTCACAAGTAAAACTTCATAACCATGCCTACTGTGATGCACCGAGGGTGGAGAAGAAGGCCCACTTCTCTGCCACTATTGCATCCTCAAGCAGCCATCCAGTGGAGCTTTTCCATACTGTTAGGGGTCTGTTGATATCAGCTCCAGGAAATGGAGTCTTAAACCCTTCGGAGACCCACTGTGATTTGTTTGCAAGGCACTCTGAGTGTAAAGTCGCTTGCCTCCACAGTAATCTTGATGCCCCATCCACATCTACTATAGCTCCCAGTGAAGTGTCTAGTCCAATGTCTGCTGCAACTTTTTGGGACTGGTTTCAGTTGATGCAGCCTGACGATGTGGACAAGGTCCTTACGACAATGTGGCTAGCTATGTGTCCTTTTGACCCTTGCCCTTCTCATCAGAGCTTGCCGAGAGGGTTTGACCAAGTGGATCCAGGGTGTGGTCAATGTGTCATTGTGGAAGGGAGTGGTTCCAGCCACCCTGAATGGGGCAGTGATCTGACCACTCCTGAAAAAGCCCACCCTGGACAAATTGCTTTGTGACAACTACCACCTGGTCGCAAATACCCCCTTTTTAGGGAAGGTGATTGAGAGGGTTGTGGTGCAGCAATTGCAAGTACTCTTGCATGAAACAGATTATCTTGACCCATTCCAATCTGGGTTCAGGCCTGGTTATGGGACTGAATTGGCCTTAGTCGCCCTGATGGATGACCTCTATTGGGAGAAGGACAGGGGGAGTGTGACCTTGTTTTTCTTACTTGATCTCTCAGCAGCTTTTGATACCATTGACCAAGGTATCCTTCTGGGCTGATTTGGTGAGATGGGTTCCAATCCTATCTCCAGGGTCATTTTCAGAGAATAGCAGTGGGTGACTGTCTTTCGGCCCCTGGCAGTTGTGCTGTGGGGTGCCACATGGTACCATCTTGTCTTCCATGCTGTTTAACATATATATGAAGCCATTGGAGATTTTTGGTCATCAGGAGATTTGGGGTGAGGTGTCAGCAGTACACCGATGATACTCAGCTCTATTTCTCTGTAACATCTGAATAGGGAGAGGCTGTGCAGACCCTGGACCGCTGCCTGGACTCGGTGGTGGGCTGGATGAGGGCCAATAAACTGAGTCTGAATCCTAGCCAGATGGAAGCACTGTGGGTTGGTGGTTCCCAAGTTCGGATAATTGGTCAGTTGTCTGCTTTGGATGGGGTTGTACACCCTCTGAAAAAGCAGGTTCGTTGTCTTGGGTTCTCCTGGATCCATCTTTGTCACTAGAGGTCCAGTGGCACTCAGTGGCTAGGAGTACCTTTTTCCATCTTTGACTGCTAAGACAGACTGTTAAGTTGTTTCTGGACTGGGATAACTGGACCATTGTTATCCATGCACTGGTAACTTCCAAGTTGGATTATTTTAATGCACGCTATATGGAGCTGCCCTTGAGGTTGGTCAGGAAGCTGTAGCTGGTGCAAAATGCAGTGGCAAAATGCTAGCAGCTATTTAAAGACCTATTCCGCAGCAATGCGGGCTCAGAAGAAATATTTCTTCTCCGCCACCATTGCATCTGCTAACTCTCATCCTGCGGAACTGTTCCGAGTGGTCAAGAGTCTTTTAAGTTCTGACCCCCATTAATATGATGCTGACCACTCAACAGCCCGCTGTCACGAATTTGCTCGATATTTTGCAGATAAAGTCGCTCAGATTCGCTCTGACTTAGACTCCAAAATTAATACAGTCTCTGTGGATGTAACTTCGGCCTCTACTTGTATAATTAGAATGGATTCCTTTCAACTTGTTCAACCCGAGGATGTGGACAAAATCCTTGGAGAGGCGCGTCCTACCACCTGTATGTTAGATCCTTGCCCATCCTGGCTTATAAAAAATGCCAGAAAGGAACTGGTCGAGTGGGTCAAGGAAGTGATCAATGCCTCTCTACAACAGGGCAGATTACCACCCTGTCTAAAGGAAGCTGTAATAAGACCTTTGCTGAAAAAATCCTCCCTTGACCCCTCATTATTAGGTAACTATCGTCCAGTCTCCAATAGTCCTTTTTTGGGCAAGATAATAGAACGAGTGGTAACCGCCCAGCTCCAGAGATTTTTGGATGAGACGGATTATCTAGATCCATTTCAATCTGGTTTCAGGCCCGGCTATGGGACTGAGAGGGCTTTGGTCACCTTGGTGGATGATCTACACAGGGAACTGGACAGGGGGAGTGTGTCCCTGTTGGTTCTACTGGACCTCTCAGCTGCTTTCGATACCATCGACCATGGTATCCTCCTGGGTCGCCTCGCTGGGATGGGACTTGGAGGCATGGTGCTATGATGGCTCCGATCCTTCCTAGAGGGGCGAACCCAGAAGGTGGTTATGGGAGATACCTGCTCGACCCCTTGGCCATTGACCTATGGGGTCCCCCAGGGTTCAATCCTGTCCCCCATACTATTTAATATCTACATGAAACCGCTGGGAGAGGTTATCCGGAGTTTTGGGGTTCGGTGTCACCAATATGCGGATGACACCCAACTCTATTCCTCCTTTCCACCTAATAAAACCAAGGAAGCCGTCCAGGTCCTAAACCGCTGCCTGGTATCAGTGATAGACTGGATGGGGACGAACAAGTTGAAACTAAATCCTGACAAGACAGAGGTGCTCCTTGTCAGTCGGAGGGCGGATCAGGGAATAGGGATTCAACTTGTGCTGGACGGGGTTACACTCCCCCTGAAATCTCAAGTTTGCAGCTTGGGAGTACTCCTGGACTCGACTTTGAGCTTGGAGGCGCAGGTCTCTGCTGTGGCCGGGAGTGCCTTCGCTCAATTAAGATTAGTGCGTCAGCTGCGCCCGTTCCTTGACCTGTCAGACTTGACTACGGTAACACATGCCTTAGTTACATCCCGATTAGACTACTGTAACGCGCTCTACGTAGGGCTGCCCTTGAAGACTGCTCGGAAACTTAAATTGGTACAAAGAGCGGCAGCCAGAATGTTAACTGGAGCTGGGTTCAAAGAACATACTACTCCTTTGCTATACCAGCTCCACTGGCTTCCAGTCTGTTTCCGGGCACAATTCAAAGTGCTAGTTTTGACCTATAAAGCCTTATACGGCTTAGGTCCAGGCTATCTGTTAGACCGTGTCTCCCTCTATGAACCTGTCCGGATTTTAAGATCATCCGGTGAGGCCCTCCTTACTATTCCATCTTTCTCGCAAGTTCTTCTTGCTGAGACACAGAATAGGGCCTTTTCGATGGCTGCCCCTAGATTGTGGAATTCCCTCCCTAGCGAGGTTCGGTTGGCTTCCTCGCTATCATCCTTTCGCGCCCAGGTGAAGACTGTTTTATTTAGGCGGGCTTTTAACTGAAAATGTTATAGTTTTAATCTATTTTGATTTAATCTATTTTTAATTGTTTTTAACATGTATATTGGTTGTTCTGATTGTTTATTGTTTTAATTGTGAGCCGCCCTGAGTTCTTCGGAAGAAGGGCGGGGTATAAGTATTTTAAATAAATAAATAAACATAGGAATTGAACCTTTAGTGTAGTGTCATCTACCCTTTGGAATTCCCTCCCCTTAAATATTAGACAGGTGCTATCTCTGTTATCTTTTCAGCGGCTACTGAAGACCTTTCTCTTTCAGCAAGCTTTTTAAGTAGAGACCTTATTCCAGTCTGTGTTGGAATTGCTTTTTAAGATGTTTTTAAAGCTTTTTTCAACAACAATGTTTTTAAAGTTTTGTTTTAAATAAATGTAAACGTAAGGCCTTCAAGTCGATTCCAACTTATGGCGACCCTATGAATAGGGTTTTCATGGTAAGCAGTATTCAGAGGGGGTTTACCATTGCCTTCCTCTGAGGCTGAGACGCAGTGACTGGCCCAAGGTCACCCAGTGAGCTTCATGGCTGTGTGGGGATTCAAACCCTGGTCTCCCAGGTCATAGTCCAACACTCTAACCACTACACCACACTGTGTTTTAACATGTTTTTAAAGATGTTTTGTTTTAATATTTTTGGAGTCTGTTTTTATGATGTTTTAGAGTGTTTTTAGTGTTTTTGTTTGCCGCCCTGGGCTCTTACTTGGAGGAAGTGTGGTATATAAATTTAACAAATAAATAGTAAATAAACAAATGTAGAAAAAAATCTAGCTGCTGGCCTATATTAAGAACTCTGCCATATGCATTTGGTATATCCAACAATCTCAAAAGTCAGTTCAGACTAGTTTGCAATCTGTCCAAATGTGCTTCATTTCTCCCCCCATCATTCACTACTGGAAACTCAAAACCTGGGTATAACTTTTTGTTTTACTTTTGACAGAAGTGGGTAAAATTTGCAGGCATGCTTGCCCATCCAAGGTTGATGGTGGCCCAGCTGCAACCATATCTGGACAGGGATAACCTGGCCACAGTAATCTATGCTCTGGTTACCTCAAGGTTGGATTATTGAAGTGCAGTTTATGTGGGACTGCCTTTGAAAATGGGTTTGAAGCTTCAATTAGTGCAGAATGTGGCTGTCTGATTGCTGATGGGTTCAAGGCAAACAGATCATATAGCACCAATTCTGTTTCAGTTACACCGGCAGCCTGAGCCCAATTCAAAGCCTGAGCCCAATTCAAAGTGCTAGTTTTGATCTATAAAGCTCTTTACGGTTCAGGACCCCAGTACCTTCTGGAATGTCTTTCCCGATATGAACCTACCCAGATCCTTAGATCTCCTTCTGAGGCCCTTCTCCAGGTCCCCTCTCTGAGGGAGCCTTGGAGGGTAGTGCAAGAGAGAGGGCCTTTTCAGTTGTGGCTCTCCATCTATGGAATACGCTCCCCAGTGATGTCTGCCTGGCATCTTCATTGACATATTTTCAGTGCCAGGTAAACACTTATCTTTTCCCCAACATCTGATAGACTAAGATGAAGTTGTTTGTATTAGTGTGCTACCAAAACTTTCTGTGGCTGTATGGAGGTGGTGGGTGTTTTATTGTTTTGTTTTATAGTATGATATATTTATTGTGGTTTTTAATAATGTTGTAAGATTCTTGGAGACTTCCAGGTAACAAATGGGTAATAAATCTAAATAATAATAATAATAATAACAATACCCTGACAAATTACAGATAAATAGTTCCTGGGGCTTTTGTGCTAGAAATCTTTAAAATTTTATTCTTGGATGTTGCTATTTTTTTATTTTTCAAAGGAAACATGGATTGGGGGGGAATTGGATGAAATTTGCATGCAAGGTTGCCCCATCTGGGGGGGTCTGCCAAATTTGAGAAGCATAGTTGTCATGGTTTTCCTGCCAGGGTGGCCTTTACAGTGGGACTGGGGTTAAAAATGGAATCACTTGTCTGAAAATTGCAGATATGAAAGAGGCATCTCTGAGTAAAAAAAACCTCTGCCAAATTGCAGACAAATGGTCTGGGAGTTGTGTGATAAGAATTTAAAGGTATTTGATTTCCAGGTAAAATTCCCTCTAATTCAAGCTTGACCTGTCAGTCAAAATGGAGATCTCCCGTCAAAATCTCCCTTCCACATCCTGAAATCTTTCTTAAGCTTAGAAACACACATTTCTGTCTCACAAAGCAACTCCTCCTCTTTCCTGATCTTGGTGTTTTCTTTAAGCCAGGGACATAAGTTTCGATTTAGTAAACCTGCTCCCTTTCCCTTTTCTTCCTCATTCGGTAAGCTTAAATACTTAGTCTTGCTTTTAGTAGACTCTCATCTGCAGCATTTCTTTAACTGTCTGAATTGCAGAGACTCTATGAAACAGTTCAGGGGGGGCTGCTTTGGCTTGTGCAGCTCTGTAGTGATTCTGCTTCACTTAGGACAAGCCCAAAGTTCCTCTGAGGCACCCCACCTCAGTTTGGGATTCATCCGAATCCAATGCACACCCCTAGTAAGAATCCCTGTCTATAAAACTATTGCATCACCAGCACCTGAGTGGTGCTTGGATGAGCAATCAGGGGTAAACAGGGAACACAATAATAATGTACACCTGAGTGCATTCTTGGCTCTTTAGACTGTGGCAGTTGTATTAATTTGTATTGCTTTCCAGCATCCATTTTATTTTTTATCTATTATTCCATTTATAACACCCCTTTCCTGTGAAAAGCTCAAGGTGGCATAGAAGGCTTCCCCCCTTCCCATGTTATCCTCACATAAATCCTGTGAGATAGGTTAGGCTGAGAGACTCTGATTGTCCCAAAGTCTCCCAGTGAGCTTCTTAGCTGGGTAGGGATTTGAATCCTGATTGCACAGGCCCTAGTCTACTATATGCTCTCTGTGCATATGTTTTGGTATTTCTGCATCTATTTTCCAGTTTTGGCTGCTTAGTTTCCCACTGGAACTGTAATGCTTTTTTGTGGCTTTTAAAAAACAAGATCTAGAGATAACAAAACTGGCACGATGGAGTTTATTGGCTTGACATAATCACTAGTTTGCCTCAGGAAGGAGTAAGGAGAGATTCACTTATTCAAATGTCCTTAATTTGAGTTTAATACTACTATTTTTGGCCTATTTCCACTGGATAATTCTTGCTACCTGGTTATGTCTCACAAGGTAATCAATACTTGACAGAGGAGGGCAACCTGTAATGATGCAATCTATTGATTTGGTGTGTGACTGCATTCATGGTGGTTGTCATTAGTTGTAATTTTGGGGACAAATCTGTAGTTAGATCTTGAATGGCAGCTATAATATACTCTACTTGAGATTAAAGTTTGCTCTGTTTTTAGCAGAGCAATTGATTTCTTTACTCTTGACATTATCATCACTCAGACTCCAGCCCATCTCCATTTTGCACCTGTCAAATTGAATTAGAGCAGGGGTAGGGAACCTCCAGATGTTGTTGAACTCCAACTCCCGTCAGACCCAGACAGCCGTACCAATGACCAGTGATTGGCAGCACACTAATACAAACAATATTATCATTAAAAAATTAAGGCTCTTTCTAATTAAGCTGGACCTAATTACCACCATATTTTCATTGGGAAGTGAGCACAACAGAAGGAAATATTGCACAGGATCTGTCCTCTCAACCATGCAGCTTCATGTGAAGGAGATGATGTCCATAAGACTTTTCTCTCCTCTGCTGGCTCCCTGATGGGTTCACGGTAGTGGTAAAGTCCATTACATTCCATCAGAGATCCATGTGTCTTCCATATATCATTGACCAAAGAATGGTACACTCCTTATATATGGGATGGTTGTCCTCTTCCACCGAGTGCGCAGCTTTGGGAGGGATGCGTACGGTGCATTGAGGGAGGAAAGGGAACACCTACCTAGCCAGCCAGATCAGCCGAATCAACCCGGACCATCAATGGGGTAACAGATGTCACAGCCAGATTGCCTTCACACCAAGGATATATAATAGCTGTACTGCTCCCCTGCTAGAACCTTCCATGTATCAGACACTTCAACTGTCCCTATTGATATTGACAGTCATTGTAGTAATTATTGTAGTTTAGACTCATGTCTTTACAAGTAACACAGGAAGGCTGAGTTTAGAGACACTTTAGAGAGGAGCCCTAACAGATGTTGTTTCTACATATAGCTACAGTAGGGCCCCGCTCATACAGCGGGTTACGTTCAGGACCCCTGCTGTAAAGCGAAAACCGCTGTAAAGCGGAACCTATTCAATAGAATGGCGCGTGATGCCCGAAAACTGCCGTAAAAGCGGAACAAGCACCGTATGAGTGGGGCTTTAGTCTAATTGCGTCTAATTGAGACTGCTGTATTAGCAAAGCGCTGCAAAGCGAAACGCTGTAAAGCGGGGCCCTACTGTATTGGCAATAAGCGATTATATTAACTTCTTCTTTGGTTTGACCTTCATGCAGGTGAATACCTAGTTTGTTACATGGTGTCAGGAGTAAAGACCAAGCAGACTAGGGGCACTTGAATACTGTGGGCAAGAAGAGCCCCCCCCCCAAAGTGAAGGCCTGGTTGCAGTCTAGCATGAAAAAGGTAATTATAGAAACTTTGCAACCCCAACCAGCATGGCCAGTAGTCAGGGATGATAGGAATCCAGAAACATCTGGAGGGCCACAGATTCTCCACCTGCAGTTAAAGGAGGGTGTGTTATCATCAAATATAAAGACAACATCAATGAACTTATGGTATCTGTTCCAGGTGAGTTTCAATCCCTATTGAAACAGGCTCCTTTGGACTCTTTGCCACTACATGCAGAGCTGCATATGTGGAAAAATGAATCCTGCTCATAGCTTTTTCCTCTTGCATCAGCATTAACAGTAAAAGGTAAAGGTGTCCCCGCACTTATAGTGCGAGTCGTTTCCGACTCTTAGGGTGACGTCTTGCGACGTTTACTAGGCAGACTGTATATATGGGGTGGGATTGCCAGTTCCTTCCCCGGCCTTTCTTTACCCCCCAGCATATGCCAGGTACTCATTTTACCGACCATGGATGGATGGAAGGCTGAGTGGACCTCAACCCCTTTTACCGGAGATTCGACTTCCTCCTTCCGTTGGAATCGAACTCCAGCCTTGAGCAGAGCTTTGGCTGCATTACCGCCACTTACCACTCTGTTCCACGGAGGGTTATGCATTAACAGTACCTTCCATTTAAATCTTAGGAAAAAAAGTAATTGAATGTAGCAACTCTAATTTTGGTGTATTCTCTCAGCCTCTTCAGAAATCTGTTTGGAGTCAAATTCCTGTAGGTCCATATTTAACAATATAATCCAGTAGGGATAATGTATGAAATGAATGTAAACTAAATGTTTATTCTGGGTGCTAGTTATAATTCAGCAGCTTTTAATTTATTTATTCATTTTTGTTTTGTTTCTGTTTCCCCCCTTCTAACTATAATTCTTCCAACTTTGTTCTGCTGGTTCCGCATTTCTTATTTATTTTTCACTCACAGTTTGATATAAAGCATTCATTCCTTGCTTCAGTTAATGGGAAATGTCCTTTTGGTTTCAGACTTCATTTCTGTTCCTCTTTTACAGCTGGGTGGCACACCACTGAATACATTTCTCTGATTGTCTCTTTCAGCAATTCAGCACTGCAGTCCTATGAAATGTCTTTCTACTTGTATTAATTTTTTGGGTCACTGGTGTGTTTCTCATTTTTTGTCTTCATGTGTGTGTGTGTGTGTGTGTGTAAATGGTGCTTTTTATATTAAAAAACTGAAATGTTTTATTAAAATTGACTTTTTCCAAAGTTATTAATGATTGCCCTTTCAGCTGCTGTATTTGGTTTCAGTCCCCCTCTGCTTCTCTGTTGCTAAGCTAGATTTCCTCTCTGCAACTTTTTAAAGCCGTTTGTTTCTGTCAATAAATGCAATGTTATTTATTATTGTAAGTTCTTAAACATATGCAGTTGTGTCCCTTGTGCTGATGGACAGCTCTTTGATCCGGCAGAGCCTTAAATCAGCGGGATGTGAAAGGAGGTAATTTTTTAACCAATTTCCTTCTCCCCATTGAAGCCCTCTATGTCACTTCCCATGTTGTTCAAAAGAGTCATCCAACCATCTGATGCAGATTTTGGAGGAGTAGTGGGGAGAATGAATCAGCTAAACTCCCTTCCATCCCACTGAGGAAAGGCTTCGTTGCAAAGGACCCCATTGGAGTCAGTCCATCATCATAATCTATTATTATCATTATTATTATCATTAGCTCAAGATTGTTTATACTAACACACCAACTCTACAGAGTTTCAGACAGGGATCTATCTCAGTCCTACCTGGAGATGCCAGGGGTTGAACCAGGCACCTTCTACATACAAAGCAAACGCTCTACCACAGTATTATGGCCCTCCTCCAAAGTGCCACCATTAACATCAGGGCCAGCTGATTCTTTCTGTAGCTTCTCCACATTTTTGCTGCCTGCAAATGGGTGTTGAATTTAAGGGGACATTTTTGGGTGACCCTAAAACTATAAACCTGGATTTCTCAGTGTATATGCAGTACCTAGCCGGATGAGGAACTGCATATGGAAACATGTCCTTCACATGGAACTTCCCCCTGATTCTGTTGCTGGGACCGCTTCCACCGCCACTCCCACTCCTCAGTGAGGGTGAATTTGCCACACATCCTTTCTTGGGAGAGGGCCCTGGGGATCTCATAGACTGGAGTCCCCAATAGGAAGGGGACAATCAGCTTGTTGTTTAAGCCTGCTCCACCCCTTCCACTTCCTTCTCTTTGCAGCACCCACTCTCCCAACCCCCCTCTACAGTGCGGGGGGTTGAATAGGAATGTTTGGGAGAGCCCCTGAATGGCCCTTGTACTTATTTGTTCTGTTTGGCATTTAGTGTGAGCAGGTAAGGGAATTTAAGATCTTAATTGACAGGCACCCTACGACATCATTGGAGTCATCTTCCATAGCCCTTGGCTTGGGGGAATTCTTGGGGCTGCCCTTTAGGCGTGATGTGTGCACCTGGGTGAATGCTGGACAGTGGGGCCCATCTGTGTATGCTGGATTCACATATCCAAGGCTCATGACTCATCATTGAGTCATCTTCCATAGCCCTTGGCTTGGGGGAATTTTTGGGGCTGCCCTTTAGGCGTGATGTGTGCACCTGGGTGAATGCTGGACAGTGGGGCCCATCTGTGTATGCTGGATTCACATATCCAAGGCTCATGACTCATCATTGAGTCATCTTCCATAGCCCTTGGCTTGGGGGAATTCTTGGGGCTGCCCTTTAAGCGTGATGTGTGCACCTGGGTGAATGCTGGACAGTGGGGCCCATCTGTGTATGCTGGATTCACATATCCAAGGCTCACTTAACAGGGAAGGAGAGTTTTCTCTCAATCCTTGCCTGGGGAACCACTGTATGCAGCTGTTTAAATGCTTGGAGGAGTGAAGGGATGCTTCCCTCATATACATTAATTCAAACCCACCTACCCAAACTTACATAATTTGGTTATTGCTTGGCAGATCTTATATTGTTATATTCAAATAAATATGATCTTTTCACCATTACTCTGTCTCAAAAGTCTTCTTCCAGAGTGTTTTGGCAAATAACCTTGTAAGAAAATCAGCAGTGCCACTGATCAGGTTTATTTTTTTGTAGGGTATCATAGGTAAGCATGGATGGAATTATCTTTCCATTTAGAATCTCTCAGTTTCTCATTTTTCCATTAATAAATTCAGTTCTCCACATTCCTGCAGCAATTTGTGATTTTTAAAAAAATCATCATGAAAATTCTTCAGTATTTTAGTGTGAATTCCTCTTAATAAACACATTTTTGTAGACGGTTTTGACTAATGTACACATTTTTTTGCAAGCAATTTATCCTAATATAATGAATTTTTGTGTGCTGGTTTCACCAATATATTCATTTTGTGCACACTTTCCCCTAATATATGCATTTTTGAAAACATTACTTGGTTGGAGAACTGCATCATAAATTTGGGTAACTGAATTTTGAAGGATATGGTTCGGTTCTCATATTGTTTCAGAAAGTGTGAATTTAATAAATTCAGCTTCAAATGCAAACTGAAAGGAATTTCACCCCCATGGTGGTGGGAATTATATTTCTAAAGCTGACTTCTGGGCCCAAAAGTATATTCTATGTTTTTTCTCCATTCCCATAGAATCATTGCATATGAATAATTTTGTTGCCAATTGCATCTAGAAGGCAAATAGTTAAGGACTGTGAAGGATATGTGCTTCAGTGTTGCCATTTCAGAATATCTTCTTAAAAAGTTGTTCATATTAAAAAAAGTGATTTAAAAAAAAAAAGTTGGGCAACTTTATTTGCTTTCTGTGCCAGTGGGTTCTGTTGCAGTTGTGATGGCTAGAAACTTTTAGACGGCAGAAACAAAAGGGAAAAGCACCACGCAATGGACAGAAAAGAGAGGCAGGCTCTGGTGCTTGGTAGGTTTATTAAGGCTCAACACGTTTCGGAGTAATCCTTCCTCAGGAGCTACAAACATTAAAACAAACTAAAATCAATAATGTGGAGACAACATCGTGGTCTGAGACTTACAGAAATATATGGCAAAACACTTTTAAAGACCACATTCCATATGACATACTTCACATATGTAGTAAAAAATTGTCATAACATTAAAACTTGCATCTCTTACATCTGTGTAAAGCAGCTCAAACAAAGCAAATGCTATTGCTAGCCAGCAGCAATATGAAACTCTCTCACCCTCCCCAAATGCAACAAAGATAAGACCCTGTACTGACCAATGGACATCTGTTTCCTTTTCTCTGCCTGCGCAGTTCAAATTCTTTATCCAGCCCCACACAAAACGAACACCACAGACCGAATTCTGATGCTGCTGTTACCTATATTGGAAGTACAGATCAGATCAGCTGCTTAACTACTGCATTTGCAAATACAGCTGGTCCTGCAAATACTTGCAGAGAGTAACTGACATATTTAGTAGTTGTAGTAAATCAGCCCAACTATCATATAGGACCCTTTTTTTTCTTTTTTCATTTGTACTCAGAGAAATCCAATTCCTCATTTAACCCCAAAGGTACCAGACTTTTTAAAGAGATAATCCAAAATAATTATCTCCTGCTGAGTAGTCTCTCATTGTCCACAACTCTTTCTATGGCCCAAAATGTTATGTTAGTTGGCTTGTGATGTTTCTCAACAAAATGTCTCACCAGTGGAGCACCCACTCTTCGATGTCTTAAATTGCAAAGATGTTCACCAATTCGAAGTTTTAATGGTCTTGATGTCTTCCCAACATAAATCTGATTGCAAGGGCAGGAGATGAGATAAATAACTCCTGCAGATTTGCAGGTAAAAAAATCCTGAATTTGGATATGCTTTCCAGTGCTGGGATTGACAAAGGATTTTTTCTTGTGAGTGAATTGGCAGTATGAACAATGGCCACATGGATGGTGTCCCGTTGGATTAGATGTGTGAAAAATCGCAAATTGACGCTGCTTATTTCCGCTCTTTACATAATCTGTATGGATCAGCCAAGTCCTTGAGATTTCTTGTCCTTTTAAAGGCTACCCTGGGCCGTGTTGTTAGGCCTGGCAGATCCTGGACCAGATGCCAATTGGAACGGATGTATGTTTGAAGTCTCCTGGTAATCGGATTAAATGGAAGAACACATGTTGTGCGGTTTGGCACTGTTCTTTTATGAGGACATAACAGAGTGTCGTGTTTGCAAGCATTAGCTAGAAACTTTTAACAAACATACTTAAAACTGAATATATCACAGGTTTATTATTATTTACAACCTGGTCTTAGAGGCATAAAATTGATTAGATCCTTTATTGGACCAAGTTAATCTCTCCCAGCTTTGCCCACCAGGTTTCTCTGTGCAGCAGCAGGCAAGACCAGGGGGACAGGGAGGTGGAGTTGCAGTAGTCTATCGTGATGCCATCCCCCTGACCAGGTGCCCTCTCCCACAGTCTTCGGGGTTCGAATGTGTATATTTGAAGTTGGGTGGCCAGGACAGAATAGGGATTCTGCTGGTGTACCGCCCACCCCGCTGCTCCACAGTCTCCTTAACTGAGCTAGCCGGGGTAGTCTCGGGGTTGGTGTTGGAGTCCCCTCGGCTTGTGGTATTGGGTGACTTCAACATCCATGCCTAGACTGCTTTGTCAGGAGTGGCTCAGGACTTCATGGCCTCCATGGCAACCATGGGTCTGTCCCAAGTATTATCTGGCCCCACTCATGTCGCTGGTCACACTTTGGACCTTGTTTTCTGTGTTGGATGGGATGATGGTGATCTTGGTATGGAGGAACTTTCTCTAGTTCCGTTGTCATGGACAGATCACTACCTGGTTGGGTTTAGACTTACTGGGACTCAGAACCTCTGCAGGGGTGGGGGACCAATTAGGATGGTCCGCCCCAGGAGGCTGATGGATCCGGATGGTTTCCTGATGGCTCTTGGGGATTTTCCTGTCACCGCGGCAGGTGATTCTGTCAAAGCCCTGGTTGACCTCTGGAATGGGGAAATGACCAGGGTGGTAGACACGATTGCTCCTGAGCGTCCCCTCTTACGGAGTGGAGCCAAACCAGCTCCCTGGTTTACCAGGGAGCTGGCGGCGATGAAACGAATAAGACGGGGACTAGAGCAATGTTGGCGGAAGACTTGGTACGAGTCTGACCGAACACGGGCTACAGCCTATCTGAAGGCCTACTCCGTGGCAGTGCGGGCTAAGAAGAAACTTTTCTTTTCTGCCACCATTGCATCTGCTGGGAGCCGTCCAGCGGAGCTGTTTCGAGTGGTCAGGGGTCTTTTAAACTCTGGCCCCCAGGAGGGTAATATAGACCACTCAACAGCCCGCTGTCAAGAATTTGCACGGCACTTTGCAGTTAAAGTCGATCAGATTTGCTCCGACTTGGACGCTAAAATTGATACAGTCTCAGGGGATGTAACTTTGGCTCCTGCTTGTGCAATAATAATGGATTCATTTCAATTTGTACAGCCCGAGGATGTGGACAAGATCCTTGGAGAGGCAATAGCCACCACATGTCTGCTGGATCCTTGCCCTTCCTAGCTCATTAAAAGTGCCAGAGGGGGACTGGCCAAGTGGGTGAGGGGAGTAGTTAATGCCTCTTTACAACAAGGCAGAATTCCATCGTGCCTAAAAGAGGCAGTTGTACGGCCTTTGTTTAAAAAGCCCTCCCTGGATCCCTCCATAATGGGAAATTATCGGCCAGTCTCCAACATTCCATTTTTGGGCATGGTAATAGAGTGTGTGGTGGCCGCCCAGCTCCAGAGATTCTTGGATGAAATGGATTATCTGGATCCATTTCAGTCTGGTTTCAGGCCTGGTTACGGGACAGAGACAGCTTTGGTCGCCTTGGTGGATGACCTTCACAGAGAGCTGGACAGGGGGAGTGTGTCCCTGTTAGTTCTACTGGACCTCTCAGTGGCTTTCGATACCATCAACCATGGTATCCTTCTGGACCGCCTTGCTGGGATGGGACTTGGGGGCACCGTGTTACGATGGCTCCATTCCTTTCTGGAGGGACGAACTCAGAAGGTGGTGCTGGGGGACTCCTGTTCGACCCCTTGGCCATTGACCTATGGGGTCCCTCAGGGTTCAGTTTTGTCCCCCATGTTATTTAACATCTATATGAAACCGCTGGGAGAGGTTGTCCGGAGGTTTGGGGTTCGGTGCCATCAGTATGCGGATGACACCCAACTCTATTTCTCCTTTCCACCTAAAGCCAAGGAAGCTGTCCTGGTCCTGAACCAGTGCCTGGCATCAGTGATGGACTGGATGAGGGCAAACAAATTGAAACTAAATTGAGACAAGATGAAGGTGCTCCTGGTCAGTCGAAGGGCAGATCAGGGAATAGGGATTCAGCCTGTGCTCGATGGGGTTACACTCCCCTTAAGACACAGGTTCGCAGTTTGAGTGTGCTCCTGGACTCTGCTCTGAACTTGGAGGCCCAGGTCTTGGCCGTGGCCAGGAGTGCCTTTGCCCATTTAAGACTAGTGCGCCAGCTGCGCCCATTCCTGGAAATGCCTGATTTGACTATGGTGATGCATGCCTTAGTTACATCCCATTTAGACTACTGTAACGCGCTCTACATGGGGCTGCCTTTGAAGACTGTTCGGAAATTTAAACTGGTACAAAGAGCTGCGGCCAGAGTATTAACAGGGGCTGGTTACAGGGACCATACAACTCCCTTGTTACAACAGCTCCACTGGCTGCCAGTTTGTTTCCGGTCACAATTCAAAGTGCTGGTTTTGACCTTTAAAGCCCTATACGGCCCAGGTCCAGGCTATCTGTTAGACCGTATCTCCCTATACGAGCCTGCCCGGGCCCTGAGATCTTCAGGAGAGGCCCTTCTCTCAGTCCCAACACCCTCGCAAGTGCGATTGGTGGGGACGCGAGATAGGGCCTTCTCGGTGGCTGCTCCTAGGTTCTGGAACTCCCTTCCTAGGGAGGCATGAATGGCCCCCTCCTTGCCATCCTTCCGTCGGCAAGTAAAGACTTTTTTATTCCAACAGGCTTTTGGGATAGAAAGTGTTTAGGATTGGGCTTTACAAGGCTTGTTTTAATGTTTTATATTATTATCTGTATTATTTTAAATTGTTTTTAGATTTTTAAGTGCCTTTTATGGTTTTAAGGTTGTGCATAGTTTAATTGCATTTTAATTGTATGTTTTTCTATGTTTTTAACTATACGTAGTTTTATTTGTAAGCCGCCCTGAGTTCCAGTTTGGAAAAAGGGTGGGGTAAAAATAAAGTTTCAATTTCAATTTCAAGTGTTGATATCTTGTATTGGCTCTCTATATTCTATATTTTCCGAGTTAATGCTACCACATCATCCAATAAGTAGAAGGTCATGGAACTGAATCCTCAGGTTAACACTAATGTTTACAATATGTTTTAACTGCTAATTGCTACCATGAGAGATTCTGGATCCATTTCTGTGGGACTAAAGTGACTGCCAGTTAGGGATGTGTGAGAAATTTGATTCAGTTCACATATAAAGCCAAATTAATCAAATCTGCACTTTCTGAAACAACATGAGAACCAAAACACAGCCATCCTTCGAAATTTGCACTTATATGAATTTTGCAGTGCAGTTCTCCAACTAAGCAATGTTTGCACAATGGTATATGTTAGGGGAAAGTGTGCATAAAAATGAATATATGAATGAAAATAACATACAAAATGCATTACATTAGGAATCATTGCTTTCAAAAATATGTACATTAGTCAAAATTGCATACAAGAATGTGTTTAGCAGGAGACATGCTCACTAAAATGCTGGAGAATTTTCACGAGGGTTCACAGATTGCTACAGAAATGTGGAGAACTGAATTTAAGAGTGGAAAAAATGAGAAACTGAGAGAACAGAAACTGACTGATCTGTCCACCCCCTACTGCCAGTGCCCTATTATGAAAGACAGATTTGGCTCCAAAATTGAATTGTTAACAAATAGATCTTTGAACCAACTGAGAGTCCCACTAGCAGAAAGAAGAGAGGAGACTTTCATAGATTCCCTTTCCCCATTAGTGGTCTGTGTGGTGAGAAATTGCTATGGAACACCCTCCAGACACCAGAGTCACAGCAACTTGCCAAGAGAGTACTGGGGCAAAGTGGCAGTGAGACCGGGGTTGTACAGGTTCACCAGCAGAGTCAATCCAGCATTGCCACCAATGCACCTGCCCATCCTTGTCCTCACCACCGCTCTGCGCCACCCCAACCCCATCCAGGTAAGCTGCAGCAACACTGATGTCAAAACATGGAGGGTAAGGCTATCAACGGCTGCTTGCCATGATGGCAATGCTCTGCCTCCATGGTCAGAGGCAGCATGCTCCTGAATACCAGTTGCTGCAAAGAGGGGAGAGTATTCTTGCATTCAGGTCCGGCTTGGGGGCTTCACACATAGCCCTGATAGAAAATCAGCAATGCCACCAATCAGCTTTTGGGATAGGGTGTAAATGGAACTGCTGGTAAGCATGCTATCTAAGCAACCCTCATTTCCCTGCCATTCCTGGATTCTTACATGCTGCGAGTACAAGGGTTGGAAGGTGTTGACTCAGATGCCAAAGTATTATACACTTTTTAAAGGAGAGTGAAGAAAAGCACTTGACAGGTTTTTTTATCATGATTTATGTCTGATCCTTTTGGGATCTGACAGCTTTCAGAGATGAAAATCTGCCTTGGGCAATTATGTCACATCTAGTCCTGACCACAGCTAGGCACTGCATTAGCATTTGTAATGGAATGAATTCATCTGCTTCTTGATGGAGCTAGAGCCCCCTAGACAGTTCTAAATATCATAGTTGAAGGTGTCCAGTCCTAAATAGAGAGAAGTGTTTTCAGTAAAAGAACAAAGTATTAAGTAATATTAACCTCAGCGTAGAACCTCTGGGATATGCCCAGTTGAAACAGCTGATTTGTTTGTAAACGTTCACAGTTATTATAGCAGGAATATTGCTTGGTTGGTGATGGCTGAATGTTAGTAAAGTGGGCTAAGGTCAAGAGAATTATTTTTCTCAGCTTCTAAATGGCATGAGGGTGGCATGCTTGGGATTATCCCATTTTATCCTGCAAGCTAGATTTCGCTGAGTGGTGGCCACCTGCCACTGGCCACCTAGTGAATTTCATGGTTAAGCAAAAAATGGAACCTGGGTTTCCAAACTTTCCATCCAAACTTTTACGTTCTGGCCGCTACACCATGACGGCCCTCAAAAACTGGATGTCAGCCATAACCAACAGCAAACAAAAAAACAAACCTGGCACTACTAAGCTTTCAGGGCGTTCAGTGTGGCACCCCCAGTTTGTAATATAGCATTTCTGTTGAGATATAACAGGTGCCCACTATCTGCACAGAAACAACTGAATAAATATTTGTTTGAACGGGCTTTTCCAGATGGATGAATGAGTCTCTGCCATGGATGTCTACTTTGTATTTCTTAAAAAAATATATCTGTTGTTTTCTGTGTTGTTTTAAATTGTTTTTAGCTGTTGATACTGTATCTTGTACATAGCCTTGATATGTGTTTGTGGTAGGCAATTTATTGTTGTTGTTGTTAATCATCATCATCATCACAACTGAAGAGATCCTCTTGATGGCTCTGTAGACATAGAGATTTTGCACTGGTTTGGCATTGTCATGATTTGGTTCTACATCAAACACTCAGCATAATTTCTGATGTTATCTAGTTGGTAAAAGAAGGGGGACATGCTTGCTCCTCCATCACACAAAGAATGTGGCTGACCAGGCAAATGCCTTCACCAAGCCAATGACATCTATGAACACCCAAGGGAGCAGAGAGGTAAACCAGCTTCACTAGAAAAGCCATAGATCTTGGCTTAAACTGGGCTGGTGAATGCCATTCTTGCAGTATATTGTCATACTCTTTGAACTGAATTGAAACTTTATTTTTACCCCGCCCTTTTTCCAAACTGGAACTCAGGGCGGCTTACAAATAAAACTGCATGTAGTTAAAAACATAGAAAAACATACAATTAAAATACAATTAAACTATGCACAACCTTAAAACCGTAAAAGGCACTTAAAAATCTAAAAACAATTTAAAATAATACAGATAATAATATAAAACAATAAAACAAGCCTTGTAAAGCCCAATCCTAAACACTTTCTATCCCAAAAGCCTGTTGGAATAAAAAAATCTTTACTTGCCGACGGAAGGATGGCAAGGAGGGGGCCATTCATGCCTCCCTAGGAAGGGAGTTCCAGAACCTAGGAGCAGCCACCGAGAAGGCCCTATCTCGCGTCCCCACCAATCGCACTTGCGAGGGTGTTGGGACTGAGAGAAGGGCCTCTCCTGAAGATCTCAGGGCCCGGGCAGGCTCGTATAGGGAGATACGGTCTAACAGATAGCCTGGACCTGGGCCGTATAGGGCTTTAAAGGTCAAAACCAGCACTTTGAATTGTGACCGGAAACAAACTGGCAGCCAGTGGAGCTGTTGTAACAAGGGAGTTGTATGGTCCCTGTAACCAGCCCCTGTTAATACTCTGGCTGCAGCTCTTTGTACCAGTTTAAATTTCCGAACAGTCTTCAAAGGCAGCCCCACGTAGAGCGCGTTACAGTAGTCTAAATGGGATGCAACTAAGGCATGCATCACCATAGTCAAATCAGGCATTTCCAGGAATGGGTGCAGCTGGCGCACTAGTCTTAAATGGGCAAATGCACTCCTGGCCACGGCCAAGACCTGGGCCTCCAAGTTCAGAGCAGAGTCCAGGAGCACACCCAAACTGCGAACCTGTGTCTTCAGGGGGAGTGTAACCCCATCGAGCACAGGCTGAATCCCTATTCCCTGATCTGCCCTTCGACTGACCAAGAGCACCTCCGTCTTGTCTCGGTTTAGTTTCAATTTGTTTGCCCTCATCCAGTCCATCACTGATGCCAGGCACTGGTTCAGGACCAGGACAGCTTCCTTGGCTTTAGGTGGAAAGGAGAAATAGAGTTGGGTGTCATCCGCATACTGATGGCACTGAACCCCAAACCCCTGGACAACCTCTCCCAGCGGTTTCATATAGATGTTAAATAACATGGGGGACAAAACTGAACCCTGAGGGGCCCCATAGGTCAATGGCCAAGGAGTCGAACAGGAATCCCCCAGCACCACCTTCTGAGTTCGTCCCTCCAGAAAGGAATGGACCCATTGTAACACAGTGCCCCTAAGTCCCATCCCAGCAAGGCGGTCCAGAAGGATACTATGGTTGATGGTATCGAAAGCCGCTGAGAGGTCCAGTAGAACTAACAGGGACACACTCCCCCTGTCCAGCTCTCTGCGAAGGTCATCCACCAAGGCAACCAAAGCTGTCTCTGTCCCGTAACCAGGCCTGAAACCAGACTGAAATGGATCCAGATAATCCATTTCATCCAAGAATCTCTGGAGCTGGGCGGCCACCACACGCTCTATTACCTTGCCCAAAAATGGAATGTTGGAGACTGGCCGATAATTTCCCATTATGGAGGGATCCAGGGAGGACTTTTTCAACAAAGGCTGTACAACTGCCTCTTTTAGGCACAATGGAATTCTGCCTTGTTGTAAAGAGGCATTAACTACTCCCCTCACCCACTCGGCCAGTCCCCCTCTGGCACTTTTAATGAGCCAGGAAGGGCAAGGATCCAGCAGACATGTGGTGGCTCTCGCCTCTCCAAGGATCTTGTCCACATCCTTGGGCTGTACAAATTGAAAGGAATCCATTATTATTGGACAAGCAGGAGCCAAAGTTACATCCCCTGAGACTGTATCAATTTTAGCATCCAAGTTGGAGCGAATCTTTATTAATGCATTTATATTCTTCCTGTCTCGCTGCCTAATGACTCACGGATAGAGCTATTAGGGAGAATACTTTTGAGAAATAATGAGGTTTACCAACAGGAAAAGATCTCGGTGCTCTTGCCTTTTTCTTCCAAGAGTTAGCTAGCTGATAGTTTAAACAGTGATAATTCAGCTTTCGTATTTCCGTGTATTATGTTTTTCTGTTGTGCCAAGTAAAGATAAGGCCCTCTCTAGGATCAATAGATGTTCCACTGATAGCTCATCAGGTTTAGGGGTGGTGCATGACTTCAGAAGTGGGATGTGTTTAATGTGAACTTCCCTGCTGCTTGAATATGGGCCTATTTCAAGTAAGCTCCAGCCCCCCTTCAGCTGGAGATGAATCAAAATATGTTTTGCAGCCTCTCTCTGTCATTATTACCCCCTTCCCTACCAACTTCTCCTCCCCCCCGATTCACCAAAGGAGGGAGAAGCAATGTGAAGACAGGAGAGATCTTACAAGGGCTCTTCTTTGCTGGAACTGAAACACAAAGGATCATTTGGGGGGGAGTGGGGTTTGCAATATTATTTGGCAGAGCATCTGTTTTGCATGCAAAAGGTCCCAGGTTCAATCCTTGGCATCTCCAGGTAGGGCTGGAAGAGAACCCAGTCTGAAATTCCGGAGAGTGTGGACAATACTGAGCTAGATGGACCACTGGTCTGACTCAGTATATGGCAGCTTCCGATGTTCTTTGTGCCTATGTCCACTGAAATTAGTCTTTTTCTTTTCTAAAAACCCATTCTGGAAGGTACCTGGAATCATCTCTACCTGGAGGATGGAAGCTGTAACCAAGATGATGAAGATGATGACAATGACGATGACGATGATCCTTTCCTCCAAGGAACTCAAGGTGGTGTACATGGTTCACACCATCTCCTTGTTATCACAGCAACCCTGTGAGGTAAGTTATAAGCAGTTTGCATCTGAGAAGCAGAGAGAGAGAGTGAGGTTTTATGCTTTGGACTGGGTTATGAGACACATTAAAGAAAGAGGCTACAGGGCTGCTTCTGTTGCTATTGGTGGAGGGAGTAATATTCCCTTGGGACCACTACTGCCTACTTGCTTCACACCTATGTGCCATCAGAAGGATCTTAGCCAGTGGCAGAGCATCTGCTTTGCATGCAGAAGCTCCTAGGTTGAATCTCCAGCATCTTCAGGTAATAATAATAATAATAATAATAAACTTTATTTCTACCCCGCCCTTTTTCCAATAGGACTCAGAGCGGCTTACAACTAAAAACAACACCATTAAAACATACAGAGTATATTATTAAAAATGAATTAAACTATGAGAAAAATTAAAACCATAAAATATAGGTTAAAAACAGCGGACAATTTAAAATAATAAAATCATATAATGTAATCACCAAACCTATGACACTTAATCCTGGTCGTTCTCTATCCCAAATGCCCGTTGAAATAAAACAGTCTTTACTTGTCGCCGGAAAGACGGCAAGGAGGGAGCTGATCGCACCTCACTCGGAAGGGAGTTCCACAGCCTAGGGGCGGCCACCGAAAAGGCCCTATCTCGTGTCCACATCATATGTGCTTGCGAAGGTGTGGGGAACACAAGAAAGGCCTCACCTGAAGATCTCAAATCCCTCACAGGTTCATGTAGGGAGATACGATCTGTCAAATAGTCTGGACCTGAGCCGTATAGGGCTTTGTAGGTCAAAACCAGCACTTTGAATTGTGACCGGAAACAAATTGGTAGCCAGTGGAGCTGTTGTAACAGGGGAGTTGTATGGTCCCTGTAACCAGCCCCGGTTAGCACTCTGGCTGCAGCTCTTTGTACCAATTTAAGTTTCCAAACAGTTTTCAAAGGCAGCCCCACGTAGAGCGCGTTACAGTAGTCTAAGCGGGATGTAACCAAGGCATGCATCACCCTAGTCAGATCAGGCAGGTTCAGGAACGGACGCAGCTGGCGCACCAGTTTTAATTGGGCAAATGCGCTCCTGGATACAGCAGCAATCTGGGCCTCCAAATTCAAAGCTGAGTCCAGGAGTACACCCAAACTGCAAACCTGAGACTTCAGGGGGAGTGCGACCCCATCCAGCACTGGTTGAATCCCTATTGCCTGATCTGCCCTCCGACTGACCAGGAGCACCTCTGTTTTGTCAGGATTTAATCTCAAGTTGTTTGCCCTCATCCAGTCCATCACTGATGCCAGACACTGGTTTAGGACCTGTACGGCTTCCTTGGCTTCAGGTGGAAAAGAGAAATAGAGTTGAGTGTCATCAGCATACTGATGGCACCGAACCCCAAAACCCTGGACAACCTCTCCCAGCGGTTTCATGTAGATGTTGAATAACATGGGGGACAAAATGGAACCCTGAGGGACCCCATAGGTCAATGGCCAAGGGGTCGAGCAGGAGTCCCCCAGTACCACCTTCTGGGTTCAGTCCTCCAGGAAGGATTGGAGCCACTGTAACACAGTGCCCCCAAGTCCCTTCTCGGCAAGGCGGCCCAGAAGGATACCATGATCGATGGTATCGAAAGCCGCTGAGAGGTCCAGTAGAACCAGCAGAGACACACTCCCCCTGTCCAGTTCTCTGTGCAGGTCATCCACCAAGGGCACCAAAGCCGTCTCTGTCCCATAGCCAGGCCTGAGACCAGATTGAAATGGATCCAGATAATCTGTATCATCCAGGAATCTCTGGAGTTGGGTGACCACCACACGCTCTGTTATCTTGCTTAAAAATGGAATATTGGAGACTGGCTGGTAGTTACCTAGTAAAGAGGGATCCAGGGAGGGCTTTTTCAGCAGTGGTCTTATAAGTGCCTCCTTTAAGCATGATGGAATTCTGCCTTGTTGTAGAGAGGCATTAACTACTCCCCTGACCCAATCGACCAGTCCCCCTCTGGTACTTCTAATGAGCCAGGAAGGGCAAGGGTCCAGTACACACAAGGGTCCAGTGGTGGCACGTGCCGCTCCAAGGATCTTGTCCACATCCTCGGGTAGAACAAGTTGAAAATAATCCATTTTAATTGGACAAACAGGCGCCGAAGTTACATCCTCAGAGACTGTATCAATTTTAGCATCCAAGTCACAGCGAATCTGAGAGACTTTGTCCGCAAAGTCCCATGCAAATTCTTGACAGCGGTCTGCTGAGTGGTCAGAATTACCCTCACGGGGGCTGGAACTTAAAAGCCCCCTAACCACTTGAAACAGTTCCGCTGGACGGCTCCCAGCAGACACAATGGAGGCTGAGAAGAAAGATTTCTTCTTAGCCCGTACTGCCTCGGAGTAGGCCTTCAAATAGGCTCTAGCCCGAGATCGATCAGCTTCGCTCTGAGTCTTCCGCCAATGTCGCTCTAGTCCCCGTCTGACACGCTTCATCACCACCAGCTCCTTGGAAAACCATGGAGCCGGTTTGGCTCCACTCCGAAAGAGGGGACGCTCGGGAGCGATCGTGTCCACCACCCTGGCCATTTCTCTATTCCAGAGGTCAACCAGGGCTTCGACAGGATCGCCTGCCAAGGTGACAGGAAAATATCCAAGAGCCATCAGGAAACCATCTGGATCCATCAGCCTCCTGGGATGGACCATTGTAATCGGTCCCCCACCCCTGCAGAGGCTCTGAGTCCCAGTGAGTCTAAACCCGACCAGGTAGTGATCTGTCCATGACAACAGAACCACCGCAAGTTCTTCCACACCAAGATCACCATCATCCCAACCAACACAGAAAATGAGGTCGAGGGTGTGATCAGCAACATGAGTGGGGCCAGAAACTACTTGGGACAGACCCATGGTTGTCATGGAGGCCATGAAGTCCTGAGCCACCTGAGCAGTCTCAGCGTGGATGTTGAAGTCACCCAATACCACAAGCCGAGGGGACTCCAACACCAACCCCGAGACTACCCCGGCTAGCTCAGGTAGGGAGACTGTGGAGCAGCGGGGTGGGCGGTACACCAACAGAATCCCTATTCTGTCCTGGCCACCTAACTTCATGTACACACACTCGAACCCTGAGAACTGTGGGAGAGGGCACCTGGTCGGGGGATAGTATCACGATAGAGCACTGCGACCCCACCTCCCCGTCCCCCAGGTCTCGGCTGCTGCTGTACTGAAAAACCAGGTGGACAAAGCTGGGAGAGATTAACCCCCGCAGGTTCATCCAACCAGGTTTCCGTAATACAGGCCAGGTCAGCATGCTCATCGAGGACCAAATCCTGAATGAGCATCGATTTTCCATTCACCGACCTGGCATTCACCAGCAGCAGTTTTAACCCAGGGGCACTGTCACCAAGGCCATCCAGGTTGTTTGAGCGGGAAGACAGCTTGGGGGTTATCAACAGTCGGTTACACTCTACCCTCCCTTGATAGCATGGCTGTCTCTCTACTTCGTATCTCCCTCTGCCTTCAACAACATTAATGGCAGCCCCTTGGATTTCCTCCTTCACCCCATGGATCCCCTCCTTTGCCCACTTATCCACAAACTTAAATGACCGTTTTAAACCAGGGGAGTGGGTCAGAGGCAATCAGGGAGAAGGAAAGGTATGTGTCAGCCTACAAACATTAGGGGAAGAACACTTCAGAGGAGCTAGCGAAATTAATGGAACCGGTCCTCGACAACTAGCTGACGACCCCTGTTCTGTATTCTCCAAGTCAGACCAAGATGAGTCGAAACTGGTGTTCAAAGATGCCCTATGAGAACAGTCACTAGACAGGGTAGGGGTGGAATGAGCAGTTTCAATATAGTTCTCAGATGAAAAAGGATTAGTCAAGTTTGTAAGGGTAGTTTTCAAGGATGACAGCCGTGACAGGATCTCACGTTGTTCCTGTTCGGGAAGCACACCAAAGCTGTCAATGAGCAGAAGTTCTTCGGGATAAAAATTCCTGGAGCTGAGGATCGACACACTGTCAAGATGGCTCTCTCTGCCTTGCTCGGCCCTGAAGTTCAGAGATCCTATATTATCTGGGCCAGAGTTAACTGCTGGTGATTTCAGGGGTAAGTTAAAACGAGGCACGGAGACTCCTATATTGGACTTCTCCGATCTTAAAATTGAAGAGGCAGAGCGTTCCCTCATGCTACGTGTGACCAAAGGCACGGGAGGAGAAACATCTCTAAAGTGTCTTTTAACCTTTATTCCTTTGCCTAGAAGCACCTCCTTACACGAATAAACAAAGTCCACAATAGAGGCTGAGGCAAACGTTACCAGGGCACGGGCCATGTTTGAATTGTAAAAAAGATATTCAATCTTCGAGAATGCATCAAGTTTCAAGGAAGACTTGACCATAGAGGACAGTAACTTCAATAGGTGTACTTTGCGATCTCTGTGACAGCCAACTGTATGGTTTGGGGTAGTTGGTAAAAACCAAAACCCTATCTTCTAGCTGGAGGCACCACCTTTTACTTTCCAGAATTGGTGGCTGCAAGTCCTCTTTATACTCACAATCTTCCGCTTTACTTAGAGAGCCATCACCCCTTATCATCGGTTGCCGGGTTAACTGGTGTCCAAGGGAAGGTGTTGCAATATCACCTATAGGCAAAGCTTCAGGGCTAGGGTGCAAGGGGGTTCAGTCTTGAGCAGTCTTAATATTTTTGGCTTTGTTGTTTCTAGTGTTCACCTGCTCTGATTGACCAGTCTCCTCACGTTCCAATAATTTGAAAAGTTTATTAAAATTCATTTTGGAACCCTTTCTGGAGCTACTGGCCGCTTTTACGTTTTTTGATTTCCTCTTTAAACTTGGTTGAGCCTTGATGTTTTTACGTTTTGGGCCTTTTTTTGTTGAAACCCCAGCATTAATGCCACACTTACTGTGAGCATGGCCTAGGCTAGCCGGGTTAATTGTATTAAAAGTTTGCTCACCCGGCTGATGGGTTACACACGTAGGCAATTCAGTTGTAAAACTAAGTTCATGTATGAGACTAGGATCCCTGTCCGCCCGAGACTTAGGCTCCGGTACGGCCATCGACAAAGTAGTGCAGAGAGGTTGAATTAAGGTGGCGTCCTTTGAACAAGGCGACATTGGGGCTGTTAATAATAACAACTGACCCATACATTTGGCAAGGAGGTTCTTAATCAGCGACAGGTCTTCCGTCCATTTTATAAATAAGCTTTTAATTAGGTCCAACTGGGAATTAAGTAGTTTGACTACCGTATTAGAATCCATTTCTTCATGATGAGGACCCTTATAAATCGGCGTCTGATGTGTAGCGGATAGGGAAGGCTGAGGTGAAGAAGATGAACAAGTGGTGCACAGGATCTCAGCAGGTAAGGCTGGGAAACACTCCTATCTAAAACCCCGGAGAGCCACTGCCAGTCAGTGTAGACAATATCGAGCTAGATAGGCCAATAGTATGATTATGCGTTCATTCACATGGTGACTTACTGTGAGATTGGTGCTACTTGCATTCCTGTTTAATTCGCATGGTTCACATGACATTGCAAGCAAACAGAAGCTATCACACAGCTTTCCCCTTAAATCCATATTAACCCAATCCACTGAAAATTCAAAAAGTGAAGGAAAAACTGTCTCTGCTTCACTGCGTTCCTCCATGTAGGTGCCTTGCTTTGATGTTTTTTTGCTAGGCGGGTGGACCATCACTTTCAGATACTCCCCTTTCTCCGCCCACTAAACTCTCCATGAATTCCATTTTGTTTCCAGTGGCTTAACCTGCTACTTCGGTCGCTCTGTCCTCCTGCATCAGAGTTTGCTATAGCCTTCCTTCCCCCCCTTCTCCCCATTAAGTACAGAGCTACTTTTTTAAAAAGGGTTTTACTGCAAACATGTTAGGAAACGAAACTGACAGACAGAAAAATGGATGGATGGATGATAATTGGCAATTATCTGCCAAATCTGCCAAACAGGAAATCATTTGTTTTTCCAAGGCAAGAGGGGAAAGTCTGACAAGGTACCACAGAGAAAGCGGGGGAGATGACCCCAATTCTTTTTACTCAGCTGCCACAGTCGCTGCCTACTTCACCTTTCACTCCCTCCCTCTTCTAATCAGTTTCATGTCATTTGCATCCCCAAGCTCTCCTGGCTTCAGCCAGGAGAGGCATGCAATTTACAAGAAACAATGAAACTGACCAACTCCCCCTCCTTCTCCATTAGCAAAATTGATACTCCGGAGGGAGTAAACATAAAATGGAGGGCAGGGCCACAAGGAAATAGCAATACTAAACCATTTCAGAGGAATGCCGACTAGTGTGAATAGAAAACAGTGGATTTGAAGATAGGAAGTGTGAACCTTGCTAATCTATTGTGATGGCAAAAGCTGCAACTTTAGTATTAAGTTCAGCACCCATGTGAATGAGCCCTGCGTTCCTGTGCACACAAATTTACTGATTACAAAACAATGCAAGTCTCTAGCATGTCTTTCTCACACAGAAGTAGGGTTGCCAGGTTCATGGCCTGAGACTGATCCTGTATCTTTAGGAGAAGAGAAAGTCAGCCAAGTGCAGGTGTTCTTGCAACATTGTAATGGGAAACACCACAAGGTGGAATTCTCCCTCCCCCCTGCACAACTTTTAAAGATACAGAAGACCTTTTGGAGGCTGGGCCTGGCAACGAAGAGGTCTTCTGTATCTTTAAAAGTTGTGGAGGGGGAAGGGACAATTCCACAATGTGGTTTTCCCCATTAAAGAGTTGCAAGAACACCTGCACTTGGCTGACTTTCTCTTCTCCTAAAGATACAGGATCAGTCTCAGGGATTGAACCTGGCAACCCTACACAGAAGCCAGTCCTGTAAAGCAGCGTCTTTTGAAACACAAGGTAAACAGATATAAGCCAGAGCGTCCGTCACAGGAAATCAGGTAATTTCACAGAAACAGCTGGTGACATCCTGGAAGCTTTTGTAAGTAATTTCAATGCACAAATCTGGGTTTTAAAATGCAGTGCTGAAAGATCGTGGCATACATGCTACAGTGCGATTCTAAAGAAATTGCGATGGACATCAAAATATTTATCAACCTCAAACAGAATGAGAGGATTAAAAAAGAAGTGTGTTTGTTAATGTCAGCTGATCTAATAAAGGAAAAAGGACTGAAATCAGTCAAGACATCTTGCCCCTTTGAAGACATAAGCTGCTGAATACCATTGGTACACAGCTCAATGCCTGTATATTTTGCTCTAGAGGAAGGCTTCAGGGCTCAAAGAGAGTCCCACAGAGAGACATGGTGCCTTAGGCAGGCTTGAAGCAAAATCACTGTGAATAATTAATTGCTTCAGCAAAGTCAGTGTTCTAAGGAAAGCACAAATCTTGCAGATTTTATTTGCCCAGGAAGAAAACAAAACTTGCATTTTGATAATTTCCTGAGTCCGAAAGTGCTCAAGCATCAGTGCGATGGAGGGTTGTTGTTTTTTTTGCCATCTTTCCCCTGGCAGGACTCACTTGCCTTTGCTGCGTGACAAGAAAACATTCAACAGGTCCAGGGCATGAAGAGGTGGGGACAGCTGAACTTTTGCAGTCATGCAGTTGTTAATGGCACAGGAGTCCTGCCAAAAACCAAACCTAAATTGGCAATGCTAGAGTATAATGATGATGAAGTCCATCACAACTGTTAGAGAGAAGGGATTTTAATACCATTTTGTATTCTCTTTCAAGAAGATATGTGAGTAACACTTAGATGTAAAGCCCATGAAATGAACCTACAATATTATAATTCCTACGCACTGTTATGCCTGCACATTTGGGAATTCAGAAAAAATGCCTAATAAAGCACTGCTAGGATTCTACCACTCCAGAATGCATGTGAGCAATTGCATATCTGAATGGTCAAAAATTCGCTGCATTATTTAGTCTCAGGAATTACTTAAGCTGCATTTTGTTTTTCTTGCTGTCCATCTTTTTGTCTTACATTTTTGAATAAATTTGTTTGTCCAGCAAATTCATTTCATTTTTTTTTCATTTAGACAGATAGTACAAGACAGGCTTTGAAGATTTTTTAAACTCATTATTTGGCCTTAGTTGAAACACAAAACTGCTCATCAGCAACAAGAATGATTTGAGCCTTGCCAGGATAACAGATTGGAAGCATTCAATATACTTCCCAATTCCAAAGAAAGGGGATCCCAGGGAATGCAGTAATTATCAAACTTACTATCCCATGCAAGTAAAGTAATGCTCAAGATTCTACAGTAAAGGCTCTTACCATATACGGAGCGACAAATTCCAAACGTCCAAGCTATATTCAGAAATGGAAGAGGTACCAGAGATCATATTGCAAACATACGTTGGATGATGGAACAGACCAAGGAATTTCAGAAGGAAATCACCCTGTTCTTTATAGATTACAGCAAAGCCTTTGATTGTGTAGATCATGAAAAACTATGGAATGCTTTAAAATAAATGGGGGTGCCACAGCATCTGATTGTCCTGATGCACAACCTATACTCTGGACAAGAGGCTACTGTAAGGACAGAATATGGAGAAACCGATTGGTTCCCAATTGGAAAGGGTGTGAGACAGGGGTGCATTTTATCGCCCTTTTTATTTATTCCATAAACAGACACAGTCACATGTTTTCTTGTAAACACAGCTCATAAACATCAATTTCAAATAGGAATGAGTTCCATTGGCATGTGCTAGTTTGAAAGCATAGGCCAGTATTTATTTGAGTTGGTTCTTTGTCCACTAGCTGCTGCTTTTACTGATCCATTTTTCTCTTGCCAAAAATTATTGATACTAATCATTCTTATTATTGATATTTCAGAGGCAGATTTTTTAAATCCATTTTTGAAAACAGCAGTGGAAAATTGCTACATAACAATCCAATCTGCAACGATAGAGTATAAGCGAATTAATTGAAAATTCAGTATCAAATTGGGTAGAATTCTAGCACATCCCTAAATTCAAAGTGACTGCATCGTATGAACAGAGTATGCACCTTAAAATATGCCCCAGAATCCTCTGCAGAATCCTTTCTCTGCTGTGCTTGTTGGCAAGCATTTAAATGGGAAAAGGCTTCCTTCATGGAAGGAGGTTTGACAATGATGTCAGCAGCCTAACATTCTGCACTTGTATATTTAAGAAAAACTTTTTGAAGTGGCCAATATTTTCAGAAAGCGGCCAAGCACAAATGTTGTAAGAATGTCCTCCAGAGCGATTGACATTGTTGAGACCAGGGAGAAACACTCTGTAGGAAACACTTGGCAATGTTATTGAACCAGGGATTGAAAGCTTAAGGCTGCTAACATAAACAAGGGAGGCAAGTTACCATTTGGTTGGAAACTAGTTCCCCATTTCTTTGCCCCTCAATCTCTCCTTTCCTTCTCAGACAGATCAACTGACATCCAGCTATTTGCCTTTCATACAACTGTGATTCTAATTATAATCAAAAGTGTCAGGGTGGTGTTTTAAATCACAGGGTCTTGCCAGCATCTGCTGGCGCCAGCATGGAAATTTTCCACGTTAATCTTTTCTCTGACTTCAAATTTATATTAATGGCCATCGTTCCTCAGGCTGCCTCTCGAAGAAGTGGTGGGCACTGTGATTGAAACAGAAATCAACTATATATTGCCTCCAGCAGTGAGCAGCTGGTGTTTTAACGGCCCGAATGCAAACTTGAGATGTCCAATTCTAGCTTTTATATGACAAGGGTTTTTACGGCTCTGACTCGAACATCACGTTGCTTGTCCAACTTAAACTATGAGAACTGACGTGAAGAGATTACTGTAAGGCTAACCATGTTAAGGTGGAAGCTGTCATTACAGGGAAGAGTCCCAAGAAAGAATGAAAAAAGGAGAAGAAATCTGTTCTAGTTCAGAGTAACATAGTGAACATTATTTATTATTTGATTTATTCATTTATTATTTGATTTATATCCCGCCCTTCCTCCAGGTAGTAGCACATAGTGTAATTATTCTCTTAAATGGACAAATAGTGGCATAGCAGATTTTTTTCCTGATTTTTCTCTCTCCCTAAACATGACATGAGGTATTAGGATAAGTATTACCAAAAACAAAAATAAAAAAATCCCTATAATAATTTGAATAGGGAAAAATCTTTGGTTTGGATGTTGTTGTTTTTAAAGACAATATGTGTTTGGCTCTTAAAGATTCTCCTTATGGGAAAGGCACTCTCAGCACCTCCTAACAGAAATGTTTCCATAATTGTTTGGGGGTGCTGGGGGTCCCTCTAGAAAAGTGTTAGACAAGGATGAAGAACCCCAAGCCTGGGGGACAAATGCAACCCTCCAAAATCCTCTGTCTAGTCCTTGGAACTCTCCCTATGACACCCCTTCTCTCCAGGCCACCTTACTCATCAACCCAGCTTTGTACCATCCTGGAGTGTTCTAGCTTTGCTGGAGTGTATCCTTGAAATCTGATAATGACTGTTGCTTGTCTAGATGGAGGGTGTGTGAGGGGTGTGTGAGTCTGGGGAGAAACTAGCCTACTGTATGAAGGTAAAATTCACATTGATTGTTCCACCTACTTTTGCCTCTGACCCTCTCCCCACTACATGTGGGCCCTGGAAGGCTGCCCAGAAGGGAATGTGTCTCTTGGGCTGAAAATGGTTTCCCACCCTGGTGTAAGAGGTGGCACAGGTGGCTGCAGGAGGCAGGGAGAGTGTGGGGAACCTTTGGCCCTCCAGATGTTGCTGAACTACAACTCCCATCAGCCTCAGCAAGCATGGCCTACGGCCAGAGATTATGGGAGTTGTAATTCAGCAACATTCCCACTCCTCTGTTAGCAGAAGTCCCCATTAGATTAAAGGCCCATCTGTTCATGGAGGTTTCCTTCTGTGGATGGAAAAGGATCCTTGGATTGAACCCTTAATGTTTCTATGTCTTATGGCAGAGAGGGAATGGATTGTTAATACATCCCTAAGAGCACCTGTGAAGGGCAGATTGCCACACAACAGGAATAGCGGGCTGAAGCCAGTCAAACATTAAGAACTGATAAGATCCCACTGATGTCCACAGTTCACTTATATCTAACTACACGGTGTTTGCTTTTGAATGTTGGCTTCTTTTAGCTAAGTGCAACCCTCTGTGGCAATATGCTTTGTAGCATGGGTAAGGTGGGTAAGAAGGGCCATAGCTCAGTGGCACAGCATCTGCTTTGTATGCAGAAGGACCCAAGTTCAATCCCTGGCATCTCCAGGTAAGGCTAGGAAAGAACCCTGTCTGAAATCCTGGAGAGACTCTGCCAGTAAGTGCGGATGATACTGAGCTAGATGGACCAACGGTCTGACTCCGTGTATGGCAGCTTCCTATGCTAGAACTGAACTTAATACGGAGAGGGCTGAGTGACCTTTTGCATTCTCCCTTCCACCTCCTGGATTCTGCGACATGCATGCCAGTTTCCTGACATAACCCTCTGTCCCCACCAGCAGTCCTTAAGCAAATGGAGAGGTACATTCATAGGACATTTGTATACAGCTTATGATGAGTGTGTGTGTGTGTGTGTGATAAGGCTACAGAGAATAAGAACAGACTGAGCCCTAAATGAACAGTAATGGCGCAATTGCTCAATGTTGCATTTACAGAGAAAGGATCACATATACCTGACATTTAGTTATAGCTTAGGGTTGCCATATTGCCCGGTTAGCCGGGTTTTACCTGGATTCTAATCATGCAACCCGGCGCCTGCTTAGCTGACTGACTGGCCCAGATTCCCAGCCTTCATTTTAAAAAAAAAGTCTCCAGCCACCTCCTCCCGGCGCCACAGAGCAAACACACTGCTGGCCACTCTTACCTCTTCCTCAGTCCCGGCTATACGCCCCAGTGCATCCGCCTGTATGACATGTGCCTATGCATGCCTTTGCAGAGGGACTGTTGCTGGCAGTGCCCGAACAGATAGGCAGATGCGCCGGCAGGGTAGTTGCGTAGCACACGCACACACGGCTCCTTCCCTTCTTTGGCGGCAAAGCAGCCTCATCTCTTCTCCAGGCCTGGGAAAGGCAAACGGTGGTGAGAGCTGCAGTCCCTGTTGCCCGCTGGAGCCGGCAGTCTGGTGGGGCGTGACCATTGCATGAGGGCAGTGGGAGAGGCGGCTGAAGACAGAGGAGGAGGGTGAGTCCCGCCTGCCCTAGGTGGACACTGGCTCACTCCTGGCAGTGACTATTCTATTGTTTAACATTAAGTGTCAGCCAAATACTTTTAAAATCAAGCAATGATATTCCTGGTTTGCTTTTTGTAATTGTTGTTGTTGATGATGTTGTTTTTATTACACATTTAAGGTCTCTTCACACACACACACCATTTTATTTGTATTTATTTTATATTTCTCCAATATCTTCCCCTGGCTGTTTTTATGTGTTTTAAATATTTTTAGATTAAATAAATAGGAAATCATAATTGTGAACCTCCCTAAAAGCAATTTACCTATCCTTATGTTTTGGCAAAGTGATGGTGTGAAGGCATGCTGGTAGAACAAGAGACCATGTTTGAGGCATGTTATAAGGTGTTTGAGGACTTTGTCACACATTACTTTTTGAGACCTGTAGATTCATGTCGGAAAGAACATGTGCACGTATTGAATGGTGGCTTGGGTGCTGTTTTTTCAGTCTACGCTGCATGGTAAGCGAAAGTGATACATCATCTGGCAGCTAGCTTCATAACGGGAGAATGAAAAACATTTGGATCACCATTCACTTGTTTATTTTTCTCACTATTGAGACCACTTCATATATTACTTTTTTATACACAGAAATTTAATCTTTGTATAGGAAAAAGTATTTTCTATGTAGGAAAAAGTATTTTGTAAAATATGAAGGACAGTGGCTGCCCAGTCAGTATAACCACTGTACAAGATCTACTCAGCCACTGTAATTACCTTTTTGTTTTGAGTGCCCTGTTGTCTGGGTCTTGGTTCAGGTGTGTATCCAACTTTGATGTCCTTATGGAAGGGGTGTGCAAGTAGTGCCCCTCCCAAGTGTGGAGGCTTGGACAAACATTGTGTTATGGAAAACCAAAGTCTGTGTGAAAGTACATATTTGGGAATGCCATCAGTGTGATCCTAAGCACATTTAATAAATAATGTCATATCAAACTTGCACATCACAAAATATTTTATGGTCATGTCCATAAGCACCAGGAGGGTAGTCACCCAGGGGGTCTTAGTCCCCCTGTTTTTTTGGGAGCAGGGTCCCTAAGTCTCCAAGCATCCTACAATCAGCATGAAAAGGGAGTGTGTTAGTCATTGAGTCACATCTACCTGTGTGAGTTTCTGCAAGACCTGCTCCCTGCATTTCTGGCTGATTTCCACCTGGCGTGGAAGGGCGGGGCCCTGTCTCTCTCCAGCTACAAAAGCAGCAACTGCTGAAGGGGCCAGAGACCATCTACCTGTGTGAGTTTCTGCAAGACCTGCTCCCTGCATTTCTGGCTGATTTCCACCTGGCCTGGAAGGGTGGGGCCCTGTCTCTCTCCAGCTACAAAAGCAGCAACTGCTGAAGGGGCCAGAGACCATCTACCTGTGTGAGTTTCTGCAAGACCTGCTCCCTGCATTTCTGGCTGATTTCTACCTGGCCTGGAAGGGCGGGGCCCTGTCTCTCTCCAGCTACAAAAGCAGCAACTGCTGAAAGGGCCAGAGACCGTGTGTGTGTATGTGCGCGTGAACCTGCTGCTCGGGATGTCTATAGACTACTGGGGTTTTGTTTTGTATTATATGTTATATTTTACTCTATGTTATAATTTAGTCTATGTACGCTGCCTAGAGTGGCCGTTAATTCGGCCAGATAGGCGGCCTAGAAATAAAATTTTATTATTATTATTATTATTAGAAGAGTCTTCTAATATGCTTCCTTGCCTTTCCTGCTGATTGGAGCCAATCAGAGTGAAAGGAGGTGAGTCAGCTACTGAGAAGACTCTTCTCAGTTGCTAACGCTCTCCACTTTCATGCTGATTGGCTCCTAGAGATGTTTGTTGTTGTGAGAGGATGCATTAACAAAGATCTCATTCTTAATCTAGGAGCAAAAAAGGGTGTATGTGGCTGTAACTATCATGAAGGGACTCTGCACTTCTGAATTTTCTACTAAACTACTGATAAACACCTATGTAACTTTGTGTCTGGAGACTTATTATTAAGAATCACTTTCCATAATTGTAAGGAGGTATGTCCACGTGCATGCATCCCAGGCGCCTCAGTGAGGGGTGAGAGCAGCATAGGGACATAAGCAGATGTCATACCAGGGGTTCCCAAACTTTTCATCTACATAGACCACTTGAAAATTGCTGAGGGTCTGAAAGTATCTGAAAATTTACTATGGGCATATGCAAGATAATTAACTCCCATTAGTGGTAAGAGCAAGAATTTATAATTATTATTTTAATTAAAACAAGAGGCTTTGAAGAGGACCAGATATTTATTTTCTTTCTGAGCCCAGGACTGGGTCTTTCATGATGCCCAGGGAGCAGGAGAGTAGTCGATAAGACACATCCTGGCATTGGTAATCTAATTAGCAAGGTATGTGTGAGGTTGTTGCACACTTCCAGGCCCAGTTTCATTTTGAGTATGGAGGTGGAACCTGTGTAGATGTGGTTGATCAAAGGGAGAAGAAATGTTGAGTTAAGCAAAGCTCTGCTTTTATAAAACCTAAGAAACATACAGATACTTTGAATGTCTGAGTGCCTGCACCAGTGGAATACTGGAGGAACTTGTAAAACTTGCTGCAACAGTATTTAGAACTGAGCATGTGGTGTGAAAGACTCCTTTTCCTAACATTTTGGCTTCTTGGTTTTCTCCACCCACCACATCTTTGAAATATATCGTATATGTAATGGTTAACCGTACTGCTGCCCTGACTTTGTTTGTTGCTATTTTGTGTTTTTATTATGTTTTTATATTAATTGTGTATTTTTATTGTTTTTATTATATTTGTAAGCTGCCCTGAGCTCTGTTTTTAACAGCAGAAGGGCAGGATATAAATCCTCTTAATCAATCAATCAATATTCTATAGTGTTGAAAACTAGAGTCTAGGCATGTAAGGCTAAAAATGTAAGTTTTTTTAAAAAAGATTTCTCACATCTTTCCCCAGGTTTTGGTGGTAATTCCTAGGCACAAAAACAAAACAACTGGACAATCCAAATATTAATATGCAAATGATTTGCATAATATGCAAATTGGTCTGCCCGGATATGTGGAACTGGAATATGGCAACCCTATTATAGCTTCAGTTTTAAATATTCTGCTCTAATATGAAGAAAGGTGTTTGCAGGATAGGAAATTGCTTATGATTATGGAAGGGTGGCCTAAAGCTGTAGATCTTTATTTATTTATTTATTTAAGACAGAGAGGCTGAGTGGAGATTCTGTGGTGGCCGCTAATACCAGTAAACTTCTGTTGTCACCTACAGGACACTGTAGGTACAGTCCCGATCCTGGTGCCCTCCAGATATTTTGGATTACAACTCCCATCATGCCAAAGTCACCTTAGACTTTCAGGATTAATCATGTAAGTAAGGACCAGAGCTTGGAAAAGTTACTTTTTTAAACTACAACTCCCATCAGCCCCAGCCAGCATGGCCACTGGATTGGGCTGATGGGAGTTGTAGTTCAAAAAAGTAATTTTTCCAAGCTCTGGTAAGGACTGAGAAGGCTGGTCCCATGTCATCTAAGCACACAAAGAATATAACATCTCACATTTATTCATGCCTATCCAGTCACTGCATACCATCTGCGCCATGCATCTGGGCAGATGTGCAGCTGATGCCACTGCTTTATACTGCATAAGTCATTAATCATCATCAATCTACACATTTGTTATGGCATAATGTCATGTGCCTAGAATGAGGAGCATATTATAGAGAAGACAGATGGTGCCACCACATCCACCACTAAAGATGTGCATAGTAGACTTTGTTTCCAACAGAAAACCCAACTCTTCCTATGTATTTTTTACCTCTTCTCCACCCCATTATTCCTGCATTTATCAGTGCCATTGTTTCTGGGGGTTTTGGTTTTTTTTTTATGTGTTACTAATAAGTGGCACGTCAGGCCTTCATTGTTTCTGAGCTCCTCTCTTACCAAACCAAATATACTCCACCCATTATTTATTGTAGTTTAAAACACAATCTGAAGCAAATTTGGAAGGTCATTTTCTGGAGAAAAACCTATATGAATATCAAGGGAAGTTTTTTAGGCCCTGTTCACATGTTACATTCAACGAGTGTATAGTCTGTGTACCTAGGTACACAAGTAGTTGGGCTGTACGCTTGTACAGTTATTAACATGTAACATTCAACGAGTGTACAGTCTCCATTATATACACATTTGCTGCCAGGAAAAGAAAATGGCTCCAATGACACTTATTAAATGTGCCAATTAAGCTATTCCCTTTTACTGGCAACAAGGCTAGGTATGCTGGGTCTGTTATACTTCCTGAAACTGTTTCCTGTCAAGGGGTACATTCAACAGAAAGAATTTTGGCAGAAACAGGAATGTAGTTTTACTCTTTTCATTTTTCCTGCAGATTCTTAAGTTTTTAAAATCAAACAACAACTTTTTAAAAGAAAATACCAACCTGTAATTATCATAATTATAGCTATTAAAATATTGCTTTTTTCATTGCCTGTTATTAGAGTATGTTTGGTTTTTGATGTAGGCTTTCATGGAACAATCCTATACATGTCTATACAGTCCTATAGAGATCAATAGGACTTACTCATAGATAAATCTGTGAAAGTGCAGACCTAAATATATTAAATATCTATATATGAAAATATTTTGAGGAGGAGGGGGCTGCAACAAAAACAAGCTGCTTAAAACAGTATGAACTGAAACGATTCTTCCAACAAGGTACACCTGATTCTTTCTTGAGGACATCATGTGTTTTAATACAGAAAACTACACTCAAAGTATAAATGTGGGGAAAATTATTTATCAATTGGGCTTTCCAGCCTGCTGCTTCCACTGTAACATACTCTGTCCCCTGGAAAGCCTTTCCTGGTATTTGGGAAAGCTCTGCTCTGTGGTTTTAATGGTTTTTCAATGGAAATGTTTGCAGCTCAGTATCAAAAAGTGATCATCAATATCTCTTTTTATGATCTATGTCATAATGTTTAGCTTTTGGGTAACACTTTAAATGCAGGGTGGGCAGAAAGTAGAACAAAATATATTGGTGTATCTTAGGATGACTTGCAGAAGATCAGTGAGGACTTTAGACTCCTTTTTCACCATGAAAACAAGAAATGTGAAATTAAGAATACTTGTGGAAAGAAGGAATAGATTTATGTGTGGAAAGGCTGTGAGCTCATCTCAGTTCTGATAACCCTGTGCTCAGCAACTTCTCATAGACTCCATGTTCTTTCATACTAGACGTATGTCTTTTGCAGCTGGCTGTAGTTGATGGCTCTTGGGGTTCTAGTAAAACACAAAGTACATTCCAGACTCTGCAACTCCCCAGTGCCCTCTCAGTAATGGCAGCATGGCCATTCACTGAATGGGGATAGGGCAAGGTGCCTGCAAGTTCAGGGCTAGTGGCACCACCATCCTGTAGCAGGTGGGCACACACCCACAGGCTTGTGCTGCATTCGCCCAAAGTACCTAGATGGGCCACTGGCCTGATCCAGCAGGCTCTTCTTATGTTCTTATGTTCTTACGAATAGGGTTTTCATGGTAACCGGTATTCAATTGCCTTCCTCTGAGGCTGAGAGGCGGTGACTGGTCCAAGGTCACCCAGTGAGCTTCATGGCTGTGTAGGGATTTGAACCCTGGTCTCCCAGGTAATTTATATTGGATTTATAGAAGTACTGTAGTGTGCAGGTTCTGCAAAGGCCAGTGTGGTGTATTGATAAGAGTACTGGGCTAGGGCCTGGGAGACCTGCTTTCAAATCCTCATTCAGCCATGAAACTCACTGCGTGACTTTTGGGCTAATCACCTTCTCAGCCTAAAGGATCTCATAGGACTATTCTGAGGATATATTGGCAGGACTACATATGCCACATTGAGCTCTTTGCAGGAAAGTTAAGATGTAAAGGAAATAAGGTATTAAATAAGATTAAGGCTACAATCCTATGCACAATTACTTGAGAGTAAGCTCCATTGAACTGTGGAAGTTACTTTTGATAAACATGCTTGGGATTATGTGGTTAAGATACAAGGGATAACTATTACCTAAAGTTTCTGTTATTTATTGATAACTATCTTTTCCGAGCAATGAGTTACCTAGCCATTAAACATAATTTTAAAATATTTTTTATCATTTCTGAGCAATGTGTTACCTAGCCATTGTTATTTTATTATTGCAGTTGTGACTGCAGCTATTATTCAGCTAAAGGGGGTTTGGAGCAAGTTTAAAGGAGACTTTTTGGGATCTATTTGTGGCACAATCCTGAAGAGTAGGCGTACTACTCATAACAAGCAACAATAAGAGTTACATGATGACACATTGACCATTTAACAGACATCATAAAATTTTATAATATTTATTGATAAATCATCTAGTATTTAATGGAAAGGATTGAATTTAGAAGTTAAAGGCTGTAATTCTATATTCACGTTCACTTCAGGAGTAAGCCCCATTAAACTCAGTGGAACTTCTGAATAAACATCACTGGGACTGTACTGTAACTTCAGATTCCTAAGTCTTTCTCCCCATTCCCTTTACTAGATTCCTGGTACATCCTCCCACCTTCTCTTAAGATAGCAATTTTCACTTGTCTGAGCCCACAGGGGTCACACAAGTTCTGCTTCAGAGTCTTAGGGTCCCTCCCCCAAGTCTTTCCTCTCTTCATTACCTCTCTGTTGTTCTTTCACCTCTTCCTACATTCCCCTCAAAGTGATGCTGCAATCTTATCCCAACCCCACTTACCTGGGAGTAAGTTCCACTGACCTCAGTGGGACTCACTTCTGAGTAAACATGGTTAGGACTGTACTATGAGCAGACACATAGGCAAACTCCCCTTCCTTTCTCTGCCCCCCCCACTGTTTCTTCTAAGGGGCTGGAATCCTAATCCTTCTTACCTGGGACTAAGTCCCACAAAACTGAATGGGATTTACTTTAAAGTAGGCTTGGGGTTAGGATTGTACAGCCATCTTGAAAGAGGCGGTTATCCTACCACTCCTGGAAAAGCTCACCCTGGACAAATTGGTTTGTGACAACTACTGACTAGTTGCAAATACCCCCTTTTTAGGGAAGGTGATTGAGAGGGTTGTGGCGCAGCAGTTGCAAGTACTCTTTGATGAAACAGATTATCTTGACCCATCCCAGTCTGGGTTCAGGACTGGTTATGGGACTGAATCATCCTTGGTCGCCCTGATGGATGACCTTTATCGGGGGAAGGACAGGGGGAGTGCGACCTTGTTGTTCTTACTAGATCTCTCAGTGGCTTTTGATACCATTAACCATGGTATCCTTCTGGGCCGACTTGGTGAGATGGGTATTGGAGGAACTATTATCAGAGAATAGCATTGGGTGATTGTCTTTTGGACCCCTGGCAGCTGTGTTGTGGGGTGCCGCAGGGTACCAGCTTGTCCCCCATGCTGTTTAACATCTATATGAAGCCCTTGGGAGCGGTCATCAGGAGTTTTGGGGCGAGGTGCCAGCAGTATGCTGATGGTACCCAGCTCTATGTCTCTGTGACATGTGAAATGGGAGAAGCCATGCAAGCCCTGGACTGCTGCCTGGACTGGGTGGTGGGCTGGATGAAGGCCAGTAAACTGAGTCTGAATCCTAGCAAGATGGAGGCACTGTGGGTTGGTGGTTCCCAAGTTCGGATAATTGGTCAGTTGCCTGTTTTGGATGGGGTTGTACTCCCTCTGAAAGAGCAGGTCTGTAGCCTGGGGGTGCTCCTGGATCCATCTTTGTCGCTAGAGGCCCAGGTGATCTCAGTGACTAGGAGTGCCTTTTACCAGCTTTGGCCATTTCTGGACTGGGATAGCCTGACCACTCTTGTCCATGCCCTGGTAACCTCCAGGCTGGATTATTGTAATGCACTCTCTGTGGGGCTGCCCTTGAGGTTGGTCTGGAAGCTGCAGCTTGTGCAAAAAACGGCGTTGAGACTGTTCACTGGGGCAGGGTATTGCAAACATGTCACCCCACTGCTGAAAGAATTGTACAAAGCCCTATATAGCTTGCAACCAGGATACCTGAAAGACCGTCTTACCCCTTATATACCCAGCCAATCACTGCGCTCTGCAGGTGAGGGCCTCCTGCACATACCATCTTATCAGGAGATCCGTTCTCCATAACATAGAAAACGGATCTTTGGTGTGATGGCACCTACCCTGTGGAATTCCCTCCCCTTAAATATTAGGCAGATGCAGTCTCTGTTATCTTTTTGGCGCCTTTTGAAGACTTTCTTCTTTCAACAAGCCTTTTAAGTTGAGACCTATCCCAGTCTGCGTCTGTGCTGGAATTGCTTTTTAATATATTTTTTTTAAAAAACCAACATGTTTTTAAGCCTTTTTAAAAGATGTTTTTAAAGCTTTTAAAAAATGTTTTTAAAGTTGTTTTGTTTTGGTGTATTTTTAGGTCTGTTTTTATGATGTTTTGATGTGTTTTTAGTGCTTTTGTTTGCCGCCCTGGGCTCCTGCTGGGAGGAAGGGCGGGATATAACTCAAATAATAAATACATAAATAATAAATAAAACAAACTCATTTTTTAAAAATCAACCATTTAAACAGTTCATTCCTAGCTGTAGTTTGCTGACAAGTCTCTCTCACATTTTTGGGCACTCCACTTACCTGGGAGGAAGCCCCACTGAACTCATTGTGATTTACTTCTGAGTAGACATTTTTCCTCCTTCCCTTCAAGCTCATTGCTAGCACACAGAACCTCTGTTCCACTTACCTGGGAGTAAGCCCCACTGAACTCTGTGGGATTTACTTCTGAGTAGACATTTTTAAAATTAAAATGTGAATTCTCCAATGCTTTCTCCTTTCCCCATTTTTTCTACTCCCTTCCTTCAAACACATTTATTGCCAGTACACAGAAGCACTGAACTGAATGGAACTTACTTCTGAGTAGACTTTTTAAAAATTGTAGTGAGTCCTGCAAAGCTCCCCCCCATTTTTTTGCCTCTTTCCTTCCCTCAACCTCATTCGTTGCCAGCACACAGAAGCTCTGCTTCAGACTAGTCTCCTTTCCCTTTCTTGCTCTTGCCCCTTTTTTAGCCTTATTTCTCTTTCCTGCTTGAGTGGCTGTATACTGTAGCCAGCATGGATTTTTCACGTTCCACCATGTTAAACTAAAAATATCCCCCATGCCATTCTGCTGCTTCCCATAAGCTCATTCAAAACAAAACCTTGCAAATCTTAAAGTCTTGAACTCAGAAATGCTTGGTTGACAACCCTCTAAATTTTCATGGTGATACACAAAACGCTCAGAGAATGGAGATTTCAAATTGTAAAAAGAGGGGGGGAAATCCAGACCCCAGTTGGACTTTTTTGTCAGTGGTCTCATAATATGTTGAAATTAATTAAAAATCAGCCATGAGTGCCTGTAATACTATTACTGACCTTCCCCCATATTTCACTTTAGACAGTCATGGCTTCCCCCAAATAATCCTGGGAAGTGTAGTTTGTGAAGGGGGCTGAGAGGAGACTCCTATTCCCCTGACAGAGCTCCAGTGGCCAGACTGGTTTAACAGTCAGCCACTCTGGCTGAAGCTCTGTGGGAGGAACAGGGCGTCTCCTAGCAACTCTCAGCACCCTTCAGTAGCTACACGTCCCAGGATTCTTGGGGGGAAGCCATGACTATCTAAAGTGAAATAAAGGTCTGGTGTGGATGTGGCCAGGGACAGCTTTGGTTTAAATTTGGGTGGGAGACTACATGTGCCTGCTGTAGAGTAAAAACATGGGGGAAACCCTGAAAAACAATGATACTGTTCACACTGCTTTCCTTTTGGAAAGGAAAGGGGCTTCCCCTCTGCCCAGTGCCCACCCACCCAGTGTCCACCCACCCAATACCCTCCTCTTCCCCTTCCTCCCCTGCTCTTCCTCTTTCCCCTCCTTGTTGGAAGTGGTGCAAGAGCAACTCCTGTTTGGGTTCTTTTGCTTGCACTCCAGAAGGAAGATAGAATGAGGGTCCTCCAGATGGCTAGACTTGCCTACTTTTACCCGTGCTGTTTTCTACCTAACTTCCTTACCTTGTAAACTGATATGCTCAGGGAAGCTGACCTCTCCCTACTTCCTTTGTCTTCTTTGACTGTCCGAGAGAGAGGAGACACCTTTATCTCTGCTCTCTCTCTCCTAAGCCATGAGGACAATTCCCAAGCCTGGGCATTGTGCCTCCAACTTAGTTAGTTAGAACTAGGTATACCTTTCCTATCTACTATGTATGTCTATAAATAAAGTAGCTTTTCTTATTGTATTAAGTCTTAAGTCTCAGTGATCTAAATGCAGGGTAAAAGCCAGCTTAGATAAATACACACACTGGCACACACGCAGCTCAGCTCGCTGAATCATTCTGCATATACATATTTCCATAACACTGCTCCCCCTCCCTCAGGTCAGTTTTACCTATCCTAAGCATGATTGTTCAGGAGTAAATCTGACTGAACACAAAAGCATGCAAATAATTAAACCTGCACTTCCCTCCTCCTCCCTTCTGTCACTTCCCTCTTGCCCATTCTCTCCCCCTTCCTTTGCTCCTCCCCTTCCCTTCTAATTCCCTTCTCCTTCTCCTCCCCTCTCCCATCCCTTTCTCCTTCTCTCCCCTCACCTCCTTCTGCTCTCCCATGATCAAATTTACCTATCCTAAGCATGATTGCATGGGAGTAAATCCCATTGAACTCAATAAGCATGCAAATGATCAGACCTGCCTTTCCCCTCCCCGTCTCCTCTCCTTCTCCCTCCCTCCTTCCCTTCTCCCCTCCCCTCCTCCTCCCCTCCCCTCCTCCTTTCCTCCCCTCCTCTTCCCCTCCTCCTCCCCTCCCCTCCTCCTCCCCTCCTCCTCCCCTCCTCCTCCCCTCCTCCTCCCCTCTTCCTTCCCCCTTCCCTGCCAACTCCAGCCCTTCCTCCCTCCTCTCCCATGATCAGTTTTACCTATCCTAAGCATGATTGCATGGGAGTAAATCCCACTGAACTCAATAAGCATCCATATGATCAAACCTCCCCTCTTTCTCCCCTCTTGCCTGCTCCCCTCTCCCTCCTCCTCTCTGCCTTTCCTCCTCCCCTTTCTCCTCCTCCTCCCCCCTCCCTCTCCTCCTCCCCCCTCCCTCTCCTCCTCCCCCCTCCCTCATGGTCAGTTTCACCTATCCTAAGCATGATTGCAGGGGAATAAATGCCATTGAACTCAATAATCATGCAAATGATCAATCCATTCTTGGCAAACTTGCACAGAATCCCATTTCTTATCTCCCAGATTAAAAAGCAGATAAATTCACTAATAGGCAAAAAAAAAAAACCTAAAAAAGTTTAGGAATGTACCTATAGCCAACAGATATTTCTATCAAACTTTAAAAAGCAAGGAAATGGGGCAGCTATAGTGAATGCACCAGGAAAGCAGGAGACCTGACCTCATCTCTGAGATATTGGACTGCCCTACAAATTTGTAAAAATGTAAACACAATTTGGGTTGGTCTTTCACAGTCAAATCCACTTCCTGTGTAGCTTGGAAGAATTTGGTAACATGTGCCTCTGAGCATTTTGGATTTTTTTTTGTCTATTAGGGAATATAGAAATTTTGGCAAGCATGTTCCACTAATATAATATATAATTTTTGCATTGTATAATATTAGTTTCACCAATATATGCATTCATATGCATACTTTCCCCTAATATGTGAATTTTTGTATTCATTCTTTGATTGGAGAACATTGCAAAATTTGGAGGCATGTGAATTTCAAAGGATAGCTGCATTGCAGTTTGCACACAGGGCGGACAAGGTAGGCTCACACTAAAATGCAAACTAGATGAAATTTCTTCCCCAGCCCTAGGTGGATCACACATTTTTACATTGCTTCCAAATATATCTAAATCAAAATTCTCTGTTCAACACTTTAGAAATGATGATGGGTATTGAAAGAATTTTGATTAAAGTTTGGAAAATTTCTCATGAGACTTTAGGCCTCTTCAGTCAGAGTTAGAACAAAAGAAAATCCTTACTGGATCAGGCCAAAGGCCTGTCTAGTCAAGCTTCCTCACTATGGCTAACCGGACATCAATGGGAAGCCCACAAGTAAGACCTCCCCACTTCTGATCCCCAATATATTGCCTCTGATAGTGGAGGTAGTTTTTTTTAGTCTGAATTTTTATTAGTTTGAATGTTAAGTGTTCAGGATTTCCAATAGAGCTGTCCCCCCCAAAAATGTACATTCATACAAACATTTAATAGCTTCCAGAATTACAGGCGCTAATATTACTAGCCTAGATGGTTAACTAACCCTTTATTGCACCCTATTCCACTGAGCACTATCTCTTTTACAGCAGCTACAAAGAGACAGCAGCTACTCCTCTGACAAAGCAGGGCGCATAATCATCCCTAGCAATCAAAGGATTTTGTAAATGTCATTGCACTTTGTCACATCCACCCAGCTGCTGCTACAATGGTCATGAGCGTGCTTGAGTGCTAAAATTCCTTTACCTGACTTCCATCGCAAAGTCTACCAGAAACTGAAAGCTGCCATTTTCCCTGCTTTAACCCCCAAATACCCCCCATGTCTGTTTGTTTTTAAGACAATAATGATATCAGGGGAATCATCAATGCAGTTGCAGTGAACATGAAGCAGGTCGATTAAGTGTTGATTTGCCAGCTAGGCTGAATGTAATCACTCAATAGCAGGTCTGATCGGGTGAAGCCAACCATTTATCAAGTGGCAAAACTATGGCAGGTGTTTGCTCATCTATAGAAGTATGCTTCAAGTTCCTTGCTGCCTTACATGTCACAAAATGTCTCACAAAGCTGCAGCGGTGTTGAGGATAGGGATGGGTGAAAATTTTGATTCAGTTCGCATTTCAAGCAGAATTTATCAAATTTGCACTTTCCAAAACAATATGAGAACTGAAACACAGGCGTCCTTCAAAATTCACATTTATTAGAATTTTGGGATGCAGTTTGACAACTAAACAATATGTATAAAAATGCATACATATGGGGAAAGTGTGCATAAAAAATGAATATATGAGTGAAAATAGCATGCAAAAGGCACGATGTGGATGAGAAATGGCTTGCAAAAATGTGTATCTGTCAAAACTGCCTACAAAATATGTTTATTTGGAGAAACTTGCACTAAAATCATGATGATTTTTTTTAAAAAAATTCGCAGATTGCTGCAGAAATGTAGAGAACTGAATTTAACATTAGAAAAGTGAGAAACTGAGAGAACTGAAATGGACAGATCTTTCCATCCCTAGTTGTGGAGTGTAGCTCCAGGACTTTTTTTTAGAGTAGGAGCGATTATATAATCTGGTAGGTCATGGATGGACACGCCTTGCTCTGGGAAGTGAGTGAGGTGATTAATGGGGTTTTCAAATTTGATTGTGACAGATTAGTATAGAGGAAACCAGAGAATGAAAAATAAAAATAATAGAGCAGAGGCTGGATACTACTTTCCTTTTCTTTGTCACGATTTCTGCTTCACACTAGCAATTTAAATGCAGTAGCAGTCAGCAGGGGGTACTTACCTGACTTCTCATCATTGGCATTGCTGCACTTGCTGGGAGGGAAAGGGCTGAGCACCCAATGGGCTCCACTGGTATATTTGCAGTGAACTAACCTTGCTGCCTCCTCATCCCTCCCTCCCTCTCTCTCCCAGTAGATCTGCAACACTTTTGACTATAGTTTCAGGTAAGCTCTGCTGCCCTGCCCTGCCCTGCTGACCACTACTATTTAAAGAAGTGCTTGCCAACCTTTTTGGACCAGCAGGCACAGTTCAAATTTTGAGAAAGTGCTATGGGCACCAATCACAAAATAGCTGCTGCAATGGGGGGGGGAATGGCCTAATACAAAATAAAGTAGTACAGTTATTGCTGCTTTCCCCCTCCTCCTCCCCAATCTCAGGCTTAACATAGGAAGTCAGCTATATCCTGCTGGAACTGATTGTGGAGATCATGCAATATTGATTTCTCTCTCTCTCTCTGTCTCTCTCTCTCTCTCTCTCACACACACACACACACACACACACACATGCACACACGCACACTTCCCTTTCATAGACCACACATACATACATGGACATCCACAATATTTTTTTCTGGGGGGAGGCAAATTATTGGAGAGGGAATAAAACAGTAAATGGATGGAACAGACTAATTTTTCACAGAGAGAGGGAGGGAGGGAGAATTGTGTCTATATGTTTTACCTCATATCTCCAGTTCTAAAAATGCTAGAAACTTACTCTGATTTTTTAAATGAAAGCTGGGAATAAGGAGATTGTGGTTTATTCCTAGGGGCACAACATAAGGTATTTGCCTGCACCATGATGCCTGTGGGCACCAGGTTGATGGCCCTTAGTTTAATTGGTAACATTTTGCAAGATTGCTTGTATTTCTACTTAAAAGCTAAGGGTTGCATTTCAGTGTACTAAAGATCATTAGTTAAAAGCTCAATGTCTTGTACAAGTGGAACCGATGCAGGCAGAAGTAAGCACCACTGTGTTCAATGGGAACTTATTCCCAGGTGACTATGTATTTGATTGTAGTCGTGCTAATCCTAATAAACTGGATATTGTGTTATGTATGATGCTCTTTGTAATATGTTTGTGTGAATATAAAATAATGGATCAACAGAGTAGCCTGCACTTTGGGACTACTGAGGCTATCATGATGAGCTCTGGCACTTCAAAATTTAGTTCTACACCACTGCACAAAGAACCTTCTGCTAAACACATTAGATCAGTAGTTCCCAACCTGGGGGCTGTGACCCCCGGGGGCGCATGTGAAAAAATCCAGAGGGGGCCATGAACAGTAAAGAAATGAATTATTTATTATTATTTTTTAAAAAGTCTTCACTCCTTCGACACTGTCTGCTCCCCCCTGCCGCTGCAGATGATACCCCCTTGCTCCAAACGAGAGGGGAGGCCTTTTGCTGAAGGGCCAGAGTGTCTTTCAGGCGCACTAAGGGCAGGCATCTGCCTATAAAATACATGGCAGATGCCAAAGGAGGCTGAGGGTGGAGCTACCAGGAAGAAGAGGGGATTACTATCACTGATTCCCATCTCGCACTGCTGCTGCTGAGGACGCCCTTACTCAGGGTGAGAGGAGAGGGCTTTTTGTGAAGCAAAAAGAAGCAAGGCCGTAAGGAAAGGCTGCTTTCCCCCTTCCTTCCTGGCAGCCAGCCTGCCTCCCTGGGGGGAGGGGGTAATGACATTTTTTGAGCTATAAAGGGGGTCTGGTACTCATAAAGATTGGGAACCACTGCATCAGATGTTCATTTTAAATAGGAAAGAAATATTATTGTTTCAAAATGGATAGGATAGGAAAGGAGAAAAAAACTGCTGTGTGTTATTGCTGCATGATATATTGTATTTTATTTTTTTATTTTTTGTGAACTGCCAACAGAATATATGTTATTGAGCAGCCTACACAAATATTGCAAGTAAGTAAATTGAATGAATGGAATGAATAAATAAAAGGAAATGACTTTAGTGGCAGGGAGTAGTGATTACTTTCACCTTTGAAAGCTTAGAGTCTCAGCATATACATAGTGCCTTTAGGTAGAGATTGTCCCCTTTCTCACTGTGTAATCATACACATGCCTACTCATTGATTTCAATGGGACTTGCTCTCAGGTAAGTGTGGATAGGATAGCACCGTCAGTCAGCTCCACCAATAGGCTTTTCTACTTTACTTTATGTTCATGTTCATTTTTTGTCTGGTTCTGACTCAGTTCTCCTGCTCGCTGCATTGCAGGTCATTTTCACGATCTTAAGGCAGAGAAGGTAGAATCAGGTATGTTCATTGCCAGAGCTCTACCCTCTACCAAGAAATCAGGAGATGGCTTAGGCCAGCGTTTCCCAACTAGTAGGCCACCAGATGTTGTTGGACCACAATTCCCATCATTCCTGACTGTTGGCAATGCTGGCTGAGGCTGATGGGAGTTGTGGGCCATCAGTTGGTTCAGCTCAAGGACGTGGACAAGGTGCTTGGACAGGTACATGCAACCACTTCTGTACTGGATCCTTGCCCCTCTTGGCTTATAAGAACCAGCAGGGATGGAACAGCCAACTGGGCCAGGGAAGTGATAAATGCCTCTTTACGAGAGGGAGTGGTCTCTGGCTGTCTGAAAGAGGCAGTAGTGAGACCACTCCTGAAAAAACCTTCCTTGGACCCAGAAAATCTTGATAGCTACAGACCAGTAGCGAATGTTCCATTCCTGGGCAAGATCTTGGAACGAGTGGTTGCTGGCCAGCTCCAGGCGCTATTGGATGAAACCGATTATCTAGATCCATTTCAATCGGGTTTTAGGCCCGGTTTTGGCACTGAGACAGCCTTGGTCGCCCTGTAGGATGACCTGTGTCGGGAGAGGGACGGAGGGAGTGTAACTCTGTTGATTCTCCTTGATCTTTCCACGGCTTTTGATACCATCGACCATGGTATCCTTCTGGAGAGACTTGTGGAGTTGGGTGTTGGAGGTACTGCTTTGCAGTGGTTCCGCTCCTACTTGGCGGGTGGTCTCCAGAGGGTAGTGCTTGGGGAACATTGCTCGACACTGTGGGTTCTCCAATATGGAGTCCCGCAGGGGTCAGTTCTCTCCCCCATGCTTTTTAACATCTACATGAAGCCGCTTGGTGCGGTCATCAGGAGTTTTGGAGTGCGTTGTCATCAGTATGCTGATGACACGCAGCTCTACTTCTCCTTTTCATCTTCTTCAGGTGAGGCTGTCAATGTGCTGAACCGTTGTCTGGCTGCGATAATGGACTGGATGAGAGCTAATAAACTGAGGCTCAATCCAGACAAGACTGAGATGCTGTTGGTGGGTGGTTTCTCTGATCAGATGGTGGATATTCATCCTGTTCTAGATGGGGTTACACTCCCCCTGAAAGAGCAGGTTCGTAGTCTGGGAATACTTTTAGATCCTTTTCTGTCACTTGAGGCTCAAGTAGCCTTGGTGGCACGAAATGCGTTCTACCAACTTCGGTTGGTAGCCCAGCTACGTCCCTATTTGGACAGAGAGGATCTCACCTCAGTTGTTCACGCTCTGGTAACCTCCTGATTGGACTACTGCAATGCGCTCTACGTGGGGCTGCCTTTGAAGATGGTCCGGAAGCTTCAGCTGGTGCAAAATTCAGCGGCCAGACTAATAACGAGGACCAGGCGGTCCGAACACATAAGAACATAAGAACATAAGAAGAGCCTGCTGGATCAGGCCAGTGGCCCATCTAGTCCAGCATCCTGTTCTCACAGTGGCCAACCAGGTGCCTGGGGGAAGCCCGCAAGCAGGACCCGAGTGCAAGAACACTCTCCCCTCCTGAGGCTTCCGGCAACTGGTTTTCAGAAGCATGCTGCCTCTGACTAGGGTGGCACAGCACAGCCATCACGGCTAGTAGCCATTGATAGCCCTGTCCTCCATGAATTTGTCTAATCTTCTTTTAAAGCCGTCCAAGCTGGTGGCCATTACTGCATCTTGTGGGAGCAAATTCCATAGTTTAACTATGCGCTGAGTAAAGAAGTACTTCCTTTTGTCTGTCCTGAATCTTCCAACATTCAGCTTCTTTGAATGTCCACGAGTTCTAGTATTATGAGAGAGGGAGAAGAACTTTTCTCTATCCACTTTCTCAATGCCATGCATAATTTTATACACTTCTATCATGTCTCCTCTGACCCGCCTTTTCTCTAAACTAAAAAGCCCCAAATGCTGTAACCTTTCCTCGTAAGGGAGTCGCTCCATCCCCTTGATCATTCTGGTTGCCCTCTTCTGAACCTTTTCCAACTCTATAATATCCTTTTTGAGATGAGGCGACCAGAACTGTACACAGTATTCCAAATGCGGCCGCACCATAGATTTATACAATGGCATTATGATATCGGCTGTTTTATTTTCAATACCTTTCCTAATTATCGCTAGCATGGAATTTGCCTTTTTCACAGCTGCCGCACACTGGGTCGACATTTTCATCGTGCTGTCCACTACAACCCCGAGGTCTCTCTCCTGGTCAGTCACCCCCAGTTCAGACCCCATGAGCATATATGTGAAATTAAGATTTTTTGCTCCAATATGCATAATTTTACACTTGTTTATATTGAATTGCATTTGCCATTTTTCCGCCCATTCACTCAGTTTGGAGAGATCTTTTTGGAGCTCTTCGCAATCCCTTTTTGTTTTAACAACCCTGAACAATTTAGTGTCGTCAGCAAACTTGGCCACTTCACTGCTCACTCCTAATTCTAGGTCATTAATGAACAAGTTGAAAAGTACAGGTCCCAATACCGATCCTTGAGGGACTCCACTTTCTACAGCCCTCCATTGGGAGAACTGTCCGTTTATTCCTACTCTCTGCTTTCTGCTTCTTAACCAATTCCTTATCCACAAGAGGACCTCTCCTCTTATTCCATGACTGCTAAGCTTCCTCAGAAGTCTTTGGTGAGGTACCTTGTCAAACGCTTTTTGAAAGTCTAAGTACACTATGTCCACTGGATCACCTCTATCTATATGCTTGTTGACACTCTCAAAGAATTCTAGTAGGTTACTGAGACAGGACTTTCCCTTGCAGAAGCCATGCTGGCTCTGCTTCAGCAAGGCTTGTTCTTCTATGTGCTTAGTTAATCTAGCTTTAATAATACTTTCTACCAGTTTTCCAGGGACAGAAGTTAAGCTAACTGGCCTGTAATTTCCGGGATCCCCTCTGGATCCCTTTTTGAATATTGGTGTTACATTTGCCACTTTCCAGTCCTCAGGCACGGAGAACGACCCGAGGGACAAGTTACATATTTTAGTTAGCAGATCAGCAATTTCACATTTGAGTTCTTTGAGAACTCTCAGGTGCATGCCATCCGGGCCCAGTGATTTGTCAGTTTTTATATGGTCCATTAAGCCTAGAACTTCCTCTCTCGTTACCACTATTTCTCTCAGTTCCTCAGAATCCCTTCCTGCAAATGTTAGTTCAGGTTCAGGGATCTGCCCTATATCTTCCACTGTGAAGACAGATGCAAAGAATTCATTTAGCTTCTCTGCAATCTCCTTATCGTTCTTTAGTACACCTTTGACTCCCTTATCATCCAAGGGTCCAATCGCCTCCCTAGATGGTCTCCTGCTTTGAATGTATTTATAGAATTTTTTGTTGTTGGTTTTTATGTTCTTAGCAATGTGCTCCTCAAATTCTTTTTTAGCATCCCTTATTGTCTTCTTGCATTTCTTTTGCCAGAGTTTGTGTTCTTTTTTATTTTCTTCATTCGGACAAGACTTCCATTTTCTGAAGGAAGACTTTTTGCCTCTAAGAGCTTCCTTGACTTTGCTCGTTAACCATGCTGGCATCTTCTTGGCCCTGGCGGTACCTTTTCTGATCTGCGGTATGCACTCCAGTTGAGCTTCTAATATAGTGTTTTTAAACAACTTCCAAGCATTTTCGAGTGATGTGACCCTCTGGACTTTGTTTTTCAGCTTTCTTTTTACCAATCCCCTCATTTTTGTGAAGTTTCCTCTTTTGAAGTCAAATGTGACTGTGTTGGATTTTCTTGGCAATTGGCCATTTACATGTATGTTTAATTTAATAGCACTGTGGTCACTGCTTCCAATCGGTTCAACAACACTTACATCTCGCACCAGGTCCTGGTCCCCACTGAGGATTAAGTCCAGGGTTGCCGTCCCTCTGGTCGGTTCCATGACCAACTGGTCTAGGGAATAGTCATTTAGAATATCTAGAAACTTTGCTTCTTTGTCATGACTGGAACACATATGTGGCCAGTCTATGTCCGGGTAGTTGAAGTCACCCATTACTACCACATTTCCTAGTTTGGATGCTTCCTCAATTTCATATCTCATCTCAAGGTCTCCCTGAGCATTTTGATCAGGGGGACGATAGATCGTTCCCAGTATTAAGTCCCTCCTGGGGCATGGTATCGCCACCCACAATGATTCTGTGGAGGAGTCCACCTCTTTTGGGGTTTTGAGCTTGCTGGATTCAATGCCTTCTTTCACGTATAGAGCGACTCCGCCACCAATACATCCTTCCCTGTCCTTCCGATATAGTTTTAATCCAGGGATAACACATAACACCTATTCTGGCCCACTTGCACTGGCTACCTATATGCTTCCGGGCCAGATTCAAAGTGCTGGTTTCAACTTATAAAGGCTTATATGGCACGGGACCACAATACCTATTGGAACGCCTCTCCCTATATGAACCTGCTCGTACACTGCGCTCAACATCAAAGGCCCTCCTCCGGGCTCCGACCCATAGGGAAGCTCGGAGGATGGTAACAAGAACTAGGGCCTTCTCAGTGGTGGCCCCCGAACTGTGGAACAGTCTTCCCGAAGAGATACGAATGGCGCCGACGCTGCTATCTTTCCGGCGCCAAGTTAAAACCTTCCTATTTTATCAGGCATTTTAATTTTTTCTATATATGTTTTTAATCTGGTTTTAGACTGTGGATTTCTATATATATCTGTTTTGTATTGTTTATGTGATTTTATTGTATTCATTCATATTTGTTGTACACCGCCCAGAGAGCTATGCTAGTGGGGCGGTATAAAAATTCAATAAATAAATAAAAATAAATAAATAAACATCTGGTGGCCCACTACTTGGGAAATGCTGTCTTAGGCTGTCTTGGGCCCTTCGCTCTCTCACACACATGCACGGCACACGTACTCCTGTTAGCAAATGGGGGGGAGCCTGGTGCCAGAGCCCCCAGACGATGACCTACCTAGCAAATTATAAAAAGCAGGTGTTTCTCTTATTAGTGAAGGAAACCATTAATATTTAGATTCATGGCAGGGGTGGGGAATAGGTGGAAGCAGAGGAGCAGACAAATAAACTAAGCCTGCAGAAAGGACTTGGGATGGGAACATTTTAGCAGTACCAGGGGTGTGAGAAAGCAGATAAAGCTGCCTCTCCTTCAGTACAAACACACCAGTGCTATGTATAAACCAAGATAGTGCTGGGTATTAAAGTGATGGCAGCAGCAACATGAGTTCTTCCTTATCATCCTTTTCAGCTGCGCAGAGACACACAATGTGTCTGATACAAAGATTTATTTATTGATAAAGAGGGGATTTTAGTGTACATGCATGCAGCATGACTGTATTTTCTGCTGCTGTAGACTGAATGTATAGCATGGCTCTCTTCCATGATTGAATGAGTAGGGTCTTCAGTAATGTGTTGACTGCACTGTGGAAATTTCAAAGCATCTCTCTCTCTCTCTCTCTCTCTCTCTCTCTCTCTCTCTCTCTCTCTCTCTCTCTCTCTCTCTCTCTCTCTCTGGTGTGTATGTCTGTTCCACATAGGGTTGCCAGGCTCAGGGCTTGAGAATGATTCTGTATCTTTAAGAGAAGAGAACATTCAGCCAAGTGCAGGTGTTCTTGCAACACTGTAATGGGAAAAACCACAAGGTGAAATTCTCCCTTCCCCCAAGCCCAGCCTCCAAGAGTTCTTCTGTATCTTTAAGAGTTGTGCAGGGGGGAGGGATAATTTCACTGTGTGGTTTTCCCCATTACAGTGTTGCAAGAACACCTGCAGTTGGCTGAATTTTTTCTTCTCTTAAAGATACAGAATCATTCTCAGGCTCTGAGCCTGGCAACCCTAGTTCCACATAATGCAAAGACTGTAAACATGGTGGTTGATCCTAAGGACATTTACCTTGGACGCAGAATCTCCAAACTAAACTTCATCAGCTAAACTAAGGCATAATTCAATGCAAACTTGGAGGATCCTGCACTGCTGAACACAACCTGTGAGAATGTCAAAGGAGCATAGACACACTTCTATACAATGTATAGTTGTGATGGTAGGGTCGGTGGTGTGTGTGAGGCATGGGAAGGGTTCCCAGATGCCTTATACCTGTTGGCATAGCCACCAATATTTTAACCAGGAGAGGGAAGGGGAAGAAAGCAGCAGCAAGATTGCCTGTGAGTCAGACTGAAGCCAAAGAGAGATGGGGGGCTGAACATTGACAGTGAGAGGATAAATCTTGTTATCAGTGGTGTATCCTAGTCTTGTATGTAGTTCACTCTGTGCACCAGGAATGGTTAAATTGTTTTGGCCAACAATCCAGAAGCTGCATGCCAGTAGTCAATGTGGCCAAAAGTGGGTGTAGTTCCTTCTCTCAGTCTCTCTCATACCAAGGCAGACCACCATCTCCACACCTGATACATGCAGATCAGATCAGTACAGGAAGAAGGTTATCACACCTCTCCAATCATAAAATGATTAATCTGATTATCAAGGACAGGGCCATTTACGCACTTAGTTGAATATGGCCCAGGATCAGAAACTTGACAACACAATCATGGCAGAATGACAGTTCTGGTGCAAAAGGTATGAACATCTCATACCATTGGCATAGAGATGGATGTGTGTGGCTATCTTTTCCATTTCACTTACAGTTGCAACCTGTTACACCTTGATCAGACTGAACAGGGTCATAAAATTATAGAATAGTAGAGTTGGAAGGGGCCTTTAAGGCCATTGAGTCCAACCCCCTGCTCAGTGGTGCTTTGAAATGAACATTGAAATGCTCCCTAAGAGCTTACACTTCCCTTGCTCACAACAGCCCTCTTCAGGCATTCAGGCAGCAAAAAGTGTGTGGTGGGCCATGAGAACGTGCACTGGCCCTGCCGCTAGTGTCTCCACACATGCCAGCCCTGCCCCCTTCACTTCTGGCTTTTGCGTGTTTAGCATGATACTATGCCAAAATCTGTCTTCCATTGTTTCTCTCCTGCAAAAGTGGCTTGTAGTCTGGAGGCATATAGTCCAGAAGCAGCTTTGCCATCTTATCTGCTGCTTGTGAAAACTAAGCCTCTACTGCACTTCTCTACAATTAGAGAGAAGCTAGAAGAAGAGAAGCTAGAAGAGAAGCTTCTTCTAGCTAGAAGAAACTAGAGAAGAAGCTTCAAGTGACATGAATGGTATTTATATGCCAGCTGACTTACTTACTTACGGATCCCACCCATTGTCTGAATCAAGAAAATTTCCTTTCACCAGAGATAATGTCAATGAAGAAATCAGATTTACAAATCCATGTGGTTAACCTACAATTAATCCTCCCAACTGATCTGATTAATGCTTTTCAGCCCTGGGTCTTTCCCCTTGGGCTCTTAACTCCTGGTCATTGTAAACTGTGTTCACAGTTTGCATCGGAGGGCAGATGCACTTAATATTTTATTTATTTATTAAATTTCTATACTGCCCCATAGCTGAAGCTCTCTAGGCAGTTCACAACAAGCAAGACATCAAAAACAATTAAAACCAAATATTAAACAATTTAAACACACTAAAATGCCATACCACACAGAAGCTGTGTAATGGACCAATATACAGTAGAGCCCCGCTTATAAGGCGGGTTCTGTTCTGGACCCCCGCTGTAAAGCGGAAATCGCTGTAAAGCAGAATCCCATTGAGTTTAATGGGGCGCGTTGTGCGAAAATGCTACAAAATGCTGCAAAAGCGGCAAAAGCGGCTTTAAAAGTCTCCGCCGCATTAGCGGAACGCCAGTAAGCGGAGCGCCGGTAAGCGGGGCCCTACTGTAGATGTAATGCTAGCTTGTTGCAAATTGCATATTAGAAGTTAAGACACTGCCCTGCGCTTGGTCTGAAACATGTGCATATCGCCCCTTTCCTTCCCTTGTCAGCCTTTATAATGGCCTATCATTGCAACTGCAAGGTCGCTAACCTTAGTTAACATTAAACAGGTTTCTCACTTAATTTGAGTTTGAATTTAGGTTGGCCAGGTGCCAAAAAAAGGACAGGATTGCTCTTTAAAAATCATGCAGAAGAGAGAATTGTGTGCTGTGCTACAACTGCTGAAATTCCTACCTCCCCAACTATTAATGGTGCAGGAGCCCTGTCTCCTTTTGCCTCTGACAATCCTAGTTTGAGAAGTAGTGCTGTGTTGAAAAATTTCTCCTGCATTTTTTTATAATTTTTCATCAATTAATAAGAAAAAGAAAGAAAGAAATTGCATTCAGAAAAATATTCCACGGGAAGAGAAACTATCAGTGAAATTTTCATCGTTTTTTTATATGCTTACCTTACTTTTGAGGTTGCCAAGGGGTGATTGTGAATGTCATTTCTTTCAATCTACACATCAGCTTGCTAATTGTCTGCATTCTGCAGCCTTCCAAGGTGTCTATTAAAACCCCAGGGAAAGACATCATGGGGTAACTCCTCCCACAGGGCTTCTTCACATCAGGAAGTATGACTAGAAATGTTCCTGGGCTGTTGGAGGGCAATATTTTGAAAACCTTCCCAATATGAAGCTTTACTCCAATACTTGCTCTTCTGGGAGTAAAGCTGCAATGCTAATCCCACATACCTGGGGTAAACCCCATTGAATTCAATAGGACTTACTTTTGAGTAGACATGGTTAGGGTTGTGGTGTAAATTAATGGGACTTTCGAGTGAATAAAGCAAAATATTGTGCTTGTGTTGTAAATCTTTCTCTCTCCCCCTCCAATCCTATTTTTAAAGCAATTAGGCAGGGCTTAAATAGGTAACACTGCTTTTATTATGTAGGAAACTAATCCTGATGTTATATTTTTTAAAAAAATGTTCTGCAATGACCAACTGGTTTTGACAATAAACTATTATATAGGGTCTATGTACTTTTACATCTCCTGTGTGTGTGCGTGTGTAGTCTTCCCAACAAACCTGTGAGGTAGGATTGCCAATTAGAAACCAAGGCAGCTCACAACTAGAAATAAATTCCTTTAAAATCCAATAACCATAACAAGTTGCGAAACAGCTTAGAGTGGCATGAGGCTGCAGTTCTGTGCACACTTCCCCGTTTGAGTAAATCCCATTGAATACATAGAGATCATTTCTGAGTAAACAATCATAGGATTGCACTCCAAATATAAACATCTTTGACAGTCGTGCTTATATAAATATTTCTTCATAGTATGTCCCGATAACTATTTGATTTCACACTATGATTGTACACAAGTGTGCCCTTCTTCCATTGGCTGTCATGGTTCCCCTCTGCTGTTTTCATCCTGAGGGGCAGATTAGGCTGAGATGGTCAGTCGCCCATGAGCACCCAATAAACTCTATAGCTCATTTCCATTAAAAAAAATAATTAAAACAATTTACATGCAGGCAAAATTTATTAAGTAGATCCACACAATACATTTAAAGCACATCCAACACATTTTGTGACCAACATCTTCTGTAGTTCAAGAAACACAAGAATTGCATACATTTTTCCTTGTGTATACTGCTTGTAAATTTATATAATATGAGACTTTTGACTCAACTACCAGACCACACAAACCTGAAGATTTCAAGGATTTCTGTATCCTCTTACGTGGCTCCCCATACTTGAAGAAGCTGTGAACTCTTTAGAACTGTTTAATGAGCAACTTGATTAACCAACCTTTTAGGTACACCATTTGATGTTTGCCTCTTTTTTCCTTTCAAAATCCCTCTTGTTGCTAGGGGCTTTTTTGTAAGCCGCCTTGAGGGCCTTTTGGCTGGAAGGCGGGGTAGAAATATTAAAATCAAAATCAAATCAAAGGAGGAGAAATTTGGAAAAAATCCCATCTGGAGCCACTATCTGTTATCCTTTTGTTATGTGGCTTCAAGTTGATTACGACTTATGGCGACCCTATGAATCAGTGACCTTTAGTGGTTTCCTTTACTGAATTAATCCATCTCTTGTTTGGCCTTCCTCTTTTTCTGCTCCCTGTTGTTTTCCCTAGCATTATTGTCTTTTCTAGTGAATCAGGTCTTGTCATTATGTGTCCAAAAGACAACCCAGTTTCATCATTTTAGCTCCTAGTGACAGTTCTGGTTCAATTTGTTCTATCACCCAATTACTTGTCTTTTTCACAGTCCATGGTATGCACAAAGATCTCCTCCTACACCACATTTCAAATGAGTTGATTTTTCTCTTATCCACTTTTTTCACTGTCCAGCTTTCACATCCATACATAGAGATCGGGAATACCATGGTCTGAATGATCCTGACTTTGGTGTTCAGTGATACATCTTTGCATTTGAGGACCTTTTCTAGTTCTCTCACAGCTGCCCTCCCCAGTCCTAGCCTTCTTCTGATTTCTTGACTATTGTCTCCATTTTGGTTAATGACTGTGCAGAGGTATTGATAACCCTTGACAAGTTCAATGTCCTCATTTTCAACTGTAAAGTTACATAAATCTTCTTTTGTCATTACTTTAGTCTTCTTGATGTTCAGCTGTAGTCCTGCTTTTGTGCTTTCCTCTTTAACTTTCTACTGCCTATGAAGGTAGACCAAATCATGTGTGCCTTCTCTCTGTCAATTATATTCACTGGAATTGGGTTGGCTGATAAAGTGAGTTTATAGCTGCCCGTAGAGGAGTCAGAAAAGGGTAGAGAATCTTCTTATTCATTACTCAGACCTCTTTCTGAAGTGAAGGGTCAAATACGTAAAGAAATTTGGATGTTAAAAGGTAGGTGCAGGGCATTCCAGGCAGGGGGTCGCCAACCCTACTTGGATATGGATATCTTTGCAGAGGATCCCTTCTCAAGCTTTACCAACAACACAATCGAAACCATATCTACTGAGAAGTAAGTCCTATTGAGTTCTATGAAGCTTAGTCCCTTAGTAAGTGTGTTTAGAATTGCAGCTCTTCGGGGGCATCCATCTTTATTCCTGAGTGCTCTCATCTAATCTCCACAACACTAGGCTCCTTCCTTCCTACAATGGCCTTCAGGTGACTGGCCTGGTCTGGTCTGAGGGCACTTGAGCCCTTTTTGCCAGAAGCTAATTGGCTAGATTAAATGTTCCCCACCCAGGCTCCATCTTTTAGCTAAGATTTCTATCTTAATTTCCAATCAGTTAAATGTTTTTATATGAATTGTATGCACCTAGCAATTGTGGTTGATGCTTAATGTATCATTCTTAATGACATCACTTGGACCTGCCCCATGATGTCACTTGGACCCACTCTGTGACATCACTTGGACCCGCCCCATGACATCATTCAGGCCCAACCCCAAAATCTCAGGGTTTGGGATGCTTCTGACTTGGCAACCCTAGAGCCAATATAGGACAGGACTTTTTTCATACTGGCTCTAAAACTCTGGAACCATCCCCTGGGGGAAGTATGCTCCATCACTGCTAGCCTTCCAAGAGCGAGTTAGAATTATTTTATTCCAGAAAGCATTTGAGGCCTTCTGATCTAAACTGAGATCCCTTTTCTGTGGCTGGCTTGAACTCATATGTTCTGTTGGTGCTTTTGTTTACCACAGGCAGCTTTACTGTTCTGTCCTTTAATATGCATTTGCTAAGTTTTATTGGAAGCTGCCTTGCTGGGGGTTTGCACAAAACAGAAGGATAGAAATACTTAACATAATTTTAAAAAAAACCCTCACATTTGAAGCAATTACTGAAAATCATTAAAAGTATGTGGGGAAGAGGATTTTCTGATGATGCAGAGAATGTTCACAAAACCCAGCAAGCATTTTATACTCAGCCCTATAATTAGGTGATAATATCTTCATTTGAATTGGAGAAGCAACTTGGAATTCACTTACATTGTAATGTCTGCATATCTATTAACTCTGCTGATCTTCAGTGTTAGCTGAGTGCAGCAGGTTCTTGAAATGCTCTTTGGGGCTATTGATGTAAATACAGTGCCATTAGAGCCCCCAGACCCAGTATAATACAGCATCAACCATTGAATCCCATTAAGCTGCTTGTTAACTTTGCCTTTGCAAAGTCTCAGGGTTTTCCTTCATATCCTTCTAATTCTAGTTCTTTGAGGTAATGCCATTCAGTTGTGTAATGTAACGCCCTAGTGCAGTGTTAAGTGAGAATGAAATGTGCTACAAATGCAGACAGAAAAAAAGCAACTTGAATTCCAAGTTTGTGAAAGGGTAAGTGGCACATTGATGGGGAATGTCATCATCTGAATAGCAGTACTGTAGGAAACACAGAAGCCATGGAGAGAAACATTCAGTACTAATGACAAGAGTAGAGGTAAAGTATATGTGACTTGACAATAGCGGATAACTGGTAAAAGTCTGGAGGAAGTTGAGACCACTTCTGCAAATGAATAGTGGAGCAGATATATAAGAATCAATCTCACAATGTAACTGAGTAGTAATATAATGATTCCCAGACTGACCTATAATCTGTATTCATACAAAATTCATCGCTGCCACATTTCATCAAAAAGCAGAAATAATGTCAAAACACGTATGATGACAAGTATTGTTCCAAAATGTTATGCAGCCCTATCCAAATCTGCAGTGCTTTCCAGCTTATCCCGGAATTTTCATGGCATGTTCTCTGAGCCTTTTTTGTGCCAAACTAGTTCTACATTTTGGTCCAGTCCAATGATACAGTTAAAGAACTGTGTTAAATTGTCTGTGTTTCTTCAACATTAATATCAGTGAACCAATGGAAGGAAGCAGGTGCACAAATGGAGGGAATATTTCAGAATCTTCACTGCTATTGAAAGGTGTTGCACATTTGTTAGGCCCAATCATGATGGAGACTTCCTCTCTTTTAGCTGGACCTCATGGTAAGTGACAGCCCATGTGGCAGTTCCGGCTTTGGTTGGTAGGTTCTCAGTGAACTCCAGCAGCTGACAGGACCAGCTCTACCATTTGGGCAAGTGAGACAGTTGGTCCCTGGACCATGCTGTTCCCCTCTGCATGCAGCCAGCTTATTAAACTAGCCTGCTGCCTCAGATGCAGCTGCAGTGAAGGACACTACTGTGTCCTCAGTGTGGAAGTAACATTCAGCTGCCAGCCTAGTCAGCTTCCATACTTGGGATAAGGCACCATCTTGTCCTTTGCCTCAGGATTAAGGATCAAAAGTTCTGTCAGTTTCAGTTCCCTGTTTCTCATTTTTCCAATCTTAAATTCAGTTCTCCAGATTTCTGCAGCAATTTTTTTAAAAAAATCCTCATGAAAATTCTCCAACATTTTAGTGCGTATTTCTCCCAACACACATTTTGTAGGCAGTTTTAACTAAAGTATACATTTTTGCAAGCAGTTTCTCATCAGATAATGCATTTTAGTATGTTATTTTCAGTCATATATTCATTCCCCTTCCTCAACCTGATGCCCGCCAGATGTTTTGGAGTACAGTTCTAATCAGCCCCCTCCAGCATGGCCATTCCCATTAGGGGTAAGGAGAGCTACAATCCAAAACATTTGGAGGAAGACATCAGATTGTGGAAGATTGGTCCAGAGGACGGTAAAATGAAGGGGGAAAGGAGAGGAAGCAGATCTTAAAGCATTATTCTTATTATGTTCAATCTATTATACTGATAGAAATGACTAGGAATATGTCTGTTGTATTGTAAATTTAAATGTGAAATCCTGAAGATTCTCTCTGATAATCCTAGGCCAGAACACCCACTTACATACACAAATCTGAAAATTATAAGTGCTTAGATAGTGCAGCAAAGTAAAATTACTTTGGGAAGCATTACATACAACCTTCTTTGCAACATATGTTGCTTTAGAGTAATTTAGTCATTTTTCTGTAATTTGTAAAACTGCTTCTCTATATAACTTTGTCATTTCTTTCTTCTCTAGATGATTACTGACCTAATAGTCTTTGCCCAGAATATCTAATGCTTCAACACTTACCTTCTTCTGAATACATTAATTTCTTCCTAAATGCTAAGAGAAAAAGTTGAGTTATTATGATTTTAAATTCTTATATTTGGGGCATTCAGATTTGTTACTTTAGAATTTAATAAGTTATTTAATATCAAGGATGTTTGAATGGGTGTATGTTCCACTGAGTTCAAAAGCAATCATACCCGAGTAAGTATACATAGGATGGCAGCTTTAATATCACTTGTTTGGTACATTGACCTTTTCTGTATAATTTACCTGTTACAATTTAAACAAAAAAGGTGGAGTTCCCAATGCTTTGGCACTAGCCATGCTACTTACATTCCTGAGGGTTTTATCTGGCTCAGGTTAACAAAACGTCATCAGAAAAGGTCAATGCTCTCAAAGTTTAGGACTACAACTCCCATTAACTTTGATCATTGGTGATCCTTCCTGAGCCCTCCAGATGTTTTGGTGTTACTTCTGTTATCGAGAAATAATTACTCCTTCTTATTCCACTTTCCTTTTCTTAGAATGACTGTAGCAACTATTACCAAGAAAGGGAAAGTGGAATTAGAAGGGGAAATTATTTCTTGATAACAGAAGTAACACTTAGTCAATATATGCCATTCCATGCCACTCTAGTACAATGGATTGGCTGTATTTGCAAAAATACAGTGTGGGAGCTTGATGGAAATACCAAATGAAGTACAATATGATGAACATCCTGAAGACAAGCTCTTTAGGATGACACAAACTGTCCCTTTCACTGTGGTTAGCAAATTGAAATAATAATAGTAACAACAACAACAACAACAACAACAATAATACAACTCAGAAAGCTGGCTAATATGCCCACAACATTTGGCTGGTTGGCTGGCTGGATAACAATAATTACAATTAAAAATGTGTAACCACCAAGCTGTCTGATTCTTATTGTTTGTGGGTAGCAACTGGATGAAGATGGTGATGATGGTGATGATGAATTCAGGCTAAATATACCCACAAGGTTTCATAACTCTTAGCAATGAGAATCAAATAAAATTAAAAAATCACAGACAACAAACTTTGTTTTTTTAAAATATGTAAATATTGGTGGGACTGGGTTTGATTGGGAAAGAACAGAAAATGTACACAAGCTGAACAAATGCCACACAACCCTCACCAAGCATTTCTAAGAGACAGAACTTACAAAATATTTCTGCCTTTTAAGACTTCACCCCTTCCAAGCACTCTGATTGGAGAGTGTTGAATGAGATGATAGCATTCTAGCCTTCCTCCCCCCCCGTGTTCTCCTTTATGGTGTTGTAATTGTTCCATTTCAGAGACATCCTGTTTGGGTTCAATAGAGCCTATTTTGAGCTACAGAACTGTGCAAATCTCTACAGGTGGCTTTGGGATTAGCCGATACACTCTGTAGAGATTTGTATCTCCTTCAACCCAATCTGGACAGGATACAAACAGGCCCAAATCAACCCTATTTGTTTTGTGATTTGTACAAATACAGTGCACAGCCCTAGTATCAGGTGTTCTATATGTAGGTTGAGTCATTCATAGGCTTCATCAACATGCCATGTGGTAATGAATTCCATAAATTACAACTGATGTGTTGTGATAAAGACATGCTTTCTTTCCTCTTTCCTGCTCCTGGTACCAATCAGTAGTTTTAATGAAGAGGGAGGGAAAACATATTTTTCCACTTTCTGTGCCCCATTAACAATTTTATATTCTGTGATAATGTCTTTTGTCACCTCCCCACGATTAAGAAACCACATAAGGGGAAACCAGAATTGTCCAGAGTATTCCAAATACAGCAGTGCTGCAGAATTTCTATAAAGGCAAGACAATGCTCCCTTTTTAACTTCAGTCCCCTAATAGACCCAAGCATTAGTATTTGCCTTTTTTCACTGCTGCTGCACACTGGGTTGTCATTTTCATTGACTTATCTCCAAAATCTGTTTGTTGGATAATCACAACCAATTCAGACCTCCACAATGTATATGTAAAGCAAAGCCTCCCCTCGCTTCCCCCAATGTGCATGACTTTATACATTGATCCAGCAAGGTGATTTATGTTCTGAAACTGACTGAAGCACTAGAGAGAAAAGTACTGCCTGCAGCAGAATCCTCTGTTGTAATTCCTCTGAAACCTGGACAAATGATGATAATTATTGTGTCCACTGAAGGTTTCTTGTTGGCAGAGCCTGCCATAAAGTAAAGGTGCAGCGACTTGTTTCAGGTAGCAACACAGGGTAAGGGGAAAAGACAAAGGGCTCCCCCAGATGACCTGTCTATTGATCAGTCATCCTGATTTGCTTGCACACAGCTTACATGGTGGTTAGACTATGCCCAGTCCTTATTGAGCATTTGTTCAGATTTGCTCACAGGACACTTATATGACAATGAGCATTCATCTGGATATACTTGCAGAGAATTTACATGTTTTCTTGTTAATCATTCATGCATTCCACACTTTTTAGTGCATTTCCCCATCACTCTCCTAAAAGGTTGTGGTTTTTTTTAAGCAGATTTGTTGTGCTAGGGCGACAGAGCGCTTTAATCCATTTAATTGTACAAACCTAAAATTTCTGATATGAGCTTGAATTCCTCCTGCACAGTAGTGACAGTCTGGAGGCATCCAAAGGCAGGAATGGGTAGATGAATAGCACAGCAAGATCTTTTAAATGTTGAGTGGGGATGGGAAATTTGCACTTATCAAACCAATATGTGGATGGAATTTTGTGGTGCAGTTTACAAACCAAAAATATGTACAAAAATGGTCATGTTATGGGAAAGTGTGCACACAATAATGTTTATATGAGCAAACGTAACATGGAACAATGCTTTATAAAGGTAAATGCCTGGCAAGCCCTTTTGTATTAGGAAAACGTGTATATAAAATGTCTATATTGGGAGAAATTGCATGCAAATACATATCAATCAATATGTAGAAGCTGATGCAGAAATGGGGAGAAATGAACTTAAGAATGGAAAAATGAGAAACTGAGAGAAACCAACTTTGACATATTCTTCCCTCCCTAGCCTTGGCCCTTGCCAGTGTGTGTGTGTGTGGGGGGGTGCCATTTGGGCTCTGGTTCAAGTCTGGCACTGCCTAGTGGCCTTTCACAAGTATCTCAGGATTAGGGGCGGGTAAATCTGTCAGTTTCAGTTTCTCTCTGCTTCTCATTTTTCCAGTCTTCAGTTCTCCACATTTCCATATCAGTTTGTCATTTTTTTTCAAAAAGTCGTCATGAAAATAAATCAGTGAAATGGAAATGGGCTTCCTTCAAGTCGATCCCAACTTATGGAGACCCTATGAATAGGGTTTTCAGGATAAGAGATATTGAGAGGTGGTTTACCATTGCCTTCCTCTGAGGCTGAGAGGCAGTGACTGGCCCAAGGTCACCCAGTGCACTTCATGGCTGTGTGGGGATTTGAACCCTGGTCTCCCAGGTCATAGTCCAACACTCTAACCACTACACCACACTGGCTCTCTAATGTATCAATAGTTTAGTGTTAATTTATCCTAATATGCATGTTTGTTTGCAATGTTGCCTAATATACACATCTTTGCAAAGCAATTTCCCCCTAAATTGTGCATTTTGTATTATTTTCATTAATATTTATTTATTTATATTTATTTATTAAACTTATATACCGCCCCATAGCCGAAGCTCTCTGGGCGGTTCACAAGACCAACATCAAAATACAATAAACACATATTAACAATTTAAAACACATTAAAAGTTTAAAATTTTTAAAAAAGGTAAAACAGTTCCAACACATGCGAAAACATATTAAAATGCCTGGGCGAAGAGGAAGGTTTTAACCTGGCGCCGGAAAGATAGCAGTGTTGGCGCCAGGCGTATCTCCTCAGGGAGATTGTTCCATAAATCAAGGACCACCACTGAAAAAGCCCTTTTTCTTGTTGCCACCCTCCGAGCTTCCCTATGAGTAGGCACTCGGAGGAGGGTCTTTGATGTTGAGCGCAGTGTATGGGTAGGTTCATATCTGGGGAGGCGTTCCATCAGGTATTGTAGTCCTGTGCTGTGTAAGGCTTTGTAGGTTAGAACCAGCACTTTGAACCGGGCCTGGAAACATATAGGCAGCCAATGCAAGCGGACCAGAACCGGTGTTATATGTTAAGACCATCTGGTCCCCGTTAACAATCTGGCCGCTGCATTCTGCACAAGCTGCAGTTTCCGAACCGTCTTCAAAGGCAGCCCCACATAGAGTGCATTGCAGTAATCTAATTTAGAGGTTACCAGGGCATGAACTACTGAAGCGAGGTTCTCTCTGTCCAGATAGGGGCGTAGCTGAGCCACCAGCCGAAGTTGGTAAAAAGCACTCCGTGCCACCAAGGCTACCTGAGCCTCAAGTGATAGGGATGGTTCTAAAAGGACTCCCAAGCTACGGACCTGCTCTTTCAGGGGGAGTGCAACTCCATCCAGAACAGGTCGAACATCCACCATCCGGTCAGGAGAACCACCCACCAGCAGCATCTCAGTCTTGTCTGGATTAAGCCTCAGTTTGTTAGCTCTCATCCAGTCCAGTGTTGCAGCCAGGCATCGGTTCAGCACATCGACAGACTCACCTGAAAAAGATGGAAAGGAGAAATAGAGCTGCGTGTCATCAGCATACTGATGGCAACGCACTCCAAAGCTCCTGATGACTGCACCCAGCAGCTTCATATAGATATTAAAGAGCATGGGGGACAGAACTGACCCCTGCAGAACTCCATACTGGAGGTCCCAGGGTGCCAAGCAATGCTCCCCAAGCACTACTCTCTGGAGACGGCCCGCCAAGTAGGAGCGGAACCACTGCCAAGCAGTACCGCCTACTTCTAGATCAGTGAGTCGTCCCAGAAGGATACCATGGTCGATGGTATCAAAAGCCGCTGAGAGGTCAAGGAGGATCAGCAGGGTCACACTCCCCCTGTCTGTCTCCCGACAAAGGTCATCGTACAGGGCGACCAAGGCTGTCTCCGTGCCAAAACCGGGTCTAAAGCCCGAGTGAAATGGATCCAGATATATGTAATTTAACGTGCATATTACTCCCATAAATGGATTTTTGTACACATTACATGGTTGGACAACTGCATTGTAAAATCTGGAAAAGTGCACATTTCGAAGGATGGCTGTGTTTCGATTCTAGTATTGTTTCAGAAAATGCGAATTAGGTTGATTCATGCAAACTGAATCAAATTTCTCTGTCAGCCCTACTTGGGATAAATATTCATTGGTAGAAGAAACTGGCCATGTATGACCTAGCTTGAAATGGCTCCCCTCTAGTCATAGTTCTCTATCTTTAAAGTTCAGTTCATGTATTTCCTACATCAAAACAGCATGTTGTAATACGCAAAGATAGTACAAAAATTGTTGCTACTTTAAATGTCAGAGCCAGTCACTTTTTCTCTTTTTCTCTGAACTCATTGTATTTTTTAAAAAAGCCAAGTCTATTACTTCCACCGCCTGTGCTTCATCAACCGCATCTGCCACAAAGCAGTGTCTGTATCACTGGGGCATGTCTGGGGAAAAAGCACACACCTGTATTCTGGAGATGCTCATCAAAGGTTTTATGGGAAAATGGGATTTTTATGTATGCATGATGGAAATGCCCACATATTAATATTTATAGCATCCTCATGCATCCAGTAATGAAGATAATTATAGGGTTACAAGCAGTCATCTGACCCACTGGTTATCCTGTTTGGCATGTCGATTAATGGGATTTACCCAAACAGGGTGGCTAAATAGCATCTTCCCATAAATCCTATTACACTCGCTTGTCACTAGGCAAGTATTGAAATAAACGACTAAAGATGTTCAATTCAGATAGCAGATATATGATCAAAGGAAGGAAGCAATCTGTCTCCCATGTGCATGCACACACTACCTTACAAGATAAGGGGATATTATCTACTGTCAGATGAATCCCGGTTGATTGCACATCCAGCTTCTCTAGTTTAGCACATCAGTATTCCCTGGAGGTGAGGCAATAACAGCCAACACAATGAACCAAATGCAGAGCTAGGGAACCTATTCATCCTAATGCTTACACTGTTGTGCCATCTCTTTCACAGACAAGATGGTTTCCCATCTCTATTTCTCAGAGGACTTGACTATTCCGGGTCCTGCAACAGATTGGTTGGAAAATCAACAATCTGTTCCTTAAGGGCACAGTTCTAAAAAGCATTACTAGGAACCTAATTCTGTATTCCCAAATCCCTTAATCTTAATTAACGTGCATTAATTGTGCAGACCTATCCTACTCAGAGGTAAGTCTCACTGGGTTCAGTGGGGCTTCTGCCGAAGGATTGCAGCCTAAAAGAACGTAACTGAAATTGGTGGGACTATGCCAGTATCACTATAATGTGAGAGTGAATTTGCCCCACACTGATTGGAGGAAATCTCATAAAATAAACTCCAGAGACTTGAAGGACCCACCAGAACAGGGTGGAAGGCAGTGGTGAGGAAAGCAAATTAGCAAAAATTACCTCCTCTCCTCTTCTGATAATGGAGGTCTCTCTTGGATCAAAAGCCCTTCTGTGAGCACAAAGGCACCAATTGGATTCCACCCCAAATCTGGCCATGAATGATGTACAAAATTTAGGCATGTTTATGTTACAAGTGTTTATGCCCCATCAGTTTCAATGGGAGACTTTAGCACTAGTGATCCGTCCCATTGAGAAAAATAAATTCCCCAAATACCTGCAGATTCTGAAACAGAGCAGACACATTGGAATTTACACCTGAGGCCTGCAGTGTGCTTCTTGTTTGCAGGAGAATAGTTGTTAAGGAATAAAGTGGATTATTACACCGTTTAATGGGGATAGGTGGCTACATGAAAAGCTAAGAAATGAGATGACCCCCTGTAGCAGTTAATACTGAACAATCTAATGTGTCAGTACAATGTCAGCAGGGGAGAGCTGAAAGTAATAGGAAAGAAGGTAGATGTCCCAGTTCACCTATGTTTTGCTGGGAAGGGAAGGGAAAACACCATCCTCACCTGCATCATTTGTATCCGAAGCATCTGCTGTTTCCACTTTTGCATTTTCCTGAAATTTCTTCTTAAAAAAAGAAAATATAGCTCTGAGGTCCGAGAGTTTATCATTATTGTGCTCTTCGTGATAATCATATGAAGCCTGGACTGAAAAAGAGTGATTCTGAAGTATGGAAAATGTGAATTAGTTCTGATCTAATGGATCTCCTGAGAGAGAGAGAGAGAGAGAGAGAGAACAGTGACTTGTAGTCACCTAATGCTGGGGATGTGGAAAAGATTATATATCATATGACTATAAAGGATGTGCGGTGGTTTTGTTTCAGAAAGCCTCAATTTTGTCTCAAATGATTGTTTTGAATCTGAATTCAGATGAGCTGCTTTGGAAAGGGGTTGGCAACTGACCTAGACTAAAAGCCAGCTCCCACTGCAATGTATTTTCCCTCAATTCCCCAACCCTCTGCCCATCAGCAATGGTCATGGTCATACATTGCCTAACAACAACAAGCCTGTCTGTTATAGGCTAGCACCTTTTTTTGTTTGGATATGTGAGTAAATAAACTTGTAGCTTGCTCAGCTGCTGTTGCTCCTTGCTTCAGACTAGGGAGAATACTGTACCAATTTGGATTTCAGAGAGCGTTTGTGCTTGCAGTGGCTATTGCTGTGGCCAATCCAGTAATATTTGTCACTGGGCACTCTGGTCAAGCGAGAAACTCCACAGGCAAATATAGTGGGGAGGTTTCTCATTCTTCCAGACTGCCTAATGATGAACCAATTGGACTTGCTGGCAGATAGCCGCCCTGGGCTCCTACTGGGAGGAAGGGCGGGATATATATATCAAATAATAAATAAATAATAGCATCATTGGTCTTCTCACAGCTCTAGTTTACACACACCCCAAAGCACCTTCTCCCCCCTCCAAAAAAGGTGAATCCGAACAATGTATTCCAAGGTGAGTGAAACAGCCCTCAGTTCCTCCTTGTCATTTCAGAGCAGCCCTAATCTATTTTGGTTGCAATCCTATGTACACTCAGCTGGCAGTAAACTGTATTGCGCTAATCTCTGAGTAAGCATGTTTACGATTACATTGTTAAGAACATTGCCCAATTCATTTTTTGTCCCATTCAAATCTCAACTCAGCCTTGTTTTCACTCAACCCCTGCTTTGGATAAGCGTTTAGACAGTGTTGAAATGCGACTTCCGGGAAGGGTGACTTCGCTTGTGCCTGCTTTTGGGACGGGCTCCCGCCTCAAAAGAAGCTTATTCAGATATAAATCAGTCAGAACATTTTTTTTTGACTGATGAAATTTCTCCCGGGCAGGGAAAAACGTAGAGATCAACCTCAAAAGCCTGTTTTTGTTGGGAGGACTGGATTTCATTAATTTATGAGATAAGGTCCAGCCAACAATGCCGGACGGACTTCCGAACAAGCTCTATCTGTTTAAGCGATACGTTTATCTTTTCTTTAAAGAGAGAACGGACTAACAGGCAAGCACCCTTCTTTCTATTATTTTTTTTACTTGGTCTAAATTGTTGCAGCAAAGGAGATTTGTCAGATTGATCGGCTTTGGACAACTTCTGGGTGAGCTATAACTCTTCTCTGTTATTCACGAAATTAACAGCTTATCTCTGTTTCTGTCGCAAAAAGCTGTCCTGGAAGTGCATTCTAAAGATATAAACAGAAGAGGGATTTCTATTCCTGATTTCTATTCCGAGGAATACTATATTGTCTGGGACTATTCTCTTTTTGGTCTATTTTATTTTGACGAATCTGCTTCTTCACGACGCCACTAACTGTTTTGATGCTGGGAACTAAATTTGTTTTGTATTCTTGAACATAGAGAGATAAGGCAGGCTGCTCTGTTTATACTGTGATGTCATCAAGCCTGGAATATTAACCCAATTGTTGCTGAAATAAGAAGTGGTTCTTCTTTATTTTTGTTTTGCTTTGTTTTCGTGGTTTTAAAAATGGCAATCAAGAAAGTGGCTGAGAATCTGGAAGTAACTATGTTTCAGAAAATAATGGATGAGATTGAGATAACGAAACAAACCCTGCGACAGGGTAGTAAGGAGCTGAAAATTGAACTGAGCAAAATGACGCAGGAGCTTAAAGAAATAGGGGATCCTGTGAGAGAGGAGAATGAGATCAGAGATGAGAAAAGAAAAAATAAAGGGAAGATACAAGCCCTGGAGATTGGAACAAATGTGGAATTGGAAAAAGATCTGGAGTTTATGGATTTTAGAAATAAAATCTACTGTTTGGAATTTAACGTTATCTCTGAGGAAATTAATGAAGATATTAGAGATAAAGTTATCAATGGCTTGGATAATCTTTTGGACTGGAATGACGTGATGGAGTTTGATATAGAGAAAATCTATGGAATTAACTGCAGCCATGTGACAATGGAAAAACTCTCAAGAGATGAGCCAGTGCATTTTGTAAAAAAGAAGAACAGAGATATGACTTTACAACAGTATTTCAGCAACTTATTCAGAATGGATGGCAAGAAAATATTTGGGATAGAGGAAATTCCCATCAGACTCTTATTATATGACTATGGCTATGACAGCAAGATTATTATGGAATACTGATAATGGAAGATTGGACACTGAAATTACTGGACTTAACAGGACTATTGGAGATGGAAGATGGAACTAATAGGGATAATGGAATAATGGCTATTGAAATTATTGAACCTAACAGATTTTGATGAGATGGATTAATCGAAATGTTTATTTGGACTATGGTTATGACAATAAGATTATTATAATTATTAACGAGATGGATTAATCGACATGTTTATTTGGAGAAAAATTGATAGATATATTTCTTAAAGAATTGAAACCTCTCTTTGACTTTTTGTGGAAAGAATAAAGTAATGTTCATGAGATTTGATGATTAATTAAGATAACTACTGGAGGAAAGTGATTTTATAATATGATTTAAGAGACAGGATTGTTATATATTGTAGACCTATAACTGATTTGATCTGTGACAAATGGGAAGTCAATATTTTATTTTATTTTGTTTAATTATTTTTGTTTTGTTTTGTTTTTTGTCTTTGAATGTTTTATGATTTTGTTTTGTATGTTTTGTGAAAATTTGAATAAAAATTATTGTAAAAAAAAAAGACAGTGTTGAAATGCATACTGGAGAAACGTGAAAGAATAAAATCATCACAACTGGTTCATCATGTGGTGAAGTTGACTAGAGTTGATGCCCCAAATCATCCTACTGTGGCCACACAGATTGCCCGTTTCTTAACAACAAAACTGAGCAAAATAGGAAGAGCTTCCTATAGATTGCATGAAAACAGCCATTACTAGTTCCTGTTCAGTATTGTCCTTGTTGTTGGGACAATTCATATGGGCATTTACACAATCCACTAAATATGAACTTTGTGTTGTTTATTTGTTTAGGTTATTGTGGTGAATATATGTGAAATATATAGATGAATAATGATAGCAACAATAATTCTTTCCCTGCTGCTGGGCTTGAAGGGCAGGTAAATGGCTCCATAGTACTTGATCGTTAGATGGCATTTTTTCCTCTCTCTCTCTGGCCATTGGAATTGAAGTTGGATTGAAAATTCTAAACTGTATGCATTTAATGAGAACAGGAAAGTGCTCTGCATGCAAATTACATTTATTTCGCTCCAGCCGGCAAGATAAAAAGTTTAATCTAAAAAACTAATAATCACAAAACAGAAATGCATCACTATAACTCATTTCCTTCGTGTGCATTAGGAATTAAAAAATAAACACCAGAGGAAACTGTGTGTATGAATCCCACAGGCTTTTAAAACTATTCAAAAAGCGTCATAATTTAACAGCTGAACAACTATAACATCCCTTTATTGATGAATTAGTTGTTACCGTTGTGCTTGTGCTGATGGATGAGATACTTTAGGCCATGTTAAATCTTGGAGACTGAAATGGTTCAGTCTCTAGTCCTGCACACGCTTACCTGGGAAAGGGGTCCCACTGAGTACAATGGCTTGGATTTTAATTTTCTTTCCATGAACAGAAAAGAGTTTATGTTTATGGAATAAGGCTTTCCCACCACTCTTCAGGGCTTCCCTTCTCCAAAATCTGCTCCTGTGGATACAGGAAACCCATGTGGGATATGATGTGGGTTTGGGGCTACAGATGGAGGGAAGAGTTGGCTGACGAATTCTTATACTTATTATGTCACTTTCCTTGCAAAGCAACCCAAAGTAGCTTACAACAATAAGATTATAAAAACACACAACCGTTTGTTGCCCTGGGCTCCTTCTGGGAGGAAGGGTGGGATATAAATTTAATAAACAAACAAACAAACACAAACTAAAAACAGATCAATACAAATAAAGACAAGTCCTGCCACATTAAAGGAGGCCATTGATACCTAAAGCCTTTCAAATTAAGGGCCAAGTGCCAGAATTCTGCTGAGTAACTTAGAATCTCCCAGTCTTCTGTAGGAAGTATTTTGTGCCCACTCTGTTGGTGCAGAGAGTTGTTTAAGTACTCTAATTATATTGTAGAAGTTCTTTCCTTTTTATTTTTTTTAAGGGATGTACCCTACCCTGAGACCATTTTGATGAAGGGTGGGCTAAAAAAGAAGATGACGTCTTAAACAGATAAAGAAATGGGTGTTGCTTCAATATGGCAAGCTGTAGTCTTCTTAGGAGAGGGCGGGATGAACACCAGATGGGGACATATCCCATGCCTATTGAATACTGCATCTTGGATCTCATTTTAAAGCTGAAGAAATGCACTTGAATATATTAGAAGGAATTTATGAGTGCTTTGCCGGGTACAGTGGAGCCGCTATGCTAGCTTCCTGGCAGGCAGGTTGCAGGAACACCAGACTGGCTCTGCCAGTGCATTTTCAGTGTGGCCACCTTACTGCTGCTTTACCCCTCCTCCTCTCCCTCCTGGTAAGCCACAGCTTCCCACTTATCAGGAAGCTAGCATAGTGGCTCCATCTGACCTGGTGAGCTGCTTCCGGTGAGACTCCCTAGAGACTTCTGTAATACATTCCTGGACGTCTGACTCTGCAGCATTAAAATGGTCCATCCAGGTTATTGCCATTGGACGGTGGGGAGATAATCAAATAGAGAGTAGGCCTTTAGTCATGGAAGACTAGCAGATGAGAAATTACTCACAGACAGACAAACTAGGGTAGGTGAAAGGAACATTTTGTCAATGGATTGGTAAAATGAACATGCGATCCAATGGCTATTATGCATTCATTTGGTTTTCTAACAGGTCAGACATCTCAAGCTCACATTCCTTCTTTTCCATTAATTTCCTTTTATAGTATTATTGCTAGTCCAGCAAACACTGAACAACAACAAAATCTTAAGTGGATAATCCACTTAAATCAGGTGTAAGGAACATGTGGCCCTCCAAATGTTGTTAGATTTCAACTCCTATTCAAACACATGATTGGTTACATGCTTTCTTGTGTTTCATTGTTTGTAGATGTTAATTGGTTCAAATGTGTTTTTTATTTTGTTTTTTAATTGTATTTTTTCTCACCAATGTGTTTGCCACTTTGGGCTCCTTTAGGAGGAAGGGCAGGATATAAACTTCATAAAATAAATAAAATAAAATAAATCATCCCCAGCCAGCATGACTAGTGGTCAGGGATGATAGTAGGAGCTGTTATTCAACAACATCTGGAGGGCAGCTGATTCCCCATCCATGGTCTACAACCTTGAATCTAGATATGCTCAAGGCTAATGAAAGCAATTGGAAATGATTGCACCCTTTCCAGTTTTCACTTTCTTCATCTTGTAAAAAAATCTTCCACAAAAGATCAGTCAGTTGGTTTATAGGCTTGAATGTTCTGCACGTGCTTGACTAGTTTGAACTCCTTCCAAGCATCATCCTGTTGGACCCTCAGCAAAATAACTCAGAAAAAGGACAATGTGAATATGTATTTTCTTGGGATGTGTGGATTTATCTTCATCAGCATTGACCCAATACACTGCATCAGTCATAAAGCTGGGGTACACTTCTCATCAGTTTGCTGAATATGAATAATGGCAATCTTGCACTTAAGTGTCCGATGACGTTATAATAGTCTACACTATAAGGATGTAAGAAGAGCCCCGCTGGACCCGACCAAAGGCATATCCAGTCCAGCATCCAAGCCAATGCCTATTCCTATGGGAAGCCCTGCCAATAGCCAAGTTATTTATTACTATTATTATTCATTTCATTTATGAATTGCTTCCCATGATGCATCCTGAAGCAATCTGCAATATATAAAAACAGTTAAAACAATTGCATATATAAAAGCATTTTTTAAAAAAAAAAACAGTTATTAATATAAAACCAACTTAAAAGTACAGACATAAAATGAATTCAAATCCATGACAGATATCAACTGGAATAAAGATTTTAGAAGGGTTGTTGAAAGAGGAACATCTTTAGCAGGTTATCACAACAGTTCAAAGTTTGAACTGAATCTTGTGCTGTGATGAATTTTTTTTCCAATATTATTATTATTAATTCTCCATCAATTAATCAGGAAAAAAATAGCACTGGAAAATTATCAAATGGGAGAGAAAATTTTAGTGAAATTTTCATGAGTGAGGTGCAAAATTTTTTGATGTGTTTTCTTTTGAGGTATTTGTGGGTGCCCTTCCTTTCATTCTACAAGTAATCTCATCAGTGATCTATACCCTGTTACCTTTCCAGGTGGTCATGTTTCAATTAAAGACCTGGGGGTAACATCGTGGGGTAACACCTTCCATGGGGCTTTTTCAGATAAGGACATGCAGGCATTCAAGGATGCTAGAGAGTGCTGGAGAAATCTTTACTGGAAAGAAAAAAATACATACCACCATTGCCAATCTCGCAATGATATGTTAAGCTCAAAACCTCACACCAACCATGATTATAAAGAAATTCTTAAGTGCCTCTTTTGCAGAGGAAAGGAACTTTTGAGAAGTTTTGGAGGACAGATTTTTGCACAGCACTAACTGAATCATGCTAGGCGCAACCGTGACTCTTTGATCTCAGCTGCAGGTATTTCCTCCAGGAATCCATCATTTAAAAGGAAAGGTGTTTATTCTGTCTCTGTGTGTAAGGCACATGGATAACCTGTCTGCATTTGCCTATGAAATTCTTATGAGGCAGTTTAAATGGGAAATAGGAACTCAACCCAACTGTGGAAACTATGTTAGCAGACTATTTTGGAGGGTGAGAGAGTCATCCTGCATATATCAGTATGGCAGGGAATATTAGCAGATGTCATGTCAGTTTCAGTGTTCTGCTTCAATGCAAGGTACATCTTGACATCAGCATGATGTGGATACTAGTGCTACTTATTGTCATGTGTTGTGTGCCATGAAATCTATCAGCCAGCCTGACAAAAATTATATGCCTGTTTCTCACCAGCCTGACTATAAAGCCCTAATAATGGTCAAAGGCTAGGCTTTGCACACTGTGTTTAAAGTCCGTCTTGAAAAGATTCTACTTCTTCCTTGTCTTTCTCTCAGAACTAAACCTGAGCTTTCATTTCATTACTCAGACTAACTATGCTTCTTATAGGCCCTATATTAATAAGGGTGAGTTGAATCACATTCTTCCACTATAGTGAGAAATTGGGATGGGTAGGTGGGGAAGGTTCCTATGGCATATAGATAGAGAATTGTTCAACAGATTCATTTGGAACTTGGCACTGTAGGAGAGGAAAGGTTGAGGACAGTCCGTGCTGTATTTGAGGTAGGAAGAATAAAACATTACTCTGAATAAGTTAAACATTTGATATGTTGCTAGGTGCCGTGAGCGTTTCTTCCATACATTTTGCTGTTTAATAAAAAAAAAAGAATTCTCAGTTTTTCTGCATTTTGGGGGGAAATTGTTTGTTGTGTTAGTTCAAGGGGAATGTGTAGTATGTGCCATTACCCATGAGTTGTGTCTGTAGCTCTTTTTTTTAATTAAAAGGCATTTTTGTGGTCAATGCTAGCCAATGGGATTTCATAAGGGTGTCCCCTGCACATGCTCAGTACAAACCTGAGAACCTTACATGGAGCAGGTTATTGAATGGAATGTTGTGTAGAGTGAAGGTCAAGGTCAGGTTGAGAGGGTTGGTTGAAAAATGACAATGTGGCTGTGTGAGGGACAGAGACGGCCAAGAAAAGGGGAATGACAAGAAGAGAGAGAGAGAGAAAGAGAGAGAGGGAGAGAGAGAGAGAAACATACATTTATTTTATTTATTTATTTATTAAAGAGTCAGGGCCCTTTTGTTAAGTGTGAGTTGACTGAATCACATTCTACCATTATAATGAGAAATTGGGGGCAGCAGGTTCTATGGCTTACAGTGTGAAAATGACTCAACAGATTGATCTGAAACTTAGCAGCATAGGAGAGGAAGGTTTGAGGACAGTCCATGACAAATTTGAGGTATAAGGGATACAAATTTAAATCTTGAATGAGAAATATTTGATGATATACTTTAGTATGTTGACAGTTATAGTTTTTCTTCCATAGACTTTTTTTCTTCCATGGAATTCTGGAAAGATTTCTCCATTGGTACTGTATCTTTTGAGATATAGTTTGCTGTACGAGGTCAAGTAGAACATATACTGTGTGCTTTTGTCTAATAGCAGTGTAACATGTTCATAGTTTTTTTTAATTAAAAAGGCATTTTTGTGGCCTACCTACAGCTGGTACTGCTCCTACTCCTTTATCAACCATGCAATGTATAGATAACATCTGGAGTAATTGAAAATATGACCCCTTGCCTATGTCACCCAATGACCAGTTAAATGTAAACAATATGTAAGGACTGGGTTTAGAATCATAGAATCATAGAACAGTAAAGTTGGAAGGGGCCTATAAGGCCATCGAGTCCAACCCTCTGCTCAATACAGGAATCCAAATGTAAGCATACCTGGCCGGTAGGTGTCCAGCTGCCTCTTGAAGGTGCCTCCAGTGTTGGAGAGCCCAACACGTCCCTAGGTAATTGGTCCCACTGTTATACTGCTCTAACAGTTAGGATATTTTTCCTGATATTCAGTCAAAATCTGACTTCCTGCAACTTGAGCCCATTATTTCATGTCCCACACCCTGGGATAATTGAGAAGAGATCCTGGACCTCCTCTGTGTGACAATCTTTCATGTACTTGAAGAGTGCTGTCATATCTCCCCTTAGTCTTCTCTTCTCAAGGCTAAGCATGTCCAGTTCTCTCAGTCTCTCTTCATAGGGCTTTGTTTCTAGTCCCCTGATCATCCTTGTTGCCCTTCTCTGAACCTGATCTAGTTTGTCTGCATCCTTCTTAAAATGCGGAGTCCAGAACTGGAAGAAGTACTCAAGAGGAGGCCTAACCAGTGCCGAATAGAGGGGAACCAATAGTTCAAGCAATTTGGAAACTATACTTCTGTTAATGCAGCCTAAACTAGCATTTGCCCTTTTTTTGCTGCCACAGTGCACTATTGGCTCATATTCAGCTTGCAATCAACAACAATCCCAAGATCCTTCTCTCGTGTAGTATTGCTGAGTCAAGTATGTCCCATCTTACAACTGTGCATGTGGTTTCTCTTTACTCAGTGTAGAACTTTGCACTTATGCCTGTTAAAGTTCATTCTTTTGTTTTTAGCCTGGTGCTCCAGCCTATCAAGATCCCGTTGACTTTTGTTTCTGTCTTCCAGGGTATTAGCTCCCTCCCAATTTTGTATCATCTGCCAATTTAATAAGCATTCCCTGCAACTCCTAATCCATATCATTAATAAAAATGTTGAACAGCACTGGGCCCGGGCCCAGGCCCGAGCCCTGTGGTACTCCACTCATTACCACCCCCAGTTTGAGAAGGAACCATTGATAAGCACTCTTTGATTACAGTTCTGTAGCCAACTGTGGTTCCACCTGATAGTTGTTTCACTTAGCCCACATTTAGTTAGCTTGCTAATTAGAATATCATGGGACACTTTGTCAAAAGCTTTGCTGAAGCTGAGATATATTATGCCCACAGCATTCCCACAGTCTACCAGGGAGGTTACCCAATCAAAAAATGAGACAAGTTTAGTCTGGCAGGATTTGTTCTTGATAAATCCATGTTGGCCTCTAGTAATCACTGCATTGTTTTCAAGGTGCTTACAGAATGACTGTTTTATAATCTTATATAGAATTTTCCCAGGGATCGATATCAGGCTAACTGGTTTGTAGTTCCCAGGTTCTTTCTTTTTGAACTTTTTGAAGATAGGGACAATATTAGCCTTCTTCCACTCATCTGGCGCTTCACCCATCCTCCACGATTTCACAAAGATAATAGACAGTGGTTCCGAGAGTACTTCAACCAGTTCCTTCAATACTCTAGGATGCAGTTCATCGGGCCCTGCAGATTTGAACTCATTCAAAGTTATTAGGTATTAGGTAGGGTTTAGTTCAGAGTAACTCTACATAATATTGCAGTTTAGTTTGTGTCATTGGTTATTTCATTGAAAGCAGTAGTGATCAATGGGGAGGGGCTGTGGTGCTTACCTGACCTCCCAGCACTGCAGCACTTACTGGGAAGGGTGAGGAAGCAGAGAGGTTGGTGCCATGCAAATGCCCTGGTGGAGCCAATTTGACACTTCTGCTGGTGCATTTGCACTGCATAGGCTTCTCTGCTGCCTTTCTCTGGTCCCTCCTCATAAGTGCAGTGATGCCCGGCAGTCAGATAAGTGGCACCTCCCCTCCCTGCTGACTAATAATACTGATTGGAAGTCTTGATATTTAAGTAATTAGGAAAGGCAATGTAGATAAAGGGATGTGGGCAATGGTATGTACTTTATATAGGTGGTAAGTATTTCTGTTCCTAAATTCTTCTTGTAATACTGATCTCCATCATAATATCACTATTGGTGGAAGAATTAAAAAAAACTTGAAAAGGGGGCTATAGAGCTTGGAGAAGAACAAATTCCAAGCAAAGTATGAGAAATTAAACAGAAGTACACCAGAACTGGTCTTCCATTTAATGGTATGCCTGCTTGTTTTAAAAAATAAGAGTTTTGAAACTAAAACCTTGTGAGAAGGTGCACTGTCTGATTTGAAAATAATACATCTGTTAGTGGTATCTTGAAGCTTGAGTGAACATGGAAAATCCTTAACACAACATATTAAACTGAAAAGAGCTTTGTTGTTGTTGTTAATTTAATAAGATTTCTAAGAAGAACCCCCTTTCCCTGTGTTGCCCTCCAATGTTTACACTTGCATTAAGCTTTCTGTCTGCTGGAAAATTCAAAGGCTTCTGAAGACAGTCTTCTGGATCCACGAGGGATTGTGATTCCACTCCAAAGAGTTTCTTCTCTTGAGAAGGAAGATGCTTTATGTCATTAGATCACTGGGTTGCATGAATAATCAATATATTATTTGTTAATAAAATGCTGACAGATTCTGTCCAGTTGAAGTTTCCTCCCCCCCCCCATTTTACCACATTGGCTTTCAAATGATAGTTTATGCTTAGCAGCAGATAAAGATAGATTTCAACCAGGAAGTTTGGAATTTTGAAAATAACTTGGAAAACTTGAGCTGATTATAAGTTGGACCAAATCCCATCTGAAGTTTGGCTTGGCTCAGCTCATGATGGTTAGTTTGTCTTGGTACCATCTGTCTTTACCCTTCCCTGACACATTTTCTGTCTTCTCCAAAATTCAGTTTGGACGGGAAAGAAAGGAAACAAGTGGCACTGAAGGTCGGGGCAGCAGAACACCTATGTTTACCTTTCCAGTGTTCTGTGACACAATGGAAACTTCCAAGCTTCTTCAGAAGCCTCCATCTTTGCCAGGAATCCCAGGATCTATCATTTCTAATTTTTTCTAGCTCACTTCTATCACCAAGGAAGAATTCCTGGTGGCATAGGGGCTCTCAAGCTCCCTTCCTGGTGGGAAAAGGAGCCTCCATTATATAGCCAGAAACAGTTGGAACTTGGGAATGGGCTTTCTGCTTTCCCCAAAGTCCTGCCACAAGGTAATGATGAATCTTTTGGGCCCTGTAGTTGAAAACACCTGCAGGGCATCAGGTCCGGGAAATCTGTTCTGCAGATTTCCCGTGCTTCAGCTGTAGCCTTTGGAATTTGAACTCTTGACTGCCTTGAATTACATTATGTGACACTGACTACTTTGATCTTTGACATTATTTCCTTGATCTTTGTTGGCTTCCAATGGAGCTTGTGTTCACCCTGGAATGTGCTAAGTTCCTCTAGCTCCTCAATGATGCCCAGAACCCCCATAGAACCTGAAACCAAATTCTTGAGTTTTGACCATGCTTGACTTTGTCTGGATGTTACTACCTTGTTATGGCATCATTCCAACAATGGCACTGCTGCCACCTTATCATTTTTTCATGGTGGTTCTTGTCCACACTTGGCCTATCTATGCACAGTCCAAAGCCATCATAGTAAACACTAAGATTCCAACTTATTACAATGCACCTTAGATCCTCTTTTCACAGCCTTCTATGTTTTGAAATGTAAACTACAATATCTTGAAGGTGAGCATGTTAATTGCTAAACAGATGTTTGTCTGCATAGATGTCTCTGAAGTTGTAAATATAGATTTGCAAGGACTCCCAAAAACAAAACAAAGGCTTAAAATCAAAGCCTTCTTTTTGGTGTTTTCATCTAAACTCCTTCTATCAGACTCCCCAGGGATTAACAGCAACATTTAACCTATGGCTACAAAATGCACATGCCTGATCAAATGTGGAGTTGGCATCAAATCTATCTCAAAGTAAAATTCAAAGCAACATCAGCAATGCACTGCTAGACACTTGAGGAACTTTGAAGGAACTTTTGTGGTGAGATCAATAAAGTTTCTTGCAGTGGGGACTGGAGAGCATCTGTTCAAAACTTTCTGCATGTACTCTTAATCAAAGCCCCACTGGGGTGTCCAAACTCTCACAAGAATATAATTACATGAGGAGGAGAGGTGCACCTGCTGTCCCCATCCCTTCCATTATGCAGCCCAGCTATTATCTGTGCATTAGAGGAGAAGATATGGAGAGCCTACTGCATGTGCATAGGCTCCCTGCATAATCATGTGGGTGCCTACATGCATAGAGCAGACTCCCTGCTTCACACTTTCTCCTCCAACAAGTGGAAGGCAATGGAGTCCAGCAACATATATGTGATCGAAGGGGTGGAGTAACCAAGCATAATCCCAGTCTCCCCCAGTGATGAATTTTGAAGTGCAGGAGCTCATAAAGATGGCCTTCATAGGCATGCATCCATGGAGAGGCCAAAAATGCAGGCAATTGTGTTGAACCATATATTTCACATATATACATAGCCCCCCCCCCAAAGAGCAGCAGTACATAGCATCAATATCCAGTTTATTGGGATCAACGGAGAGTCATGGAATAGATGTTTTCAAAATAAATTAAACTTGTCCAACACATTGAGCTTTAACAAATTATTTTCATCCAGCTAAAGTCTACCCTTTAGCTTTTGATAAGAAATTCCAACCATCTTGCAAAAGACGTGTTACCATTTAAACTGCTAGTGTGAAGTGAAGACCCCATCAAAGGAAAGGAGAGAAAGTACCTAGCCTTTGCTTGGCTATTTATTGATTTTCTGATCTCCTCTATGCTTATCTGTCACAAACTAATGGAAAATGTGAAAGCCAGCTTTTTGCCTCACATTGCCCCCAGACAACCTGTTTATTGAGGATTCATTAGACAACATTGGTTATTATTCATTCTGGTTTGTTTGCAGGCAGGTTAGAACATGTTGTGTTAACCAAGTAATATCCCACACTGCCCAGTGCATTCTCTCAACATTTCCCTTATCATAACAAGCGCATGGTGAGGGGGAGGGGAGAAGGAGATCTGTTGTGCAAGAGCACCACATCTACTTTAATTATGCAACCTCGATTTGCCAATATGTGATTGAATCCCACCCAAAAAAAAGTGAGAGTCTGGAAGTTCCCCCTCAGCCACTTGTTCTTCACTTCACTACAGTTCTGCCCATTACGTGATTCTAATCACATGAAGGTCTGAGCAACCAAACTGGGTTTATGTTATGTATTTATTTGTTACCTTCATATTCTGTTTCCTACTTGGAACTCAGTGCAGCATTTTGGTCCTCACAACAACCCTGCAAGAGAAATTGGACTTAAATATGTGATTTAACTTAATACTCCCTGCTGCTATTTGCATCAGGAGGAGGCTCCCAATAGCACTAATGGCATGCAGTCATCCAGTGTGGCATAGCTGTTTTTGCCTATTGACTAGGACCAGGAAACCTGGATTCAGATCTGAGTACAGCCAGAAAGCTGATAGGCTGACCCTCTTGGCCTGACCTACCTAACAGCTTTGTTGTAAGCATAATATGGAGCAGGTGAAAACATGGATTGTCTTGAGGTCCTTGGAGGAAGGCTAGGATTGGAATGAAATAAATTAATAAAGGGTGTTCAGTCTGTACACAGAAACTATCATTATTTCTTGTAGAGTTGACACCTAAATGTTACATAAATTTAATTTGGGGAACATGTTTGGGGGGCTTCTCTCTGGACCAAACATTTGGGGAATATTGAGGGGAGCAATGATAGTTTTGATAAGATTTGAAAATATTTCTTATGGGGCGGGGGTGGTGGATCCAACCATGAAAGCACTCATACATATTGATGCAGATTCTCAGTCAAATTCTGTTTTGGATGTTTTCTGCCACTCACCATCCCAGGATGTCCCATTGGGATTTCAGAGGAGATGATGAAACTCTCCACACACTGGGTAAAAATTGCAGGGCCGAGGCTAGAGTTGTCCCTGAACTTCACTTAAAGCAGAATTTTGAGGTCGATTTGGAGGTTCTTGTTTAAGAGTAAAGATGGAAGGATCTGTTGATTTCAGTTCTCTAATTTTCTCATTTTTCCAGTCTTAAATTCAGTTTTCCACATTCCTGCAGCAATATGCATTTTTTAAAAAGAAAAAGTCCTCATGAAAATTCTTCAGCATTTTAACGTGAATTTATCCTAATACAATTTTTTTGCACAGTTTTGACTAATGTACACATTTTTGCAAGCAATTTATCCTAATATAATGATTTTTTGCATGTTATTTTCATGCTTATATTCATTTTATGCACATTTTCCCCTAATACATGCATTTGTATAAACATTGTTTGGTTGATGAACTGCATTGCAAAATTCTGATGCATGAATTTTGAAGGATGGCTGTGTTTCAGTTCTCATACCATGTCAGAAACAGCAAAATTGACAGATTCAGCTTTAAATGTGAACTGAATTGAATTTTTCCTCTGTCCCTTCTTGGAAGCAACATTTATGGAAAGCCTATTAAGAGTGGCAAATTCTCTCAGTTTTCACATGTTACTAACTCCTACTTAGTCGAAGTTGTAAAGTAAACCTTTTAAATAAAGAGAAGGCAAATACAACACTGTTATTGCCTCTTTACGAGTGGGAAAAGGATGGCAAATACAATAGCTTAGATGGAATTAGAGCATGCACTTTGAACTGAAGAATTCCCACTGACAATGAAAATTTAAAAATCCACGTGACATATCCTAGGTACAGTCAGACATACCATCAATCATGATTGACTTTTGCTTTCACCTCATTCTCCCGAGGTCTCTCATTCCTTTTGTTATATTTGTTTTGTTTTCCTTTCATAACTCTTGTGAATTGTTGCCCCTCTCAGGGACCTTTTGGCACATGTTACAGAATAATGGTTTTGTGTTTCCGTCACTGGCCCACTAGGTCTTTTCTGTAATGTTTGAAAGGCATCCGTGAGTCTGAAAGACATGCTAAGTAAACATGCAGCTGAAAAGCTCAGCCACGTTTGCCTCATTGTTTCAAACATATAAATAACTTTCAGTCCTATCTGCAAAAGTGCAAATTGACTGTGAGCCCTCTAGTATTTTCAGCTCCCTTCCCCAAACCTCCCTCTTCCACAACATTTCTTCCTGACCTCATTTTCCACTAATATTTCAGCTTGGAAACTGAGGGCCAAACTAAATGCACAGTTAAATGTGTTACTAGAGTTAAAGGCTTAGATCAGGGGTGGGGAATTTCAGGCCTGGGGCCCAATTGCAGCCCCCCAGGCCTCTCTATTTGGCCCTTGGGAATGTCTCAGGTGACACCCCTTTCCACAGGCCACACCCTCCTTGAAAGATTTTGCCTGGGTGGAATGTGTCCTTGAACTGTGATAATGCCTCTGGCTTGCCTGGAGGGAGTATGGAGGGGTGTGTGTGTGTGTAGAAACATTTGACTTTTGCATGGCGGGAATGTAATTCACTAATAGGCAAAAAACCTTTGCAGTTTAAGAAAGTCCCTATTGCCAACAGATATTTCTATCAAACTTTAAAAAGCAGAGACATTGAGCAGCTATAGTGAATGCACCAGGGGAACATGAGACCTGACCTCCTCTCTGAGATATTGGACTGCTCTACAAATTTGTCAAAATGCAAACACAGTTTGGGTTGGTCTTTCATAGTTCAATCCACTTCCTGTGTAGCTTGGAAGGATTTGGGAACATGTGCCTCTGAGCATATGGTGAGTGGTGGCAATACCTGCAATTAGGACTGCTTCTCCAAAGATGGAGAATTACATTTTTGTATGTTCGTTGGTGTTCTTACTTTTATTCTTTCTTTTGTTACTATTGTTTCTTCAGAGGATTTAACATAAATTATATTTCACTCAGTATTCATACCAGCAATCTGTGTCAAATTTATTTTTATTAAAAAATGGACAGATTAAGATGGTCTCCCCCAGAGACTAGTGGGATCCACAGGATTCTGGAATGCCCTGGGGGAGTTCCCAGTGGATAGAGTAGGTGATCCCATTGAAGACCTTGTCATGCTGTGGAACAGCAAGGTGCATTGGGCTCTTGACATGGTTGCCCCTCAGTGCCCTCTCAAGCATTGTGGAGCCTGGTTTTCACTTTAGTGCACCAGTGAGCTAAGGGCAATGAAACAGGCTGGATGACGGCTAGAGCGCAAGTGGCAAAAGACGTGCTGTGAGGCTGATCAGTCACAAGTAAAACATCATAACCATGCCTACTGTGTGGTGGTGAGGGCAGCAAAGAAGGCCCACATCTCTGCCACCATCACATCCTCAAGTAGCCATCCAGTGGAGCTTTTCCATACTGTTAGGGGTCTGTTGACATCAGCTCCAGGAAATGGAGTTTTAGCCGTTCGGAGGCCCACTGTGAGTTCTTTGCAAGGCACTTTGAGGGTAAAGTTGCTCAACTTCATAGCAATCTTGATGCCTCATCCACATCTATAGATGCGGACCAGGCTATGGTCTGAAGGCACATAAGACCAGCTCCCTGCTGAAGCTAATCAGGGTCAGGTCTGGTCAGTGCCTGGATGGGAGACTGCCTGGGAACCATATGTAAGCCACCTTGGGTTTCAATCATGAAAAGAAAAGTGGGGTATAAACTAATAAATAATAATAATAAATAAATCTGCTGTAGTCCCCAGTGAGGTATCCAGTGCAACATCTGCTGCAAATTCGTGGAAATGGTTTCAGTTGATGCGGCATGGTGATGTGGACAAGGTTCTTACAACAATGTGGCCAGCAACGTGTTCTCTCGACTCTTGCCCTTCTTGGCTTATTAAAGCTTGCCAAGGGGGTTTGACTGAGTGGATCCAGGGTGTGGTCAACGCATTGTTGTGGGAAGGAGTGGTTCCAGCCTCCCTGAAAGAGGCGGTGATCCCATCTCTCCTGAAAAAGCCCACCCTGGACCCATTGGTTTGCGACAACTACCTACCGGTCACAAATACCCCCTTCTTAGAGAAGGTGATTGACAGAGTTGTGGCGCAACAATTGCAAGTTTTCTTGGATGAAACAGATGATCTTGACCCATTTCAATCTGGGTTCAGGCCTGGTTATGGGAGTGAATCGGCCTTGGTCACCCTGATGGATGACCTTTATTGGGTGAAGGACAGGGGGAGTGCAACCCTGTTATTCTTACTTGATATCTTGGTGGCTTTTGATACCATTGACCACGGTATCCTTCTGGGCTGACTTGGTGAGATGGGTATTGGAGGCACTGTTTACAGTGGTTCTGATCCTATCTCCAAGGTCATTTTCAGGGAATAGCATTGGGTAATTGTCTTTTGCCCCCCTGGCAGTTGTGCTGTGGGGTGCCGCAGGGTACCATTTTGTCCCCTGATGGGGAATTTTGGGGATTTTGGACTGGGGGTCCTTGAAGAAATTTGAAGACACAGGCTTGAAGCAAAAAGGTAGGCCTTTATTATTTACAACCACACGCAGGGTCAGCCTCCCAGAGTGCCTGATGAGGACTGCAATAAGGCACTGTCTGCATGGCTCTTTTATATAGTACTAAGTGCAGCATGTGACATACTTACACCAATCATACAATATCCTCTAAACATTACATAAAGGTTAAGCCTTTCTGCAGTATTTCTAAACCAATCAGATAACAAGCACATGTATATTCATAATTTGCAAACATCTCCTATTCCATTGTTCTACTGTCTTCTTGACTAATGTCAATCTGTCCCCTTGACTAATATTTCTAATATACCCCTGTCTCCTTGACCAATGTTACTACTATTCTGCTTACTGATGGTTTTTGGGCCAGTTGAGACCAGTTACTATCAACTTTAACATTGTATCTAGCTCATAGCATATTCCATTGTTCCTGATCGGCCAGGCCTACCCAGGCGATTTATTAATCATACATGGACCTGTAACTGCTTAAGTCAGGGTTGTTAACAGTTCACGGCAGACCATACCTGTTGCTTCCTTGATTCCTAAAGCTCTTAGAATATATTTCTTAACTTATATATCTATAAAAGAAACATGAGAATAGGAATATATGAATTCTCCATAATTTTAACTAAAACCTTCCATCTTTACCATTGGAAGATCTAACCAGCACATCCAGCATTCTCACTACTTGCGTGCTTGGTCATAAACAATATATTCATTAATCAAAAGTTAACCATGCACACAGGCTTGTTTGCTTCATTTCATGAGTTGAGAAGTTCAGGCTGAACTTCACTTGCCTCTCTGTGAGCCTGGATTTTAGGGGTCTCAAAGGCCTGTGGGCCTTTTGCTTAGTTCCTAGCAATTTTTTTATATTTCATAAACATATACCTTCTAATATCTATGTTTATATGTGTGGATATATAAAAATTCTCCATTACCCCCATGCTGTTTATGTATGAAGCCCTTGGAAGCAGTCATCAGGAGATTTGGGTTGAGGTGTCAGCAGTACGCTGATGATACCCAGCTCTATTTCTCTGTAATATCTGAATCAGTAACAAACAAGCAAGCAAACAAATATTGGCTATCGGTACATTCGTAAGCTGCAAGTGTTTTTTGCCTATTAGTTAATTTATCTGCTTTTTAATCCAGGAGGTAAGAAATGGGATCTAGTGCAAGTTTACTGAGAATGGATTGATCATTTGCATACTTATTGAGTTTAATAGCATTTACTCCTCTGCAATCATGCTTAGGATAGGTGAAACTGACCACTGAGGAGAAGGAGAGAGGGGGAGGGGAGGAGGAGGGAGAGTAGAGTGAGGGAAGAGGGAAGGTAGAGGGGAGCAGGCAGGAGGGGAGGAGAGGAGGGCAAGTTTGATCACTTGCATGCTTATTGAGTTCAATGAGATTTCCTTCTGTTTAATCATGCTTAGGATAGGTGAAACTGACTACAGGGAGGAGGAGGGGGGGAGGAGGAGGGAAGAAGGAAGGGAAGTGGAGGGGGAGGGGAAGACAGGTTTGATCATTTGCATGCTTATTGAGCTTAATGGGATTCACTCCCCTGCAATCATGTTTAGGATAGATGAAACTGAACATGGGGGAGGGGAGAGTGGGAAGGGAGAGGGAGAAGGGAGAAAAAGGAAGGGAGAGTGGGGAGGGGGCAGGAGGGGTAATGAGGGGGAGAAGGGAGGGAGGAGAGGTTGGGGTGGCACTGCACAGAGGGGGAGCCCCTTTCCTTTCCAAAAGGAGAACATTGTTAACAGTATCATTATTTTTCAGGGTTTCCCCAACTTTTTATTCTACAGCTGACACCTACAGTCTCCCACCGAAATTTAAACCAAAGCTGTCCCTGGCCACATCCAGACATTTATTCCACTCACAGAGCTACAGTCACCAGAATTCTCTGGAAAGAAGGGCTCACTGCTCAACCACTATGGCCGCTAGAGCTCTGTCAGAGGAATAGGAGCCTCCTAACAACTCTCAGCACCCTTCACAAACTATGCTTTCCAAGATTCTTTGGGGGAAGCCGTGACTATTTAATGTGGAATCGATGTCTGGCATGCATGTGGCTTCCTGATTAGCCAAGCCAAAAAGCTGTTAGTCTGGCTTTTAGAACACTTACAGTTGGTTCTTACTGAGAATGTCTGCGCTATCATAGACTGCAATGTTAATTTTCTTAAATTCATTAAAACTCAGCCATGCATTTTTTAACTTTTAAACGGCAGAGGATGAAAGTGAGAATATGGTGCAAGGTCGGTAATAGGATTACAGGTACTCTGTGAACATGGCTGATTTTTAATTAATTTCAACAAATTATGAGACTGACTGACAGGGTCCAACAGCGGTCTGGATTATTTTACTCTTGTTTTAGACTCTTGTGTTTTATGTATCATCATGAAAACTTAGAGGGTTGTTAAGCAAGTGTTTCTGATTTCAGACTGTATGCTTTGTAAGATTTTGTTCTGAAATGAGCTTATGGGAGGCAGCAGAATGGCATGGGGGTTATTTTCAATTTAACATGGCAGAACATGAAAAATCCATGTTAGCTATAGTATACAGCCACTCTTGTGGCTATATATTCTACTATACAAAGGGAAGAGTAATATCTATTGTTCTGCTCCCTTTTGCCGATGCCCCTGCCCACCACTGGAGTGTGGCCTTCAGAGGTTTTAGCATGAGGGTATGTGGGCTTTGGGCTGAAAATGATTCCCCTCTTGAGCTGAAATACATTTATTTATTTTTATTGGATTTATATCTTGCCCTTCCTCCCAGTAGGAGTCCAGCAGGAAAGTTTCTGGCCAGGCCGAGGGAGATCCCTATGTCCAGTCTCACTGTGTTGCAGCTGATCATGCCCAGCTAATTAGCTTTTGTTTGTGTGGTCTTTAAAGATCAGAAATGCCATATAACCTTTATTTATTATCCATTTTTGTTGCCTTTTAAAAATGTAACCTTTTGTCGAGCTCTGTTTTTATTGAATAGTTAATTGTGTTTAGCATCAGATGCACTTTTCGGCACTAGAGTGTGACAGCAGCTTGACAGTTTAAAAGACTTTAAGGGTATAAACTCTCTAACTCTATAAATTTCATTAGCAGCATAAGCGTACTATTTTTTTTAAAAAAGTACCATGTCCAGTCTCTGAAATGCCACAGTGTTGCCAGCTGAAATCTACTTAGCATTTGTGTTATCACTGTAGTGTAGGTGACAAAGGCTGAACAAGTATTATATGAATAACAAATGGGAAAAGTCCTATGAGCTGCAAAAAAATGTGAGCCCCATTGGGCTTATCATTAGTTTAGTCAAAACGAGACTCGCTCATTTTTCATGAAATCAACTGGTTTTGTTGTTGTTCAGGGTAAAAAGCTCCTCACGATAAGAGTAAGGAAGTAAGCAATGTATTATTAGTCACCTCCCTTTTTTAAAAAACAACAACAACACTATAGTCTTTCCTCACTGTTTTGCTCCTTCTATCAAGATGTAAGGCAGAATGAATCCTTGGAAGAAGAAAAAGGAACAGAAGGAAGGAAAAGCTCTCCTCCGTAGTTCTGATCCATCCAGAGAGCAGCATTTGGCTTCTATAGTGCTGCAGTCCAATTTACATAGACCAGACATGTCTCATTGGCTTCCATATTGATGACCGCACTTAAGTGATCAGCTTAAGCACTACTTAATATGTATTAGCACAATGGCATGCTAATTGCTTAGCTCCTTCAATCATTTGTTTTTGCCTAGGGACCTGTTCACATATTGGGGAGATGAGTGACAAGTCTGGCTCTTACTGCAGACACTCACTACTCACTACTGTGGTTGCTTATTCTTCAGGCTACATTAACTGAGGGCTTACACACAAACAAACCTCAGACTGTTGCTCTCCCAAAACCTGTTTACTTCTAGACTTAGCAGTGAATAAGGATGGGGGAGAAGTTTAATTCAGATTGCATTTAAAGCCAAATCTATTAAATTTGTGCATTCTGAGAACCAAAACATGACCATCCTTTTAAATTCGCAGTGATCTGAAATTTGCAGTGCACTTCTCCAACCAAACAGTGTTTACAAAAATGCATCAATCAGGGGAAAGTATACATAAACATGACTATATTGGTGAAAACAGCATACAAAAATGTGTCATATTAGGATAAATTGCTTGCAAAAATGTGTTTATTAGGATCAAATTTCACTAAAATACTGATTAATTTTCATGAGGATTTTTTTAAAATATGCAAATTGCTGCAGAAATGTCAGAAACTGTATTTAAGGTTGGAACAATGAGAAACTGAATCAAAATTGACACGTCCTTCCATCCCTAGCAATGAGGGAACCCTGTAATTCCTACCAGCCTTTAGAGAACTTGGCATGGCTTGGCTTTTAGTACACCATCATACATAATCAGACACTTGCAGGGGTGGGCTGGAAAGCTCATCAATGCAAAGCTAAAGCAGTCACAGGAACATAGGAAGCTGAGTTATACAGAGTCAGACCATTGGAGAGCTTTGCACATACCATGGACTGTGGAAAAGACAAATAATTGGGTGTCAGAACAAATTAAACCAGAACTATCATTAGAAGCTAAAATGATGAAACTGACATCATATTTTGGACATATCATGAGAAGACATGATTCAGTAGAAAAGACAATAATGCTGGGAAAAACAGAAGGGAGTAGAAAAAGAGGAAGACCCAACAAGAGATGGATCGATTCCATAAAGGAAGCCACAGACCTAAACTTACAAGATCTGAACAGGGTGGTTCATGACAGATGTTATTGGAGCTCGCTGATTCATAGGGTTGCCATAAGTCAAAATTGACTTGATGGCATATAACAACCACAACCTGAAGATACAACCTTCTGTGTGTGAGCTGCCAAGACTGCTACTCAATGTGAGCTGAGTATTTTCTGACAGTAGCCACACCTCAGGGAGTCTTGTGGCTAGACCCAACATAACCTTTCATCTCACTTTTGGAAGGCTTTTAATAGCTCTGTAAAACCTCCCTGACAAGGTGCACCTGGCGCCAACACTGTTATCTTTTCGGCGCCAGGTCAAGACTTTCCTCTTCTCCCAGGCATTTTAGCATGTGTTTTAAAATTGTTTTTAATTTTTTTTTAATTGTGTTTTTAAATTGTTTTTTGTGTTTTAAAATTTGTGTATTTGTTTTTATTGTTTTTAATTGCTGTAAACCGCCTAGAGAGCTTTGGCTATGGGGCGGTATATAAATGTAATAAATGAATAAAATAAAAATAAATAGATTGAGTTTTAAACCGGGTTGGGTGTGACATGAGGTAGTACCTAAAAAAAAACAACCCCAGAATTTATTTGGGGGGGTGAGGAGAGGAGGGGGAAATGGAAATTCCATTGCACAGGCAGAAATCCTTGCCTTGTGCTAACGGAAATACTTTGTTAGCTACCACCCTAAGAGTTTACAAATTATTGACTTAAGCATACAGTAGGGCCCCACTTACCGGTGCTTCGCATTCCGGCGTTCCACTAATGTGGTGGCTTTCAATTAGGGGAAATTTCCCGTTTTAAAGCCGTGTTGGTGCTTTCGCGGCATTTTCGTGTCATTTCCGCATGACGTGCCCCATTATGCTCAATGGGTTCCACTTTACGGCAATTTCTGCTTTATGGAGGCAGTCCGGAACGGAACCTGCCGTATAAGCGGGGCCCACCTGTAGTTGAACTGAGCTCAGTTCATCTAATAATTTTAATTTTCTCACGTTCAGTCATTAATGAGTTGGATCTAAAGGTTCCATTTGTCCAATGGAGTAGTCTTCCTCTGGAGAAGAAAGGAGCTTTCTCCACTGAAGGAAAGCTTCCTTAGTCAGAAGACCCCTTCCATTGAAGGAGGTTCATCTGTTAGCAAAAGGAAATATTTTCCTACTATGCAATATTTCTAATAATTCATGAATCAAAGTTCCAAATGCATTTTGGCTAGTGTCATATTCATGAACAAAACCCAAAACTGATAATTGTATCACCTGAAAGCTATACAACTTAAAGTTCACAGGACTAAATTCAGTGGTGTCCATCCACCAGCAGAATGGATACCATTGGCAAGAATAGATTCCTGCCCCATCCTGCAGCATCCAACATACCCCCCCCAAATCTGCTATGGAGGGTTGGGTATTCTCTGGAGCAGTTTTTTTATTGTGGGGGAGGGGGAGATGTAGGGGATAGGGAACAGGAAGGGTTGTATTCCATGCAGCACTAAGGGTAAGGTTCCATCAGTGTAAGGATTTCTCCTAGAGTGACAGAACAATAGGGGATCCCTCCCCCCACATGCCTTTTAAATCTGATCTGGGGTTCCCCCAATGCTTCAGAACAGATTTGGGGATGGTTCTAGGTGTGCACTGGGGAAGGAGAGGCAGGGAATATCCTACTGAGCTAGTGATAATGCAATAATTGAATGCTGTCCAAAGTCTGGATAGTGGAAGTAGGCTCACATGACATAGAATGTCACTCATAATCTTCAGTATGTACCTGCAAGTATAAACAAAAATCTGCTGTATATGGAGAAGGGAAGGGGAAACTGTACTGATGCGATGTGATTTGAGAGATCACTTGATTCATCACATATAGAAGACTTTTTATATCAGGTTATATAGTATATTGCTGAGATTATATTGTTAAATACCTTGCAGACATGTGCTGTGTACGGCTCTCAATATATTGTCAGAATTTTCAAGTTTGTATTTGTTTTCAAAGAAACATAGGAGAAGGCATAAGTCAAAATATGTCTGGCAGTTTTACTCAAGAAGGTATTAATATTACTGATTGAACTTGAGGAATTTATAATTGTTATTTGATGAAGTGATCTAATTTAAATGACTTTTGAGACTTGTTTACTAAACTATAAACTCTATTTGGGTATTGATCTACCATTTTTCTGGTATGATACCATTTTTGGTTGGATGGGATCTCAGATTATGCTTTTTAGTTGCCTTTGGCAATTCCACACTGCTTCACTGTGTGCTAGATTTTGCATGGTTGCATGTTCTCAAAACACCAGTTTAGCTGTGTGACCTAACTCTGAGTTACCTTGACTAGGCTATCAGAATCAGCTGTATAAGAAAACTGTACGTTTTCCCCATTAACTTGGCACTAAGCATGGGATTCTGTTATTGCTTTTGAATGGGGATAGAGGGCAGTGAGGAAAGGATGGATGAAGTCCCCACTATTTATGGAGTCATTCTGCTCAAGCAAATAGAATGTATTGTGGTGTTGCATAACCCTGGATGTCCATTAGAGATTTTGATGGAAATGCTAAATATTTTAAAGTCTGGCCTAAGTAAATACTCAGGTGTCTGACCTTGAGATACTTATGGCCTTATTGACAACCTGTCAGGTGCCACATTTTTAGACCTTCTGTCTCACTTGCTTAGTTTCCTCCTATAGATTTTCTGTAGGATAATTTAACTGTTAAAGTCCTGCCACCTTCTAGTCTTGCAATGATAGTTACTTTCTCTATTATCCATTTTTCCTCTGCAGAGATGACACCCATTGGTACCACATGCTGCAAAATCTCAGCAGCTGCAAATAGGGAACGGTAGGTGAACTGGCTTGGACTCTGGCATTTCCCTCCCTGGAACTGGATGAACTCATTTTTGCCATTTACAAATGGTGCGGTGAGCTGGAGGGCAGTGCTCAGCATTAGTATCATAACATCATTACACTGTCTGTGTAATCCCTAATAGGATAGGATCAAGAGCAGATTAAGAGGTGTAAAAAGAAGCAAGAGGAAGCACCGTTAGACCAGGCTGTGAATAGGTGCCGCAAAAGATTGGTTGGGCAGATAGAGACTTTTATTCCTCCTCCCTCAAGGCTACCTTTTATGCTGATAATATTTCACATGAAAACTCAGCACAGCTGTAGTTTACAGTGCATCTCTAGCACAACAAATTGGTGGCTTTTTTTGTCCAGATCTTTACAAATATTTGCTGTCCCATTGTTGCAAATACAGCTTGGGCAATGATCTAGACTTCTGCTTTATTGTCTCCCCCCAACACACACATACACACAGAGAGAGAGAGAGAGACAGACAGACAGACAGACAGACAGGCAGACAGACCATGTGCTTCTCTGTATGGGTGATTCTCAAACTACTGATCTCCCTTTTGCTAAGTTTTCTATGTGAGGAAAGTTATGAAGGGCTTGTGTGCACCCATAGGTGTGTGTAGCAGAGGGGCTGTATCAGTTTCTTGTTGATGAATTCATTCCTACTTTCCAAGAGAAAATAGACAATGTATTATATGGAAGAGGAGGAGGAAGAAGAGGAATCCAAATTTCACGTACATGAATGGCCTCAAAGGCCTAAGTACATGTTACATTAATGCGATGGTTAGCAATCACATTGAAAATGGAAATGAACTGCCTTCAAGTCAATCCCGACTTATGGCTACCCTATGAAGTGGGTTTTCATGGTAAGCGGTATTCAGAGGGGGTTTACCATTGTCTCCCTCTGAGGCTAGGCCTCCCCAGCTGGCTAGGGCCTGCTCAGCTTGCCACAGCTGTACAAGCCAGCCCCTTCCTTGTCCGCAACTGCCAGCTGGGGGGCAACTGGACTCCTTGGGACTCGGCAGCTTGCCCCCGGCTGCACAGGTGGCAGGGCATGTAACCCCTGAGCCACTCACTGTGGGGGTGATCTTTTAGCTGGCCCTTGACACCCAGGAGACACCAGCGGGGATTTGAACTCACAGACTCTGGACTCGCAGCCAGGCTTTTCTCCCCACTGTGCTATACCAGCTCAAAAAAGCAAAACAACTTCGTCCCCAGCTGCATCCCATGTGAACCCAACATGAACATTCATACTACTGCACAAGTAGAATGGTACACCAGACTATCAATGGAAAGCTGGAAACTCAACTTTCCACTCACAAATTGCAAACAAAGAAATCATGTGAAAAGAAAAACATTGTAACGTGAGTGCAATATTGAAACTTGGCCTTCCTTTTGAGTTGGCATAGGAGCATAGGAAGTTGCCTTATACTGAATCAGATCATTGGTCCATCTTGCTATTACACTAACTGGCAGCAGCTGTCCAGGGTTTCAGGCAGGAATCACTCCCAGCCCTACTTGAAGCTGCTGGGGATTAAACCTGGGACCTTCTGCATGCAAAGCAGATGCTCAACCACTGAGCTATGGCCCTTCCCCAAATATATAGAATCACACTATTAAGCACACACTAAACTCTCCAATTGAAATCAGTGGGAGTTAATATGCTTAGTTTGGCTGGACCATTCCCAATGTGTCCCTTCTCATCATATATTTTTAATATCCTCATTTCCTGAATCAGAATGATTACAGATTATTGGAGAATTTTTAAAGTTTCCTTCCATTTAGATGTTTGTGAATGTTTGGAATTGATTCATCCGATTTATGCAGAAGAATTGGTTTTCATTTGTATTGTGAATCCCAGGATGCCTTTCCTAAGAACCATTTCATCGCTACTAACTCTAAATGAAACAAAAGTGCTTTACTCGGCAAGGTACCTAAAAACCATCCCTGCTGAGGGTTTAAAATATTCAGTTAGGTCCCTCTTAGTGAAGAGTGATGTGCTGATCCAGTCATTATTTTGACACATGGATGAATTAATTGTTAGGTATGTACATATTTCATATTTGTTATTTCCATGAGACTAGACAAGATTTTCTTCCTGTAGCACTGTCTGTGCTTCTTTGATCTATTTAGAAAGTTTAACCATGTTTGAAATTACTATTCTTGCAACTCTTGAAAAGTTTCATATAGTCATCAAAACTGGAGAACTCTTTACTGTCTTTTATTAATGAGGTTCTCCAGGTTAAACTAATCATTTATATATTGTATTCCAATATCCAAAGTTCTCAGATTACTAACAGGTAATTTAATATACCTGATACATGCATCTGCAAGCACTGCCAAAATCTATTTGATAAATTTGCATATTTTCATTTAACATGATGTTGCACAGTTCAGTATAATGTGGGGAGGAATGCAAACTAGACAAGGTGCAGTATTATAGTGCTTCATAAAGCAAATGCAAACCTGTATTGCTGTACTCAACATACATACTGCTTGATGGAGTAGTTTTTCACAGAGACACACAGCCTAATATCTAAGGCTGTAATCAAAGGTACACATACTGGAGAGTAAGACCTATTGAACTCAGTGGGACATATTTCCAATTAGACACGTGTTGGATTGTACTGTGTGACATTGTATGATCAAGCTGTATCTATAGACCATTTCCACAATTCTGGAAGGTTTCTCTTGGCTCTGTATTTTGTATTATAATACACATGCTTCCTTAGTGGAATACATAATGCAATTTTATGCCAGTTCCAGATCATCACACACATCCGTGTTTCACAATGGAGCTCACCTTATCTTGCTTAAATATCATTATCATATTGGAGATGGGGGACAAAGGATGCATCTGCATTATAGGGGTTCTGCGTTATAATGAAAACTGCTAAATTGTATATAGTATTTTACTCAGAAGACATTGTCATACCCGTGGTATATCCAAATCCGCAGTACAGTGAGACGCGTAATAACGAACTCCAACCGATAGTTGTTTTCAGCCAATATAAGATCAAGCCCTTAAAACGTCTTTGTATAAATTCTTGCACATGTAGGCACCTCTTTTTAAATAAACCTTTCAGAACATGCATGTGAAATAGTGAATTAGATTGGCATGGATATTTCAAACCATTGGACAAATATCCAAAGATACCTTTCATCTTGTGGCTTTTCTGTGAGTTTTCAGTGCTGGGTGAACTTAGACCAATTCCTAATGAAATCAGTGGGCTTAAGCGTGCCTAACCCTATGTGGGATTGTGGTAGTAAATAATATTCCTGCGAGGGTCATTAGACAGAATGAGATGTCTTATGAAAGGGCAGCCCATTGATAATTATTTAATTTACTATTTATGTGTTTTTACTGAAATTGAGTGGGAGAAGTTTTTGTGGAATTTTCTGTCTTGGGTGCCAAAATAACATGCTGGCCATGAGTATTATTATTTAGTTCCTTGAATTGAGGGTGGAATTTGATGTTCCACATCAAGAAGAAAAATATCTTGGGCCAGCCTTCTAATCATGTACTGTGTAGCACTAGAAACATGTGCTAAATGCCAAGCTCATAAAGTGTGGAAAGCACACAAAAATGCTTTGGAGTTTCTCTCACTCTTTTTACCTTAAACATTCATATCATACTTGAAAATTCAAAAGCAAGCTTGTCTGAGTGACACATGGAAAACATGGAATTGCACTGAGCAACTAAGGTTAAAAAATGTCCACCCAAAAAAGGAGTGACACTTGCTTTCCATTCAAGACTCGGTTATGATTCACTTTAATGTCTGATCATCTAACGTGCAGTGTCTACCTCTCACCTGGAGCTGTCAGTCATTTCCCAGCCAGATGAAAAATAAGCTGCTTTATGGATGTGACCCCATCCATCTTTGTCAGCTCATGTTAGAAAATAACAACATTGTTATCATAATTTCGTTCTTTCTTTCAGTTTCTAATTTGAAAATTATATGGGTATCCCCCCCTTCTTCCTCTTATGATGTTCAAGGGGCAATAACAGGGAGCAAGTGGCACTGGAAGAAAATGACAATTAGCAAGTTCCGCTAGATGCAAACAGCTGATAACTTCAAGGAGTCATATAAACAAGAGAGAGAGAGGAGTGACAGAGAATGTTCACCTCTTGACATTTCACCTGCCTACTCCTTTGAAGAAGAAAACATATTTAAAACCTCTTATGTTGCCTCAAACTAGACAGTTACAAATGTAAGCTTTGTATAAATGTTATCAAGATTTAAATGTATAGCTCAATTTGCCCAGCAGATCCATATCGTATCTTCCCCTGCCAAAACCCACTCTTCAGGAGGAAAGAGTTATTTTTTCTTTAGATTTTATTACTACAAGAACCCCCATTTCCATGCTCTGCCTGGTGTAAGAAAATATCCTAATTCCACACACCAAGTTAAGCAAAGCTGTTGATAGGGACCTTGTTTCCTTCCCCAAGCGGCAGCCTTTGCTTACCCCTGAAATTGGCAACATAAAGCCTCAACCCCTCTGGATAATTTATAGTCTCTAAAGATACCAGCTATGGTTTGTTCTTCTGCTACCAGTAATTGCTTCTCTCTACTGGGAATCTCACTACCACCACTAATAACGGCTTAAGCCCTTACTTGCATTGTCAGGCTACAATGAATCTTTGTCACTGATCACAGCTAAACTTGTTCTATTTGGAAACTAGGCCAAGAATTGGGTGTGTGTTAAAAATAAATGAATTATATTTAATTAATAGAAGTAAAATATAAACAAGTTTACTCCATATTCAGGTACCAGAAGCATGTGGCTATAAGAAAAAAATTACTAGTTTCATTTATCTTACTCTTTGCAAAATCTTCTTAGAGAATAAAAATACAAGCATGGCTGTCCTACCCATCTACCCTCAACCTTCCAGATATATCAACTTTCCGCCCAGATATATTCACCATTCACTCCACCAGTCAGCACACATCATTCCTCAACATTCTAAATCACATGCTCCCCTCCCCTCTCTCACTTCATACCACATTTACTCTAATATAGACCCCCTCCAAACTTTATCTGTTTAACTGATTATAACAAACCATGAAAAGTGAAATGTTACAATCCACAGCAATCTATTAGAGGGATGGGGAACCTGTGCTCCCCATGTTATTGGACTTCAATTCTCATCAGTCCCAGTAAGCCAGCCTTTCCCAACCAGTGTGCCTCCAGATGTTGCTGGACCACAACTCCCATCAGCCTCAGCCAGCATTGCCAATGGTCAGGAAAGATGCGAATTGTGGTCCAGCAACATCTGGAGGCACACTGGTTGGGAAAGGCTGCAGTAAGCCTTGACAATATTTGATTAGAGTCCAGCTACAACTTTATGGCCTCAGGTTTCCCATACCTGGCTTAGAGAATCATCTATATGTATCATAAACCTGGCTTAATTTCATGAGAGAGATATAAAAGACATGAGTCAACCAGCAATGAATATTTTATCTCAATCATTTTATATGTTAGAAGAAGGGAGATATATTAAATATTGATGATGCCAATCATTAAAAGCTAATGCCCTCTCTGCTTGGAAAGATTGTTTGATGTTAAAGAAACATTGAATTACAATGGGACAGTTTGTTTTGTAGTACTTTTTTAAATTGTTGCATGGATTTTTATGGTATGTACAGAAAGCATGGGCTGATATGTCATTCAATCAGCTGCTGCTGAACCTGCATATATAGTTTCACAGAGGCTGAGAATGGCAGCACCCAAAGCAACAGAAGTATCTTTTGAGGAGAAATAGATGACAAATACGTGGATATACCTATTCTACAATTTCCCAAGGTCAACTTCTTAACCTTGACTGTACACAAAGAGGCATTGGGCATGCTTTTCATATCCTTTCTGCTAAATTCATAGTGTTGTGTGCCACTCTAGCATCCTAGGTATTATCCCGCAGAGCTATCTTAAACTTTAAACTGGACTGTTCATACACCTCCCTTTTAATCCCCACCTGCTTTTTTAAAAAAGGAACTCTGTAGATTTTTGTGCTGAAGAAAAAACGGCAAAAATGTAAAACACCCTTTATTAATAGTGTTTCACCTTGAGTGAAGAGATTGTGGTTGTGAGGATAAATTTGATGGAAATATGGTAAAGACAGACAAAGCAAGTGAAATCCATTCTTGAAACCAGTGGACAGGTGTTATATTTGTATGAGACATCAACATGTTATTTATTTATTTATTATTTGATTTATATCCCGCCCTTCCTCCCAGCAGGAGCCCAGGGCAGCAAACAAAAGCGCTAAAAACACATCAAAACATCATAAAAACAGATCATAAAATACACCAAAACAAAACAACTTCAAAAACATTTTTTAAAAAGGCTTTTAAAACATCTTTTAAAAAGGGTTAAAAAACATATTGTTTTTTTAAAAAAAAACATATTAAAAAGCAATTCCAACACAGATGCAGATGTTACATGGCTGATGTGAGATATTTTGGGTTTTGAAAAAGCAATCATAAATATGTGGATGTGCCCTCAGATTGACCTCAATACATGATGATTAAGATTAACTTTTTTTTCCAGATAAACCTGAAAATACATCTGAGTTTGAAAGATACGTTTGGGTATAAACACTGGGATGTGCAAAGATGCCTCAGTCCATTCCAACATTCATTTACCCTTCCTCTGGTATTTTCCATTCTGTTGCAATATGTTTATTTTGCAGAAGTCTTCTTTCGTCCTCTGTTGATGCAGAAAATGTCTTTCCTTACGTATGTCACAGTGCACAATAGAAACAAATATCTCACACATCCACAGATATTTACAACTCAGTTACCTTCCCTGTGGTGTAGGGATGGGGGAGAAATTCGATTCAGTTCACATTTGAAGCTGAATCTATCAAATTTGCACATTCTGAAACATGAGAACCAAAACACAGCCATCCTTCAAAGATGATCACTTATCTGAATTTTGCAATGCAATTCTCCAACTAAATATATTAGAGGAAAATGTGCATAAAAGCTCCTGCTGGGAGGAAGGGCAGGATATAAATCAAATAATAAATTAAATAAATAATAACAATGAATACATTGGTGAAAATAACAAAAATGTACTGTGAGAAATTGCTTGGAAAACATGTACATTAGTCAAAACTGCATACAAAAACATGTTTATTAGAAGAAATTCACACCATAATGCTGAAGAATTTCCATGAGAATTCAAAAAAAATGCAAATTGCTGCAGGAATGTGGAGAAATGAATTTAAGATTGACCGTTTCTGGACCGGGATAGCCTGACCACTGTTGTCCACGCACTGGTAACCTCTAGGCTGGATTACTGTAATACGCTCTATGTGGGGCTGCCCTTGAGGTTGGTCCGGAAGCTGCAGCTGGTGCAAAATGCAGCGTTGAGACTGCTCACTGGGGCAGGGTATCGCTAACATGTCACCCTGCTGCTGAAAGAATTGCACTGGCTGCCCATTTGCTACCGGGCCAAATTCAATGTTCTAGTTTTGGCATACAAAGCCCTATACAGCTCGGGACCAGGATACCTGAAAGACTGTCTCACTCCTTATATGCCCAGTCGATCACTGCGCTCTGCAGGTGAGGGCCTCGTGCAGATACCATCTTATCAGGAGGTTCATTCTGCACAATATAGGAAACTGACCTTTAGTGTGGCAGCACCTACCCTGTGGAATTCCCTCCCTTTGAATATTAGGCAGGCACCATCTCTGCTATCTTTTCGGTGCCTTTTGAAGACTTTCCTCTTTCAACAAGCCTTTTAAGTGGAGACCTATCCCAGTCTGCGTCTGTGTCGGAATTGTTGAATATGTTTTTTAATAATGTTTTTAACCCTTTTTTAAGGTTCTTTTTTAAATTGGTTTTAATGCTGTTTTGTATTAATGTACTTTAAGGTCTGCTTTTTATGATGTTTTAAAGTGTTTTTGGTGCTTTGTTTGCCGCCCTGGGCTCCTGCTGGGAGGAAGGGCGAGATACAAATTAATTAATTAAATAATAAATAAAAAAATAAAAAATGAGAAATGGAGAGAACCAAAACTGACAAATCCTTCCATCCCTACCTGTGTGTTTCCTTTCAAAGTGAATGAATTTCCAGAGGGGTAACCCTGTTACTTTTTTCAGCAAAAACAACAGACTTGTGACACCTTAAAGGAAAAGCTAATAATTAATAAAGTGGCTAGTGTCCATCATAAAGCCATCTATGGCTGTAAAATTCACCACATCTGCTCAGAAATACATCTATGCCATGGTGGGAGTTGAATGGGCGGATGGAAGGAAATCTCCTTGATAGTCCTTTTTAACAGATTCCTCTGCCATCTCTAGATGTGTCTGTTGCTTGTAGTCAAAAGATTTTTTATAGGACTGCATCAAATATTCAGTGTTTTCTTTTAAAGATAGATGTGCCATTTTGAATTGGTAGAAAGTTTCAGCAACTGTGTAGATAAATTGTCTTTAAAATAGATGTTTGTATTTAAATTGCTTGCTACTTCCTGTCTCTCCCAAATTGCTCTGCGCTTTCAATCAGTTTGTATATGGTTATTGCACAGTATCCGTTTATCTTTTAAGACTGTGAAAGCCTATTCCATGAGTCTACAAACCAATCATACACCATATAGCAAGCAGGATGACATCATGCAATGATTAGACATGATATTAAATCATGGCGTCACTAAAATCACATCTACACAACCAGACACCATGCAGCAATTATGATATCATTACATCAGGACAAATGGCATGAGAGTGTCTCTAGTTTGAATGCTAGGTCACACATTTTAAATACTTCCTGAAAACGAAACTTATATATATATAAGTGAAGTATTGGAGGGAAAGTAAAAATGATCTTCAATATTTAATTTTGGATCAACACGAATTTTGAATAAGTCCACACAAATGAACAGGGATGCAGTTTCACGACATACACTTATATTGCTAGTTTGACATATATGTTTCAGAGAGCCAGGAGAGATGGTTGCCAGGTTGCAAATGGAAGGTGCAGTATGCAGTGTACCTATAAATTACCAGACACAGTAGAAGCTATTTCTCCCCCAGTGTTGCCTCATGTCCCCCGGGCCCTCCCACTTGCTGAAATCAGGAATGCAGGAAGCTGCCTTATATGTTTTAATCCAGCCTTCCCCACTCTGTAGTTTCCAGATGTTGTTGGACTTCATCTGCCTTCGGCCCCGACCTGCAGGGCCTTTGGTCAAGGGATGATGGGAAGCATGTGGGTGGACACCAGCTTGGGGGAGGCTGCCTTAAGGATGTAAGTAGTAGGACTTTAAAAGTATGATTCTATACATGCCTACTTTGAAGTGAGCATGACTGAATCCATTGGCGCTTAGCCCCAGGTTAGTATGCATAGGCTTGTAGCCTAGTTAAATAAAACAAACAAGTATAAAGTTGGGGGGTGTCCATTTAGCCCAGTATGGTCTATTCTGACTGGTGGTGGCTGTCTAGGGTCTCAGAAAGGGGTCTTTCTCATCACCGGTGACTTGGTTCTTTTTAATGGAGATGTCAAGGCTTGAACCTGGGGTCTTCTCCATGAAAAGCATACGCTCTGGCCTCTGAGCAGAAGCGGCTTGCCGGGTGGGGGTGGAGCTGCTATTCTAGCTTCCTGGCAGGTAGGCCATTTTGTGTGTGTGTATGTGTAGATATGTATATGTATCTATGCATGTGTAGATATATAGATATGTGTACACGTGTACACACACACACACACACACACACACACACCCTTGGTGCACTTTTCACTGTGCAGTTTACACATAGTTAGACTTCTTGTCATCTGCACAATGTCCTCAGATTTCAGCCACTTGCCACTTATTGTTTTCCTTCTGGAAACAAACAGCCACCTGGAGCATAAAATATTCCAGATATGTATTGAGGTATATTTACTACCCCGGCCAATGTTAGCAGGTTGGGGTAATAAAACACCCCATCGGTTTTTCATAGAAAAATGGTCAGCGATAGGTCAACAAACAGCATTGGAGTCAAATGCACAAAACCATTCTACCTCTTCTGAATAAGAGTTTTCTGGCTCTGGGTGTTTGGCTATTGTCAAACACACTTCTTCTGACACCACAGACGCAAATGAGATTTGGGGTCAAGATGTCAGACCACCATACACTGGAAATCTCATTGGGGTAGAAAATACACCCCAAAAAACTGTGTGCTTCCCCCCCTCAATGTTGGATAAAGGTTTAAGGGTACAGTGTAGATCTACAAGTTCCCACATGGCGACCATATGTGGATGGACATCACTGTGATTGATCTAACTTCAGCACATAAGTTGCTTTAAAATCAAGGCCCTTTTCTTTTGGGGTGGGGGCCTTAAGAAGTATCACCATATAACCTGTAGACCAAGCTTAAGGGTGGCTGTGAACGAAATGGCTCCCAGACTTAATGTGCCAGGGCAAACAATTACCTCGCTATAAGCAACTGTGGAGCCATTCACATGCTTAAAAGTCACACTTAATATATTCAAATATTTATTTATTTATTTATTGCATTTGTATACCACCCCATAGTTGAAGCTGTCTGGGCAGTTTACAACAATTAAAAACATTAAAAACAAATATACAAATTTAAAAACACATTTTTTTAAAAAAAGCAATTTAAAAACACATGCTAAAATGCCTGGGAGAAGAGGAAAGTCTTGACCTGGCGCCAAAAATATAACAATGTTGGCGCCAGGTGCACCTCATCAATAACATCATCACATAATTTGGGGGCCACCACTGAGAAGGCCCTCTCCCTTGTTGCCAGACTCCCACCTTCCCTCCAAGTAGGCACCCGGAGGAGGGCCTTGGATGTTGAGCGTGTGTACAGGTGGGTTCGTGTCGGGAGAGGCATTCCATCAGGTATTGTGGTCCTAAGCCATGTAAGGCTTTATAGGTTAAAACCAGCACCTTGAATCGAGCTCGGAAACATACAGGCAGTCAATGCAAGTGGGCCAGAATCAGTTTTATATGTTTGAACCGTCTGGTCCCTGTTACCAATCTGGCCACTGCATTTTGCACAAGCTGCAGGTTCTGAACCGTCTTCAAAGGCAGCCCCACACAGAGTGCGTTGCAGTAATCTCATTTGAAGGTTATCAGAGCATGGACAACTGAAGCCAGGTTATCCCTGTCCAGATAGGGACGTAGTTGGGCCACCAACTGAAGTTGGTAGAAGGCACTCCATGCCACCGAGGCTACCTGAGCCTCAAGTGACAGAGATGGTTCTAGGAGAACCCCCAAGCTACGAACCTGCTCCGTCAGGGGGAGTGCAACCCCATCCAGGACAGGTTGGACGTCCACCATCCGGTCAGAAGAACCACCCACTAGCAGCATCTCAGTCTTGTCTGGATTGAGCCTCAGTTTATTAGCCTTCATCCAGTCCATTGTTGCAGCCAGGCACCGGTTCAGCACATTGACAGCCTCACCTGAAGAAGATGAAAAGGAGAAATAGAGCTGCATGTCATCAGCATACTGATGGCAACGCACTCCAAAGCTCTAGATGACTGCACTCAACGGTTTCATGTAGATGTTGAACAGCATGGGGGACAGAACTGACCCCTGCGGAACCCCATACTGGAGAGTCCAGGGTGCCGAGCAATGTTCCCCAAGCATCACCTTCTGGAGCCAACACGCCAAGTAGGAGCAGAACCACCGCCATGCAGTCCCTCCTACTCCCAACTCAGCCAGTCTTCCCAGAAGGATACCATGGTCGATGGTATTGAAAGCTGCTGAAAGATCAAGGAGAATCAACAGAGTCACACTCCCCCTGTCTCTCTCCCGACAGAGGTCATACAGGGTGACCAAGGCTGTTTCTGTGCCAAAACCAGGCCTGAAACCCAATTGAAATGCATCCAGATAATCCAGATGTGACTTTTCTGCTTCAGCTGGTTGGTGATGTTGCTCTCAGGAGAAACTCTGCTATATCTTGCCTAATGTTATTTTAAAAATGAATGTTTTATCGTCCTAAAAGCTTTTGCATGTTTCTGCACAGATCCCATCCAGCACAAAATAACACAATGACATCCTGAGATATATTTGGGTGTACCTTTTCAAGTAAGTTAAAAATAGTTTAAACTTTATTTGCTGTTGATATTTGGAATATCTTTACAAATATTATATGTGTAAAGAGCTTAACTATACATAAAATATTACAGCTTTCTGGCTAGTATGCCTGGGAAATAATACAGAAAAAGCAAATTATCAATGCAACAAACTGGTAACCTCTAGGTTAGATTGCTGCAGTATGTTACAAACAGGATTCCCACGGAAGATGGTTCAGAAACTGCAGCTAGTGCAGATTTCAGCAGACCAGATGGACCAAGCATATAACACTGATTCTGGTTTGACTGCATGAGATACCAGTTTAGTGTCCAGGATCAATTTAAAGTTCTGGTTTTAGCCTATAAAGCCTTATGTGGCTTTGGCCTCCAAGGGTTGCCTCTCCCTACAGAAATCTTCACAGATCCTCTGACCATCATCATCATAGGCCCTTCTCTGTGTGTCTCTTCTGGGAGAGATGTAGAGGACGGGTAAACAAGAAAGGGCTTTTTTCAGTGTTGGATGCCTTTTCATGGCATGCTCTCCCCAGGGAAGCACACCTGGCACCATCATTGTCAGTGTTTAGGCACCAGGCTAAGCCATTCCTTTTTGTCCAGGCTTTGGGTGGTTAGTTTGGATCAAACTGTGGTATGGTTTCTGCTCTTTTTTATGGTGTTCATCCTTTAGCGGGGTCGAGTAAGATTCATCCTTTTAATGGTTATTGCTGGATGAGTACATTTAGGAAGTTGGTTCTATTGTATCGTTCCGTATGTATTTGGTTTTTAAATAATGTTTTGTGTTTTATGGATTTGTAAGTCGCTTTGAAACAACGTCTTGAAAGCGATGAATAAATGTAAGAAATAGTTTAAAAAATAGTAATACAGGGTCTGAATGAGATCATGGTCTTGATCCAGCAAGGGTTGGTGCACCCATAGGGTTTTGTTCTTTTGTGGAGAACACTCTTTCTGGAAGGTGACCATTGCGTTTACCTAGTGAATAGCTGAATAATATTTTTTTTTGCTGTTATCCTGATGTTTTGTTTTTGCTCCATTTCCTTGGCTTACACAAGTATATGCTTTAAAGTTAGATTATTAATTTACTTCTCTAGTCAATCCAGAGCTGCCCAGGACACTTCCCGCCACATTTGGATTTTCCCTTCATGACTGCTGCAAATCAGGACTAGTAAACTGTAGGGTTGCCTCTGCATTCTTAAAAACACATACACACATCAGTAGAACTCTTAGGGGGAAATCTGACTCATCAGAGGCTGGTGGAAGGGAGCTGGTGGAAGGGGCCACCACATCCAACCTCCGTTCAGGAGCTGCTGGGAAATGCATGTTTCCTTCCGCCACCCTTTCCCACTGTGCCGCAGCTACACCACATTCTGAAGCCCCTCAGCTGGCCTGTCTACCCGGAGGATTGCACCCTTAGTCTTTGTAGCCTATACGAAGGTGAGAAATCAAGTTTGCAGTCATCCTCTCATGCTTTTCCCCTCCCTAATCCTGATGTTAACACTGACTCTAAACTTAAGGCTAACACTAATTCTATCTAAACCCCCAACGCCCTAATTCTTTAAGGCTGCAATCCAATACACACTTACCTGGATGTAAGTCCCATTGAACCCAATGAAGCTTACTTCCGAGAATACATGCATTGGATTGCACTGTAACTCTCCAAGGACCTTATTCAACTAACGTTTACTTAGAGCAGACCCATTGAAATTAATGACCATGACTAACTTAGGTCCATTTTTTCCAGTGGGTCTATTCTGAGTAAAAGTTAGTTGACTACAACACATACACTAATACTCTGTCACTTGCTCGCTCGCTGACTCTCTCACTCGCTGACTTGGCTTCTCTCTCTACCTCACAAAGTACTACCAAAGGCCTCAGGCAGGCTAGACAATGGGAGTGTGTCACAATGGAGGACATGCCACTGTTTCATTAGCAACCTTGCTCAAGAAAGGGCATTTTCCAATTAATGTCTGCTGGGCTTTTTTAAATGGCTTTTAATTTATTAGGCCTGTGATGTATTACACTTGAGCTTTATTGGTGTCTACAATATTTGGCTGGCCTTGCTAGCTAAGCCCAAATTGTGCCCTTCCAAATTGTCTCCCCAGGGAAGCCCTCGAGCATCAACCTGAGGGAAGGGCATGTGGGTTGCCTTGAGCTGTTTGGCTGCTCACAGAAGAGTTGTGCCTGACTTTGATTTAGTATCAGTCTGCATTTGTACATGCTCCTTCTATGTACATCAGTTTGGGTATTTTTTAAGTCAGGAGTCTCCAATACTCATCGTGCAAAGGGCCTAATATTGCTCCCTTCTGCAAATTCACACAGGGATTCAGTGCAAATCTAAAAGCAGCGACAGGGCTACTTTCAGGATCATGTTATCTTTCTGTGTATTTCTGGAAAAAAGAAAAGACACCCCCTCACTTGCTCCCAATTAGACCTGGTGAGGGTTACCTTACTACACACAGAAAATCTGATCCAGATTAGGGTGATGGGTTCTAATGGAATGGTGTAGTCACGTCCATGTCCACAGACGTGCTGCTTGCACCAGCCATTGCAGAAGGTAGAGATGGGCAGGTAAAAATGCCCGTACGCTCTGTCAGCTCCCGGGCTGACACAGTGACAGGACCCAGATTGGCCCATTGCTATCAGGTGAGGGCAGAAGGGCTGGCTTATGATCCAGCATATCCTGTGACAGGCCAGCCCTCGCTCCTGAAATGCCCCATTTTGAGGAGTGGGTGGGTGTTCTGCTAACTACCACTAGTAAAGAAACCAAACAATACACTGTCTGACAGAGAGAATGTGAACAGATGAAGCTTTCCGCATAACAGTATTTCCCATCTACAAAAGGCTTAACCTGTGGAATTTTTGCTTGCCACACAGCTGTTCAAGGCCTAAGAACCCTGCTGTCCCCCAATGTCAACCTTAAGCCATGCATCAGTTGTGAACCAGTTATGTTACTGTAGACCTTTCATGAATTCATCTTAGGCTGGCAGTACTACTTTCAGTGCAAGACTAAGTGTGATATTTCAGATGGCGTGTGTGCATGTGTGTGTGTATCAAAAGAGTTTTAAGATTTGTAATAATCAAGTTTCAGATGCTCGTGCCTGGAAAAAGTATTAAATTATGAAAAAAGCAGGGAGTGTGTTCTAAAAGCATTTATTGTGGTCAGGGCTTTTGTGTGTGTGACAGTATTCACTGGTATGGAATACCGGCAGCTCTTTTTTTGCTGCCCATGCCAGCTATTTTGTACTGGAACCCATGGCACTTTGATACAGCCACTCTCATGGCTGTATTATCAAGGAATGAATACTGGCACCTCATTTTCTTTTCTTTTTTTTACCAAAAAAGCAGTTATTATGCTTATTTGCTTATCCTTCACAAATACAGCAATGTCATCAACACAGGTCAAACAGCCATACTTTTATTCTTTCATTTTTTTTACCAAAAAGGATTTGAACCTTTGACACGAATATATTTATACATTTAAGTATTTATACCAATAGCGACAACCCACCCCCAAAATGTCCCACCCACGTTGCTACTAGATTTTATCATCATTGTTTTCAGATTTTTAATGTCTATTATATTTGTATGCCTATTTTGTATGTCGCCTAGAGTGGCTGGATAGCCAGCCAGATGGGCGACTAAGAAATTCAATAAATAAATAAATACTACAATCAACTTACTTGCTTTCCTTCAACACATGTATATACATACATTTCATTTCCCAAACAACTTTTTTTAAAAAAACAAAAAAGGACCCAGAGACACCAAGAGACTAGAAAGTAACATTAGACCACACTGCAGGTTTCAAGAGTGGCTGGCATCCGAGGATGGAGGTGAGGGAAGGGAGGGGGGAAGCCCCAAGGTGCCGGAAGGAGAGGAATGCAGTTGATAAAATTCCAAATGAATTTATTGAAAAACTAATAAGCCCAACGCGTTTCGGCCACACAAAACTCGGCCTTCGTCAGGGGCGAACGTGGAATCTGTATACAAAGTTGTCTTAATAATCAAAATGTACAAATACTGCAAATAAGCTTAATTCTGCACAATGAAAGTTCCTCTCCTTCTGGCATATTGGGGCTTCCCCCTCCCTTCCCTCACCTCCACACTGCAGGGTTGTCACACACTACCCTCTCTCAGCCCCCTCACTGCAATATTAGTCTACAAACACTTGACTACTTTGAGAGCTGTAACCTAAGCTTTCTCAGCCACAATACTCCTCCAGCACATGCATGCGCGCGCACACACTCATTGCATCTCTCTCTCTTTTTCTCTCTCTCTTTAAAAGAATGCTAATTAAGGTTACCGGGTCTCCAGTTTTCACCCGGAGACTTGAGACTGAATTTTGGGGGTCTTCTCTGGGTGTCTGGGCAAGTCACCTCAATCTCCAGACTCTCAGCTTTCATTTTTTTAAAATATAAGTTTCTAGGTGTTCAGATTCAAGAGATATACAGCAAAACATCAAACCCCTCTGCAACCTCTGTTAAATGAGCTTCTAGCTAGTTGCTCTAACCACACCCTTTCAGGTTTATAACCAGTAAGTGACATCAGGGTTGTGATTAACAAAGGATTTGTTGACCTCCAGGCAATAAGTAGAACCCATTGCAAGTCCAGGAAAATGTTGTTGTTTTTCCTGCTTGTCTGAAAATCTCCTAAACTGAATAAGTTTATAGCTTTCAGCAGTAGCAAAAGTCTCTCTGTTGTGTGCAGGAGATCTAAAAGCCATTATAATGTGTTATGCATTTCTAATTATCATAACTCAAACAAGTTTAAATTTTACTGGGCTGTTGAAGAGGGGAGTGTTTTGAAAACCTTCTCAACTTTTCTGGGAGTAAAACTGCAATACTAATGCCACATACCCAGAGTAAACCTCATTAAATTCAGTAGGACTTACTTTTGAGTAGACATGGTTAGGATTGTGCTGTAAGTTGGGACTTTTGAGTGAACATAGCAAAGGATTGTGTTTGTGTTGTAAATCTTTCTCTCCCTCTCCACTCCTATTGAAGCAATTAGGCAGGGCTTAGGTGTCACTGCTTTTATTTTGTAGGAAACTAATACTGATTTTATTTTTTAAAAAAATGTTCTGCAATGATCAATTGATTTTGACAATAAACTATTATATGAGCTATATGTATTTTACATCTCCAGTGTCTGTGTCTATGGAATCTTTCCAACAACCTTGTGAGGTAGGATTGCCAATGGGAAACCAAGGCACCTCACAACAAGAAATAAATCCCTTTAAATTCTAATAACCACTGAAAACCAAGTATAAAACAGTTCCAAAACAGCTTAAAGTGACATAATTCTGAATTTTGGGTTGGGTGAGTGAAGTTACTTTTCACTTGAGGTTAAGTTCTGTGCACACTTTCCTGTTAGAGTAAGCCCCATTGAATACATTGGGACATGCTTCTGAGTAAACATGCATAGGATTGCACTATAAATACCTTTACAGGTTGTGTAAATAATGAACATCTTTGACAGTCATGCTTATATAAATATTTCTTCATACTATGGCCATATAAGTATCTGATTGCACAATATGGTTGTACATTATTATTTCCTCTACATTATAAGTATGCTCTTCTTCCTTGGGATTGTCATGGTTCCCCTCTATTGTTTACATTCTGAGGGGCAGATTAGGCTGAAAGATGATGAGTAGCCATGGTTACCCAGTAAACATAGCTCATTTCTATTTAAAAAAATTAATTAAAATGATTTACATGCAGGCAAAGTTTATGTAGTAAATCTACACTTCAGCTGGACCTGGGAACACCATCTTTTAGCTAAGATTTAATTTCCAATCAGAGAAATGTTTTTGTTTGAATTGTATGCTTCAAGCAATTGTGTTTGATGCTTAATGACATCACTAGGGCCCACCCTTGTGACATCACTAAGGCCCATCCCATGACATCACTAGGGCCCACCTCTGAAATCTGGGATGCTTCTGACCTGGCAACCCTAACCCCAATATAGCGCACATAAAAAGTATGGAATTTCTCACCACAAGAAGTTGTGAGGACCACCAACCTGGATGGCATTAAAAGGCAATTAGACAAATACAGTGGCTATTAGTCATGATGGTTATATTACTTCTAGTATAAGAAGCAGTATGCCTGTCTGTATACCTGTTGCCAGGAATCATGCATTCATCTCCGGTACTGCTTGCGAGCTTCCCATACTTAGGCATGTACTTGGCCACTGCGAGAACAGGATGCTGGATTAGATAGACCATTGGTTTGATCCAACTGGTCTCTTTTTATGTTTTTATGAGAATTACCATTAGGGCGGTTATTTATGCATTGCTCCCCTCAAAAAAGAGGAAATACATCTAAGAAAAAACTCCAAAAGGACACAGATTTGCACAAAATTTGCAAGTTATGATTTTTGTGTCTAGGGGCAAATTTAGAAATAAATGCTATAGTTTAAATAGATCTTCCCATCCTGGGCTAAAATGTGATAAGACAACTTATGTGCCTGCTCAATCTGCTGCTCCGGTGCTGCTATTATTATTATTATTATTATTATTATTATTATTATTATTATTATTATTATTATTATTATTATTATTATTATTATTATTATTACTTAGCTGCTTGTTACCTGAAAAGGTCTCCAAAAGACTTCCATTTAAAAGCAAATTCATAAATGCATAAAACATTGTACCATAGGGAAGGGAATCATATAAAACATTAACATTTCATACAACATAAATAAACAAAAAACAGTCCTCTGTCCACATAAGAGCAATAGGAAGTTTTGGCAGGACAATAAAAATAAATCAGGCTCAACTCAGCTAACTGCTGATAGGCAACAGGCAACTTCAAGGCCCCTGTTCCTCTTCCTTCTTAGGGTTCTTTATCTTCAAACCAGACTTGGATCAGATAGCCCTTCAAATAGAGAACAGCTTCAAATAGAGGACTGTCCTCTGGAAAGCAGGACACCTGGCTCCCCTGTTGCCCTGCTTTTGCATTCTGCTAGATTCTTGGATTTTACAGAATTTTCTTCCTCCCCCAAGTCTTGGTGAATGGATTATTCTGCTGAAGATGATAATATAATATACGAACAGTAGCTTTCATCCTGAAATTCTCAACTTTCTGCTCAGTAGCTCATAAATGGAAAGTGGGTTTCTTATATAACCATCATCCAACTGTTGTCAGCTTTCAGATTCAAAGCTTTAGATGTACACCTGGAAACTCTCCAAACCCCAGGAAACTATATTTTAATGTAGTTCTCCTGTTGGTTCATGCAGGTCAATAAGCAGGTTTTTTTGCAGCTTTCTTACTGTTATTGTTAGGATTTCCTTGACAAGCCATCAATACACATTGTGCAACAATGGCTGGAATCCAAAGGTGCCACTGCTGGAGTTCAAAGCATTTATTTTTGTCCCAAAGCTGCTCCTGAAGATCAGGGAGCTCTCAGTGTAGGATTTGGCTTGGTGGGAACTGGAAAAAGGTAGGTGGAATCAGCAAAAATCAGGGAGCACACCATGCATAAGTGAAATACTTTCCAGAATTGGTAGGGAAAAAAACCTATGTCCCTCACCACCCTCATGCAAATGGCCACGTGAGGACTGAACATACTGAGTGGCCACAGAATGCTGAGTGTATGTTGGGGAGACTGGTGGAAAACCAGGGGAGATGTAGAATGGAGGACTCTGAAAGAAGTCATGGCTGGCTGGCAGGAGCACTCCACTCTGCAACATTTTGTTGCAGTCCCTTTATTTGCAACAGTCCCATGTTACAGTATTCATTATTTTAAAAAATTATTATTGAGTACCAAATGGATATAGAGGATTTCTACAGATAGGCATAAACATTTCATTTTTGCAAGGGCAATTCCATTTTTTGTACATGTATTATAGAACATTTACTTCTCAATATACAAGCATAGGATTGTACTGTCAGTTTGGTTGCTATTAAAGCATATTTATGATGAATCACAATCAAGTCAAAAATTGGTTTGGTGAAGACATAATATTGCAGCTTTCTGTCAAGCTGATTCAAAACAATTATGCAAAGAGCTGCTTTATTGTTATAATTGTTATTCCATTCCAATGTTTCCAACCATGCAATCCATAATTATATCAAAAGTAATATAGTCAGCTCCCCTACCCCCTTCATTCTGCAGCTTTCCATTTGGGGCTTTGAGGAAGGAAAGTTTCAGTTATCCTCCCTGGGATGTAATTTATGTTTCTTATAAGGGAGTGCAAGTGTGTGTTGAAGTGCATGCATGTATCTGTCATGCAGAAAATACGCTACTGCTTCATGATACCAAGGCTGCATACGATACAGATCTTAATGGAAGTAAACCACATTTTTTTGACTATCCCAGTATATTTTCTCTTCCAATAGATTCTTGATTTTTTGCAGGTTTAGCCCTGCAAGGCAGTCTGAAGCAACCTGATTCAGGTGCCATCAGGAAATAAGGGATTAATGAAAGCAGGAATGGGAATCTGAATGATGCATCGTTTTAAAAAAAAAGAATACCAGGAGCCAAAGGGAATCAAATTGGAGTCTTCTATCAATATAGAATTCCAACTGTCATTATATGTATTTATATTTTAGATATAGATATGCACGCACACACATACATATATAAATAACTGGAGGAAGGAATGCAATTTTTAAAGTCTGTCCACACTGCAGAAATTACTTGTTACAATTGTACCAGCAGGTTCCTCTGCAAGCAAAGGGATAACCTACAGAGGCAAACCACAGAGAGGCTCAGTGGCTGCTGCCGCCAGCCTGAATACTCCATGATCCCCCCAGGCTGAAGGACTATGAAGCAGTGGCAGGTCCAAAGGAAGTCACTCAGTGAGATCCAGTGGATCCTGTTGCTGCAAAATCTGCTTGAACCTCAAAGAGGTAGCCACAGGTTTCTTCTACAAGGATCAGGTAGGTACAGGGAGCAATGGAGCTTTGTTGAGGCTAGGAGATGGTGAGCAGATGTCTGCTCTACTTTTTCTCAGTCAAAGCCAATGATTAGCTCTAACACTGCATTGTGTTATGCTTAATATTGCAACGATGAACATGTATCTCTGAACTTGTGCTGAGAGAATGATCATTGACTAAGCTGAGAACTAACACTTCACAAATGCCGTTATGTAACTGATGGTGCTCCATCAGGATATAAATAAGGTCACAAAGACATTCACATTGGCTGTTCTGGAGACAGTGTTTCATTCACTGATGCCTATTCCAGTGAATAGTGAAGTGAAAAGAAAAGACAGGGTTGCTTAACAGAAAATTTGGCTGCAATCAAAGTTGCAAGAGTGGCTCACCTTTTGGGCCCAAAGGGCTACATCACAATCTTATAAATATTCTGGGGGAGGGGGAGGTTTCATGACAGTGCAGTGGTGGGTGTGGCCAAAGTTGGGCAGCTGGCATGTTCATGCTCACACTACACATATCACCTACACATCAGAGCCACACATGTAACATGTCCACAAGAACACACAGACACACACCACATATTAACACATACACACAGGGCCAGACATCACATACACACATCATGTACACCCCAGGGAATGCAAACACACAGACTCTCACTTATGCATGGAGGCACACACAAGGGGTGCAGAGCCCCCACCCCACCCCAGTCACATCCTGGTGCTGGAACAGGAGGAGGGATTTCAATCTCTCCACCCATCCCAGTGCCACAATGGGGATGCAAATTGCCCCTCCCTCACCAGATGATCAATTTAACAGATCAGCCAAAATCATGAACCGCAACAGAACAATACATAGCAGATCTGAAGCAGATCAGGCTGCTTCCAAGTGTTACAAGTAGTAATACTAGACCACCTCACATCAAACAGCTACGCCCCGCCCCTTTTGAGTTTGATGGATGACATCAGCGGAAGTCCCACCCTGGAAGGCCCACCCCGGAAGGCCCACCCGCCATTTCTGTTTCCCCTGATGACCTCACCGGATATCCTGTCCCCCAGAAGCCCCAGCCCTCATGCCCCACCCTGGAAATGGTAGCCCTGTGACCCCCCAGGAGCACGTGGCCCTCGCTGGACCAATGGGCATATTTTTACTCAAACAGGGTCATGGATTGGTCCCTATAGGGGCATGTGACCCCTCTATGAGCACGTGGTCTCTAGGGGACCAATCTGAAGAAGTTTAAAACCCAAAGGTGAAAGCAGGGTGTCGGAAATGCACCCCAAAGGGGTGTATTTCCACCTCCCTCTCCAGACTGCTCCCTATAGGGGCATGTGACCCCTCTATGAGCACATGGATGCCTGGGGACCAATCTGGAGAGGTTTAAAACCCATAGGTGAAATTAGGGTGCCAGAAATGGATCCCGAAGGGGTCCATTTCCACCCCTCCTCTCCAGAACAGCCCATTAGGGATAAGTAACCCCTCTACAGCTACGTCACCCAATGGGGGAGGTTTTGAATCCCTAACCAATCAGGAGAGGGGACGGAGAGACCTGGTACAGAAGTGCATTTTGCATGCCCAGACACGCTCTGAGGATTGAACATGGAACCAGCCAGCACCCCTTTGACTCCTATGGAATTAACTATGCCGCCACCCGCAGAGAGACCTAACCCTTGAAAGTGTTTTATTAGCACAAATTCTAATGAAGATGAACGTTTTTCACCAACTAAACTGCTAAAAGAGGAAGAGAACAGCCAAATGTGGAACAGCATGCTGGAGGCCATTGCAACAGATAACGCTGTAATGTTGGTAAGATTTAAGTGTAAACTACATGCATGGAGAACTGCAAAATATAGGAGGGGCAAAAAATGTGAAAACATGTCCTTACTTTTCTAGGGATCTTCAGTAACTGAAAACTCTGCTGAAGCTAGCTCCCTGCCATGTCCAACAGCCCTGTGGAAGACAGTATCAACAGAAAACATTCACATGCAGGTTTGTAGAGTGATTATTTGCATGGTGTATTATAAAAACAAACAAAGGTATGTGTTTGATTTTTTCTAATTTTTTTTTCTTTTTTAGAACTCTGCAGATCTGACAAGAAATCATCCCAGGCATATCATCCTTAGAAGCATTCTCGGCATTCAAACCCATGAATCAGACAATATTTTACCAAGAAAATGGAAGGCAGCAATGAAATGCATTGTCAGAGCAGCTGTGTATGCCATTTTGAAGCACTGTTTAATGCAAAATATGTATGATACTTGTGAGGGCTGCCTAATTCAAGCCCCAGGTCAGAAATCACATGAATGTCTGAACTGGACAAAGCCTGTCCTTTCTAGAATGTTGAGAATTATATGTGGAAAGGTCTGTTTTAAAAGTGTGCTACATGTTGTTATCATAACAGCTTACAGTCTGAATTGTCTTGTTCTAACACAAGAAACTGTTGATGAAGTATTAAACCTTGTTACCAAAGTAGGCCGTTCCCAGACGTCTGTCAAAGTTGTTGAAAAGATACTGAGAGACACTGACCAGTCATATCTAAGCCACATTTTAAATGTTATTAAGAACAGAAGTTACAAAACTTTTCTTACATCTCTCAATGAATCTTCTGAATAAAACGTTCTATTTGGAAACATAGTGTCTTTTTCTTTCTTTTTAAAAAAATAAATATGTAAATACATGACTCCTCCGATGGAACACCTGAATGGTTAAATTAGGACTGGGCTTATGGGTGGGGGGTGGGGTGGGGGCTAATCATCCTCACCATTCCTGCTTTAATGCCAAAAGTAAATAAATATATTGGATGCTGCCCATGAGCAGCTTCCTAGGATTTAATCCTATATGGATATTTTCTCCTAGGCCTTAATTCAATCAGGGGAAATTACAGTTTAAACAGAATAAATGTACAGAAACTGTTTTTATATCCCTTTAGGTAAATCTTTGAAAACTATAATATAGGGGTACCCGAGAGCTAAAGAAGTTGCCCCCACGTGCAGCACGTCTGTAAGATGTAGGGTTTTTATACTGTATAATATGAATGAACTGTGTTAAATTCAGGGTTACCAGAAAGCTACAGCTATAACAGCCCCCAACAACAAAAAATGCCACTCTGCATCATACCTGTAATATTTAGGAACCAACCACAGATCATAGATACCCAGTTTAGCAGTGTTTTTCAGGATGTAGATATCCATGGTTATTTATGTAAAACACGGGGTTTTGCAAGGCATCCTAGAAACCAGCCATCTGTACAGTGTAAGGTCCAGGGGAAAATGGCTGTGACCACATGGACCAGGAGAAAAAATGGCTGTGACCACATGGACCAGGAGAAAAAATGGCTGTGACCACATGGTATGGTCATATGATTCTAGAGGAGATCACCTGGTATTGGAATGGCCAATACAGGATGCTCTCTATAGGTGAAAAAAATAGCAGTTCTCCAGGGTGTAGTGTAAACCAATCACAAAGCCTTGGTCTGCATACATTAGGTGTGGTGATATAAAAGAGCCTACACAGCTCAGGATCTTTCTCTTTTACCTGGCATTGGTGAGTACCCTCTTTTGTTTTTCTAGCATGATTTAATAAGTTTGAGGCCATGTGGCTGTTTCTAGCCCTTTTTAAATTTCTTTATCCCCGCAGAGGCTGTTTCTCTCATCAAACATTCTTAAGCTTCTAGAAGACAATTGTTTATTTCATTAATGTGATACATAGTTTTATTTCATAAATATGATACATAGTTTAAACGTTGTATAGAAAAGTCCACAGCAATTATTTGCAAGTATGTACATTTTTCCTAGCACGATTTTAAAAAGTTTGAGGTCGTGCGGCTGTTAGTGCTCTGCTGCAATAACATGGTTTAAATTTACTTTTCTTTTTAAATATAGTATAGAAAAAAGCCCCCAGCATCATAAAGAGAATGTCTGCAAGTAAGCTCTTTTTTTTTCTCGTCAAGTTTGCAGCATATAGTTTATTTCTGATCCCTTGTGAAGAATTCCCCCTTTTTTCCACAGATTCTGTTCTTCAGGGTGGGAAAGCATCAAAGACAATGCAGCAAAATTTATCCAATCTGTTTGAAGGTAATTAATGCATGTTTATATAAAGAAATCCTCAAAAGGCACGAGGTCTAAAGACCGGTGCATAAATTATAGGAGACCTTCTGAATGTTATGGGGCTTGTACATTTATTTCTCAGCTAGAAATTAAACTGGGTATATTAACCAAAGCATTGAGTAATAAGTCTTGAATAAGTCCATGATTCTGATCTTCACATTGTGGAAAGGTCTCTCAAAATGCTTAACAAAACTGTATTCCTGCAATAAAGATAGAGAGTATTTATTGTTATGGCTGAAGGCAGCTAATTTCTCAAACTTAAGAACAATATATTTTTGTCATACTCACCCATCCTCCATTTTCCAAGATCCATTCTGATTTTTTACTCGTGATGTATGCTGTGATGTAATGTGTAAGCTGATCCTCATTGCTTTGTGTCAGAGGAACTCCACACATCTGTAATTTTTTAGCGATAATACCACCAAACATCAGGATTGTTAAAAGATGACCCCAATTTGATTTTCCATCAGCAAATACTGATTCTACCACATGACCATAAGTATCGCATGCTTCCTCTATAGATTTAATATCAAGAGAGTTCAAATACGGGGTTATTTTTTCTTCAAGCTCATCTTGAATTGTGCGGGCAATATTTTCAAAAACCAGGACCGGTTTGAATTGCTGTATCTTAGGTACTGCTCTCTCACAAACAAAATTCAAGGAGCTTTGAACCATGATGAATGTATGACTCTCCATCTTTTCTGAATGTGCTGCTAAACCCTTTTTATGCTCTGTACTGGTTCCAAGGGGCAGGCCTCAACATGTATTCCTTATCTTCAGAATCTCCAGGTCCAAGCTTTCGCAATGTTTCTAAACTGAAGAGAAAGATAAGCACCACACCATCCAGGATCTCAAATAATGGTGACATTAATGGTATGATAAAGGGACTATGAAAAGAAACAATTTCTAATTTCAGTAAAATTCTCATGCATGTAACACTGATATGTTTTCTGGTTATAGGTAACAGGGTTCAGGAATTTGAGGTGGCAGGACCGTCCCTTAAAAAAACAAAGAAAACACACCACATAGAGGGACCACAGACCTCAGATGATATAGGTAAATAAGGTATTTCAAGTTGTAGTGGTCATTTTAAGTTCAATAAGGAAACCAACAATAGAGCTAATATGTCTGTTATTCCTCACAGTGTACAACAGCAACAAACCATCCCCAACAGCAGAAGTTACAAGGGCACAAGGCACAGGACCGGGTAAGAAGAGTGTGTGTGTGTGTGTGTGTGTGTGTGTGTGTGTGTAAACATAGCTACACATGACACCATTCTTTTGTATTTTAGAATCTGCATGTGGCAATACAGATAAGTGTGGAGACACAGAGATCCAGGCTGTTCCTGATCCAGAACCTATACAGAGAAAGTGTGACAACCCTCTACAATCATCACAAGGATCCCTAAAGTTTTGGATTCCCACACAGGGGCCCGATGAGCAAGATTTACATAATTGTGTTGAACAGTATAGACTGGTATCGAATACATATGAAGCTATTGAGAATATGGTTAAAAAAGCTAAGAATATGGTTAAAAAAGCTAACATGATGATGATGAATGCCAACCAGTATCAAGCATCTGTAAAGCAGTTTTGTAGTGGGGGATGTATTGATTCATCAGCCCTGACAACTCTTCTTAAAGAGATTAAAAAACACCAACAGTATCACAGCAGTGCTAATAGTATTGCTAAACATGTACAAAGGGGTGGTGGTAAACCCCAAAAAAGGTTCAGGCAAAGCAAACCAACACTGTTCCAGATGTACTGGAGAAGGATGATTTAAAAAATACTATGCATGGCTAAAAAAACACTCTCATCCTCTAAAAGCCGAAAGCGTTCAGGTAAAAAAGGCTGTAAAAATACTCCACCTCTAGGCACAGCTGTTCTAAAACATTTCCAACCACCACAGGATGCTGGGTCTTCAGGCTCACATACGTCTACACCATCTCAGGATGTGGAGCCTATAGGGACTGCCACGCATTCATCTACACCACCCCCAGATAGTGAAGGTGAATGTGCACCCAATGATCATGAGGGGCTGGTATGTGTACAGCGTGTTGCCACATACCAGAGACAGTTTGAAGGCTTCCAAGCTTTGCGCGTTACTGAGGTATTCCGTTTTATTAATCTAGATCGTATCAGATCATATGACCATGCTGTATCTGAATTATACAATGCCATCCAGATGGTTCTACAAGATATTAATAGTAGAATCGCTCCTGAGGATTATGTTCAAATAAGGTTAGAGGGTGGTGGTCTATCAGATCCTCTATTTTCAGTCAGAAGGAATAGGGATGCCCTGAATGCTGAGGACTTTCTAACGCATATTAGCAACCTCTTGCAGAGCAATGCACAAATACTTGCAGACGTCTCTCTGTGTTTGGTTGTTACAATTGTGAGGCCACCAAATGGTGGAGGCCATAGGGCAATAGGTTCTATACCCAATAGCGCAATCATCAGTAAAAAAAAAGACAGTATTTGGTAGATTTAAACACCATAGGTAACAATCTCTGTTTTGTGGGGGGGCTCTTAGCTGTTATGGCTGAGAAGACCTGTACAGATACTGAGTTGTTGACAGCAGCCGGGGAGTTGCATAAGGAACTAGGTTGGAGTGATCAAAAGAAAGTTGCCCTTAATGATGTTTCCTTTTTTGAAGACCTTTTAAAGGTCAACATCCAAGTAGGCCACTTCAATAAAAAAACAGGGATGGAGGCTGTTTCACACAATAGGACCAAAGTACCCCAAAACCTATACTATGCTTCTCCATGATGAACATTATTATGGAGTACACAATGTAAAAGCTGTTTTTGGATCTAAAAACTATTGTGAGTATTGCAATACGTTATACACTCACATGCATAATTGTATGTATCACTGCAGGCTTTGTCTGAGTACAGAGTGTGCTAGTAATGTTGGTACACTGCAGAGATGCAATAATTGTAAGATGGTTTGCAGATCTGCATCCTGCTTATTTAGATACAGACAACTGGCCTCTAAGAAAGGTGTAAAATGTGAGCACAGGATCTATAGTGTAAACTGTACCTTTCTCCAGAATCCAGGGCATGATGTCCAAAAATGTAAAGGAAGACAATGTACTGTTTGTTGGGGGTTTATCACAATGGACAAGAATCATCAGTGTTACATGGCACCTATTAAGCAACCTGAAGTGTCTGTAAAATACGTGTTTTATGATTTTGAGTGTCACCAGTCAACAGGCGTTCACATTCCAAATTATTGTTTTGCACAAGCGTTTGCAGGGGAAACTGTGGAATGTTTTAAGGATAGGCGCAAGGATTGCAAAAAGAAAGGGGGGAGGAAACAGAAGAAGAAGACAAACCAGAAAGAGAATGAGTGGCTCCCTGCAGGCAAATCTTGGGAGTTTAAGGGTGAGTCATGCCTTGCTGAGTTTATAAACACCTTCACTAAGGATAGTCAGTTCAGCAACTGCACATTTATAGCTCACAACTCTAAAGGTTACGACTGTTATTTTATAATTAGTCAGCTGATCAAGGAAAAATTGGATGTAGATATTGTTGCTCAAGGGGGGAAACTGCTCTGTGTGACAGTAAACAGGCTAGGTATCAAATTCATTGATTCCCTTAGTCATTTACCCATGGCTCTCTCTAAGTTTCCATCTGCTTTGGGTTTTGAGGGTTGTAAGGGCTATTTTCCCCATTACTTTAATACTCCAGAGAACTGGAATTATGTGGGACCGATGCCCAGAGTCGAGGACTATGGTGTACATCAGATGATGCCCGAGGAAAGGGAGAAATTTTTAAAATGGTATGAGAAGAACAAATCAAACATTTTTGACATGCAGAAAGAGTTGGCATTTTATTGCAAACAAGATGTAGCAATATTGGTGCAGGGCTGTACCAAGTACAGACATGAAATCATAGAAATGACCAAGGCTCAGAAAGCTGCAAAGTCTGGCACTGAATGGCGTGCTATAGATCCATTCCAATACCTCACTCTGGCTAGTGTGAGTCTAGCAATGTACAGGTTTAAGTTTCTGAAGGAGGACACCATAGCCCTACCCCAACCAGACAACTATCACAGGCAGTGTAAGAGATTCTCTGCCTCTTCAGTACAATGGCTGTCATACTTAGAACATAAAGAAAATATTCAGATTCAGCATGCCCTAAAGGGTGGTGAATTCAAAGCTGGTGATTATTTTCTTGATGGCTATGCAGTCATAGACAATAAGAAAACGGCTTTTGAATTTAATGGATGTTTTTGGCACAGCTGTGTCCTATGCTATCCTCCAGAAAATACGAATCCTTTGATGGGTAAATCTTACGAGTCTCTTTACAACTCTACAGAGAAAAAATCTGCTGAACTTAGAGGGTTGGGGTATGAGGTCAGAAGCATATGGGAGCATGAATGGAAGCAAATGTTGAAATCAGATGAGGAGCTTAAAAACTTTCTGACTTCAGCGGGGTTTCCTGAGCCTCTAGAACCTCGAGATGCTCTCTATGGTGGACGCACTAATGCTATCAGTCTTTATTATAAACCAAATGCTGAAGAACAGATATATTATTGTGACATCTGCAGTTTGTATCCATTCGTGCTTAAACATTAAAAATTTCCCTTAGCACATCCAGAGTTATATATGAGAATTTTGAACCCATCTCTAATTATTTTGGGATTGCTAAGGTAAAAGTGTACCCTCCATGGGGTCTTTTCTTTCCTGTACTACCAGTCAAGATGAATGGAAAGCTCATGTTTCCCCTTTGTGCAGCCTGTGCAAAAGCACACTTGGAAACATGCAACCATTCTGATGAGGAGAGGGCTCTGATAGGAATGTGGTGTACAGTGGAGCTGGACGTTGCTATAGAGAAGGGATACAGGGTGGCAGAAATCTATGAAGTGTGGCATTTTGAAAGGACATCCACGCAGCTGTTTTCAGAATATATAGACACGCACCTACGTCAGAAACAGGAGGCATCAGGGTACCCTGAATGGTGTGTCAGTGGAGACGATAAACAGAAATATGTAGATGACTTTCTCAAAAAAGAGGGGGTGTTCTTGCGCCATGAACTGATCTCTGAAAACAAAGCAAAGCATAATGTTGCCAAACTGTTTTTAAATTCTCTGTGGGGGAAATTTGCTCAGAAACCTAATCTGGCTAACACCCAGGTGTTGAGAGATCCTGATGACTTGTTTAACATACTGTTTTCTGATGCTTATGAGGTTTTGATGTGTGAATTTATTGATGATGATGCTGTCTGTGTGACTTGGAAACATTCAAAAGATCGTATGACTGTCTCAGGTGGGAAGAATGTGTTCATAGCATGTTTTACAACTGTCTATGCTCATCTGGAGCTCTACAGCCTGCTTGACAAGTTGCAGGAGCGTTGTCTGTATCATGACACAGATTCTGTTATATTTGTGAGTCAGAAGGGACAATGGGTTCCACCTCTAAGTGATTTTTTAGGGGAACTCACAAGTGAAATCCCTGCAAGTCAATATATCACAGAGTATGTGTCAGCAGGCCCTAAAACATATGGTTACAAATTGTCAGGAGGGACTGCATGCCTGAAGGTCAAAGGAATAACCTTGACGGCTGATAACTGTACAAAAATTAATTTCAATAGTCTGAAGGACTTAGTTTTTGCCCATGTCTCAGACAGTAAAGAGTTGCCGCAGCGTGAGATAGTAGTGCAGCAACAGGGTACTGTTTGAAACAAAAGGTGCTGGACTCTTGAAACAAAAACTCTCAAGAAAACCCAGAAAGTTGTCTATTACAAAAGAGTGATTACCAAGGGGTTTAAAACCATTCCTTATGGGTTTTAAAATGGATACACGGTGGCACCACCCCTTCTCAGCCATTCTAGCAGGTCCTAGTAACTGTGGTAAAAGTTTTTTTTATAAAAAACATGATGGACAATGCTCACAGCGTACTTGCAGCTATGCCTGATAATGTTGTATGGTTTTACAATGTCTGGCAACCGTTGTACCAGGAATTACTATGTAAATACCCTTTTATTAATTTTGTGAAGGGCTTGCCAGAGAAATTTAATGATGACAATTTGCTGCCTCCTAATAAAACAAATTATGTTATTATTGATGATTTAATGAATTGTGCGTCACAGGATCAAGAAGTGTTAAAAGCTTTTACACAGTACGTACATCATAGAAATCTGAGTATTTTTTTCATTACGAAGAATATTTTCTGCAAGGGAAAAAGCAACCGCACCATCAGCCTAAACGCTAAATATATGGTGTTGTTTAAGAATCCCAGAGATAAATTACAGATTGCAACTTTAGCACGGCAGATGTATCCCAGAAATGCACAGTTCTTCATGGAAGCTTTTACAGATGCAACACAAAAACCTTATGGTTACCTGGTTGTTGATTTAAATGCATCCACACCTGAATCTTACAGATTAAGATCAGGGCTTTTCCCTCCAGACTGGCCTGTGGTATACACTATGAAAAAGGCCACTCGTGGTTACAAAAAGCAGTAGCTTAATCGCTCTATGTTCTTTGAGTCTGGTTAGCCAGTTGGTCAACATGTCCAGCCGTGTAAAAAGAAACCTCCCTCTCTTAAATCTTCTTATTAAGGCTCCTCCACATCAGAGGAAAGGCATTTTATGTGCAGCATCAGATGATCTCATTGCTGCAATCTCAGAGATAGCCCTCAACACTTTAAAAGGCAATATTCCTCTGTCTCCCCGCCAGGTGCGTATATTAAGAAAAAAACGCAGCCTTATCAAAAGCCTCAGCAACAAAATAGTCTCAATAAGAAGGAAGAAACAACTAGTGAAACAGTCTGGGGGTTTTCTCGCACCACTACTAAGTTTGCCATCCCTCTAATAAGTGGACTGTTAACTATACAGTGATGGAGTATGCTGAAAAGATGTACCTGGTTCCCAGCCATCAATTAGAACAATTGAAGGGAACCCCTCCTAAGGAGGAAGACATCAGAAAAGCCACAATCTATTCACTTGATACTGAAATGAAGGGAATTCTGCACAGGACGGATTTAACACAATATGAAAAAGCCAAGCGTTATGATGCTCTGCTTCAGAGATATCTAATTCATGTAAGACAGAGGGAGGCAGAGAAATAAAAACTAAACCTGTTTCTACCACAGCCCCAACAGGCCTCTGCAGAAACCCCTGTAAATTCTGATGCAATCATTCAAGAAATACTGGACAGTTTGCCTGCTAGATGTAAGAATCATGCTAGGGTGTTGTTAAACAAAATGGTACAGAGCAAGAGTGTTTCCACGTGGAACGACAATGGCGTCTTTGTGTATAGGGGCAAAGCTATAGATGGATCCAATATATTGGACCTGATTAAAGGAATCACGCAGTCCTGTGCCCTCTCTGTAAAACACACCCCCATAGGTTGGAACGTTTTTATGACAGCGCTAGCTGAACTAAACATTCCTACATCTGTTGTGGGCAATGCTACCAACAGGGAATCTTTAGACAAGTTAAAGAGCCCCTCTATCTCTTCTAAAAAACATGTTGCTGCATGGCTTGACCTATAGTATCTCTGCTGAATGTTTTATAAAGAAATAAAACTTTCAAAAGTGTTCTTAACCTTATATGCTGACTGTGTCTGATTGTTTTACAGGTATAAAAACCACCACAAGAGTATACATTATTTAAACCCTTAGGGGTGCTTTATTGGGAAACATGGCTATGAAAATCATTGCAGGATATACAGCTTTGGAATGGTTGAAACACAGCTGAGGAAGGTCTGGGCATATTTCTCTTGTTTACAATCTGTTCCACCATCTGATCATTTCTCTCTACATCATAAGAATACAGTTCTTGAACCTGTTTAAATGTTAAACCCTTACAACACTGTTGTAGAAAAATACACAGTGGTAGCCACAGGCGACAAAATCTGGGGCTTGTAATTGTCGGGGTTGAAAAGCAATCCTAGTGGTATTTTTCCTTAGAAATTTTATAATGGTCTTGGGAATCAGCGGGTGGTCTGGAGGATGTCCATAGGAATAAAAAAATTCACCACTCTTATCTTCTGTCAGGTAGATGGCTAGCCAGTGTTCTCCAGGCATGTTGTTTGGATGGGTATTGACTACTAGCCCCACAGGTCTTTGTAGTAATCTCTCTTTGGGGAGTCTGTCACAGGGAAACACACCGTAGAAAGGTTTTTGCGTGTAGGTGTTTGAAGAGAGGATGCGTGTTAACTGCACGCTGTCCATGTTCACATATAGTCATACAATACATTTCTTCTGTGATTTATCTCTATCACGCTGTCAAAAACTCCATACACTATCATGTTGACTGTAGCCGGGAGAGCCCTAGCAAATCGAACTTCTGCTCTCAGATTCCCTGTTTTGATCAAAGAATAGTGATCCCCGCATTCTTGGTCTGGAGACAGGTCGAAAGCAAAAAGAGTGTAGCCTCTTGCAAACTCCTCGCGGTTAATTAAAAGAGCCCTATCTTTCATATGTTTGCCTGCGGTCTGCACCAGGCTCATGTATTCTCGAACACAGTTTCCAATTTCAAATTCTGGCTGATGAGGCTTTGTGGGAATTTGGAAACCATCGACGTACAGAGATACAAAGCTGATGTCATAATGCTTAAAGTTAAAAGGGTTTTTATTACAACAACAACAACAATTTATTTGCATTTAGCCATGGGCCATAGCACAACAAATTACCAGAAAATAGAATAAAATAATAAAAATAGACAATATAATATAATAAACAATTATATTAACAAGCCTAAACTATAAAACAGTGTAAGGTTCATTGCTGGTGGGTCTTACCATGAAGAGCTCTAATATGTTTAGCCACGAGAGCAAAGTTGGCTACCGCCATGGTAACTGTACTATAATTATCTGCCAACAAGTCGGCTATTATAATATCAGGAGGAATATCAGCTCGAGGATTAATAAAGGGAGATAGGAATTTTTGTCTGGGAACATTATATAAAGAACATTTTAGAATATAATGGCCAAGATCCTCAATCTCCTTGTTTCCACAAATGCAATAGTGTTCAGTTCTCGGTACCCCATTATATCTGCCCTCAAGGAGAGCTGTTTTCATAGTTTGAAATCTGATTTCAGTGAAAAGTTTCCATATCTTTGGGTTAGTGAGAGTGGTAAAATAGGAAGCAATTACATGATTTGGTTTAAAGGAAGGGAACCATCTCGAAAAAGGAGATGTTGCTATGTAAAGCCTATCTTGTACCTCGTGAAAATTAAAAATCCAGTTGCTCAAATCCTTTGGGGAAAGTGTTAGAAAATTACTGGGAGAAAGGTTATAAGAATTGATTAATGTTAGTGTAGTTTGGGCCCATCCTCCGGATTGTATTTGTTCTTGCCAGCATGATCTAACGATTGAAGATTCATCAAAATGTATAATTTTTCTCCAAAACCTCAATGCCGCCCAATCCATTTTTGCTGACAATGGGTAAAGCCCCGTTTCAGCCCTTATATGGGCAGAAGGCGTTCCTCGGGGAAGGCCCAAAATATGTTTTAAAAATAAATTTTGAGGGGTTCTAGGGTTGGCTTAAGGGCATAGCCCCAAATTTCTGCCCCATATAATAATTTGGGTAGAGCTTTAGCAATAAAGATTTTTATCATCGGGGGAATTAACTGGCCGCCACGAGTATAAAAAAACCTTTTTAATTGTCCTGATATTCTGGTATTTGCTAATTTGATATCCTCTGCCTGGGGTTTCCAGGAAAGGTTATTGTTCAGAATTATGCCAAGATATTTGAATGACTGGACCTGCTCTAGAGGGATACCATTTAAAGTCCATGTACTTTTGATCTTCCTGCTATTTCCGCAGATCATGATTTTAGATTTTGAATGGTTTATCAGAAGATTGTTGATCCGACAATAGTCCTCTAGGCGAGCTAACATTCTATTTAGACCAATCTTATTTAAAGAAAAAAGGGCCAAATCATCAGCGTATAATAACACAGATTTTTTTTATTACCAATTGATGGGGGGGGAAACTTAAGTGAGGATAGGGTAGGGATTATGTCATTAATAAAAAATTAAAAAGAAAAGGTGCCAAGATGCATCCCTGCTTCACCCCTCTCAGGGATGGAATTTCACGTGATAATGCTCCATTTCTGCCTAGACGTACTTTTAAACAATTAGAATAATGAAGGGACCTAATTAGCCAAGCCAATCTTTTGTCTATATTAGATTGCTCAAATTTGTGCCACAGAATCTCCCTGTCTACCGAGTCAAATGCCACAGCGAAATCTATAAACGCTATGTAAAGGGATGAATATTTTCCTTTTTGGGCTTTAGATATTAAATGCTGTAATATATAGACTTGGTCTATCATGCTCCTGTCTTTTCGGAATCCCGCCTGTTCCTGGTGGATGATCAAGAACTTAGAGTCCCATTCTGTCAATTTGTTCAGGAGGAAACACCCATATAATTTTGCTGTGACATCAAGGAGACTAATAGGTCTATAATTTCTGGGGTCTGCTGGATCCCCCTTTTTATAAATTGGTACTATAATACTAGTACACCAGCCCCGGGGAAAGTCTCCTGTGTTGTTAATATGGGTGAATAAATTTGCTAGGAGTGGGGTCCACCAAGAAATTTCTGCAAGAAACATCTCAGGCGGCAGCATATCTTCCCCGGGAGCTTTATTTGAGTGGAGTGTTAGAATCAAATCCCTTATCTCAGCACAGGTGACTGGAGGCCATAAAGGCAAATCCGAGCTCATAGCTGGTGGGCGGGACTGTGTCAGTGATGCTGGAGCAAAAAGGGCGCTAAAGTGTGTCACCCAGGTATCAGGAAGGATTGGAGGAATAGGTACCAAGTCGCTCTGAGCAAATCCTCCCTGTACCAATTTCCAAAATTGCTGATCTTTCTTGTGTTGCAAGGCTAGGTCTAAATCCCTCCAGTTGTTTACAAAAAAAGTTGTTTTTTTCTTTTTAAGGAGGCCTTTATAGGCCCTCTTTAATAGTAATACACGATGAATAACATTGTCTGATGGATAACGACGCATGATTTTAATTTGGGCTGTCAGCTCTCTTTTCTTGGCACGGCATTCCCCATCGAACCACAAGTTCAATCCCCATGAGGATTTAGGGGGAATAGAAGTAGACACCAGGTGTTTAATGGCCATAACTGAATGTTCGTAAGTTGTCAGGATATCCTCCGGAAAGAGGATAGCCTGTTGATGGAGAATTAAGAGTGATTCTGATTGGAGGAATTGATTTACTGACATTTCGATATCCAGTGTCCATTTAAGTTGTCGAGGTCCGTGGAGGGTGTCTAGAATAGGATTAAAAGTTTCTGGCCTATGTGAGGAAATAGGAAGCGATAGGCATAGACGAATTGGGAGATGGTCGCTATCTACTCAGCTTAAGACTGTCAAGTCATTAATAAAAGGCATCAAGGAAGGAGATCCTAAGAAATAATCGACAACACTGGCGCCTCTGGCTGAGGCGAAGGTGAAGCTTCCATGGGACGAATCAAGATATGTCCCGTTGAAGCAAATTAAGTGCTGTTTAAGCAGCAATTTAAATAGTGCTTTTCCATTTTGGTTTATGGATTTGTCCCTAGATAATCGTGGGAGAACTGAATGGTCATCAAGAGAGATGCCAGCTAAGGAACCTAAGAGCGGGTAACTCTGGCCCAATCTTGCATTAAAATCCCCACTAATTAATAGCAAGTGTGACGGGTAATTAATTAAAAGATTTTCCAAATATATTTCAAAATTATTCCAACTTTCTGCGGCAATTTGGGGAAGTGCAGGGGGAAAATAAACATTTAAACATATAAAGGAAAAACATGAAGAAAACGTGACTATTAGAGCTAGACAAAATTCTGGGGAGGGTTCAGAAGGGGAAGTAACCATCACATCCAAAGAAGTCGCTATAAATGTTACTAAGCCCCCACTTCCTCGGCCCCTTGGAGCATTCCTTGTTGCAGGCTTAGTCCAACTTTTGAAGCCTTGCAGCACTGGGATGTTAGAGTCTCGAATCCAAGTTTCTTGAAAAGTTAGAATATCAAATGATTGTATAAAATGTAGGAAATCAGGGTCGCCCACTTTGTTGTATCAGCCTGCAATATTTCACGAAAGGAAAGATAGATTAGAAGATGCAGGTTTGAGGGGCTTCTTGAAGGCAGCTATAAGGGAGATCTCATCTTGGGGATCAGGGCTTTGAGCAGAAAAAGCAGGGATGACATCCTGGGGCAGGATATTTGATTGAATCAGTTCATTGAATCACTTGATTCAAGGACTTCTATTGACTCTGGTATTAATGTACAGACATTTGATAAAAAGGGACCTTGTGGGAGTCTTACATTATGTGAGATAGGAATTGACTTTGATGGTGTTCCTAATTCATCCGGGTCTAGATAGCGTCTTTGGAGCCATGTAAGATCTGATGGATGCAGAGGCCTCTCTAGGTGCTGCTGAGGACTATTTGGATTTGACCTTTCAGTGCAATTTAATGACTTAAGTGATGTTACTTCTTCCAATTGGGGGTGTATATCCTTGTCTCTTTGTCGATTTTTTAAAAAGGATGCAAGCTTGTCCATTCTTGTTAGAATCTCTGTTTGTTCAGAAGGTGGAAGGTCCTCAAAAGATTTAATTAACTGTAGCTCCTCAGGTAAGAAATATTTATCCTGTTGGATTTCAGAGGATGCTGGCTCCACAGGTGGTAGAGTCTTCTTAGTCGACTTATCTACATTCCTGAGCACCGACCTCTGTGTATCTGTGGGTTTGAAATCCAGAAGAGGTTGGGGCTTGCTTGAGGGACATAACTTTGAGGGGGCCAGCGGAAATGGAGGGGCCTTATTGGTGAAGAGTCTTGTAAATGATACTCCAATCTCCTCGAAGGTGTCTATTTTCAAGAATATTCCTTACTGAGGACGAATTTGAAAAAGAGACCACAGTCCTTGAGAATCCTTGCTGAATTGGAAGAATTTCAATTATTTTGATAAGATCTACACGTGAGTGAGTCGGAAGCCAAGAGTCTAGAAATTGCTTTAGGAATCTTTTCTTTGCTGGATAATTATGGTGACCATTAAATTTCGGGTGGTTTATTATTACCACCGTGTTTGTACTCAGTACTAAATTCCAATGAGCTCCAACCGGACATTTCGTCTCCTCCTCGCCGATTAAAGGACCATCTATTTGACTTGTAGAAAGTTGGATAGGATTCTGTATAGATGTTCGAATCGTGGGGGGGAAGACTTTTTATTGTCTTCCGTAGTTTTAATGGGGACTATTCCAGATGAGGCTGAGGGAATTTTAATTTCTTTATCCAGCTTTAGGTGAAGGCTCGGAGGCAGGGTTACAGCTTTTGCCTCCTTCGAAGATTCAAGCAATCTAAATAATGGTTTAAAATCAAATTTTTTGAATTTGCAAGGTCTTGGGTTTTTTATGTTTTTTTATTTTTTCACTTGTTTGCTGGCCTGTTTTTTATTCCCTCTTTTGGAGACTGATTTAACCACTTTTTTGCCTTTTGGCTTTTTATCTTTAATAGGAGTAGATGGTTCGTCACTCTGTTTTAGATTGAGATATCCCACACCCTCGACTAGGGTGGTGAGGAGATTATTACACTCCGAAATGAAGGTTTTAATTAAATCCAATTCTTTCAAAATCAGGAGAGACCACCCTATTAGTGAGGGGTTGACTGGAGTGGGAGTCGAATCTAATGCGATGTTCGATTTTGATGAATATGATCTTCCAAGGGAATTATCAGGTAGAGCCTCACTCTTAAAATCCTTTTGACGAAGGAAGCCAGTTTCAGAAGCCTCAATTTCCCTTGCTAAATTTAAGGGAACAGAGGTGTCTAGGACATCATTGAAACTGTAGTTGAGGTTTTTATAATTTAGAGACCAATCGAGGGCCTGGGATATTTGCGTTGGGGAGTGTAAGACCACAGGCGAGGGTGCTTCTGTTGGGTCATATTTCGGAAGAAAAAAGTGAGTAATTTTGGCTTGTCGACGATTTAAAGGGGCCAACTCTGTTTCTGGCAGCAAGCCAAGGTCTTTATATCTTTTCCTCGTGTAGACCATTTTCAATATCCCAATAACCCCACAATATCGGGTTGTAAAATAAAACATTTGGAACAGCTTAAATTAAAAGATTAAAAATGCTGCGTGGGGAGAGAAAAAAAAGGATTACTTGCCTTGTCGGCCATCTTAACTCCATTGACCAAAAGGGTTTTTATTGTAAATTCCACTGAAGGAATCATTTTCCACCAACCCTATAACTACTTGCTTGGGTAGCTGGCCCAAAAACAGATTCTCCTGATTGCTGACACGGCTTCCTCCAGGGATGCTAAACACTTCCATACTGACACGATCCACTGAGTATTTGGCATTGGATGTCAACAATGCATCTGCATGTCCTAACCGGACACCTGGTGCCACTCTCACCTTCTTTACAAAAAGTGATGCTGATAAAATTTGCAATTTGTGGCGGCTGTTTGCATCATTTGTCATCAAGCAGAAAGCGTCTTTGTTGCGTGTCAGTTTAATTTTCACATCCACACCATTTAAAAGCAATTTTTCTTGAAAAAACAGATCAGCATGGAGATGACCTAGGAGGTCTATTTTCCGGCTTTCAGTTGTCAGTGCAGCTCTTCTAACAAATCCTAAATTATTCCCATCCAGGGTTGCTGTTTCGTGTTCTCCAGGTGTGTCTTTGTAAAATAGCCCTGTAGAGAATTGTGTGGCTAGCGTATCATCACTGTAGTTCAGCACAGATTCTATGAAGGCTCTATAAGGGTAGCAGTTATTGCTCTGACTGATGAGTCGGTCTCCCAGGGTCACATCCAGCTGGCTAAAGATGGAGGCCAGCAGATAATTCACTAAACCCACATTAGCATCTCTGACCAGGTTTGTTCCATCATGATTCACAATTTTGCAGCACACATATAGCATTGTATTGTTTAAATCCATATAATCTTCACCATTTCCAGCAATGTAGAATTCTAGTGGTGCAGTTTCCGTTAGCACTGCCAAGGGAGGGACCTCGATAAACAGGCTTCTCTCAATACTGGTCTGGGTAGGCCCAATCTGAAATAGATCTAATTCAGATTTAGCGCATTCCTCAGAACTGCAGTGGATGAAAGCCATGCTGATTAAAATATATCTCTTTTTCGGGCTGGTACTGTATGCCTCTTCTTTCTTGAAGCTTTCTGCTTCTGATGCTTTTTCCTCAACGGCGGTGCTCTTTTAAAAGGCCGGGGAGGGCCTGTTAATTGTACCCATGATGCTTTTCTTTTCAAGGCCTTTCTCCTTTTAATATACATCAGCCCTGAACCCTCTTGTTGGGGTTGTGGATTAACTCTATTCAAAACTGCCTGAGTAACCTGCCCTACCACATCTTTAGCGATATTCCGAGCAGCTGTTTTAGCATGTGGCTTAATAATCTCTAGGCCTCTTCTCAAAAGTGGAACGGCTTTTCGAAAAAGGCTCCTGAATATCCCTCCGATTCCTGCCCCATACATAACAGGCATACCATGGTACCCCGGTAGAGCATTTCCAGCCTGGGCCCTGTAATAATCCCGGTAAAGGGTTGGGTCACCGCAGGTTTTCAGTATCACCATTTTTAAAATGGCAAACCTCTGTGTGGGCGAAAGTGTACCTTCACAATCACCTTTCCAAAACGAAATGGTACGTTTGTGTTCTGATCCATCTTTATTTCAACATTAATGGTGTCAATATGATGCTTACTCACAGGACTATAGTGTGGCTTGTCATAAACAATGTTGACACAATCGTTATTTTGTCCACGCACTGGTACAGAGCGCAATAAGGGTACATAGAAGTCCCCAACTATCTGGTGCTCTACGATGTCGGTGTAAATGTATAAAGTGTTGAAGCCTCCTGTAATGTCTGCTGTAAAAGGCAGCTGTTGTACGCGGATGTTGGGAAACAACCCTAATATGTGGGCTAGTTCTTCGCTGCTTTTAAACGTGCAACCATCATCTGATTTAAGTCTAACCATTCTAGTCACTTGTTCATAGTGTAGGACCATATCGGGGTGCTCGCTGCTCTGGTCTAGTATAAGGCTGTTCATGTTTTCCAGCAGTTCTGGGATGCTTGAGTAATAACCACGTCGCAGACGGTAGGACCATATTTTTTCTCCATTACCAATTTCAAATCGGGAATCAGATGTTAGATTGTTCCAGCTGTGTGGGTACTGTATCTCAACCAGGCCTACTTCCCACGCCCCTGGCAGATCCAGGGGCCTTGCTAGGTGAATAGTAAAAGCTGAGGTAGTGTTCTGCGGAAAAACAGTTACACAGGCATTGCTAGGCAGAGTAATGTAAAAACCACTATCCCCCATTCTTCTGTGCAGGTTCACAAAGATCAGAAGCAAGTACCCAACTGTTGAACTTACTGGGCCAGCCTAACCATTTCACTAAATGATACTTTTTCCTACCCCTGCCTTTTGTTGATAGAATTGATTCAATCCTGTACAACTTGTCCTGTTTGTCATTAACCTTCTGCAACTCTTCAGAATAGAAAGAACCAATTACAGGCTCCCCAGCATAATCTTTTAACAGGAAGACAGGTTTCCTTCCTCTTCTGATGACCAGATCCACTATAAACAGCTCTGTGGTGAAATTTTGTTCATACCCCTTGACAAATACCCCCTTGCTTTTAGAAATCCTCACGTGGTCTCCTTTTCTGAACAGCGGTGATACCTCTTTTCTGTAAATACAGTCTCCATAAATGGTTTTCCATACCGACAGGGCATTAGAATGGTTAATATCAATAGGCCTTGCTCTGATAGTTCTATGAAAACTATGATTATAACTTTTTAAGAGTTGTGGCAGGATATCGATATAACTATAGGTATTGTTAGCTGTAAAATACCTCCACATTTCTGATTTCAGAGTACGGTTAAATCTTTCAACAATAGCAGCTTTTACTTCATTATTGCTGATGAAGTGGTGGACTCCATGCTGTTTTAACAAGCCGTTTACGGCTCTGTTTAGAAACTCTTTGCCTCGGTCCGTTTGGAGCTTTCGGGGCTTTCTTCCACTCTGACTGAATATAACGTTAAAAGCTTTAGAGACCTCTTTGCCAGTCTTGTCTTTTAAAGGCAATGCCCATGCATACTTAGACAGAATATCTATGACTGTTAAAATGTACCTATAGTTCTTGTTGTGCTTAGAAAATTGTTGCATATCTACTAAGTCAGCCTGCCATTGGGCATCGATATCAGACACAATAGTCTTGTTTCTTTTAAAATGGATTCTGGCTGGCTTATGCAATGTGTAAGCATCTTGGTCTGAAAGCCATGTCATAACATGTTTCCTTCTTAGTGTTTTACTGTGCTTTTTTGCCTCCTGAAATAGATGGTTCACTCCCCCAAAGCTCCCTGCCTCCTCAGGTGTGTAATATGTGGTTTTTAGAATTTCATCATGCTCTCCCATATTGCTGGTTGATATGGGTATGGACACCGAGGGCTAAAGTAAACTATTTTTATTGGTACAAAAACTCCTGCTTCAAGCTTTCAGGGTTCAGGTTTGGGACAGACACATGAAATGCAGGAAATATTAACAGCTTGCGAACTCTCAATGTGTAGATGTTCCAAATAACCATCATGCATCACATCTTCCTATAGAAAAAAAGAGAGGCACTTTAGCATTGGGGTTGCACCAAACTGGGAAAAACAACACACTAATAAAAATACAGCTCAGAAGCACCTACCTGTGGACACCCTTGCTCCATGCCTTCATTTAAATCTTCCAGCCACTCATTTTCTTCAACCTCCATTTCCACCATGGGTTTAAAAAGTACACTTCCATCCACAACCTCTGCAAATTTCATAAGTTCTTCTTCCTTCAGGAAATGAGCCTCCAGACCACACCCACATTCACACTCTGTGTCGGACCTGGTTTCACTAGAATTTGCCTGGAATGAGGTTTCAGGGTCTGGATATTGTCCGGCAGTAAACATCGCCACAGGTAAGTTTGTTGTTGAAACAGAACCTTTTTTTCTAAAATGCGCTGGTTCTTCCTTTCCACGGCTAATTTTTATACTCGCTGGTGGGAACGATAATCTAAATGAAAAAGAAAAAGAATGAAAAATGACCACCACTACTCCTCTTTTTGGGAACGATAATCTCCTAGGCTTTACCCACCTTTTTGAGGGCATTTTCAAAGGTGCTAGAGGATAGGAAAAACCTACTAGCCCCAATGCTGATTTGCAGGCTGGTTCCATGTTTGATCCTCAGAGCATGTCTGGGCATGCAAAATGCACTTCTGTACCAGGTCTCTCCGTCCCCTCTCCTGATTGGTTAGGGATTCAAAACCTCCCCCATTGGGTGACGTAGCTGTAGAGGGGTTACTTATCCCTAATGGGCTGTTCTGGAGAGGAGGGGGTGGAAATGGTCCACTTTGGGATCCATTTCCGGCACCCTAATTTCACCTATGGGTTTTAAACCTCTTCAGATTGGTCCCCAGGCATCCACGTGCTCATAGAGGGGTCACATGCCCCTATAGGGAGCAGTCTGGAGAGGGGGGTGGAAATGCACCCCTTTGGGGTGCATTTCTGACACCCTGCTTTCACCTTTGGGTTTTAAACCTCTTCAGATTGGTCCCCTGGAGACCACGTGCTCATAGAGGGGTCACGTGCCCCTTTAAGGACCAATCCAGGACCCCGTTTGAGTAAAAATACGCCCATTGCTCCAGCGAGGGCCACATGCTCCTGGGGGGTCACAGGGCTACCGTTTCCGGGGTGGGGCATGAGGGCTGGGGCTTCTGGGGGACAGGATATCCGGTGAGGTCATCAGGGGAAACAGAAATGGCAGGTGGGCCTTCCGGGGTGGGCCTTCCGGGGTGGGACTTCCGCTGATGTCATCCATCAAACTCAAAAGGGGTGGGGCATAGCTGTTTGATGTGAGGTGGTCTAGTATTACTACTGTTACAGATACGAAACCAAGGTGAATGTATCCCGAAAATATACTAGCAGACTTTCTCCAAGCGATGAGAGGCTCCAGGGGCACAGCCCTTCCTCTGAAAGGTCACAGGAAACTTAATAGCATTCTGTCATATTTGCATTTATTTACTTAAGCATAGTTGGAGGCAGAGCTTAAACGCCCCAATGTACAGCCAAAGTCCACTGCAGCAGCCCCAGTGTTACGGTACTGTAGAAGAAGCCTCCGCATTCTTTCATGTCAGTCACTTTGGGGATACTACAGGATCAAAGAACAGGATAGAAATAAAAATAAATAAATAAGCCATGTCGCTTAGGAAGGTTGGGGAATCTTGTCTCTCAGCATTTCACAAGGAAATGCTGCACTGGCATTTGTTACGGATGGTTTTTGGTGGGTTATCAAATAAGTTTAGGAACAATGAGAATTTTTCACCTTTTCACAATGTATTTTTGGATTCAAATGTCTGAAGTGATTCCCTCCCCCCATCTTTTGCCTTTTCATGTTGATTTGTGGCAACAAAGCATATAAAATATTAGCTAAGCTGTTATGCACAGTATATTGAGCTAAATTTATAATAGCAGAATAAGCAAGAAATTATTTCTCACTTCTAAGGATGATGAGCCTTTCCCATTATATTGTTCTCTGGAAACAATAATCATGCTGATACAAGTGACTTGTATGTATTTCTAGATAGAACTTTGTCTAGAAACAGAAATTCATAATGAGTTATTTCTGTTCTGACTAGCATTGTTACACTACAATGGTTTCATTATGAAGTTTTTTAAAATGACTCTTTCAATGCACTACTGTATAGTGAAAGTTTAACTCAGATTTTATGTTGGTTGCATACCTTGAAACATGTTTTTTTCATATACCTCAGATGTGAGAATCTGCAAGACTGAGTTAATTTATGTGTGCATATATATGTATATGCATATTAGGGTTACCTGCTGTCCGGCTTTCGGCTGGAGACTCGGCTTTCGGGGGTGCTCTCCAGGTTTCCGGACAAATCACCCCCATGTCCTTCAAACTCTGGTTTTTGGACTGGACGCCCGGCTGTGGCTCCACATGTGTGTGTGCTGGTCCTCCAGCCCCACATTTGCCACTATCTGCAACCACCGTGGGAGGCGCCTTGGCCACAGACTTCAAAGAAGCAGCGACGTGAAGGGAGGCTGGAGTGGATAAAGCTGCTGCCACCCCTCAGACCCCTCAAAGATGGAGTCCCAAGCAAAGATGCTGAATACATGCAGCCCTTGGGAAAGGACTCCCTTTCCTAAGAAGCACCACACAGTCACTCTCTTCCCCAGCCCCCTTCTCCCCCTTTTCCCCCCAAGCAACAGCTGCAGCAGACTCAGGGCCTGTTTACATGCCAAAAAAAATCTGCATCTGGAGCTTTTTGCAGATCCTTTTAATTTGGACCATTTACTTGATGTTTTAGCCAACGCGTGTGCATTCTACTGCTTTTGCCTTTAACTCCAGATTAAATGGATGCGACAAAACCCCGAATTTGCTTTTAAAATCTGCACCTGCTTCTACCATTTAAGCACCTTTTTTGGCTGGCAGTTTCTTCACCAATAGATCCCCCCTTTTCTCTGCCCCTTTCACTGTCTCTGGGGGTCATTTTTTTCCTGCCATTGACGAAGCAACTTCCTGTTGCTCTCGCCTTCCTTTCTCCCGCTTTCTCCCGCTTCCCCCACAATACATTTCCTCCCCTGCTCCTTTAAACAAAATCACATTCCCCATCCCTACATTCTGCAGCGACACCAACAATTCCCCGAGGGTAGCAGGGCTGGAGCTCGTAAAATTCCATCCTCAGAGCTGTGGTTTGTGCGCTGTTGTTTACGTCTAGCGTGTGTGTGTGCGAGAGAGAGAGTGTGAGAAAGTGTGTGTGTGGAGGACCTCTTCTGCCTCGTAGCATCCCTCCGCTCCCCCCAAAGCTGGATCTCTTCCTCCCCTCGGGCTGATGCATATGCCCTTTTCGCAGTCATGGCGAGAGGAGGCTGGCAAAGGCGCTGCAGGGGTAAGGAGAAAGGGGAGCTGCCTTGGCGTCTCATCCCAGCATCTGCTCCACTCACGGAGAGCGATAATATTAAACAGTCAATGCTTCCTTTAGTAGCTGCTTTTAATGTCTCTCTAAAGATAATTGTTTGGTCTCCGGGTGCCAAAGGCACACCAATCTCACACAGGGACAGCCTAACAGCCACGGGTGGGAGCGATTCCCTTTCTTTCAAGCACCTATTCCTTTGTTTAGGGAAACACCGCCCCTTCCCCGTCTCCGCAGTTAACATGCTAATGTGTGGGTGTGGCAACAAGGAAACGCTGATAGCAATAAACGCACATGCGTGTGAATGCTACAAAGAAAAACAGCCAATTTATTCGTAGCATATGTGAACTGTCAAAATCAATCGCAATGGAAAAAGCAGCATTTTTAATGTGGATCTTGGGCCCATGTAAACAAGCCCTTACTCTCTGCTCAGGGTGATACGTGGGCTAGTGAAGCAAGAAATTGCTCTCCTTCCTTCCTTCCTTCCTTCCTTCCTTCCTTCCTTCCTTCCTTCCTTCCTTCCTTCCTTCCTTCCTTCCTTCCTTCCTTCCTTCCTTCCTTCCTTCCTTCCTTCCTTCCTTCCTTCCTTCCTTCCTTCCTTCCTTCCTTTCTCTCTCTCTCTCTCTCTCTCTCTCTCTCTTTCTTTCAAGTGTTCATTTACTCAGAAAAAAACCTGCTGCAGCTTTGTGCCCCCTTTGGGAACCCTCTCATGATAGTTACTTCCAAGTAAGCATGTTTTTCCTCCAGGATGAAGACTGCAATCCTAAACATGCTTGGGTGGGAGAAAGCCCACTGAATTTCGTGGGGATTGCTTTGGAGTGACTAGGCTTGGGATTGGACTTTAGAGTCTTTTCCTCTAAAACATATTGGGTCAACCAGAAAAGACTTCATCTTAATTTTCTATTTTAAACACCTCAGGGCACAGAACTATCTTTTTTGCTTGCCATACACTGCATTAATTATTATTTATAATAATCTGCAATTGCTAAGGGCATTATCAGAGGAGGTTGAGCCCTGGGTCTTTTCTGCTAGACCCAGATCTGCTGCTCCCCACTTTTTTGAAACACATGATTATTTTAATTTTGCCCATAGGGCAGCAAACTGCAATGCCAGTGAGACCCCAGGCTGCATATACACCATACATTTCAAGTGTGAGGCTGTGGCGTCCTCCCCCGGTTCTCCCTGTCAGGTTCCCACCTGCTTGTGGCTATTGCCTTTCACTAGGCACCACCAGGGATACCACCAGTCCGGACCGTCCTTTATATGGTTTCTCACTCCGCTCTAGCACAGATCTCACTAGATCCCCCTGCTAGGCAGCACCACCAGTCATGTCCTATACCAATACTCCCAGAGACTTTGCCTGAGTCTCTCTCTAGCTGGTTACTTTTGTGACTGCATGCTTATGCTGTTCCCAACCCCCTTGTATCTTTATAGATAACACATACAACTCTGGGTTGCTCTGGATACTTGAATTCTTATTATTCCTCCCTTCACCGCTGCCACCATTAGATACTGTTTCTGTTCAGCCTTGGTAATTACCTTGCCCTCCCTTCTGGTATGTATATCCCCCAGCCAAGGATCAGGCCTTTGGTAAACCAAATAAGAAATATCAGAAATAACAAGATTAGTTTTAGAATGTTTCACAAGTGTATGGTTTCATCTATTCCTGTTTTGTACTTGACTTATTATTAATCAGAACTCCAACTCCCTCTTTCTCCACACTCCTGACCTCCACCCTCAAACACCTCTTTCTCCACACTCCCAACATCCACCCCTTTGATCAGATTTGATAAATATTGCATATATTTATCCTCCGGTAGCCCCCACACCTGAGCTGCCTTTTCGAAGGTGTTGAGGTAAATCTGTGAGTCTTGTCCAGGTTCAAACACTGCAAAATCTTTTGGTGTAACCTTTATTTTGGTTTCATTTCTGTTCTTTCTTGTTTCATCAGAATGAAACTTCTCTTTCAAATTTTAACTTTTCCACCTGTATCTCAGCATCCAATGCTCGTTGCTTCTCCCTCTCCTCAAACTCCATTCTCATTCTCTCAATTTCCAACTCCCGCTGTTTTTCCTTCTCTGCACCTTCCATCCTCAATCTCTCAGTTTCCAACTTTAACTTCTCTCTCAAATATATATAAGCGGGATTGCTTGAGTACCCTTCTGGGTTCTCTTCTCTGACAGGTTGTTTTTGTTGAACAGATGTGAATGCTATCAATTCTACTCGCAATTCATCTACCCCTTTACCCTCGTGAGGTAAATTGAATGTTATGCACTTCTCCACCAGCTCCTCTCTTTTCATCTTTATATATTCAGCCATGTTTTTAGGAGTTCACTCGCACTTTGCCACACACTCTTTGCCAGTCACTCTCACAAGTAATCTTTATTTGTTATTTCTTTTAGCCACACCACTTTTAGGGACTCTTTATTGTTCGTATCCCACCGCTACAGCCACCACATGTGGCGTCCTTCCCTGGTTCTCCCTGACAGGTTCCCACCTGGTTGTGGCTACTGCCTTTCACTAGGCACCACCAGGGATACCACCAGTCCGGACCGTCCTTTATATGGTTTCTCACTCCGCTCTAGCACAGATCTCACCAGATCCCCCTGCTAGGCAGCACCACCAGTCACGTCCTATAACCAATACTCCCAGAGACTTTGCCTGAGTCTCTCTCTAGCTGGTTACTTTTTTGACTGCATGCTTATGCTGTTCCCAACCCCCTTGTATCTTTATAGATAACGCATACAACTCTGGGTTGCTCTGGATACTTGAATTGTTATTATTCCTCCCTTCACCGCTGCCACCATTAGATACTGTTTCTGTTCAGCCTTGGTAATTACCTTGCCCTCCCTTCTGGTATGTATATCCCCCAGCCAAGGATCAGGCCTTTGGTAAACCAAATATTTATTAAATATCAGAAATAACAAGATTAGTTTTAGAATGTTTCACAAGTGTATGGTTTCATCTATTCCTGTTTTGTACTTGACTTATTATTAATCAGAACTCCAACTCCCTCTTTCTCCACTCCTGACCTCCACCCTCAAACACCTCTTTCTCCACACTCCCAACATCCACCCAGATTCAACTGTCATTCTTCCATTTATACTCCCAGCCATTCAAACACTCAGCCAATCATCCAGCATTCTACTGCTCATGTACTCCCCCCTCCTCTTTCACTCCACTTACCATATGTCTTCTATATAAACAGCACTTACCATATTTACACTATAAGCAGGAACATCACAGAGGCTTCCTACAAAGAATTGTAAGAACTGTAGTTTACCCCTCACACAGCTAAAATTTCAAGCTCCCTTAACAAACTACAGTTCCCAGGATTCTTTGGGGAAGGAGAAACATGCTTTAAATGTATTATGAGTACACTCACTATTTTAATTTGCCCAGAAGCACTCTATACATTTATGCAGATTTTTGCCCAGAGTCTTTCAAGAACCTAGCAACCAGGGGTGTAGTTGTCCAGGGTCTTGGGGGATCTTAGATCCCCTTACTTTTTTGGGAGCAGGGTCTCAGCAGGGTCCCTGTGTCTCCAGCACCCTATGAGTCAATCAACATGAAAAGGGAGTGTGTTAGCCACTGAGAAGAGTCTTCTAACATGCTTCCTTGTCTTTTCCTGCTGATTGGAGCCAATCAGAGTAAAAGGAGGTAAGTCACTGAGAAGACTCTTCTCAGTAGCTAATACACTCCCCTTTCATGCCAATAGGCTTCTAGGGACCTCTGTTGTGGAAGAATGCATTAACAAGGATCTCATTCTCAACCCAGTAGCAGAAGGGGAAAAGGGGAGAGGGGTGTGGATATGACTATCATGGAGGGACCCCTGCACTCCTGAATTTGCCACTACACGACTGCTAGCAACACCCTTGGCCATTATGCAGCAGACGCAAGTAACAGTCTCTCAGCCATTTTGGCTATAGGGTGGGGTATAAATGCCTTAAATAAATAAACACGAAAAGCAGCTACTCAGAGGAAAGCTTCAGCAGAGGATTAAGAGTTATTTTCACCGCTGCCATCCAATATAATCATCCCCCACTTCTTGTGAATAAGGCTACAATCCTATACATGTCTACTCAGATGTAAGCTCCATTGGGTTCAATGGGACTTACTCCCAGATAAGTGTGTATTGGATTGTAGTTTAGTCACAAGCTTTGAACTAACTTTAGCTATTGAATCATTTACACATTCAAAGGGTGGGTAAAGGTTTAAATAGTCCCTAATCTCTGCCAGGGACTCCTCTCTTTTATCCCAGGATAAGCAATAAGAAGGTTTTAAGTAGGGTTGCCAGGTTCATGGCCTGAGACTGATCCTGTATCTTTAGGAGAAGAGAAAGTCAGCCAAGTGCAGGTGTTCTTGCAACACTGTAATGAGAAAAACCACAAGGTGGAATTCTCCCTTCCCCCTGCACAACTGTTAAAGATACAGAAGACCTCTTAGTTGCCAGGCCCGGCCTCCAAGAGGTCTTCTGTATTATTCATAGGAATGCCTTACTCACAGGAATCTTGTGGTTGGTATGACATTGCATTTAGGAAATCATCACTGCCTTTTGTTTTTCTTCTTTATTTGCATTTCATTTACCTCTGATCTTACATCCATAGAAGCCATAACAGTGGTCCCATACACTCAGCTCAACCCCATTAAACCCACTGATGATGCACCTTGTTATTTGCATGATGGTTTGTTTCTTGCCCAATAGTGGTAAAAGAGAATTCACATACTAGGAAGTGTGGCTTTAATTGCTATTGTTCGTAATCTACTGCCTCTGAAGGTAGACCAAACCATGGGTGTTTTCTCTCTGTCAATTATTACTCACTGGAATTGGGTTGGCTGTCAAAGTGAGCTTATATCTCACAGGGTAGCCAGAAAGGGTACAGAATTTTCTCAACTGTTTCTTATTTCACAAACCTCTTTCTGCAGTGAAGAGTCAAGTCTGTAAAGAAGTTTGGAACATCATTTATTAGACTTGTGAAGCACAGTCAAGAGCACTGTGGTGAGTTTTAAAAATTATTATGATTACTCTGATGATGGAACTCTCACTAGGTCACCTATGCATGCTGGCTTCAGCATATTCCTACTGTTTTCAGTAACACAACCTAAAAACTTCATAGCATCCAATTAATCCAACTACCCAGCTTCAATCCTAAACACACTTACTATGTTCCATTAAATGCAGTGAGATTTGCAGAGCAATCAGAAATAACTGTGTAATCCCATACATGTCTGGTCAGATGTAAGTCTTACTGACTGGAATGGGGCTTTTCGCCAAGTAAGTGGGAGGCTTGCCTAAGGATGCAAACCTAACTCCACTTACCTAGGACTAAACCCCATTGAATTGAACAGGACTTCTAGGTTGACATGTTTAGGATTGTGCTGCCAGTCTGCTACCTCCACCCTGGGTTCCTACTGGGACAAAGGGCAGGATATAAATCTAATAAATATATAAAATAAAATATTTTCCTCTCCATCTTCAGACTGTGACCAGATGTAGACACTGTGGCAATGACAGCAAGCCAGCTTTGCCATGCATTCTGGAGAACTTGAAAGTTTGCTTGCTATTTTGTGACATTTTGGTTGATCTTAACAAAGGTATTGCTTGGCTGTGGATTTAGGCATTTTTCCTATGGACCAACACAGCTTCTTTTGCTTTTTGTGTTATTAACTTCTAAATTAGGCATAGAATTGTGCCTTGTAAAGCATTATTTATTTTTAAGGATTGCACATAATAGGTGAGGCAAGTGTTCTCTTATTAGACCAGCTTTCAAAATGCTGGATGTGAGCTTTTGGCATTTGTGCAACTGTTTTTCATGGATAGCGGTGGTGTGATGTTCTTTAAATCCTGATTAAATGTGTTTGGGGATGGTGGATGTAGACTGGCCTTTTGATGCCAATGACACTGTGAAGACTCTGCAAAATGTGTGTCCATGAGGAACCTTTTCACAACAAGCATAAGCCCTCTCTTCTTCCTGTACAGGTGGTGTTGTGCTGTGCATCTCTCCATCTGTTGTCTCTGCAACTCTGCTATTAGTTTTAATGCAGCCAGAAGGGGAGAAGCAGAAGAAGAAATTTGCAGCATCATTTCAGACTGAATGGCTGCAGAATGATGCTTTCAAAGACTGGATTGTTAAAGTAGATGACATTTTTGCCAGCTGTAAGTAATGTAATTCTACCTTCGCCGTGAGAAACGATGGTGTCAAGGCTGGCCAGACAGCCTCAAGAATGGCGAAGCAGAGTGCTGCCAGGACATCCTTCTTTGCAAAGAAAAGTACACCAGAAATGCTCAGTGTTGTTGCTACAGAGGTTAGCAGTGTGTATTGTGCAGTTATGCACCAGCACAGTTACCTGAGCATGGATTGTGGAATAAAACTGATTTCTACAATGACCGAGGACTCTGCTATTGTTAAAAAAACTGCACTGTGGAAGAACCAAGGCAGAGTGCATTGCTGAAAACATGCTTGGACCAAAATCTGTAAAAAATGTTGTGCAGGCACTGGGTGGATGTTCCACTAAAAAAGTTCCTTTTTCAATTGCCACAGATGCCTCTAACAAAGGCAACCGCAAAATGTCTCCTGTGGCTGTGCATTACTTTGATGCTGACCTTGAAGTTCAAGAGAAACTGCTGGATTTCTATGAGTTACCATCAGAGACTGCTGTTGCCATCAGCGATAGCCTTCTGAAGAGTGTGACCGATCTGGGATTATCCACTGAAAATATAGTGCCTTACACAGCAGACAATGCTGCTATCAATTATGGTGTAAGGAACCTGTATTCCAGATCCTAAAGGAACAGAACAGTTCTATTGTGAAGGCAAACTGTTTTGCCATGTTCTACACAATGCTGCCAGGCATGGCTGCTTAAAAAGTATGATGTTGAGTCTCTGGTTCATAAGGTATACACGGAGTTCTCCAGGAGCACCCTTAAAAATGAGAAACTCAGGGAATGTTTTGAAGAGCTAGACACACAGTAGCATGCACTATTTAGACATGGAAACACACAGTGGCTTTCTCTCAGTCAGTCAGATTTTATTACGGTCAATGACCCATCAAAAGAAGTAAAATAGAGCAGTACAAACAAATCTAGACACTTGTATCAATTTACACTAAAACTACAAAAATTATACACTAAAACTACTAAAATGCTAGTACATAACAATTAAGGAGAGTGATGATGACCAAGTACTGAGCGTTTACACTGGCTTATGTATAAAAACTTAGCGACAGATATCAGATGTGAGCTGTTATTACCAGACAAAAGCTTAGACGTCCAATGCTCTACAGAATTAGGGTACTCTTGGATAAAAGGTAAGATAAGTTGGTTCCTTTCCATGGAATATAGTGGGCAAACGAAAAGAACATGAGTAAGCGTCTCTACATATCCTTCACTGCACGGGCAGAGACGTTGCTCCAGAGGAATACCCTGAAATCTACCCTCCAGAAGAGCCGACTCTAGACAGTTAAAACGTGCCTTAGAGTAGGCCAAACGATATTTGGGGTTCGTAAGAGTCTCCAGATAGGGAGCATACTTTAAAGGATGGAAACTCAGATTATGATGGAGAGGGGAGCAGACTTTAGCTGCTGCTTGAATCGTAGCTTGTGTGTCAATGTCCTGAAGCCGAGTAATGATAATCTGTCTAGCCTTATTAAAAGCTTGGGAGGAAAGAAATTCAGTTGAAAGGCCCAAATAAGGAAGCTTAGCTACCATGGATTTTTTCCAGGAAGAAAGGAAGTTGTCCTCCTCAAGGAGTGACAGATAGCCTGACGGACAAACATAAGCAATTTTAGCCCATAGATTAAAAGCCATAGACCACGCTTGGCATTCAACCGAACTTAGGCCGGCTTCTAATCTTAAGGCCGCATTCGGAACGCAGTTGGGGATTCCAAAGATTCGGCGCAAGAAGATAGATAGACCTGCTTCAACTGTGGAATTAAACGAGTATATCCATAGTTGGACCCCATATAATAGTTGGAGTAGAACTTTGGCTCTAAAGACCTGAATGGCTGCTGGTATAAATTGTCCTCCTTTGCTAAAATGATAACGTAGAATGACCTTCGATGTTGTCCGTGCCATAGCAACTGCCGCACGAATGTGAGGCGCCCACGAAAGAGAGGAGTGGAATATCATCCCTAGGTATTTATATGAACTGACTTGCTCAAAAGAATGGCCATTGATTTTCCATCTAGAGGTCGAGCGGGATTTTGAAAACACTAAAATTTTAGTTTTGGTGAAGTTAATTGTTAGTGAGTTCCCTGAGCAATAATTCATAAAAACTCTAATCAGTCGTATAAGGCCTACTTTTGAAAAGGAAAGCAGGGCCGCGTCATCTGCATAAAGCAGGAGGGGGCATCTACTTCCTTTGATTTTGGACGAATGAAGGTCCTGCCCAAGACAGTTGGAAGCCAGGTCGTTCAAAAAAAGATTAAAAAGAGGAGGAGCCAATACACATCCCTGTCTGACACCTTTTGACGTGGGGATTGAGTTGGAGAGATCCCCATTACGTCCACAGCGAACACGAATCGAGGTGTTCAGATGGAGATTGTATATCAGGAATAGGAGCCTTTTGTCAATAGAGGTTTTATCCAATTTGGCCCAAAGTAAGTCCCTCGGGGTGGAATCAAAAGCAGACTTCAGGTCAATAAACGCGACATAAAGACCACTCCCAACGTGGTTCCTATATTTTTCGGCTAAGTGGTGGAGGATGAGACAGTGATCCATAACAGATCTGCCACTCCTAAATCCTGCCTGTTCGCATCCTAGTACATTTTCCCCTTCCATCCAATTTAATAATTTCCTCTTTAGATAGTTTGCGTAAAGCTTTCCAATGATCGAAAGCAGGCTTATTGGCCTATAGCTGGATGGCTCATCCCTAGGGCCTTTTTTGAAAATGGGTACCACAATGGCTTCCTTCCAGGCCTGAGGGAAGTGTCCAGAATTGTTAATCAATGTAAATAAATTGGCCAAAAGAGGAACCCACCAGGCTGAATGCTTTTTCAGGAGTTCTGGAGGAATATTATCTCCACCCGGGGCTTTAGCCGGCTTTAAATTATTAATCAGCTCCATAATTTCTAACTGCGAGACCGGGGTCCAGATGGGAAGATTTCCATTGTCATCAGTAGGCAGGGCCTTTAAGGAAGTGAGACATGACTCCTTTTGTAGGTCAGTAAAGTATTGTTCCCAAACACACGGTAATATGTTACAGGGGGCAAGATTGTACGGTCTGGTAGAACCGTTAACTAGTGACCAAAAACTCTTGGAGTTTTTGTCAATGGCTGCTTGTCTCAAATTTTCCCATCCCTTTAAAGAGGCTTGCCATTTTTTGGAGGCTATAAGCGCTTTATACTTCCTTTTAATACTATAATAAGCATCCGGCAAGCAATTAGCATTTTGCCGGCGATAACATAAATAGATTTTTTTAAGATGTCTTTTCAGAGTTAGACATTCTGAATCGTACCAGTGGCTTTCTCTGTTCCCAGCTGTTAAGTGGCTACTCCAATCATGCTATAAAATCCTATTTCCTCGAGCTTGGGGAAGAGCAGACCAATATGGCAACTAGTGACACAACTGAAACGATTTCTGTCCCACAGTGTTACCTCTACTTTGTCTATCACTGCATGCAACTATTTCATGAGACTATTAGTGTTTTGGGAAAAGAACTTAGTAAGTCCACACCTGTGCAGCTTGAGGGAGAAGCTGGTAAATTGTGTGGACAAAGGATTTTTTTGGAGCAAAGGTGCTTTCAGGTCTAAAGCACCTCACTGCATCTCAACGTGCATCTTTCACTACAGATGATCTCCAGATGTACATACGGACATTAGCATACCTTGAGAAATGGTATGATTTACAGAACTCACAACTAATAGACTTCACAGTCTTTGATCTGGGCAGAGAGTCAGAGGAGCTAACAGTGGATCATGTTAGTAAACTGGCTTCAAATCTGGGCATTGCCTGGTTAACAAGTTTGTGACTGAGGTGAGAACATCTGATCTTTCTCTGGATGAGAAATGGGTGAAGTTACTAAAGAGCATCAAATCAAGAATTCTGGTGAAGGTTGTCAGAGCAATGCTTGCCATCCCAGTAAGCAATGCTTACGTGGACAGAGTGTTTTCACTCATGGCCAGTGCATGGACTGACAACAGGAACCATACGTCACCTTTTCTTGTCAAAGCAGAGCTTTGTGTCAAATTAAACTTTGGCATGAACTGTGCTGATTTTTTTTTCAAATATGTGAAGAAAGAGCAAAGGTTGCTTAAAGTTTGTATTTCAAATGAGAAATACAAATTCTAAACTCAGCATTTTTTTTCTTTAAATCCAGTTACTAGAGTGAAACACTCATAGCACCTTATTAGTTATTTCTATTTCTCTTTTATAAAGAGTAATACTGTTTGTAATTTTTGAGAACATCCCTTGGATGTAATCCGCTTCTCTTTTGTAAGAGATAAATGCCTAAATCCAGTTGCTAGCCCCAACTAGAGTAGACCCATTGAATCGATGGGAACTTGGTAAATTGACGCAGTGTAAATTCCATTGCTTAAATGGGTCTCTACTCTAGTTGGGACTAGCAACTCGATTATTATGAGCAGTTGGATTGGTGCTGTAACCTACCTTCGTTCTCTAAAAGACAGCATTTGTTAAACTAAAAAACAGGTTGCTTCTAACCTGGTGTTATTGGTTTTATTTCTCGCTCCTCACATTTTTACCTTTACATTAATACTAGAGGTAATTGTGTGATTGTGATTGTTTGATTTCTTTGAACAGAGACTGATAGAACAGTAGCCAACACATGAAGTTGCAGTGGCCAATGGATAACTGTGTGGAAGATCCCCAGTCAAGTCTTAGCAACAGCACAATGCTAACAGGAAGTTGTCAACTGCTTGCCTAGAATGCCCTCCCCTGTCGTTTACATGGCTACAATCATATCTACTCAGAAGTAAGTCCTTTTCTATGGGGCTTAGTTCCTTAGTAAGCATGTTTAGAATTGCAGCCTTCAAGGGCATCCATCGTTACTCCTGAGTGCTTCCATCTAAGATCTCCACAACACTAGGCTTTCCTCCTACGATGGCCTTCTGGTGACAGGCCTGGCCTGAGGGCATCTAAACTAGGGTTGCCAGGTTCTTGACTTGAGACTGAGGGCTTATCCAAATGGAGCAGGATAATCCACGGTTTCCATATTCGGTTTGTCATCTGATAGTCCTCACTTTGCCTTTTAGTTCACTCTATCCCAATTTAAAAAAAATGCTTTTTTGCACCTGCACACGCAGCAGTAAGACCCCTACATTCTTTTTGCTTTTTCCAAGCTCCACCTCTAAAACCTCCCCCTATCAACCAATTGGTCAGCAAAAAAATGATATATGACCCTCTCCCCCTTTGCAACAAAGCACAATATGGCTGTAAAGGAGTTCTCACCTGGGAAGGAAAGGCTGCTGGTTGGTTTCATGCCTGCCTTCCCAGGGAGAATGAAATTGACAAAGCTTTGACAAAGCTTTCCAGAGCAGGCTTGAAACCGACCAGAAGCACTTTTCTTGTTTGCATTTGCGATATCACACTTAAATGAATGTATGGTTTTCTGCCTTTATTGATATTTAAGGAGATACACACGCTGGCAATGCACTTATTTCTCCAAAAAAGCAAGAAATGTGTCACCCCCCTCCTTCTCCGTTTCCTTCCCACTGAGAATGAAATTGACAAAGCTTTCTGGAGCAGGCTTGAAACCGACCAGAAGCCTTTTTCTTGTTTGCATTTGCAATATTACACTTAAACAAATGTATGCTTTTCTGATTTGAAGCAAAAACCCCAGCAAGTAGAATGAAATTGACAAGGCTTTTGGAGGCAGGCTGAAACCGACCATCTCCCCCTTTCTCGCTTGCTGTGCATTGCAGATCTCACCCAGAGTGGCCACCCAGTTTGCAGGCTGGCAAAAAATAAAATGCATCTGCGCAGTAGTTTCAGACCCCCCCCAACACCCCACCATTGCAATGATTGGTTCAATTTTCCCGGGCTTATTCTCGCACATGCGCAAAAGTGCAGATACGTGATTGGCTGGAATGAGGAGAAGGGACAAGGGGAAATGCCGAAGAACTGCCCATCAGCTGTAAAGTCCGCGGTATTGCATCCTAACTCCTGAAGGCACAGCGGATGATTCCCAATTTTAAACAGCAAATCGCATTTCTGCCGTTATTGTAAGGAACGGATTTAACCCGTGAAAATGCATAACAGCGCGAGACGTCATTTGGACGACCGAAAAATAATGAACACACATAGCGGGCGTGTCACACATTTTGCAGTCGTCTGGATGAGCCCTGATCCTGTATCTTTAGGAGAAGAGAAAGTCAGTCAAGTGCAGGTGTTCTTGCAACTCTGTAATGGGAAAAACCACAAGGTGGAATTCTCCCTCCCCCCTGCCCAACTTTTAAAGATACAGAAGACCTCTTGGTTGCCAGGCCCGGCCTGGAGGGCATATTGGAGGACACACACAAGGATCAGAAAGGCTTCTGTGAAACTGCAAGGTTTTTTTAAAAATGTGCAAGCAAGAATATGCACTACTTGGCCACCTCATACTTATTTTAAGGTAAAAAAGAACAAGAGACAAACGTCCATTGTCCTCCTCTAAACTATGAAACTAATATGCATTTCAGAGTTTTAGTTGGCCTAACAGAGATATTGCCCTGAGTATTTGACTTTAATGTTCAGGGGGTAAAAATGCTTTTCCAGTCATGCAGAAGGAGGCTTGTCCATCTCTACCCCTGCCTCCGAAATCTCCACTTGTTCATGTGGAAGTGGACTTCTAGTGTAGTGGCACCTACCCTTTGGAATTCCCTCCCCTTAAATATTAGACAGGCACTATCTGTGTTATCTTTTTCTCACCTACTGAAGACCTTCCTCTTTCAACAAGCTTTTTACCCAGTCTTCGTCTGTGCTGGAATTTTTTAAAGATGTTTTTAAAGCTTTTTTTAAAAAGATGTTTTGTTCTAATATATTTTAAAGTGGACATAATGTTTCAGCTCACTCTAGTCAATTAAAATCCAACATAACGTAGCCCATCATTAAGTGTTTCAGAGAAACTGACCCTGAGATTAGGGGCTTAGAGGGGGAGTGAGCGAACACTAGCAAAGCCTTTTTTTTTTTGCAAGCCTTTTGCAAGACCTCCGATCTCTTAACCTTCATGCAAACCTGGCAAAAAAAAAAAAACCACACTGGCTGTTTTTTGGGGTACACAGCATTTGTACCCCAATGAGATTTCCAATGTTAGGATGGGGTCACTTTGTTTCCCAGAGACCTTTTTTGTGTGTGTGTGTGTGTATGTGTTGTCAGAACAAGTGCACTTGATAATACCAAAGCATCTTCAAACAAACAAATAAAAACCCATTCAGAGGAGGTAGAATTTTTCTGAGCAGTATAAGCTGGCTCCTTCCCCATGCATATTGAGTACAACACAATCCCTAGGGTATATTTGGACCCAAGTGTTTTTTTGGTTTCCATAAAGAAAATGGTAAGTGCTAACTGGATAAATGTGGGGACATCGTATGAGTGACAGTTTATGACAATGTCCTAGAAGGACAACCCTGTAGGTCTACGTATATGTGAATTACACAATGAAAAGTTCACCTGGGGTCTATATGGACCCCCAAAGGGTTCGAGAGAGTTCTGAGTGGGAGCGCAGAGGCTGTCTTAAAGCCTTTTGAAAGTCTCCCCTCTTCTCCCTTTATTTTCCTGATATCGAAAGCTTACAAGGGAAACACAGGGAGACTTGCAAAGGGCTCTGCAAGTGTTTCCCCTTCCCCCTTTAAGTCTGATCTTGAAAGCTTAAAAGGGGAGTAGGAAGAGACTCACAAATTTATTATGATTATTATTAAAATTGATTAATTACTTGATTGATTGACTGACTGATTGATTATATTTATATTCTGACCTTCCTCCCAGTAGGAAGAAAGAAGCCTTTTGCAAATGTCCCTGAACTGTATGAGTGGCTGTTTGTGACAATGTCCTAGAAGGACAACTCTGTAGGTCTACTTTTGTTTAAATTACACAATGAAAAATGCACCTGGGGTCCATATGTACCCCAAAGGGTTGGAAACAGCTCCTGTGGTCCCATTGGACCCTCTGGGGGCTCGAATGGGAGTACAGGAGCTGTCTTAAAGCTTTTGTAAAAGCTGTCTTTGAAGTAGCTCACACACACGAGCTGCTTCAAAGGGCACTTTTGCACAGGTTTTACTCCCCACTCATCAGCTGCTGGGAAGAGGATTGCATGGCCAATAGAGTATTAAACCCCATCCTCCTGCTTATCAGCTGACACAGTGATGTCAGCCAGTGCGTGGGTGGGTGTAGTTTTGGGGAAATGGCCTTGTGGGTCAAACTGAACCCCTCTGGTGGTCCAAGTTTGCTCCATGGGCCAGAGGTTCCCCATCCCTGGTATTGGCCATATTCAAATATGACATCTCTGTATGGACGAATGGCACCATTGGAAATGGGGCAAATAAGAGAATGCGGAAGCTCTCTCACTTCCCTCCACTTGATGAGCTGGATTGGGGAAAATCTATTGTCTGATCCTTCCCAGTATGATGTTAGTATGATTACAGTGGAGAGAAATACAAATATTAGCAAACAATAGAAATTAGTAAAAAAACCACCAACAGTTAATAAGTTCTCTCTCTGTTCAATTAGTTTTCTTGTAAATAAAATTCCAAAAAGCCATCAGTCTCCAGTGACCTCCTTCCAAAGGAAACTAAACCTTGGAAAGCACTGTGTCTCTGGAACTTCTCATCACCCCACATGTGAGCGTAATAATATAAAATTATGCTACTGCTTTCCCAGAAGGAGAAATTGCTACTTTTGCTATTGTTGCTTGAACATCAACCAAGCACAGTAATTTGCACGTTTCATATTAAACCGAGAACACTTCTAGGTTCCACAAATCCTGTATGGCTGAAACTACAATGAGGAACCTTAGGAGATGAAATGAAATGAGTCTTCAGTGAAAGCAAGACATAGTCAAATTCTTTGAATTTGATCTTGAAGGAGTACAAAGGTGATAGAACCTCGTTAATTTGTTTAATCAGTTCAGGTTCCAAAACTCACTATATTTTGTATGCATTTCAAGAACAAGCAGCCAATTAATAATTTTCTAACGTGCCATGGCTTCATGGGGATGCTTTAATCCCTGTTGTGAACTTTTACTTAAAACCTTCTGTGCAGCAACTTTCTACATAATTAGCACCTTGACATACGTTGTACAAAGTAATCTTGTCTCACAGTAAGACAACTTTGGGAAGAAAAAAAATACAAAATTTGCTTTTGTTTGCTTGATAATACTTGAATTTTTGCTGTGGTTTCTACACATCAAGAAATCTAGAGGAAGTGTTCATCCTTTCCCTTTAATAGGGAACACAGGTGGCAAGTGCCAACAGAAACTGAGCCAAAACAGGGTCACTGAAAAACAAGGAGGTGGTACCATGGTTGGGAAACCCTGAGTTTTGCAAAAGTTCAAACAATTATAAAAAAACCCAATGAAACAATCCCCCAAACAGCCCAATAAAGACTGAGCATGCTCAGTAGCCATGGAATATTAACTGTAACTCAGTAGGTAAAAGGGAAATGGAAAACGGGGGGGGGGAGAGTGGAATGTCCTGCTTGAGCCTCTATCAACTTACAGTATCCTAGAGGAGAGGGCAGGACTGGCTGGCTTTAAATCTGAAAAGGAGCACTCTGATTAGGAGGTGAGCAGAATGCACTGCAATATTTTGTTGTGGCTCTCACTTGTTGATTATAATGAGATTTATAGCAAGATACTACCTGAACAAGCAGCACATGCACAGGTTGTGTTCAACCTAGAAAGCTCAGTACAGATTTCAGGGCAGGTATAGAATCCTTGAGTATTCTTCCAGAGAGTTTTACATAAAGGTTGCACAGAGCAAGGGGAGATAAGAATGTGAACATGCTGATAAACTAATATGGAAAAGGCAATACACTTAATGCATAGTGTATCTATTTTAAATGGCTGGAGGATGCAAACCGATGATAAGAATAGATTACCTAGCAGTACCTGTTATTCACAAATAATTTGAAAACAAGAAGAACATATTGAGCGGGTCAAATCTGCAGATTGTACAAGCATAATCAGGATAGTAAAATGCAAAACATACTATATAGGGCTCCAGAAGTCTAACTCCACACTGGGCAATAGAATAGCGAGTGAGAGGCACAGAAGCAATGCAGGTTGAAGCAAATCATCTTAACTGCCTGTATATACTGATGGGCTTCAAGTTTCAGAGGACCATTTGCATTCTAGTGGCTACTTAAAATTCACTGTGTGACAGCTCTAATGGCTAAGGAATTCAGAGAAACAGAGTGGTGATGGTACTGCGATTATCAGCACACAGACAAGCTACAGATGGAGTAGCTCTCCATGCAGTTAGAGATGGCAGATTCACCATGACAGACATGGTCATTTGAAATCATAAAGTGCTCAAAGCATTGGTCATTAACAGTAACAACAATGCTTGGTATTCATTCTCCACCCCATGCTGAAAGCACTGAACATATCTCAGCATTCTTTACAACAAACGTTGAGGGATTGCCAGTACTTTGTTCTATGGACTAGCTGAAAGTCTGCATAGATTAAGGTAGCCAACCTGTTGCCTTGCAGATGGTGTTGGCCCACAGCTCCCATCGGTCCCCGCCATCATGGCTAATGGCGAGGGATTAAGGGAGCTGTAGCCCAGCAACAGCTGAAGGGCACCACGTTGGATACCCCTGGCATAGATCCAGAGAGCCCTATGAGAAGCAGGAGGTTCTTTGCACATATGTGCACTTCTGTTCCCCCCTGAAAACAGTAGGAAAGGAGTGTATACTGGTACACCACCCCAAATTTCATCACTTTACTCCTGCGATTTTCTGGGTTAACAGGGTTGCAAACGGATATTTTTTTTCCCTGGAAGCAATTAACATGCAAATTAGTGCTAAACTTCCACTATAGTCTGTTAGATTTCCAGAAGTGACTTTTATGCCATGTGAAAGATCAAATGAAATGTGGAAATTATCAGGTAAGGAAAAGTCAGGAAAATGGAATGAACTGCTATCTGAAGGCAGCCCAACTCACTCCTGTCAGCCCTACCCTTCAGTTGAGGTCCCATCGCCAGTGTTGAAATAAGAATCAATTGCCAGTCCAGTCAGTTCCTACATATGGAACTGGGGGTGGGAGGGGGAGAATCTTGTCCTTCACTCAGGCAGCAAAACATCTTGGGTCCCACTTAGCTGACACATATGATATGCCACCCGCTGACTCCTCTTCGATGCTGGGCTAAGGCCACCACCTACTCATGTATAAACTGGGTAAGCTGATTGAGATTTTGTAACATGGGAAGCTGATTTGGGCTATTGGTTCATGTAGCTCAGTATTGTCTACACTGACTGGCAGTCTCTCCACAGGATTTCAGATGGAAGTGGTTTTAATTCCCCCCCCCCGGAGTTGTCAGGAATTGAACCTGGGCCCTTCTGCTTTATCACTGAGTTATGGCTCTTCCCCTAGAGCACAATGATTTATTATTTTTATTTATTAAATTTATAGCCCACCCTGACTCTTAGAAGGAGCTCAGGGTTTTAGATATATTAATTCATTTTATGTTAGGGATGGGCAACAATTCCACTGAATTTGGATTTAGCACCAGATTTTTCATTGGTCCGCATATTCTCCATCTTTGTGGAGCAATCCTGTTTGCTCCAAACTTCAGCAGCTTTTCCCCAACACCAGATCTTTCCCCCCCTTGAATATATTATTCTTTTATTGATTTTATTTACAGCACAGCTGTAAATCTCTCTCTCTCTTTGTGCCACCCCTCCACTCAAATAATCCAACCTCCAAACATGAAGGAAGCAAACCAAGCCTATAATAGCCTTTAATAGCAGAGGAGGAGGACATGAAGCCACTTTCTTTCAAAATATCGCTATTAATATTGATATTTTTGGGGTGGAAAAAGAATTAGACCGGTAAAAGGAATAGACAGTGGACAAAGAACAAACTCGAATTAATACTGTTAGGTCAATGAAATGCTTTCAAACGGGCATCGGCCAATATATATGTTAGATATATCATTAGTTTTGAGATTTAAAGTTTGGGCTATCAGTTTCTGTCTGCTGCATAGCCCTAATTTGTCTAGAAATGAGTGGAGAGGGGAAATCCTCTATGTGCATGGATAACAAACTGCTGAATGATCATTTCAAATAATCAATGCAGCCATAAGGACTGATGCCACAACTGGCACTTCTTTGTCTGGTAGAATGTGCCCCCTATGGACATAGTGAAGCAATAGGTTCCCTGCTCTGAAGATAGCCATTTTTCTTGTTAACCTCCTCACGCAGCCACATAAGAACCTGTCAAACCCTGGCTTTTATCTCTTAAATTATAATTAAGGCCTTAAATTATATTGTTGAAAAGCTTCTACTTAAGAATGAACCATGCATCTGAATAAAGGAAAGGTTATTGGGGGAAAATAATCAGAAATTAACCAACTGAAAAATAAACAGAAATGCCATTATTTCACCCAGAAGCAGACGCCAAGCAAAGAGAGACACATTTATTTAAAAGTGCACAAAAATACATCAGCCTGCAGTTATCAGCTCACCATGACAGTCACAGAATCAAAGTTTAATTTGGATAAATAGATTGGAAAAGAAATGTTGTTTTCTGCTGGCAGGTAAGCCTGTTTTCAGTTCAGATAAATTGTTGCACCAAATAACTTATATTGACAGGCTTATGAGGAAAGCAAATATGCTTGTGAGCTAAGAGTACAAATGGGAATTGGTGTCTGTGTGTATTTATTTATTTAGTATTTATTTATTTATTTATTTATTTATTTCATATCAGCTTGATATGCTGTAGATTCTGAAACTGTATTCGACTCCAAGTAGAAACCCAGGCTATATAAGCATGCCTGAGTTTGCTTGACTTTGGGTTTTCTTTCTTTCTTTCTTTCTTTCTTTCTTTCTTTCTTTCTTTCTTTCTTTCTTTCTTTCTTTCTTTCTTTCTTTCTTTCTTTCTTTCTTTCTTTCTTATGTCCGTAGCACAAAGACTATAAATAATAGAAAATACCTTGTCTCTTTTAAAGTGCAAAGAAAAGCAAAGATCAAGATTCTGTCAAGCATATCTTGCAAATCATCTTTTCTAAAAGCAAGAAAACAGAATTACAGTCTGTAGAGCAAACATGTGATGTAGTTTACATCTTCTGGCACTAACTGGTGGTCCAGAATGGCTGGAATGCTTACTTTGACTGCCACTAAATCCATACCCTTTAACATTTCACAGATGAAACATTAGGCATACTCTTATGTATTTTAATAAGGCTCCTCTCAAACCAAAGATTAATGCCAATGACTCAAACCAAAGAGTCCAACAGCATCTGAAGTTTCCCCAGCCCTATACTAGGGTCATGAATTGGCTTTGGGTGGAGGCTAAATAATGAGGTATATTGGGTTCATTCTGGGGTCTTCCTTCCGTCCTGAGTCAAACCACAATGTTAATCCCTCACCCCAAGTTAGATCAGGAGTAGGGATGCAAGAGAATTCCAATGAAGATTGAATTTGGCACCAGATTTTCCAATAATTTGCATGTTCTCTCTGTTTGCAAAGTTACCATGTTTGCTATGAACCTCAGTATTTTTCCCTGACACTGGATTTAAAAAAAAGTCATTGAATACAGCTGCTCATACTACTCACATCACAGCAGCAACAGCAGTCATTCATATAGGTTTCTCTCTCTCTCTCTCTCTCTCTGCTACCTCCCTTGAATAATCCAAGAAATCCAAGATACAAGTGGGGAGAAAGGAAGCTAAGCCCATGCCTGCCAACCCCTTTCAGGAAATGTTTTAAAAGAAAAAAGAAACAGTTGGATAAAAGGAAATCAGCATTCCTTTTATTCAGCCTTGAATGAGACTAAACAAGGCCCCTAAACTTAATTATGACACTTAAAATAAGCTACCCACCCATCTCACACACAGAAAGCCACACGGAAAGGCACCAGTGCTATTGCCTACTAGGGGAAAACACCTAACCTATCTGGAAGTACAGCATTTAAAGAATTAATACAACAGAGATTAAATGGTAAACCTAGAAAATCTCCTCAACATAGATGTGACTCTATAAGCTTGCCTTTTAATCAGAGCTTGGAAGATTACTTTTAAAAAGTAATAAATTACAGTTACAGTTACATGGGCAAAAAAGTAGTAATTACTGTTACAATTACAATTGTTCTGAAAGTAACTGATTACTTTACTTTTCCTCCAAAGTAATCACTACAATTACATTTCAGTTACTTTAAAAAAACCGCCTACAAGGTGCTGGCCTTGGCTCCTGCACATCTAAGTAGCCTAAAACAACATTAAAAATAAACAAACACATACAGAGGTAGTAGAATAATTATTTTTATTCATAAGATAGCAATGGTGGTCTCTCCGCTGGTAAGGGTGGTGGGGAGGGAGGCTGAGGCCACTACTCAGATCTTTGCATGTCAAACCAAGTGCAACCCCCCAGCCAGCATAATTGCTCTCACTGAACCACCTCCCAGACCCTGTCCTGCCACCAACTAAGGGACACTCACTCAAGCAAACATTTTCCCCTGAGATGCAAAAAAGTTAAAATACTGCAAATGCAGCACAGTAGCCAGAGAGGGTGGTGGCCACTTTGTGTCAAGTGCAAACTCCACCCCGTCTCACTCTCCGCCTCCTCCTTCGTCGCCTCCTGCCCATCCACAGAGCATGAGGAAAGAATGACGCTGCACAGAAGCCCAGTTTGAGGCACATGATTTTCATCCACAAATCAGAGGAGCAGAAGACTTCCCCTGCTCCCCCCCCCAAGTAATGCCCAAAAGTAATTCTGGAAATGATACAATTACTCCTCAAAAGTAGTAAAATTACTCCTGGTTCTATTACAATCAAAATGTAAAGGAATTACCCACTCGTTACTCAAAAAAGTAATGAATTACAAGTAATTCGTTACTTGTAACTAGTTACTTCCAAGCTCTGCTTTTAATTTCTGTAGTATTTACTCTTTAAATGTACATCCACCACCTAGGATGTCCAAAGTTAAAATTTTAAAAGATTATTATCCTTCCCCTCCACGCACACACACAAAGATGGAATGGAACAGTATTCCGGTTTGGCGGAATGCAGTTGGATCAGAAACAAAAAGTGAATCCCATGCCTTATCAAGACTCCCACAAAGCTTCATGTGAAGCTGTTGCTTGGGGGGGGTTGTACTTTCTGTCCCACATAGCTCGATCTTTTTATATACCTCTATGTTTCTCTAGGTCCACAGGCTTGTCAAGAAGTTAGGCTGTCTAAAATGTTGCCTGAAGAGTACTAAACAGCTCTCGATTATTTCCCCCCTTTTTTCAGTCAAAGCACTGCAGCAGTTTTTTAAAAAAGTTTAAGCCTTCATTTAAGTTTTTTAAATCCTATGCTTCTCTGTGTTGACAAAACCAAAACCAAAATAGAGGTTTTCAGTATTCCTCAGGAAGAGTTTAAGACAACCTCATACTGTGACTGCTATACTGCAGAACTGAGGGCCTCTATTGAAGGATACAAACAACCACCTCCTAATTATTTTAAGATATGAAAGATCAAGAGATAAGTATGAAACTAATACAGATTTTGTAGTTTTAGTTGGCCTTATAAAGATATTATCCTAATATGATGGAAGAAAGTTCCCCTACAAAATCCCCTGTACCTGTTTTCCTGCAACTTGGAATACTTTGTTGACTGTAGAGGGGCTCCTGTGCTTGTGAATTCCACGCACTTTGGCCAAAAGGGAGAAAAGTTTTAGCTGTTTTTAGACTCCCAATTAAAGTGAATAGGAAGCTCAGAACTTCATTTTATTCAGAGCATCTTGGAACTTGAAACACAGATTGGAAAGGAGAGTTTTGACTTTGTCTCAGAAACAGAATTTTTAAAAAGGCAGATGCAAGCTGAATCTTGGGGACTGTGCACACCATTATTATCTATTGTTACTTGCAATGGGAAGCAACTACTTAAGTCAATGAATAAGAGCTTGAAATCTGGTGTAGCATCGATGATGTAGCTATGAATGAGGAAGTCCCTGGGTTGAATCCTCTGCCATGAACTCACTACATGGCCTTAGGCAAGTGACTCTCAGACTCAGTCCCTCTACCTGTAATATGGGCAACAATAATATCTTACATGGTTGTTGTAAGGATTATAACTAGATAGTGCATGTGAAGTCTTTTGAACACTAGAAAGTTCTATGGAAATGTCAAGATTCATTATTTATTATCTAATTTCTTAGTTAAAAGCTACTTATGCTAATGCTGAAATATTTTTAAAAGGGTACAATTCAGAATACCTCCTACATTTCATCTCACAAAACAATATAATTATTCATACTGACAAAAATTAGATAGGGATGTCCTTCTGTGAGGTGAAATTCTCCACAGAAAGGAGAATTTCTTTACTACCTACAGTACTCTGAGGTTAATGGGTAACTTGCATTGAATTCACTGGGATGCCATTGAGGCGCGACATATCTGCAGATTCCAGAACAATATGAAGCTTAATTGAATTTTGAACAAGTTGTGTTTATACATTTTGCTGACAACATGGGAAAAGGTTGAAGCAGTTGCCCATACATTACTTTCCTCTTTGTAAACAGTAGCTTTAAAAATTTTTGACAGTTCAAATGTAACTGCTGTGAATAGAGCAAAGCAACATACAAATATGTGTAGTGCAAACACCATTCTTGTGGATTTTGAAAGTTGGTCTTCTCTTTTGCTAGTTTTTGTAGACAGACACAACTGTGATTTGCTTTCATGCAGTAAAAAAAGTTGTTGTGATGTGACTGGCCAGCTTTCAACCATAGCTGTAAATTCAGAAGGTGGATTCCAAAATACCATTCATAGCACCCTTCCCAAACCTAATGCCATCCACATGTTTGGAATACAACTGCCAGCAGCCCTGTCCAGCATGGCCAGGGTTGATGGGAGTTGTATTCCAAAGCACCTGGAATGGACACAGTTTTGAGGAAGGATGGTTATATGTTTCTCAGGTATAAAACAATACATAATGCATAACAAAGAAAAAGAAGAGCATTGATTGCACAATTTTGAGGAAGGATGGTTATAGGTTTCTTGGGAAGTTAACTGCATGTCTTTCTTTTTTTTCTCCCAAGAATATATTATTTCATTTTTAGTATACAAATATCAGTACAGTATAAAACAATACATGATGCACAACAAAGAAAAAGAAGAGCATTGATTGCATTGTAGCATCTAAAGAAGTCAATGTTTTGTTGATTGTCCCTGTTATCTTTTTCATTTTGAGCTTTCTTATGCAGTCTTTTCAGAGAAGTCCATGTATGGAGGGCAATTACCAATTATATATTTTATTTTTGCCACTTATGCTATAAAAGTCAACCAAGGTGCTCAAAATTTTTCTACTGCATTTCTTGAATTATTGCTGTCTTTTTTTAAAAAAAATCAATTTCTTAAGTGTACAAATCAAAATCTTTATAGAAATATAGATGACTCTTACAATGTACTAACATATAGCTTATACAATCAAAGCATATATACATATATAAATTAAGAAAAGGAAAAACACCAAGACAAAAAATAAAAATGTTTCATCATCATCATCACAAAAGAACTTCAACTGCATGCATGCATTTTGTGTAGACACAATACTATTTCGCTGACGTAACTCAGTGTCACCAAATGTTTCTTCAGTTTTTCCCAAAGGTAAAATAGGCCATAATTATTATCCTGTTCACATATGGACAACCTGTGGCCTGTGGGCTCATGCAATTCTGACTGGTGTGTCTTACACCCCAGTTCGTGTGTCCCCTGCAACTGCCATTGCAGATTTTGCCATGAAATCTGAAGCCACCATTGGTGTTGCTACTAATGTTGGTCTTACATTGCCAGCCCCAGGTGATGATTGCCTTCCCCAATTATGTTGACTCTGTCCACTGCTGACTGATGCACTCACACATACACTCATGATGATGCATCAGTATGATTCTCTCCAAGTACTGCTCTACTAGGGATGTAAGAAGGGAGCAATTTATGTTCCAACCTGTATTCATCACAATCAGTGCTGTTTTTGTTCTGCTGCAGTTCAGTTTCTGCCAAATACTATGTTATGCAACTCACTGTCCACTATTTAACAGAAGTTATGTGAGTTACATAACTATTACACACTTATTTAACTTACATTAATTCCAAAATGTAAAGGAAATGTCAAAATAGTGTAAACAAATATTATGTATTGTTTGCCGACTTAAAAACAATGATCTGAATGAATATCGATAATACTCTCTTGACTGATTTATGTTTCTGACCACAAACACATCAACTACAGCAATTTCTGCTTCCTTTTCTATTTCCATTAGAATTCTCTGACATCCTTATGCCCTAACCATAAGAACTGTGCTCCTATCAGCCCAAGAGTGCATCCTGAACTGATGGTGGGGGAGGAAGACAAGGGAGGGGAAAGCAGGGGCGAAGGAAAGGAAAAGTTGCATCTGCAATGCCTGTCTTGCTTTTCTTAAGGAGTGGGAGGGGGAAGGGTGTGTGTTTCTGCACGTATGACAATGCTGACTCTGGTCATGCCCACTGCCAGCCCCATCCACTGGGCTATAATTGGCATCACTCCTGACCATTGGCCATGTTGCCTGGGAGTTGAAGTTTGAGGGTAGCAGAAGTTCACCAAAGCTTTTTTAAATTAGATAGATGTATTCCAGTCTGGTTTCTGGCTCAATTCTGAGCCCAAATCCACTTTGGTTGGGTAGCTGAATTTAGGGCTCAGTATCTTGACCGTTTTCAGGGATGGGAGCAGTAGTGATGAAAACAGTGAGAAAAGGGGAGCAATGTAGGATCTAGGCATCTAGGGCATCAGTCTGTTTTTACATGCTTGTTTCCATAAGAATTTGGGGAATTACTTCAAGAATCCTTTGAAAGACATCCATTTCATTTCCAATTATTTATACCCTACTTTTCTCTCCAAAAAGGAAGCCCAAAGGGTTGATGTGCAGTTGAAATGCTTTTTCACCATGGAGAATGAGGACAGTTTTCCTAATTGGATCACCTTCTGTCCCCCCTCCCACCTCACCAAGTCCTAAGGTTTGATCTGAAGGCACATGAGGCCCCCACCTCAGCTGAAGTTAAGCAGGTCTGGGTCTGGTCAGTGTACGCTACCTTGGGTTCCACGATAGAAGAAAGGCAGGATAAAAATATACTGTAATAAAACACATGCTGAGGGAGGGATAATTCCATGAGAACAGTGAGGAGGAAGACACTGTTTTTCCACAGAAATCATAATCTCTAAACAGATTTTGTGTGCAATTTCATTAGCCTCTTCAGAAAGTGGTGCACATTTGAGGAGATTTTTTTCTCTCTTTCCTGTTTCAGGATCTTGAAGGAATAGGGGCAAGCAGGGGAAGAGGGAAGATTGTAGATTCTTTATTTACTCTTTTTCATTAATTCTCAGTGCTGAACTTCTTACTAAAGGAAATGTCCTCTGAAGGCAAGGCGGGGGATTAAAGAATACATTGGAAGCATTGTTTGCGATTTTGAAGTTTCAGTCCACACCTTTTCTTTCTTTGACTTTTCCCCCTTGGAGAATGAAAACAAAAGCTCTTGAATGTGATCTTTAGAGGCTCAGCCTGTTTACCTATATATATCTTTCCCCTCTCGTTGTACTTTGCTCTTAGTTTTATTTAGAACTCTACTAACAAATCTTGAGAGAAAGTTGCCTGCTCTGAATTTTCAATAAGAATTTAGTCTTGCTACTTCAGATTAGTTAGCATTTGGTCACTAGAGCTTTAAAAATCCACAGATAGATCAGGAGTTCAAACAGTTACGCATTTTGAAAAACTTCCCGGATACTATTGTTTCTGGACAGTCTCAATAAAAGCATTACGCTGGGCACACTAGGCTGATATCAAACTGAGTAGTCTGGAGACCTTTGGCGGAAGTCATGCACTTTAAATGTACGGTGTGGACTTGGCCCTAGAGGCAAGCAGACACTGAGAGGCAGAATGTCATGCTAGGAAGTAGGAAGGCATGTAAATGGAGAAGAATAGTCTGATGGCCACCATAGACATTGCATTAAATGCATCTTTTCATTTAATGTACAGCTTTTAAAACATGCAGATAACATCAACTGGGTGAGGGGCTGATTATCATTGGGAATGGAAAAGATGTAAAGGGGGAAAGTAATCTCCACTGCCCTCCACTGGGGTCCTGAAGAAAACCTCTCTGAAGCTGGTATTTGCTAGGGGTTTGCATCAGGGTCAGATGACCCAAGATGGGGCAGGACGCTGAAGTGGACCCTCTGAGATGAAGCCGGATTTGCATGAGGCATCCCGATTTGAAGTAGGGACCTTCAAGGTGCCTTGCGGCCTCCAACTCTTTTGGAGAAAAGCACTGCACTGTGTCTATTAAAAGTGGGCCTTCTTCGCCACCCTCACCACCACACAGTAGGCATGGTTATGATGCTTTACTCGTGCCCGATCAGCCTCACAGCACGTCTTCCGCCACTTGCACTCTAGCCATCATCAAGCCTGTTTCATTTCCCTTAGCTCACTGGTGTACCAAGATGCAAATTGGGCTCCACAATACCACAGAGGGCACTCAGGGGCAACCGCGTTCCACAGCGTGACAAGGGCTTCAACAGGGTCACCTGCTCTATCTACTAGGAACTCCTCCAGGGCATTCAGGAATCCTTCGGATTCCATTAGGCTCCGTGGACCATCTTAATCTGTCCATCACCCCTGCAGGGAAGGATTATAATAAATAATAATAAAATTTTATTTATGAGTCGCCTATCTGGCCGAATTAACGGTCACTCTAGGCAATGTACACTGACATAATAAAATACAATATAAAACCGAAAACCACATTCAATAATTAAGCTAAACAGTATTAAAAGCTAACCCATCCCAGAAATCCCAGAGACCAGTTGGTTTATGGCATTTGGCTGCACCCCTGAAAGTTATAGACATTTAGGGGGGTGGCCCAGGAGAGGATGTTCTCTGTGGTGGTCCATAAGTTATGGAACTCCCTCCCCACCAAGGTGTGTTTGGCAACTTCACTGTACAGTTTTAGGTGAATGCTGAAGATGCACCTTGGCCTTTGACACCTGAGACCTATTTTTAGGACCCACCCTATTTTGGTATTTTAGGTTGTTTTTAGTTGTGTTTATTGGTTTTAATGCTGTATTTTAAAACTGTTGTAATCCGCCCTGGGACTTTTAAGTGAAGGGCGGCTAATAAATGATAATGATGATGACAATGATGATGATGATTTATTTTATATTTTATTTTAATATCCCATCCTTCCTCCAATCTGGAGCACAGGAGAGTGAACAGCAACAATAAAAAAAGGTCAACAAAATATTATTAAAACTAAAATATTCTATGGGTTGTTTGGAGGTAAAGGGTCCTGCTGCTACATTCCAGCAATCGTGAACTAAGCTGCCCATACACTTGGTATAGCTAAAAGCAGGGTGGGAAACCTAACATGAGGCCCTCCAGATGTTGGACTGAAACCCTCGTCAGCCCCAGCCACCATGGACCATTAGAAATTATGATGGCCATTAGAGAGCCATCAGAAATAATGCGAATTTGACTCCAACAATAACTGGAGGACCACCGGTTTCTCATTCCTACTTAAGAGTCTAAAAGCTCAATCCAGTGCATGTTTATTCACTGTCCCTAGTAAGTTTGTTTGTCTGTTCAACAAAAAGAAAACAAAAGGCAGAACAGAATGCTCTGCATTCTTCTTCAGATCTATGATTGATACCTAAGGTGTTATTTGCCAATAGTTATTTAAAGCAATTATTTTACATTAATGTAATATAGCTTGTTGTTTTATTAACCATTATTCCTCAGTGTTGCTTGTATTTATGTTTATGTATAGCTCATCTCCTTTTTCATTGTTTCAAATATTTTCCTTCTGATATCAGTTATTAGGAAAAATGTCATCTGAATTTGTAAACTCAGTGATTTAGAAGTCATTAATGTGCACAACCGAGTTTAATAGTTTTCCATGAATAATTTATTCTAGCAAATATTTCTCTCTTTTTTTTTAACTCAAAGAACAGCTGTGGCCAGGCTGTAATTTCCTCTAATTCATTCATTATTTTGACGGCTTGCAATACATTTTGTTGGGGATAATTTTAACTCACTAGACCAATGTATGTAGTAAACAGCAAAAAAGGAATCATGTGAAAAAGAAAACAGCAGGGATGGTTAGGACATTTCTTCTACCAACACTTTAAGAAAAGGAGTAAACAAAAATTAGTGAAGAAAATGCCTAGCCTCCTTGGAGGGATGGTACCACAGAGGATGTTCTTTTCACTGGTGGCATCAGTATTGTCCAATACTCCCTCTGTTGAAATATGAGAGCCCCCATAGATATTGATATTCTGCCGGATCTTGAGGACACATCTGTTTAGACATGTATTCATCTGATATCCTGACTTGAACATCCTGCTTTAATTGTTTTAATTGCTGGTTTAACACTTTTAATTTGTGCTGTTTTAATGGTTGTAGTGTTGTAGATTCCAATTTTGGCTGTTTGTTTTAATGTTTTCGTGAAATTGTTTTATTGTGCATTTTAATGAGTGTGTGTGTGAGTGTGTGTTAGTGATGGGCTATGTTTCTGCAACAATTAGATTTGCCATCAGATTAATTATTATTTCTGATATTATCTATTTTTGCAGAGAGAATTTTGAAGAAGCAGCTCTGCATGCCTGGTTTCTGATTCATTGTTCTTCTTTTCTGTTTTTTAAAAATTGCTTTGAAATCATCGATAGTGATAGTGTGAGTCATACTTTTACTGATCTACTTTCTATGTGAGCTCTTCAAATGTATATTCCCTTTCAGTGATGTCAATGAAGTGTTAATTGTAACTGACAGACAGAAAGCACCAGTGTGGAATGAGGTGTTGATTGTAAGCAGCTGGGTGGTGGTGGGGAGATGATTATCTGCCTTAATCTGTGTGTAATACACTTGAAAAGGAATGTAAACAGGCAATCATTACAAAGTGCAGAATAAAGATCGATGCCAGTGGAAACTTGTGAATAAATAGCAATTAAAATATCAATAATTCTCTGCAAAAGGAAAAAAAATATTGGAGATTGGAAAAATGAAGATATTGGAGGGAAAAGTAATTGGTACAACCACCAGTGGGCCACACTTAAAAACAAAAAGTTAAAAAAGAGGATTCCATATTGTGTGTGTGTGTGTTGTGTATATTGGTTTTATACTCGTAAATTGCTTAAAAGCTATCTTGGAAATTAAATGTTATATACATTAAATATTAATATAGATTTCAGTTGTGAGTATAATGCTTCCATGTTGACCAGGAAAAAAAATCAAGGTGCTAAACTGTATCATAACATTTTTGAACAATGGCAGAAGAATGAACTCTTGTTGACTTATCAATTCTCCTCAAACCCTCCTGTTAATGTAGCTAGATAAGGACAAGTAGGTGCCCGAAAGTTCCTTTGCCCTTCTCAGTGGGCTATCCCACCCTGGCTCAGAATGAGAAAGGTAACTCATCTCACAGCCTAACTCACAAGGGAGTGAAAGGTGGCCTGCCTAATCCTTGTGTCCCAGACCACCATTTTTAGGCATCTTTAGATTGGTAAATTCAAGTGACTCCCTCAATCAGCCCCAAGCCATTTCAGCACTTGTGGCTGCCAAAGGAAACCCATTAACCCCCAAAGAACGCTTCAGGACACTCACCAATTATTCTACTATTTCCTTCCTAGCTCACAATGTACCTACCAAATTGTGACAGATTCAACCAATACTGCCAATTTTAACTGTGCAAGCCTTCTGAGTTCTGGCACAGGGAATAGCTGGTTACATCAAGAATTCTTGCCTACTCCTTTTGTTGGGCTGCCTTGGGACAAACCTTTGAATATCCACTATCTTTCTGCCCCAAACAGTTGTCAGCCTGTAAATGCCAAAACAGCAAGAGGATGCCACTTAAGTGCCAATACAATCAACTCAAGAGCTTAAGCTGCTTATGCTGGAGAGCAGCCTGGCCACATTTAATGTAATGCTATGTCAAAAATCTCTTCCTTTTTTATTTTTACCATTCTTCATCAATCAATGAGAAAAGAAATTGCATTAGAAAATCATCAAAGGGAAGGGAGATTTTTTAGCTTAATTTCATACGGTTAAGGCTGCAATCCTTTGGTCTCTTGGAAGGTGTGCCAGGGGCCATAGGAGGTTTTGGATCTTCCCTTTCAAAGGTGGAGAGAGATATCCTACTCAGATGGGGAGATCTCACCTCATAACCAGGCAAATGTTTCAGGAGCAACAAGCACATGGGGTCTAATGTGGATTCAACAAAAACCTGACATGGAGAAAGTAATCCTGACCAAAGACCAAATAAAGAAAAGCATATAAAGTCAAGATCTAATCAGACATGATTCTAAAATATAGAAATGAATAGTGGAAAAAATAGTCTTGGCTGATAGCCGACAGAAGACACAATAACATCCAATTTCAAATGCACATGCACCTTACAACACAGGGTGTGATATGAATTGTTAGCTCTATAGATGAAATATACATACAATGGCAACACAGCAATAAAATGCAGAGGTGTACAAATACAGAAATATAAAATGCAAAGGTAAAATGCACAACAAATCTCAAATACTATGCCAAAATATGCATCTATTCGGAGAGCTTCTCTTTGTGCGTTGATTCAGGTTATACAATGCTTAAAAATATATATAAAACAAAGATATATGAAAATGCTTTTTCTTAACCTAAAAATGTACCAATTCATACTAAAAATATATTAAAAATTAAAAATCAGGCTTGCCATATAAACTATGTTGTTGCTACAGATATCATTTGCCCTTGAGGGGCGAAATAAAACACGAACACATAAGCTTGGGTTGAATAAGGGCCATTTTATTAAATTACAGCAGACAAACCCAATTTTAAAGTGACCTGCAGAGGGAAATCTAGGTGCGGGACTAACTATGAGCAAGTAGCTTGCCATACAGCTCTTGGGCGACCAGCCCCTGCCAGGGCAAGGGCAAGCCCATCCGCTTACCCCTTACCCCGGCCACACCTTGTAGGTGAGTAGGGGGGCCTTCCTACGTCATCCCTACCTGGGGTTGAATAACCCTTGGGTGGATGAGATAAGTTGGCCCCAGAAGCAGCCCATATCCTGTCTTCGAGCCTCAAAGCCATGAAAGACAGGCCTCCGGAACCGCCAATCACCTCCAAAGGTGCCTAAGGGGGCCACCTAGCTGTCCTTAACTATTTCCCTTCCCGCACCTTCCCGCCACAAAAGGGGGACAAATCTCTATTTAGTCCCCCTTTACCCCACTGCCGAGAAGCACCTCGCGCAGACCCCCCTGCAGGTCCCCAAGAAATATATCATTACCTGTGTCAGACAGGTGAATGCCATCTGCCCTATAAAGTTCAACCTCCCTGTGCCGGATGCGTGAGTGTGGGATGGTTAACCCATCATGCGGAAGAAGGGCCAAGCAAATCCGTCGGTTGACCATCTTCTGCGCTCTATCTATAGCTCGGGGATCCCAAACCCCCCACCACTCCCTCCGTGGGAGTATGTCTGACCAAATCAGACGAATGCCAGGCCACCTTTGCCTGATGAGCTGCATGTCACTACATGCTTGAATGAGGAGGGCCTTGCCCTGTATTAAACCAAGGTCATTTCCACCGAGATGGATGACCAGTACATGCAGAGTAATCCGCATCGCTTGTTGCTGTAATAGTGCGGGTAGGAGCCCCTCCCAACGCATTCCTCGTCGGCCAAGCCACTGTATCGCTGCCCATCTGCTGAGGCCCAATTGGGAGCCGGCACTCGAGTTCGCTGCCCTTCGAGCTGCCCAAAACACCATGCTGTGGCCACAAATAAGGATGCATGTCTGCTCTGTCCCCAACCAGCAACCTGTCAAAGATGCAAATGGTAAGCTTCTGCAATTCCTGTCTTCAGAAGGGGCGAATAAAAGCATCAGAAGACCAACGCCCCACCGCTTGTACCTGTGCCTGGGAAAATCCCACACCTGCTGCTGTAGAAGCAGCTCCAATTCAAAATGAATGGGTTCCAAACTGTGCAGGGTTGTGCCCAATCCCATGCAAGGCACGTTTAATCAAGGCCCAAAATTGGTAAATAGATAGGGGCTCCTGGTTGGCATGGATAAACAAATATCCTTCGTTTGACCCCCTGACATTCAAAAATATCTGCAAAGACCGTACAGGGCAAAGTGCAGGCACCGAAGACAGGGCCAAATACACACGTCGTCCCTTACACTTCTGGTCAGTTTTAGACCTTCGCAATACTATGTAGGCACCTCCTCCATCTATGGAGACGTCTGAAAACTGGAGAGCACGCCCAGACCGGTCTCGCTTTGAGCAGGCTACTACTTCTCCAATCCTGAAAGCCCAAAAAAACAATGTAAGTGCTACTGCCTGAAATAGCTTGGCTTCATAGCTGGAGGAGCAAAGTGCTGCCAATTGTTCGACAATTCCTATTAACATGTCCAGAGAAATGGGACGACAGGAATCCGGTGGGACCGGCTTTTCCCTGGCCCACCCTGTCAACATGCGGCGGACCCTGAAGTCTCTTGCATTATCACGAAGGCCCCTTGCTCTGGCTAAAAAGGAAAGCCCCGCCAGCTTACCTTGCAGGGCACTGACAGACAGGCCGCGTCTCCTGCCCTCCACCAGGAATTCCATAATGTGACTTACCGGAATAGGCCACTCAGGAGTATATCCCTTGGCAACCCAGAATTCGTGCATCGCCCTACCTGCCCTTCGGTAACTGGTGAGTGTGCTGGGGGCGATGGAAAGGCCTATGGCTCTCTCCGACTCCTCTCTGCAATCTCCCATATCGCAGAGGGAATGGCCTCCGGCTGAGCTCTGGCCCACGGCGCCAGCTGACGGAAGCGATCCATCTGGTTCTGTGACAGAGCATCAGCAACACCATTATCAATGCCCGGAACATGCCGTGCTCGGAACAAAACGTTAAAACGCAGGCATTGGAGAACAAAGGAATGGATGAGACCCATAACCCTAGCGTTCCTGGATGTAAGGGAATTGATGACCTGGACTGTAGCCATGTTATCGCACCAAAAATGGACCGTGGAGTTTTTCAACTCCGCGGCCCACAGATATACTGCAACCACTATTGGAAAAAATTCCAGAAAGGTTAGATCTTTGTCTAAACCGTGGAGCGTCCATGACTGTGGCCATTGTCCCTTACACCAGGAAGACCCGAAGACTACACCAAAACCATAGCCCCCAGATGCGTCAGATTGTACTTGTAATTCTGCTTCCAAAAGTCGGTCCTGCCTCCAAAAGGACACCCCAATGAAATCTTGTAAAAAGGAGGACCACACCGTCAGGTCAGCGCATAATGCCACTGTCACCCGAAATCTATGGTGGGGTTGATGCAGCCCCGCCATAGCATCATAGACTTGACGGAGGAAGGCTCTGCCAGGTGCTATAACCCGGCAGGCAAAATTTAGGTGCCCTGCCAACTCTTGAAGAGTGGAAAGATGAACTTTTTTGGCCCCCGTGACTTCCTTAATCCTCCTATGTAGCGTAAGAAGTTTGTCATAGGGCAGCTTGCAGCATTGTTGGTCAGAGTCAATTTCAATGCCCAAAAAAGTCAAAACTGTGGCGGGACCCTCAGTCTTCTCTGTGGCCAAAGGGACCCCGAGTTCCATTGTTGTCATGGAACTGTGTCATTAAGTGTTGGCATACGCCAGTGCCAGCACTACCCGCAAACAAAAAATCATCGAGATAATGCACCACTGAAGCAAGCCCCGTCCTTCTTCTAACTGCCCATTCCAAAAAAGTACTAAAACATTCAAATAGAGCGCAGGAGATTGAGCATCCCATTGGCAATGCCCTATCCGTGTAAAAATAGTTGGCAAAGGAAAAACCCAGCAGTTCAAAATCATCTGGGTGGACAGGTAGAAGGCGGAAGGCAGATTTGATGTCGCACTTGCTCATGGAGGCACCTCGGCCACAAGCGCACACCATGCGCATTGCAGCATCAAAAGAAGTGTAGTGGACAGTGCATAGACTGTCAGGAATGAAATCATTGACTGACTGTCCACGTGGATATGACAAGTGGTGTATTAATCTAAACTCACCCAATGCTTTTTTGGGCACAATACCCAATGGGGACACCCTGAGAGTAGGAAGGGGGGCGATGTAAATGGGCCAAACACCCGCCCTGCCTGCACTTCCTTATCAATTTTCGCTTGCACAAGCGCCTCCATGCCTGCGATAGATCTTAAGTTGGGTGACATGAAGGCAACTCGCGGACCGTCATAAGGAATGCGGAAGCCTGACCAAAACCCTTGTAATAAAAAGTGTGCATCCTCAACTGCCGGGTAACCAGCTAGTAAGGTTCGCAGAACGTGCCATTTAATTGGGGAGAGGCCCTTTTCCTTGAGTAACTCCAGGTGGGGCTTGCTTTCTGCCCCCTGGCTGGTCCTTAGTACCTCCCCTGTAGAATCGCTGTCTGGGGCAAGAGCTGGAAGGATGTGTGGCTCCACAGTTGGCACACTCGTGTCAGAAATGACATGGGTTGCGTGCGCACACCCCACGGGCATTAAAGTCCCAGCACAACCGCCGTGGTTGAACCCCCTGCCCCGCATTAACGCGGGGAAGGGTAGTGGCCGACTGCCGGCTGAGAAGATGCCCACTATTGCACCTGTCCCCATTCATGGCCCTTGCTGCAGACATAAACTGCAGCCATAATTCGGGTTCTTTTTTGTCCCACGGTAGAGACCCATCGCATGCCCCACGCATACGAAATGCCTCTTTGTAAGACAGCCAAGCTGGGCCAGAAAACTCTATATACGCCCTGTATATAATGTCTAAATACTTCAGGAGAGAGAGCCCTCTCTGGGGCTGCCTCTCCATCAATACCCTAGCGTAAATCAGGTACACCGGTAACCAATTAGCCCAGGTACGGTCAACCTTACGCCGTCTAGGCTGTTCCACATCACTCTCCCCGTCCTTATTTTTATCTCTCTTGGGATGTTCTCTGTATAACAGGGAAAAGACATCCACATACTCCCACCGCCAAATTTTTTCCTTCGTCGCGGGAAGTAAGTGGAATCCTAGGGTGACGGAGGTATACCCAAAAGGGATGGCGTTCGCTGTCATTGATCCGAAAGGATCGGCCACCACCTTAGATGCCCCCGCTGGTTGTTCAGCAGGAGTATGGGTTGCATCGAGCTCAGCAGGCGACGCCACTGATACAGCAACCTGACCAGAGCCTGTATGCTGCCATATCTGAGTGCACGCAGCCTGGAGTGGGGGCTGCAACGGTCCAGAAATCATCATCTGGGAGGGAGTAGATGTCATCCCAGACCCAGACTCACCTGTGTTCACTAGAGGCCCAGCCACACGCGATCCAATAGTAGCCACCTCGTCTCCAGATCCCGGTGCCATTGTTGTTGCCATAGGAGTCACCTGCCTTTCAGTCCCTGTCTGTTCAGAGAGAGGGCGAGACTCCAAGGCATCTAACCGGGCTGAAATTAAGGCAAGGACATCAACGTTAGCTTCCTGCCGCTGCCCCACAGCTGTATTAGCCCGTGCAATGGTCTTAGCCCGTTTTGGCCGCCCGACTACCCCCTTGGACGTACCAGGAGTGGCCGCCAGGTCTGCTGCAACCAAAGGTAACCCGGGACCAGGAGCTGGTGATACTCGACCCCAATTTTCTAAAGCCTCTAGGTGCACCAAAAGAGCAGCCCAAGGCAGTGCCTCCTCCTCATCGGAAGAGCCAGGCATTGGGGGGGTGTTTCTGGGTGGGCCGGGAGGCCTTCCCTTTACCTTTCACCCCACCTTTACCTTTTTTGGGCATTGTATTAGTATCAATAGTAATAGTAGTAGGATTAACAATAGCAACCACCCACAATATAAGCCACTAATAAACTAAAACAAAAGGAAGGGTTAACCCAATCTGATATGAAAAGGGGGAGGAGAAACGTGCATATCTTGCTTAACTAGCTGCTGAGAAGCCAATATAGGCAAGCCTCGCAGCTCAGCCACCAGCAGGGGCTGAAAAAGTACAAGAAATATGAGTGCTTGGTGAACTGGCTATTGCCGGGGGGGGCGGGGGCAGCCGCAGCGCCCTGCTGAGCAGGCCTTGATAAAAGGCCCACGTCGGCTGCTGCCTTCTATCTGCACCCGGCCACCCAGCCGCAATCGCCACCCTCTCCAGGGTAAATCAGGCCAAAATAGGCCGAAGAAAAGGCCCGAGCCGCTCTAAGGAGCGCCGAAATGGCCGCAAATCGGCGCAGCAAAATGGCGCCGCTCAGCCCAACTCGCGGCGAAACAAAATGGCCACCGCGATCATCCAGCGTCGTCCTCTTGTCCCTCGTCGTCCTCGTCACGATCCAAAGAGGCAGGTAGGAGAAGCGGCTGGGCTTAAATAGGCCCAGCGGCTTCGCCCCTCCTTCACAGCCGAGTTGCGTTCGCGTCATCGGCGCGACGTGCGACTAGCCCCCTTTCAAAATGGAGGCAGCTGCTTCGCCCCCACTGGCAACCATGCTCCGCTCGTCAGCTGTGCGACGAGCGGAGCGTCATTTATGAAAATAACTGCAATTCTTCTGTAAAGCAGCATGATATAATCCTCTGTAAACATAACCACTAAGGATTATATTCCAGTTCAGGCAAGAATATAAAACAGAATTTATCTCAATTATCCATGAAAAATACACTCACCCAATTGTAATAACTTCTAACTCTTATGTTCACTCTTATACAGCGTACATACGCTTCCTGTCCTAAGTCCACGCTCAAAAATAAGCTGGTATATTTTTTATATAATGACTCAGCATCCAGTATAAGGATGATGCAATGTTGAATTGTTCAGGGCTGATGCAATATAACATCCCTGTAAATGGGCTTCATTCTGTCAGTACGTAACATATTTAGTACAATGAACTAAATTTACAGAACTTGGCATGTAATGTAATATATAAAGAATCATGAATCATTTAAGCAGAGCCAAAAAGACTCACAGACAATAGCTAGGAATAACCAATAAATAAATCTATGAACAGAAAGATATAATACTACATAATAGGCATCCAATCTAGTTGTTCGTTTAATCCATTTGGAATCAAAAGTGTCTAACTTGTATATCCAAAGTATTTTCCTCCTTCTTAACTGTTTACACAATTCTAGTGCAAGCTAAGTGATGCTGGTACTGTCCTCCAGGTTAAGGCCATATGGTGCCAATGTGTCCAGAGAATATGTCCAAAGGTTCTCCCTCTCAGACAGTGTTGCTGGATCTGTTGCCATCTCTAGAGGTGTTATAGAAAAGTCCAACAGGCTGTGGCCCTCAATGTTGAAATGTTTTGCGACTGGTTGCTCCACTTTTTTTGTCAATATTGCTGATTTGTGGTTTCTGAATATCCTTATAGAGATCCAGACTAAGCTTTGGTGAAGTTTTCTTTGTTGCTTTCAAAACCCTCTCTCTCTCTTTCTCTCTTCACTAATAGGCAAAAAACCTTGTGGTTTAAGAATGTACCTATACCCAACAGATATTTCTATCAAACTTTAAAAAGCAGGGAAATTGGACAGTTATAGTGAATGAACCAGGGGAGCAGGAGACCTGACCTCCTCTCAATTTGGGTTGGTTTTTCACAGTCCAATCCACTTCCTGTGTAGCTTGGAAGAATTTGGTAACATGTGCATCTGAGCATATGGTGAGTGGTGGCAACACCTGCAATCAGCTCATTGGATGGGTGGGCACTGGGCAGAGGGGAAGCAAAAGGAAAACATTGTGAACAGTATCATTCTTTTTCAGGGTTTGCCCCATCTTTTTATTCTACAGCAGGTAGATGTAGCATCCCACCCAAATTTAAACCAAAGCTGTCCCTGGCCACATCCACACCAGACCTTTATTTCACTTTGTGAGTTTGGCTTTTAGAACACTGATAGTTGCTTCTTACTGAGCATGTCCAGCCTTATTGTTGAATTTCTTAAATTAATTAAAAATCAGCTAGGCATTTATATATATTTAGTGAGTATAACTGTACAATGTAAATCATGAAGGAGGGGGAGAATTCTGGGAAATTGTGTGCTGTCATGCAGTCACCAGTCTGTTTCCCATTCATCTGGTGTTTCAAAGTATAGACAGTGGGACCAGTTTGGAAACACCCTGACACAACCATCAGCTCCCTACTTCTCATCTTCACCAGCAAAGTAAAATTATCACACCAGGGAGGAATAGCTTAATATTCAGGCCTCAGCTATCCACCTTCACCTTAGCTTTCTCCCAGCCTCATCCCTCCATCATCAATGTTTATTTCTCTTCACTTAGAGTTAACTGGACATTTTTTCATGGACTATAACCTCCAGCCAATCAGAATCTGCTGTTTCCCAGACCAATCAAAATGAATTTATCTGATCCATGCCCGATCTACAAATATTATCAAGATCATCTGTATCTCCCCTTTCAAAACCTGTCACAAAGCAGCAACTGCTAAGCAGTCTTGCAACCAAGGCTGCTTTCATGCTGCACTTTATTCTGTTATTCCGACAATTTCTTAACCTGGTAATCTGTGCATTATGTTTGACCTTTCACATGACATAAAAGCTAGTTCCAGAAATCTAGAGGAATATAGTGGAAGTTTAGCACTAATTTTTGTGATAGATAATACCATGAATAACTCATTTGCAAGCCTGGGAACCTGGCAGATCATGGGAGCTTTGAGCTAGCTGCAGTCACTCATGTGACAGGCATCCTGACATACAAATGTTCCATTCCTGGGCAAGGTCCTTGAACGAGTGGTTGCAGGCCAGCTCCAGACACTCTTGGATGAGACCGATTATCTGGATCCATTTCAGTCAGGTTTCAGGCCTGATTTTGGCATGGAAACAGCCTTGGTCACCCTGTATGATGACTTCTGTCGGGGGAGACACAGGGTGAATGTGACTCTGTTGATTCTCCTTGATCTCTCAGCAGCTTTCAATATCATCAACCATGGTATCCTTCTGGGAAGATTGGCTGAGTTGAGAGTGGGAGGAACTGCATGGCGGTGGTTCCCCTCCTACTTGGCGGGTCCGCTCCAGAAGGTGGTGCTTGGGGAGCATTGCTTGGCACCCTGGACTTTTCAGTATGGGGTTCCACAGGGGTCATTTCTGTCCCCCATGCTGTTCAATATCTACATTAAACTGTTGGGTGTGGTTATCCAGAGCTTTGGAGTGCATTGCCATCAGTATGCTGATAACACGCAGCTCTATTTCTCCTTTTCATCTTCTTCAGGTGAGGCTGTCAATGTGCTGAACCAGTGTCTGACTGCAACAATGGACTGGATAAGGGCTAATAAACTGAGGCTCAATCCACACAAGACTGAGATGCTGCTAGTGGGTGGTTCTTCTGACCGGATGGTGGATATCCAACCTGTCCTGGATAGGGTTGCACTCCCCCTGAAGGAGCAGGTTCATAGCTTGGGGGTTCTCCTAGAACCATCTCTGTCACTTGAGGCTCAGGTAGCCTCGGTGGCACGGAGTGCCTTCTACCAACTTTGGTTGGTGGTCCAGCTACGCCCCTATCTGGACAGGGATAACCTGGCTTCAGTTGTCCATGCTCTGGTAACCTCCAAGTTAGATTACTGCAATATGCTCTATGTGGGGCTGCCTTTGAAGACGGTTCGGAAACTGCAGCTTGTGCAAAATGCAGCAGCCAGATTGGTAACATGGACCAGACAATTTGAACATATAAAACCGATTCTGGCCCACTTGCATTGGCTGCCTGTATGTTTCCGAGCTCAATTCAAGGTGTTGGTTTTAACCTATAAAGTTTTACATGGCTTAGGACCACAATACCTGATGGAACGCCTCTCCCAACACAAACCCACCTGTACACTACGTTCAACATCCAAGGCCCTCCTCCGGGTGCCTACTCGAAGGGAAGCTGGGAGTCTGGCAACAAGGGAGAGGGCCTTCTCAGTGGTGGCCCCCAAATTGTGGAATGATCTCTCTGATGAGGTGTGCCTGGCGCCAACACTGTTATCTTTTTGGCGCCAGGTCAAGACTTTCCTCTTCTCCCAGGCATTTTAGCATGTGTTTTTAAATTGCTTTTTAAAAATGTGTTTTTAAATTGCTTTTTAAAAATGTGTTTTTAAATTGCTTTTTAAAAATGTGTTTTTAAATTTGTATATTTCTTTTTAATATTTTTAATTGTTGTAAACCGCTTCAGCTATGGGGTGGTATACAAATGCAATAAATAAATAAATAAATAAATACAATGCGTTCCTGCCCTTTAGGGGTTTTTTTGCCTGACAAAATTTATACCGGTATTCCATCCCAGGCACGGGTAGCAACATTCCTTTTCTCCTTTTCCCACACACACTCCTGTGTCCAGATACTTACCCAAGCAGTCAGTTATGGGGGAACTACAGGGTGCACATGTATCAGTGAGGGATGAAAACTAGGCGCTGTTCATTGCAGCAGTACGAAAGACAGTTGTGCATGGTATATCGGCTGCCACCACCCCCCTTGGTTCTTTAGCAAAACAGGTACTGCAGTGTCAAAGGAATTTTAGAAATTGGGACAGAAGCTCTACCATTTTAATCTGTTAAACTAACACAATAAGCCCCATGACTGAATGTAGCCGTAGAAACAACACAAGGCCTCAAACCTTGACAATTACCTTCTGACATCATCAGAGGTCATGGAAACTTGGTCATGGAAGCTTAAACCATAAACAGTCATTTTCACAGCATTTCTCCACAATTATGACCAGACAACCTAATTATAAATGCAGTCTTATTTAATTTTAATTCTTCTGAGACAACAGACAGAAATGGATACAATTTGTTATGATTTTAAACGCTGTCCTGGATTACTTAGGAATTTCCAATCAAAAGGTTTTTAAAAAAATGCAGCAAGCCAAGAGTTCTAAAGTGCCCCTTTCTTCCATACACGTAAGTGTTCCGCAAGGTATATTTACCACATAATTTAACTACTTTTTATAGACATTTTCCTTGTCCCCAGGAAACCCTGGGAACTGCACTCTGTGAGGGGAGCAGGGATCCCAGATCAAGAATTCTACAATTTTTAGGAGGTGTTTTTGGAAGGTCCTGCCAGTTAAACTAGTATAAACCCAACAGAGTGTAGACATTAATTTCAGTGGATGATTCAGAGATCTGAGAGGCTATTTTTTTCGGTAGTACATATTTCCAAGATACATAGATCAAAGGAATAAAATGCCAAAAATAACCTGCTTCTGGGTCATTTCTATATATTGCACATCCTAGCTAGGATGCATACAAGTGAAATCTGCAGGGGGTAAAAGGAGAGAGAGAACGAAACACACAGCTAAAGGCTTTTTATGGGGTTAATTATGCTACAGAAATGATACAGATTAGGGTTGCCAGGTCTCTCGGTTTTGCCCAGAGACTCTGGATTTTGGGGGTCTTCTCTGGGTCTCTGGGTGAATCGCCTCAATCTCTGAACTTTTTTAAAAATTAAGTTTCTATGTAGCCTGGTTCAAGAGAGATAGACCAAAATGTCAGCCCTCTCCCACAATTTCTGTTAAATTAGCTTGTAGCTGGCTGCTCTAACCCCACACTTTCAGGATTGTAACCAATAAGTGAAGTCAGTGTTGTGATTGATAAGGGATTTGTTGACCTCCAGGCAATAGCTAGAACCCATAGCAAGTTCAGAAAACTGTTGTTTTTTTCCTGCTTGTCTGAAAATCTCATAAACGGAGTAAGTTTATAGCTTTCAGCAGTAGCAAAAATCCCTTTCTCTGTGTGTGCAGGAGATCTCAGAGTCATTACAAAGTGTGATGCTTTTCTAAATAAGAGGATTCAAACAAGTTTAAATTTTCCTGGTCTGTTGAAGAGGGCAATGTTTTGAAAACCTTCCCAATACAAAGCTTTAATCCTATACTTGCTTTTCTGGGAGTAAAACTGCAATGCTAATCCCACATACGGGAAGTACACCCAATTGAATACAATAGGACTTACTTTTGAGTAGACATGGTTAGGATTGTGCTGTAAATTAATGAGACTTTTGAATGAATATAGCAAAAGATTGTGTTTGTGTTGTAAATCTTTCTCTCTCCCTCCAATCCAATTTTTTAAAGCAATTAGGCAGGGCTTACTAAGGTGTCATTGCTTTTACTTTGTAGGAAACTAATACTGCTTTTTAAAAAAAATGTTTTGCAATGACCAACTGATTTTGACAATATGCTATTATATGGGGTATATGTATTTTACACCTCCAGTTTCTGTGTATATGAAGTCTTTCCAACATCCCTATGAGCTAGCGTTGCCGATAGGAAACCAAGGCAGCTTACAACAAGAAATAAATCCTTTAAAATCCAATAACCATAAAAACAAGTATAAATAGTTGCAACAACTTAAAGGGGCATGATTCTGAATTTTGGATTGGGTGAGTGAAGTTCCTTATCACTTGAGGTTGCAGTTCTGTGCACGCGTCCCTGTTCAGGGAAGCCCCATTAAATACATTGGGACTTGCTTCTGAATAAACATTCATAGGAATGAACTATAAATATCTTTACAGGTTGTATAAATAATAAACATCTTTGACAGTCATGCTTATGTAAGTATTTCTTCATACTGCATGTGATATCTTCATACTATATCCTACTAAGTGTTTGATTTCACACTATGGTTATGCATTATTATTTCCTCTATATTATAAGTGAGTTCTCTTTCCTTGGGGTGGTCATGGCTGCCCTCTGTTGTTTTCATTATGAGGGACGGATTAGACTTAAAGATGATGAGTAGCCCATGGTCACCCAGTAAACTTTGTAGCTTATTTCCATTTTTACAAATTAATTAAAATGATTTACATGCAGGCAAGGTTTATGAAGTAGATCTACACAATACATTGAAAGCATATCCAACTTGCACTTCAAGTCCATGACTTCCCCTAAAGAATCCTGGGAAGTGTAGTTTCCCCCTCACAGTTATACTTCCCACCACCCTTAACAAACTACAGTTCCATGTTTCTGTAGTGGGATTCATGTGCTTCAAATGTGTGTTGAATGTGCTTTAAATGCATGGTGTGGATCTGCCCTAGGTATGTTAGTGAACTGAAAAGAATAATTTTAAAAGGTACTTTTTTAAACAGGGGAAGGGCTATAGCTCAGCAATAGGATGTATGCTTTGCATGCAAAGGTCCAAAATTCAATTTCTGGAAAAGACTATTGCCTGGAATCCTGGAGAGCCAATGCAAGTCCATGGTATCAATACTGAGTTAGATGGTACCAAATGGCCTGAGTTGGTATCCTTTGTTCCTAAAAGTGGCAAGAGACCAAAGTGCCACAGTGACTTCAAAATTTATTTATGTATTTTATTTACAACATTTATATCCCACTTTATTGTAAAAACCTCAAAGAAGTTTACAGAAGGAATTAAACAATAACATTATTGGCAAAAACAGTTATAAAGACAGGTATTTAAAAATATTCAAAATAATAAAATCAACAATGAGTTAAACACAGATAAAACATAATAGCTTCTACATGCCTGGACAGGCTTGCCTAAATAATAAGGTTCTGTAAAGAGTACAATGATGATTTCTGCCTAATGTCAATAAGCAGGGAGTTCCAAGCATAGGTTTTGCCAAATCAAAGGATTGATTTCTTACAAGAGCAGAACAAGTACTATGTGGCACCTGTAACATGGAAGTCACTTGCAAATCAGCAACCAGTGCAGTTTTCAAAGCAGAGGTATGATGTGCTGACAGGGCTCACTCATGTCAGCAGTCATACCACAGCATTCTGCACTAACTGCAGCCCCTGGCTCAAGTTGTGCTGCATGGGGATTTCTGTGTCCTTGGCTGACTGGCTGCCAGGATTTTTTTTCATTTGGGTTTTTGGTCAGGAATCCTGACTAGTTGTGGAATGCTGCCTTACTCATAAGAATCTTGTTGTGGTTGGTATGGCTTTGCATTTAGGAAATCATCAATGTCTTTCCTTTTTCCTTTTCTATTTGCATTTCATATACCTTTAACCTCACTCCCTTACTTCCATAGAAGCAATAACAATAACAGTGGTTCCACTGAGCACTCAGCTCAACCGCCTTAATCCCACTGATGATGCACCTTGTTGGTTTCATGATGGTTTGTTTCTTATCCAATAGTGGTAAAAGAGAATTCACATACTGGAAAGCGTGGCTGGAACTGCTGTTGTTCCCATGCTACTGCCTGTGAAGGTAGACCAAACCATATGTGTTTTCTCTCTGTCAATTATTAGTCACTGGAATTGGGTTGGCTGTATAAGTGAGTTTAAAGCAGTCCACATGGTAGAGCAGAAAATTTTCTCAGCTCTTACTAATTTCTCAAACCTCTCTCTGCTGTGAAGAGTCAACTCTGCAAAGAAGCAACCACATTAAAAGGCAGGGGCAGGGCATTCCAGTCAGGGGGTTGCCAACCCTGCTTGGATACAGATATCGTTGCAGAGGATCCCTAGTCAAGCTTTGCCAACAGCTCAATCTAAATCATATCTACTCAGAAGTAAGTCCTTTTGAATTCAATGGGACATTGTCCCTTAGTAAGAGTGTTCAGAATTGCAGCCTTCAGGGGCATCCATCTTTACTCCAGAGTGCTTCCATCTAGCGTCTCCACAACGCTAGGCTCCCTTTTTCGTACAATGGCCTTCTGGTGACTGGCCTGGCCTGAGGGCACTTAAACCCTTTTTGCCAGAAGTAAATAGAGTAGATTAAATATTCGCTATCCAGGCTTCCTAAGCAGGTGAGAAGGAATGATTCCATCTCTTCAGCTGGACTTGGAAACACTATCTTTTAGCTAAGATTTCTATTTTAATTTCCAATCAGAGATATGTTTTTGTTTGAATTGTATGCTCCAAACAACTGTGGTTGATGCTTAATGTATTATGTTTAATGACATCATTAGGGCTCACCCCATGACATCACTAGGGACCGCCCCTGAAATCTTCGAGTGTGGGATGCTTGTGACCTGGCAACCCTAATACAGACACTTTGTTGTATCACCTCCTCTTATTTTAAAATATAGCATTTTAGTAAATCTTCATTGTTTGAAAAATGCCTTCAGATTTTTAATTGAAAAACTACAGTTTTCAAGTTCTAATTAGGGCATACATAGAAATTACACTGAAATACAATATCCCTGGATTCTCCATCAACTGGACAACAAAGCATCACATGGAAGAGAGAGCAACATGCTTCCTCTTTAGCTAGTAAACAATTTGCTCTGATTCAGTACTTCCCTCTCACTCTGCCTTCAATTCAAACTGCCCATGTTGCTGCTTCTTGTGCAGAATCTGTCAAGCACTCATCTCAGATCCCATTCTTGCAGGTGAACTGCCCATTTAGGGGTAATCTACAACAGGGATAGCCAACATGGTGCCCTCCAAAAGCTGCTGACTACAACTGGCATGTTTCCTAACCACTGTCCACACTGGCTGGGGCTCATGGGAGTTGGGAGTCCAACAACACTTAGAAGGCACCACGTTGACTGTTCCTGATCTACCATAGTTAAGACTGAAATCCAATACACATTTACTTGTGTAAATTGTGTAAATCCCATTTAAACAAGAGAGTAAAACTCACTGAACGTCATGGAGCTTATTTCTGAATAGCCAGGTATACAACTGGATTCTTAGAAATATGACCATTCTTTTCTCACATCGTGGATTCTAATGAGGTATCACTTTAAGGCAAAACCAGAGCAATTCACATTAATCAGAACTCACAACAGCATAAATGCTGCCCTGGGCTCCTGCTGGGAGGAAGGGTGGGATATAAATCAAATAATAAATAAATAAAAATAAATGAAGATAATAGTAAAAAAAAAAAAAAGCAGAATCTATGCATCTCATGATTACTCTGGTTGGCCGCTGTGAGAACAGGATGCTGGACTAGATGGGCCACTGGCCTGATCCAGCAAGCTCTTCTTTTGTTCTTATGTCCGTAATTGTTAAGAAATTTTGGTTTGTTTTTACAGGCAACAGTATTAATCCTAATGTATACAATATTGTATGTCCAGGTATGCAGACCTTCTCATAGTATCCAGTCAAGCCTTGTAAAGTCCAAACTGGAAAAAGTTTTTCTGCTCCCCCCTCCTTTTTCTAGTTCTCGGCAGTCAGCCAATGCACTCTTGTTTGTATAAAGAAAAGGGATAACAACATGTAGCTGCCGCCTATGGCTGCCTTATATGGTGTGGACAACACCTGCTTCTGGTTAAAGTGACTAGTTGGAAGGTTAGCTGGTCCTACTTGCTGCCCCGGCAGATGGCATGGAGAGATGCTGTGTAGAGGCAGCAACTGATAAGCAGACAGCTGTTGAGCAAGGTCATAGCCTTGAGACACTCCTCTCAGTGGAGGTCCGAGGCTTGCCTTGACATAGATCACTGTGGATGAGATTATTCCCTTTTTTATGGACAAGAGATTGAAATATATGAAAAGGGAAATGTAACTTGTTTGATCTTGATTTCTTGCAATAGACCAGTAAATAATAAATATTACCAGATTTATAATGATATTCCGCTTATGAACTCCCATTTTTCTGGAGATGTTCCTAAACCATAGCATGTTCTTTGGTGGGACCTTCCACTGTTAGTTCGCCTAGACAGATCTAACTGCTGGCAAAAGCTCAGGTGACTACATCATTTGTCATATACATTGTCTGCATAGATACAGACTAAGGGGAGTATGCAAGAACCCTCAATCCAGTGCATTCACAAGACAGAGATGGTTCGAGGCCGTTTCACTGTCTTTTATTTAAATGTCCATTTGTAACACATGGATGTCAGGGGTGGGGCCAGCAGTAAGACCCTCCTCCTCCATATGCATGTAGAATCCCTGATATGTGAATGATACATGGCGTTATAGCCCAGGTGTAAGGAACCTTTGACCTTTCGGATGTTGCTGAATTCCAGCTCCCATCAGGCCCAGCAAGCATGGCCAATGTACAGGGATGATGAGACTTATAGTTCAACAACATCTAGAGGGCCAAAGGTTCCTCATACCTGTTATAGCCTCACTTCAGCTCTCGGCTGTTCCTGGAATCTCCACTGTAGTCTAAGAGGGACTGAAAGAAGCCCAAGGTAAATAGCATTCCTACAGGAAAATAATTGCCAGGCCATTTCCCCATCAGTTGCTTAGAACACCTGGTTTATTTATTTAAAGCAATTATATGTTGTCTCACCTATATTTTAGGCAGCTTACACAGATAAATTACAAACTAAAAACAGCAATATTAGGTAATCAGTTAAACCGAGTACCAGTCCAAACATGTAAAACTCAGGATTCAATAAGCCACAGATTCCTTTGGTATCTATAGCAAACCCGGTGGATGAGTCCTTTTGCTCAATTTCATATGGGCTGTAAAAAGGAATGGGCTTTATTTTTATTTATTTTAATATTTGGAAGCAAAGAAAAATGATGCTGTATTTCTAGGAGATCATTCCAAAGACAGCTACTGAAAATGTCCTGCTGTTCACAGCCACTATTCCAACTTCTCTGGATGGACTCAGAGCTTTCCTTCACGCCTCCACCCCTATGTTGTGGGAACTGCTTTCTTGCTGCCTTCTAGGGCTTTATTAGGAAACATTAATAAGGGGGGGGCTCATATGCCATCATTAGCCTGCTATGCTTACTTAAGAGAAGGCTGTTATATACTGAGGACTGTGTGTGTTGGCACTGTTCCATTTTTTAAGAAACAGGAGCATTACCATTTCCTCAGTGCCAAAATAGCTACAGTTTTACTTCTCCCAAGATGATGCTCAGATTTGGAATAAAGAACTCTTGAGGTCTTTAAGTTTAATAAAAGTGATATGAAACAAAAAGGTCAGGAATTATGTTATCCATGCAGCCTTGTATTGATTCCAGCTTTTAGAAATAAACAATAATAGAATTTATTAAAGATTTAATAAAGCACTGGCTATCAACAGATTTATGCCTATCTACAAAAGGGGACTGGGAATTCACTGCTGAGGCTAAATAAGTAATCATATCTAGCAAGTGGGAGCTGCAACAAAATGTTGCAGTGTGAAGCATTCCTTGTTCAGGATTGTAGCAAATCCATTCTATTCCCTGTTCACATCCAGTTGTTTTTTTCTCCCCCAAGAATCCATGAACATTCCCTGCTCAGTCCTTAGTGGATTATGTAAGGGCTCATTTTTAACCTGAGCAAAATATTCCAAATATGCCTTGAATTTCACTTTAGGCAAATTTTGGTGGTAATTCTATGCAACAGCTTCATGTCATTATTTGTACTATTTCCTCTCATTCATGGTCATGTCTGCCAACTGGTTAAACTTTTTTGTTTTCTCATTTGATCATGTTGGGAAGATGTCAACATTTCTGTAGTTCATTAGCAAGGAATGCAAATTTGGCAGATATAGATGTAATTCTAGACCTCCAATTATGGCCTTCATGATGCAAGTTGCAGTGAGTATACATGGTTGCAATTGGACTGATTGTCTGACTTTTTATAGCTGTGCCAGCATGTGTGCTTCTCTGGAATATAATAAATATATTTAAGAGACAGCACAAATGTTATACATTAATAAGGAAAAGGATGAAAGGATGGCACTGAGAGATGTTTGAAGTTATTAATATTATCTCTACCTTATTATTTTCTCTACAGATCTTCATATCAAATTCTAGTGAGTGGACAACACAGACTGTAATATTGTTTTTGCAAAAACTGGAAACCTTTCAAGTTTCTAAACAGTATTTTTGCCCCAAGCAGAATAGTTGCAAATGAACTGTGCAATGAGCTCTACATGCATTCAGATTATAAAGGATAGGATCTTTTCAAAAGCCTTTACACTGTTTCCCCTGTAGATACAGTCAGTCTGTACATTTACTTCATAGGAAATGCACCCATATATGTGTGCATATTTGCAATTAATCACACGTCTAAGCAGTCTCTGTCGCATATATATGGAGTTCCCACAAGACGCATATTAATAACACTTTTACCCTCAAAAGTGAACTGTATTTATACATATATTTATATGCATATATCCATATGTAGATTTGGTTAGGCCCTGATTTGAGGCTTTGGAAACAACTTGCCTTGGTCCAAAGCTCTTTGTAGACAGTCTGATCTGGCTTGGAGTCTGAGTCCTCTTCATCCCCCACCCATTTGCTATTGGGAAATCATAAAATGGCTATAACTGTTGGTCCTTTTGACCAAATTGGATAAATGTTTCAGGTCTAGTAGCCCCTGCAGAGTGGCTAAAGCATGCCAAATTACACTGAAATAGGCCCATGGAATTTTGACCTGAACACTTCATAGTTTCATTTATTATTGTTGCTATTTAAAAAAGAAAGCAGCTACAAAATGTTTACTTTGGGCAGGATGAATGGATGAAATGTACAGGGCAGACCTGTCCCTTCCGAAGGCGTGAATCTTGCCAAATTTCAGAAGAATAGCTGCAGTAGTTATCGTCCAAGGGAAATAATTACAATTTGCGATGAGTTAAAAAGAAATCACTTCATCTTTCCCATTTTGTTTTGTTTTGTTTTTGGTGGAAAATTTGTTTGAAAATTGCAGACATGACAGAGGCATCCCTCAACAGGAAAAAAAATTGTCAAATTGCAGACAAATAGGTCCAGGGACATTTGTACTAGGGACCTTTAAAGTTATTTAATTAATTAAACATTTACCAACTGGCACTCAAAAAGTATCTAAGTGGTGTACAGCATCAGTATAAAAATTGTTTCAATTCAATAAAATACAGTACACAGTATAGTAATCAGTAACATGGTTGGACTTAACAGTGGCAAGCATATGCTTAGATACATAGATATATATTTTAATTGGTGGTGAAAATTCAACACTATAAGTTCCTGCCAAATTCTACAAGAGATACTATTCCACAATGCTGGTGCCACCATGGAGAAGGCCTCTGTTTGGCTCCAGTTTTTTGGTGCTGACACAGCATGATACTTGAGACTTTCCGGTAGGGATGGAAGAATCTGTCAGTTTTGGTTCTCTCACTTCCTCATTTTTGTAAACTTAAATTCACTTCTCCACATTTTCTGCAGCAATTTGTGGTTTGTTTTTTAAAAAAATTCTCATGAAAATTGTCCAGCATCTTAGTGAAAATTTCTCATAATAAATACATTTTTAAATGCAAATACACACATTTTGCAAGCAATTTATCATAATATAATGCATTTTTGTATGTTATTTTCACCAATATGTTCATTTTTTCCACACTTTCTCTGAATATATGCATTTTTGTAAACATTGTTTGGCCAAAGAACTGCATCACAAAATTGGGATAAATGCAAATTTCGAAGGATGGCTGTGTTTCAGTTCTCATTTGTTTTGCAAAGTGTGAATTTGATAAATTCAGCTTTAAATGCAAACTGAATCAAATTTCTCCCCCATCCTACCTTCCAGGCAATGTCCCAGAACAGGGATGGGCAATACAATTATTCCCTCAGTCAGCGGGCAAGGCAGATTGGATGAGAGTGGGTTGCTCTGTCTGCTCCTGGTTGCTGTAGGTACCTTCTGCTTTCCTGCCACCTGACCTACAGATCCATTTGCCCTTTGCTACTTCCTGTTTTTGCCTCTTATGTTTGACTTCTTATCTTGTATGGAGACACACTATCTCTCACACACACACATTATAATGGTTTATTTTGTTCATGTTATACTTTAAATGTATCATAATGAACATAAACCAGACTTCTCCAGTCTGGTGCCCTGCAGATGTTTTGGATCACAACTCCCATCATCTGTGACCATTGGTCAAGTTGGTAGACAGTGATGGGAGTTGGTCCAAAACATTTTGAGGGCACCAAGTTGGGGAAAGTTGGCATAAGCGGTAATAAGAAGAAAGCAAGTTTTGCATGTTGACAGACTTCCTGTTCAATCCTCCATATTTCAATTTTAAAAACAACTGAGATAACAAGGCAAAGAGAATCCACTGCATGGGATCTAGCACCTTATTTGCCTACCAGCACAGACAACAGTAGGACCATTGATATACCATTGGTTCAGCTTAGTATAAGGCAGGAAATGTTGTGTATCATAATTTGCAAATAACATGGACTCCAACTCCCATCAGGTCCAGTCAGCATGACCAATGGTTACAGATGGTGGGAGGTGTAGGCTAACAAACTTGAGAAAATGAAAGGTTCCCCAGCCCTTGTTTATAATGTTAATTTACTATGGCCACCTGAATAGTAAATTTCCTTGTGGTTTTGTTCTGTTTTGTTTTGATTCCCAGTGTGATTTTAAAAACACACACACACAAAAAACCCAGTGCAAATATTTTCTTTGGGTAAAATCAGGTTTGGCTTCACTTTTGTAAATCATACTCCTCTCTAATTTAACTATCAATGGTATGCACAGGCTGATTACTGTCTTCTTCTTTCCATTCATATTTATTTAACCCATGAAATAATATTTCAAAACATCCACAGAGACATGTTATTTACCAATGCAAATGAAAGCAGGTGTAGGAGGCACTTAGAGGTAGTACACCTGGATTCCACAGTTTACCACACTTTTTTTGGAAGAAAAGTACATTCCTGACTAGGAACACAAATAGCAGCCTCTTTCTTTGACTTATTGTTAAACTAATGAAAAAAGCAACAACGTATTGCTTCCCCACCCCCCAATGGAAATTATACAGCTGAGCTCCAGTCCAACAAGTGTGATTCATGGACATAAACAAGATTCCAAATGCTGTGGGAAAAGATAATTCTTCTGGTTGCAGCCCATGCAAAAAAAGAGTGATTTACTAATAGACAAAAAACCTTGCAGTTTAAGAACGTACCTATAGCCAAGAAATATTTCTATCAAACTTTTAAAAGCAGATAAATTGGGTGGCTATAGTGAATGCACCAAGGGAATGGGAGAGCTGACCTCCACTCTGAGATATTGAGCTGCCCTACAAATGTTTTAAAATGTAAACACAATTTGGGTTGGTCTTTCACAGTCCAATCCACTTCCTGTGTAGCTTGGAACAATTTGGTAACATGTGCTTCTGAGCATATGGTGAGTGGTGACAACACCCAACAGCTGTTAACCTGGTTTTTAGAACATTGGCAGTTGGTTCTTACTGAGGAAGCCAAGCACTGACATAGACTCCAATGTTCATTTTCTCAAATTGATTAAAAATCAGCCATGCATTTTTTAAACTTTTAAACTGTGGAAGATGAAGATCAGAATGTGGAGCAATGACAGTTATAGGATTACAGGTACTCTGTGAAGATGTCTGATTTTTAATTAATTTCAACAAATCATGAGACCACTGACAGAAAAAAAAGTCCACCAGGCTCATGTTTTAGACTTTATAAACTGTGGATTCTTTCTAGGGTTGCCATATCTCCAGTTTTCATCCAGAGACTCTGGGTTTTTTGGATCCTCTCTGGGTGTCCGGTTGAGTCACCCCATCTCTGGATGCTCAGCTTTCATTTTTTTTAAAAAAAAATTAAGTTTCTAGGTGGTCTGGTTAAAGATATATACACGAAAAGGTCAGCCACCCCCCTGCAACTTCTGTTAAATGAGCTCATAGTAGGCTGTTCTAATCCTCCCCTTTCAGGTTTGTTTTGTAGCCAATAAGTGAAGGCAGAGACAAGGGATTTGTTAACTTCCAGGCTATAGCTAGAACCCACTGCAAGTTCAGGAGACTGTTGTCTTTTCCTGGTTGTCTGAAAATCTCATAAATTGAGTAAGTGTATTGCTTTCAGCAGTAGCAAAAGTCCCTTTCTCTGTGTATACAGGTCAGGAGATGTAGATAAAAAAGGAACAGCAGAATCTTGGTAGGTAATTGTTTGCTGTAAACAATTTCAGTTATGATTATAATACAAGTGCACATGCAGGATTTTTAAAATTAGTTGCAAAAGTAGCATATTATACATTTTATCTTTCAAATAATTTTTGAACAGAAATTTAAAATAAATGAACATGCAGCTTACAATGCCATTACAATGTATTATATTTTTTCTAATTACAAGGAGTCAAACAAGTTCAACTTTTCCTGGGCAGTTTATCTGTCTAATTCATAGCCTTTTTTTGAAAACCTTCCCAATATGAAGCTTTAATCCCATACTTGCTTTTCTGGTAGAGTAGAGCTGCAAAGCTAATCCCACATACCGGGAATAAACCCCATTGAATTCAGGAGGACTTACTTTTGCATAGATATGGTTAGGATTGTGCTGTAAATCAGTGGAACTTTGAGTGAACAAAGAAAAGAATCTTTCTCTCTCCCTCCAATCCGATTTTTTTTTTAAGTAGCTATGCAAGGCTTACTTAGGTGTCATTGCTTTTATTTGGCAGGAAACTAATACTTATTTTTTTAAAAAAATGTTCTGCAATGGCCAACTGGTTTTGACAATAAACTATTATATGGGGTGTATGTATTTTTACATCTCCAGTGTGTGTATATATGTAATCTTTCCAACAACCTTGTGATGTAGGGTTGGAAACCAAGCCAGCTTCCAACAAGAAATAAATCCCTTTAAATCCAATAACCATAAAACAAGTATGGGACAGTTACAAAACAGCTTAAACTGGCATGATACTGAATTTTGGGTTGGGTGAGTGAAGTTCCTTATCATGTGAGGTTATAGTCCTGTGCATGGCTCCCTGTCTGAGTAAGCCCCATAGAATACATTGGGGCTTGCGCAGAGCTTGGAAGTAATTCGTTATTTTCACGTTAGGTTGGACGTTACTTGGGGGTGGGAACAAGGGGAAGTCAGCTCCTGGCTGTGATTGGTTAACACAAGACATGTGCCTCACACTGATTGGACCTCTGCACAGACTCTCTCTTCCCTCGTGATCTGTGTTAGGAGGCACGAGGGAAGAGGTGAATAGGCAGGGCCTGCTAGAGTCTGAGAGGAAAAAATGGACGCCGGAGGAAAAAGCCAGGGCAAGGACAACGGAGGAGAAGGCAGCAGCAGAATGGCGAAGAGCTGTGGAGGTGAGTGACGATGATTTGTGTGTGTGTGTGTGTGTATGTGTGTGCCCCCCGTGGCCCCTTCCACCCCATGGCATTTTTGCCCCCCCGCCTCCCCTCGGCCCCTTCTGCCCCTCCCACTGCCTCTCCTTGCCTTGCTGCTGCCCCCCCATCAATCACAAGGCACTTCTGAAACTTCGGCCTACTCAGAGCTTGGAAAAGTTACTTTTTTGAACTACAACTCCCATCAGCCCTAGGCAACATGGCCACTGGATTAGGCTGATGGGAGCTGTAGTTCAAAAAAGTAACTTTTCCAAGCTCTGGCCTACTTCTCTTCCTCCCCCCACTTTTTGAACTCTCCCCCTTGTTTCTATGCATACGTGTGTGCTGTATTTATCCAGGCAGAGCACTCTTGCCTTTTAAAATGCCGGCTAGCTTTTTATTGTATATTTATTTGAACTCCATCTTTCTTTTTATTTGTATTTTTGTCCTGTTTAATCACAAGACTGAATTGTATGTGGGACAAAAACTGTCTCAATAATAATAATAATAATAATAATAATAATAAAAATAAAAAATCATTAGGCATATAATAAATGGCTTAAGGCTGATTTTTTTGTTCTTGGCAGAGATGAGGTGAGAAGTAGGGTCCTTGCAGCTCCTCCTCTCAGTCCCCCAGCTCTCAAACTCATGTTCTGTGAGAAAGAGAGAGATTCTGTGAGAAAGAGAGAGAGAGACTATTGACAATCTCTGCTAATATCTATACAAATGTACATAACATGCATCACCTGAACTCACATGATCTAGAGTTACCTTAAATCTTGCAAGATTTGCAAATGAGAAGCAATAGGTTTTATATTAGTTCTGATTGTCTATTGGGCTATCATAGGTTATATGTTTTTTTCATTTTCTATGGCAAAAACTCCAACTTCAGTGGAATTTATGTGATGTGTTCTAATCATTTGAATTTGGCTAATCAATGCTTTATTCTTTCATCAGAACTTAAGCAGTAGTACTAAAATATTAATAAAAAAGAAAAGGGAAAGAAAAAATACTTTACATACATCATTCGGATGTATTGTTAATTATAGATATAGATATAAAAGATAAACGGCATTTTGTCAAAAGTATTTTTGTCTACATTTTATACCTCATCCTTGGTTTTCCAAGCTTGGCATGGAATGCTTCTCATACAGAATTAATTTGAAATGCTGCATATTTGTTATCATAATCATCATATTCAAAATAAAAAATATATGTACCGCCTTCAAGTTGATTCTGACTTATGGTGACCCTATGAATAGGGTTTTCATGAGGCTGAGAGGCAGTGACTGGCCCAAGGTCACCCAGTGAGCTTCATGGCTATGTGGGGATTTGAACCCTAGTCTCATTTTGTTCTCACAACAACCCTGTGAGATAGTAGGTTAGACTGGCCCAGGCAGGGTTATTCAGTGAGCAAAAATGATGCAAATAGGATCTCTTTTAATTGTGCTATCGACCTGCTTACTTCCACTCTGACTGGGGGATCTTGCAGCATGGGGAAAAGATGGGGCACATCACAGCTGAAGTTCACCCATATAGGAGCATTATCTCTTGTTTATTACAGAGACGCCTGTTGCAGGTTTTGCTGCTGAGAGCAGCAGTCAGTTAGTGCGGCCACTTGAGTCACAGCTTGTTGATCCTGAGGAGGCAAAACTAGAAAGTGAGGTTCAGAAAGGAGGCCCTGTGCATGAGGAGGAGGAGGGCATGAAGCAGTGCCAGTTGCCCACAGCCACATCTGCAGAACAGCAAGTACCATGGTTTGGCTTTGAGAAAGCTTGTACATTTGTGAGCCAGAGTGGGAAAAATGTTGTTGTACGATGCAATTACTGCCTTCCAAGGATCAAAAATCTGAGATCAGCTGTTTCCTCCTCATCCAATGTGAAGAAACATTTTGAGGTAAGCCTTTGTCATGCTGGTCCTCAAAGAGTGTCCATTGTCTATTTATGTTTAAATTGTAAAGTTCCTCTTCCATTTTTTCTTGGATTCATGCTTTGTTCTTCTTCCTCAGAGGGCACACCCTGAGAAGCTGAGAGCAATTGAAGAAGCAATAAAGGCAAGGAGACGTGCCTTCCTGAACCAATGCATGACACCCCTCCTCCCAAAATGCTGAAGCAGCAGCAGAGGACCCTTGAGAGGTGGGGATCTGGCAGAGAGCAATCTTGACATGAGAATCATTGATTTCATTGTAGAGGAGACATTACCACTTCAGACTGTGGACAAACCATCATTCATTAATCTGGTTCGTATTGGACTCCCCAAAGATCTCACCATCATATGTGCCAAGACTCTGAGAGACAGAATTGAGAAGAGAGCATGCCACATGAGAGAAACTCTTGCAAACCGAATGGGTGCTGTGGCATATATAGCAACCACTGCAGATTGTTGGACCAATGGCAAGAAGAGTTCCTTTGGGGTAACAGCCCACTGGATCAACCCAACTACCCTGAAACGTGAGGTCGGGGCCTTGGCTTGTAAGCATCTGAAGGGGCGCCATACATACGATGTCCTTTCAAAAGCACTGCATGATGTACATGTGCAGTACAGGATCCACAACAAAGTTATGTGCACTACTACAGACAATGGCTCCAACTTTGTGAAAGCGTTCAGAGTTTTCATGGCCAAAGAATCAGTGGAAGCTGCAGGCACCAGTGACGATGATGGTGATAACCAGGAGGAGGAGGAGGCTGAGGTGGAGTTTGTGCCTATCTGTGAGATCCTGGACACAGGATCTGAGGCAGAGGAAGAAGCTGCAGACTCAGGAGAGGATTTTGTTTTACCACCACACCAGAGATGTGCTAGCCACACCCTCAACCTTGTGGCAACACAAGACATAGAGGCCATGCTTTCTGACTCCTCCAAAAGTAGTCTTCTTGGTCCTTTCAAGAAACAGTTTCGTTCCTTGATGGGAAAGTGCAGCAAGTTGTGGTCCAAGCAGAACCAGTCAGCACAGATTGCTGAGTATATCCATGCACAATATGGTGTGTATCTGAAGGTACTGAATAAGACCAGGTGGAATTCCACCTTTGACGCGTTGAAGCAACTACATGAGCTCCTGTCAACTGTGCCACTAAAAATGCATGCCATAATGGACCGCTGCTCCTTGTCCAGGATCACAGCTGCTGAGATTGAAGTGGTACAGGAATACACAGAGATTATGGAGCCACTAGCCCAGTCCCTAGATATCCTGCAACGGGAGAATGGCATGTTCATGGGGTATTTGCTACCAACGCTCTGCAATCTGGACCGCAAGTTAGAAGGACTGGAAAACAAACCTGAGAGGTACACATACTGTTTTCAGCTGCTGAGAGGTGTGTGCGAAGCCCTAAGAAAGCGGTTTGCAGCTATCTGGGAGGACAAGAGGCTTCTTCTGGCAGCCTGCCTACACCCTCGCTTCAAACTAGATTGGCTGGAATCGTGTCAGGCCACCACCCATACCAACAAGTAAGAACATTAGGGAAGCCCTTTGGGTGGATTACTCCAAGGGAAATGTTGTCTCAAGGGAGGCATCAGGGGGCTTACGGTGGTAGGCAGGGGCTGGGCCTTTTCTTCCTGGGGCTCCTCATCACAACCTTGGGTTGCTGCAGGTAATCCTTAAGGGTCTGCTGTGCTGCCCCATGAGTGTGGTGACTTGGTCACCTTTCTACCTTCCATGTCATCATCCACAGGCTCAGGCTGGACCCTGAACCAGGGGACATGACAAGCATCAGGAAATGAAGAGCAGATGATGGTTTCCTAACATATATGTGTTAACATATCCTCTCTCTTTCTTAGATACACAATGGAAGCCTTGTTGAAAGCTGAAATAAAGATGGGTGTACTTAATGAGGACAGTGATCAGATAAAGACCAGGAAGGAGATGACTTAGAAGATGGCTTCTTTAACTTTCTGCCCCAGGGCAAGAAGTCAGCAGTGGACACTGCTGAGGAGGAACTGGTGAGGTACCTGAGGTCTCCCAGCAGGGAAGTGTCATCACTCCATGGCTTTCCACGTGTGCTGCGGTGTTTTTTGCAGCACAACACAGGCATGCCTTCAAGCGCCGCAGTAGAACGCCTGTTCAGTACTGGTGGCAACGTAATGACTGTAAAAAGACATTCCTTGTCTGACATGCTCTTTGAGCATCTTGTTCTTTTGAGACATAACAGAAACATATTATAAAAGCATTTCAAGTGTAAAATTTGATTTCAAGAGTTGGGGTATCTTCATTGCTTGGGGGGATGTGAGATTCTGTTATGCCATTATGTTAATCTTAAGGATAAAATTTTTTATTCTACTACCCCCTGTGTGTGTGTGTTTATTTTTAATATTGTTTTAGGCTTCTTAGATGTGCAGCAGCCAAGGCCAGCACCTTGTAGGAGTTTTTTAAAAAAAAGTAACTGAAATGTAATTGTAGTGATTACTTTTGAGAAAAAGCAAAGTAATCAGTTACTTTCAGAGCAATTGTAATTGTAACGGTAATTACTACTTTTTTGGGCCAAGTAATTGTAACTGTAATTTATTACTTTTTAAAAGTAATCTTCCAAGCTCTGGGCTTGCGTCTGAGTAAACATGTATAGGACTGCACTATAAATATCTTTATAGGTTGTGTAAATAATAAACATCTTTGACAGTCATGCTTATATAAATATTTCTTCATATTATGTCCTGATAAGTATCCGATTTCACCCTATGGTTGTATATCATTATTTCCTCTACATTTTACATATGCCCTTCTTCCTTGGGGTGGTCATGGTACCCCCTGTTGTTTTCACCCTGAGGGGCAGATTAAGCTCAGTAATGGTGAGTAGCCCATGGTCACCCAGTAAACTTTGTAGCTGATTTCCATTTAAAGAAATTAATTAAAATGATTAACATGCAGGCAATGTTTTTATTTTTATTATTTTTATTATTTTACTACTACTACTACTACTACTATGATGTATGTATTTTATCCTATTCTGTTTACCACCCTGAGAGCTACTTGCTATGGGCGGTATATAAATGTAACAAAATAAATAAAATAAATAAATAAATAAATACTACTAGATTTATAGCCCACCCTTCCTCCCAGTAGGAGCCCAGGCTGGCAAACAAAAGCATTAAAATACTTTAAAACATCATAAAAACCATATTAAACCAAAATATCTTTAAAAACATTTTTAAAGAAGCTTTAAAATATCTTTTTTTTAAAAAAAGGTTTAAAAACATATTAAAAAGCAATTCCAACACAGACACAGTCTGGGATAAGGTCTCTACTTAAAAGGCTTGTTGAAAGAGGAAGATCTTCAGTAGGTGCCAAAAAGATAATAGCGATGGCGCCTGTCTAATATTTAAGGGGAGGGAATTCCAAGGAGTAGGTGCCACCACACTAAAGGTTCATTTCCTATGTTGTGCAGAACTGACCTCCTGATAAGATGGCATCTGCAGGAGACCCCCACCTACAGAGCACAGTGATTGACTGAATATATAAGGGATAAGACGGTCTTTCAGGGATCCTGGTCCCAAGCTGTATAGGGCTTTGTAGACCAAAACTAGAACCTCAAACTTAGCTGGGTAGCTAATAGGTAGCCAGTGCAGCAGGATGACATGTTGCCGATACCCTGCCCCAGTGAGCAGTCTTGCCGCCGCATTTTGCACCAGCTGCAGCTTCCAGACCAACCTCAAGGGTAGGATCACATAGAGTAATCCAATCTGATGGTTACCAGTGCATGGACAACAGTGGTCAGGCTATCCCGGACCAAAAACAGCTGCAGCTGTCTTACCAGCTGAAGCTGGTAAAAGGCGCTCCTAGCCACAGAGGTCACCTGGGACATGAGCGACAAAGATGGATCCAGGAGCATCCCCAGACTTCAGACCTGCTCTTTCAGAAGGAGTACAACCCCATCCAAAGCAGGCAACTAACCAATTATCCGAACTCGGGAACCACCAACCCACAGTGTCCCCATCTTGCTGCGATTCAGACTCAGTTGATTGGCCCTCATCCAGCCCACCACCGAGTCCAGGCAACGGTCCAGAGTTGCACGGCCTCTCAAAGTTCAGATACTACAGAGAAATAGAGCTGGGTATCGTCAGCATACTGTTGACTCCTCACCCCAAATCTCCTAATGACTGCTCCCAAGAGTTTCATATAGATGTTAAACAGCATGGGGGACAAGATGATACAGCACAACTGCCAGGGGGCCAAAAGACAATCACCCAATGGTATTCTCTGAAAATGACGCTGCAGATAGGATCAGAATCACTGTAAAACAATGTCTCCAATACCCATCTCATGGGCCAGAGGGATATCATGGTCAATGGTATCAAAAGCTGCTGAGAGATCAAGTAAGAATAACAGTGTCACACTCCCCCTATCTCTCTCCTGATAAAGGTCATCCATCAGGGCAACCAAGACCAATTCAGTCCCATAACCAGGCCTGAACCCAGATTGGAATGGGTCAAGATAATCTGTTTCATCCAAGAGTACTTGCAATCGCTGCGCCTCAAACCTCTCAATCACCTTGCCTGAAAAGGGAGTATATGAGACTGGGTGGTAGTTGTCACAAAACAATTTGTCCAGGATGGGCTGTTTCGGGAGAGATGTGATCACTGTCTGTTTCAGAGCAGCTGGAACCACTCCCTCCCTCCATGATGCATTTACCACACCCTGGATCCACTCAGTTAATCCCCCTCAGCAAGCTTTAATAAACCAAGAAGGGCAAGGTTCAAGAGGACATGTTGATGGCGCCATCATCACAAGCACCTTGTCCATGCCATCAGGCCACATCAAATGAAACTATTCCCATGAAGTTGCAGCAGACGTTGCACTGGACACCTCACTACAGTGACTACAGTGCGGACTGCAGTAGATGTGGATGGGGTATCAAGATTGGTATGGATGCGAGCAACTTTACCCTCAAAGTGCCTTGCAAGCAATTCACAGCGGGCATCCGGAGGGCCTAAACATCCATTTCCTGGAGCTAATGTCATCAGACTCCTAACAATACAGAAAAGCTCCACTTGATGCCGCCCAGCGGAGCTTTTTAGGGTGGTACGAGGGCTCTTACATTCTGGCCGTCATGATACTAAGGAAACATCGGAAGCTCGCTGCAACGAATTTGTGGAGCACTTCCAGGATAAGATTGCATGCATCCGTCGGGACTTAGACTCTGATGTTATGACAGATGTTATGACAGAGTGTGGCCTTGTCCTTTATTATTGGATGAATTTCAGTTGGTGCAGCTCGAGGAAGTGGACAAGTGCTTGGAATGGTGCAGGCGACCACCTCTGCTCTGGACCCTTGCCCATCTTGGCTGGTGAAGACTGGCAGGACTGTAACCGCCGGCTGGGCCAAGGAGGTAATAAATGCCTCCTTGAGAGAGGGAGTAGTCCCTGGCAGTCTCAAGGAGGCAGTAATAAGACCTCTTTTAAAGAAACCTTCTTTGGACCCAGATGTTTTGAACAACTATAGACCGGTGGCGAATGTCCCTTTTTGGGGCAAGGTTTTGGAGCGGGTGGTCGCTGGCCAGCTCCAGGCGCTCTTGGATGAGACCGATTATCTGGATCCATTTCAATCCGGTTTTAGGTCCGGTTTTGGCACTGAAACAGCCTTGGTCGCCCTGTATGATGACCTTTGTCGGGAGAGGGACAGGGGGAGTGTGACTCTGTTGATTCTCCTTGATCTCTCAGCTGCTTTTGATACCATCGACCATGGTATCCTTCTGGGGAGGCTCGCGGAGTTGGGAGTTGGGGGCACTGCTTGGCAGTGGCTCTGCTCCTACTTAGTGGATCGTCACCAGAAGGTAGTGCTTGGGGAACATCGCTCGACACCCTGGACTCTCCATTGTGGAGTCCCTCAGGGGTCAGTTTTGTCCCCCATGCTCTTTAACATCTACATGCAGCCTCTGGGTGCAGTCATCAGGAGTTTTGGAGTGCGTTGCCATCAGTACGCTGATGACACGCAGCTCTACTTCTCCTTTTCACCTTCTTCAGGTGAGGCTGTTGATGTGCTGAACCGTTGCCTGACCGTGATAATGGACTGGATGAGAGCTAATAAACTGAAACTCAATCCAGACAAGACTGAGACACTGTTGGTGAGCTCTTTCCCTGCTCAGATGGTGGATGTTTATCCTGTTCTAGATGAGGTTACACTCCCCTTGAAGAAACAGGTTCGTAGTTTGGGGGTCCTTTTTGACCCTCCCTTGTCGCTCGAGGCTCAAGTGGCCTCGGTGGCACGGAATGCATTTTACCACCTTCGCTTAGTCGCCCAACTACGCCCCTATCTGGACAGTGATGATCTCGCCTCTGTTGTCCACGCTCTGGTAACTTCTAGATTGGATTACTGTAATGCGCTCTACGTAGGGCTGCCCTTGAAGACTGTTCGGAAACTACAGCTAGTGCAAAATGCGGCAGCCAGGCTGTTGACAAGGACCAATCGGTCTGCGCATATAACACCTGTCCTGGCTCGCTTGCACTGGCTACCCATTTGTTTCCTAGCTAGATTCAAGGTGCTGGTGTTGACCTATAAAGCCTTACACGGTGTGGGACCGCAATACCTTATGGAACGCCTCTCCCGCTATGAACCAACCCGCTCACTTCGTTCAGTATCTAAGGCCCTCCTCCGGGTACCAACTCACCAGGATGCCCGGAGGACTGTTACTAGAACTAGGGCCTTTTCTGTGGTGGCCCCCGAATTATGGAACAGCTTACCGGAGGAAATACGCCTGGCGCCTATGGTTCTTTCTTTTAGGCGCCAGGTTAAGACCTGGCTGTACTCCCAGGCATTTTAATGTTCAATGTTTTATGTTTAATGTTTTAGTTTAATGTGTTCCTTTCTGTTACTGATTTTATTCTATATTGTATTTTAATCTCGTTTTGTACACCGCCTAGAGAGCTATTAGCTATGGGCGGTCTAGAAATGAAAATAAATAAATAAATAAATAAATACTTGAGGATGCGATGGTGGCAGAGAAGTGGGCCTTCTTTGCTGCCCTCACCACCACACAGTAGCCACAGTTATGATGTTTTACTCATGCCCGATCAGCCTCATAGCATGTCTTTCACCACATGTGCTCTAGCTGTCATCCAGCCTGTTTCATTGCCCTTAACTCACTGGTGTACTAAGTTGCAAATCAGGCTCCATAATGCTAGAGAGGGCACTTGGGGAAAACTGTGTCAAGAGCCCAATGTGCCTTGCTGTTCCACAGCATGACAAGGGATTCAACAGGGTCACCTGCTCTATGTACTGGGAACTCCCTTGGGGGATTCAGCAATCCAGTGGATTCCGTAGTCTCCAGGGGTGGACCATCTTAATCTGTCCATCACCCCTGCAGGGGAGGATCAGACCCATAAGTCTAAACTTCACCCAGAAGTTGTCTGACCATGATAATGGGGTGACATCCACCCTCCTATCTCCAGATGATCCCTTCCTCCATCTAGAACAAAAACCAAATTGAGGGTGTGCCCTGCCCTATGAGTCAGGCCACTGACAACTTGAGACAGCCCCATGGTCATCATGGAGGCCATGAAGTCCCAAGTTGGAACACTAAGGGCAGCCTCAGTATGGACATTGAAATCACCCAGGACAATTGCTCTGGCTCCTCCAATACCACTGCTGAGATGGCCTCCACCAGCTGTGTCAGAGAAGCTGCCAGGCAGCAGGGTGCATGGTACACCAGTAGCAATCCTACTTTACTGTCTCCTTGGCCTGACACCAGGTGCAGACCCTCACAGCCAGCTCCGACACAGAGGTGAAAGTTCTGTAGACCATAGCAACGCCTCTCCCCCATCTCTGTAGCCTGTGCTGGTGTTGCAGCGAATATCCAGGTGGGCAAAGGTGGGTCAGATCAACTCCTCCTAGGTCACCCACCCAGGTCTCGGTAATGCACACCAAATCGGCACCTTCATCCATGATTTGATCATGGATGAGTGTGACCTTAATGTGTACCAATCTGGCATTAAACAACAACGCACACAGGCCAGTAGACACAGCTGATGAGCAATGAGGAACCCATGAATGGGAGGAGTGGGAGCGAGGAACACGGCATAGATAGCCTTGCTCTCCTCATCTATGGTAGTTCACCACCTCCACCCAAGTTCCTCCTTACTGAGACTCCTCCTAAGCACCTGATATGGACATAGCAAGAGGCCACCAATAAAACCTATTTGAACCAGTTATCCCAGTAGGCCTCTGAGAGAATTGGGAACACTCAGATCCACTCAATATCTTTCACACAGGGCACATCTACCCACCTGCTATCTCACACCCAGGGTGGGCCAGCCTTCTGCCAGTTGCAGACTTCACTCTGAAGGCATCTGGTGACTTTTCCCTATCATTCAGTTCACTGCACAGGCTCTCACCCTGTGTAGGAATTATACATGTGCCAAACGCCCTCCCTACTGCCAAACTCCTCTAGATTGGTTTAAAAAATAAAATAAAATAGAAGGGGGTAGTGCCCTCACCCTCAGGACTCCCTAAGGGGCTCCCCAAGGGCAGCCAGACTTTTATGCCCCCCGACCCAGCCAGGAGCTGATGCAAGGGGATGCAAGATTTACTGCAGCCTCTCTCTGGAGCCAGGCTCAGGCAGGGGGTCCCAATCCTTGAAGAACTTGCCAGGAATTTCAGCTGTCTCCAGAGACAGCAGCCCAGAGAAGCGAGCAGCCAAGTACCCAGATGCTCAGGTACTAACTCCCAGGGCAGGTCTTCTTCAGTCCCCCAGTGCTATAGCTGTTTATGAAGTAGATCCACAGAATACATTTAAAGCACATCCAACTTGCATTTAAAGTACATGACTTCCCCTAAAGAATCCTGGGAAATGTAGTTTCCCCTCATAGTTATACTTCTCACCATCTTTAACAAACTACAGTTTCCATGATTCTGTGGTCGGATTCATGTGCTTCAAATGTGTGTTGAATGTGCTTTAGATGAATGGTGTGGATCTGCCCTAGGTATGCTGTGCATTTATTAGTGAACTGAAAAGAACAATTTTAAAAGATACTTTTTTTAAACAGGGGAAGGTCTGTAACTCAGTGGGAGGGCACATGCTTTGCATGCAAAGGTCCAAAATCCAATTTCTGGAAAAGGCTATGGAGAGCCAATGCTAGTCCATGTGATCAGTACTGAGCTAGTTGGTACCAAATGGCAGATTCCTTTGTTCCTAAAACAGGAAAGAGACCCAAGGGCCACAATGACTCAAAACTTTATCTACCTCATTTAAAACATTTATAATTAAATATTAAATAAATAAATATTAGACAGGCACCATCTCTCTTATCTTTTTGGCCCTTATTGAAGGGCTTCCTCTTTTAACAAGCCTTTTAAGTTGAGACCTTGTCCCAGTCTGCGTCTGTGTTGGAGTTGCTTTTTAATGTTTTTAAACCTCCTTTATAAAAAAAATTAAAAAATTTTTAATCTTTTTTTAAAAATATATGTTTTGAAATGTTTTTTAAAACAAGTTTTTAAGATGTTTTGTTTTAATTTATTTTAAAATCTGTTTTATGATGTTTTAAAATGGTTTTAGTGCTTTTGTTTGCCGTCTTGAGCTCCTGCTAGGAGGAAGGGTGGGATATAAATCAAATAATAAATATATAAATAAATAAATATGCTGTTTCATTGTAAAAACCTCAAAGCAGTTTACAAAAAGAATTAAAAAATGAAACTTTTGGCAAAATCAGTTAAAGGTAGGTATTTAAAAACATTCAAAATAATAAAACCAACAATGAGTTAAAAACAGATAAAAAACACAATAGCTTCTACATGCCTGGGTAGGCTTGCTTAAACAAAAACATTTTTAGCAGGTGCCAAAATGAGTACAATGAAGGGTCCTGCCTAATGTCAATAGGTAGGGAGTTCCAAAACGTGGATACTGCCACACTAAAGGATCAATTTCTTACAAAAGCAGAACAAGTACTATGAGGAAATGAAATGAGAAGCTACAGAATGGCATGGGGTTATTTTCAATTTGACATGATGGAATGCAAAAATCTATGCTTGTTATAGTATACAATCACTCTTGTGACTCTATAATATATATAGGGAAATCGCTGTGTCTATCATCTAGGACAGCCTTTCCCAACTAGTGGGCCACCAGATGTTGATGGACTACAACTCCCACCAGCCTCAGCCAGCATTGCCAATGGTCAGGAAAGATGGGAATTGTGGTCCAATAACATCTGGTGGCCCACTAGTTGGGAAAGGCTGATCTAGGAGATAGATAGATAGATAGATAGATAGATAGATAGATAGATAGATAGATAGATAGATAGATAGATAGATAGATAGATAGATAGATAGATAGATAGATAGATAGATAGATAGATAGATAGATAGATAGATAGATAGATGTGTGTGTGTGAGAGAGAGAGAGACAGAGAGAATGCAGAGACTTATTCTTGTCACTCCTATAACGGGTGGGGAAACTCTAGCCCTCTAGATATTGCTGGACTCCAACTCCCATCATACATGACCAGTGGCCATTGTAGCTGGAGGTGTTGGGAGTTGAAGTTCAACAATATCTGGAGGTCACCAAGTGTCTTACCCCTGTCCTATAACCTTCAGTTTTAACAGGGAAGATCTCTGTAGGCACTTTGATTTGTACATCCCACTTTGGTATGTCAATAGCATCAATATACCTATATCTTAAAGACCATCTTTCCCCATATGAATCTGCGCAGACCCTGAGATGGTTATCTGAGCAGCTTCTTTCTGGTAGGACTAGAGGATGGTGACAAGAGAACAGATCTTTTCTGTACTTGCTCCCTGTCCATGGAATGCCCAGAGAGGCCTACCTGCACCAACTTTGTCATTGTTTGGTGCCAGGGACAGACACATTTGTTTTCCTGGGCAGCTGGGCAGCAGCAATGATGGAATGTTTTTATTCTATATTTTTAATATGTTTATGAGTTTTTATTGGTGTATTTTTTCATTTCTTGTAAATTGCTTCGGGGCTTTTTGTAGTGGAAACTTATACATAAAGGTAATAAACCCAACTTAACCTAACTGGAAATGAGCACAAGGAATACCAAGACTGGAGTTTCTGACAATCTGGGGGAGGGGAGGGGGAGGTTCAAATTTGTTGTGTGTAGTTATTTGGCTATAGAACACTTTATACTTCAGAAATGTCTTGCCAGATTAAATTCTTCTTACACATTGGCGTGGCAGCTCCATATCTCATTAAAAAAAGAAAAAAGAAAAATGTACATTAGATTTTCTTGGAAGACTTTGTCTCATGGTTAATTGATGAAGGTCCCTTTTATGAAGTATTTGCCTCACAAGGAGGCCTTCAGATCAAAGGAGGGTTGTGCCCATCCATGCTATTGTTTTAATACTAGACAGCAATCTGACATTACAGCTTGCATTCCGAAACATCTGGAACATAAGGAGTGGCCAATCTTTACAACAGCCTTACCCAACCTGATGCTGTCCAGGTATCTTGGAATTCAGCTACCATCAACTCCTGCTAGCACAGTCAAGGTGCCGATGGGAGTTGTAGTCCAAAACATCTGGAGAGTGCCAAGTTGCCCAAGGCTGCTTTACAAGGTCAGGTAAAAAAGGAGAAGAGAAAAGGCGAATGGACAGGCCAACGAACGTTTTGGACATTTTAATACCACTCTGTGATCAGTGAGCAATATATTTTCTGAACCCCGCAAAGAGAGAAACCAGGGAAATTTTTTAAAACTGTGAATGTATATGTTTTCTCCAAAGAAGCATATAAAGTGTGAAATGGTTTTTCCACACTGGTGATCTAAAAAATAATTTGCAAGAACATTTGCCTGGAAGTATATAACACCCATCTGCCTCAGTTGTGAGTCAATTCCCCTACGTAATAGCTGTGAATTTGTATATGGAGGTTTTATCCTTAAAGAAATTGTGCTGGCAATGGCTTTCCTGAAGTTGTGAACATGTAAATATATTAGGAGGCTATGATGGAAACTATTTCATTCATATTCATGGGGTTTGTCCAATATGTGCATCAAGTTAATAGGGAAGTATGTGTACATGCTCAGCTTTCCATATGTGCGTGAGAACTACAGAGGTATGGGCCGACAAAAGGAGAAAATAAACTTTCTCAAATATTTATTTTTAAAGATATGCTATAGTACTCTACAGTTTCTTCATATCTCTGAAATTGCGATGGAGGAGCGACATCATGTGTCATGGTTAGATCTACGCATTACCTAGTGAATGTGTAATTAGTCTGTTCAGACTGTTGATGGAGCTATAACCTATCTTAGTTGACTAAAGCATACCTATCTAATTTAAGCAACTTCTCATCTACTTTTCCTGGTTTTCTGCTGAAGTTATATAACCACTGAAATTATATATGAACAAGTATAATGTTTCTTGCAGCCTGTTGTTGCAGTAAAGGATTTTTAAGCAGTACTTCCACTGTGTATGAGCTTCTGATGTTATCATTGTGCTTACAAATTGTTCTAATTTGCCAAGAGAGATACACAAACATAAACAGCCTTCCGCGTGTGAAAGCAGTCTTCTGTGGATTGCTGATAGGACTATGCATCTGCTTGCACATTCCCATCTAGCCTATTGACCAGGCTGGGTAAGTTGGTTGGTGCAAATAGAGATGTGGTTCAACACCTGAGCCATCAGTTATTATTTGTAACGAATTGCCTGCAGTTACAACTGCTTGAGAGCCAGTATCTCCATAAACACATGACTATACTGTTACTAATGCACTGAACCAGGAATCCATTCATGATTTGACAATTTTTCCCATTGGCCATATATATATTAGGGATGGGATCCATCTTTCAGTGCCAGTTGATTTTCGCTCCATTGGGTACTGCTTTGCAGGGCTGGCTCCAGGCATGTGGGGGCCCTTGGGCATCAGCTTGGGTGGGTGTGTGGGTGTGTGCACACACGCAGCCCCCCGTGCCCCCCCACAGCCCCCCTACCTGTCTAGTCTTTACCATTGGCCTTAATGAAGATGGTGGCGGTGGTTTCCCTAAGGGGAATGAAGCCTTCACCGACAGCTTTGTTGATGGCACACGTGCGTGCTGTGCATGCACATCTCTGCCATCAACTAAGATGGCGGCAGCGGCTTCAGTACCTTAGGGAAGCTGCGGCCGCCATCTTCATTAAGGACAATGCTAAAAAGCCAGCTGACAGGTAAGTGGGGGGCATGGGGGTGCGTATTGTGGAAGGGGAGCGGAGGGCCCCTCGGGCTCCTGTAGCTCCAGTGCCCTTGGGCCAGTGCCCAACCTGGCTGCCCTTTAGAACCGGCCCTGCTGCTTTGTAAGGAATCAGTGTTCACTATTTGTGATAAATGCTGATTCATTTTTTCCTGCAACAATATCAATATTAATATCAATATTTTTAAAAATATTGTTTTCCATATTTTTAAAAATATTGATATTTTGAGGTAAATATTGATATTTATATGAATATTTTGAGGTGATTTTTTTTTAAAAAAAAAATCCACTTCAGCCATGGAAAACTGCTAGAAAAAATCTCAATCCGTGAGGACAGAAAAAATAATAATAAATAATAATAATAATAAATAGGAAATCGGGTGTCAAATTCAAATAAATTAGTCTGATGCTAAATGAACACCAAATGATTTGGGAGCCCACACAACATTCTCTTTTTTTTTTCAAAAAAAGAAACAAACTCAATCATTTCCCAGTTCAGCAATTATTTCTTTGAATGTGCTTTCCTCCTCTAAATGACCTTGGAGTAGCACTGGAAACACTGACATTTACTATTCCTTGGTTGTACAGCTTCCTACATGCAGTTTGAATCTGTAATATCTTTTCTACCAGGGGAAATAGAGAGGCCTCTTTAAATTGCCTAACAGATAGTTGGCTATAAGGATTTCCGCATGAGAAAATTCAACTTTTAAGCGCGTACTTTCCCAGCTCTAATTATTTTATCACCCCTGATACATACCCATTTGAATAAATAAATAAATTAGGTTCACTAAAATTATTTGCCTTGCTGCTGTTCAATTTTCTAAGAAATTATATTCTGCATATCCTGCATTGTTACATGTTATTTATCACATTTACATCTCTCCCAATTTTATTTTCACAGCTGTCTTGTGAGGTAGGGTAGGCTGAGAGGTTACGCTACCCAATGAGTTTCATGGTTGAGTGAGAATTTGAACACAGATTTCATTGGTCCTAGTAACTGCTACACCACACTATAGTAAGTATATAGATGAGGAACTGAATTAATGGAGTAATAGCTATGTGGGTGGGTGATGGTGCGATGTAACTATTAACATGTTGGACTTAGACTGGAGAGGTCTATATTCAACTTCCTGCTCAACTACAAAGCTTATTTTGTGGTTTCTAATACCTGTCTTCACACTCACACTTTACATTTCCAGGCACATACTAATACTAGGTGAATACCAAAAGAGTAATGTGTGAAGAGGCACTCACTAGCTGGATTAACAGGAGAGAATCAGAACATGCCGCCTTGTGCTCCACTAATTATACAGCCACAAGAGTGGCTGTATACTATAGCCAGCATGGATTTTTCACATTCCTCAATGTTAAATTGAAAATACCCCCATGCCATTCTGATGCTTCCCCTAGACTCATTTCAAAACAAAACCTTACCAAACCTATAGTACTGAACTCATAAATGCTTGCTTAACAACCCTCTAAGTTTTCATGGAGATACACAAAACACTCAAAGAGAATCAAGAGTTCAAAGTGTGAAACAAGAGGGGGGAAATCCAGATTCTTGGACATTTTTCTGTCACTGGTCTCATAATTTGTTGAAATTAATTAAAAAACAGCCATGTTCACAGAGTACTTGTAATCCTATTACTGACCTTGCCCCATACTCTGACCTTCATCTTCTGCAGTTTAAAAGTGAAAAAATGCCTGGCTGACTTTTAATTAATTTAAGAAATTTAACTTTGAAGTCAATAATAAGCACGGGCATGCTCAGTAAAAACCAACTGTCAGTGTTTTAAAAGCCAGACTCACAGCTGTTTCGTTTGGCTAATCGGGCCACACCCATGCCACACATTTATTCCACTTTAAACAGTCATGGCTTCCCCCAAAGAATCCTGGGAAGTGTAGTTTGTGAAGGGTGCTAACAGCTGTTTGGAGACTCCTACTTCCCTGACAGAGCTCCAGTGGCCAGAGTGGTTGAACAGTCAGCTCCTCTTCTGGGGATTCTAGGTCTGTGAGGGGAAGAGGGCGCCTCCTTGCAACTCTTAGTATTTTTCACAAATTACACTTCCAAGGATTCTTTGGGGGATGCCATTACTGTCTAAGTGAAATAAGGGTGTTGTGTGGATGTGGACAGGGACAGCTTTGGTCTAAATAAGGGTGGGAGACTGTGTGCCTCCTGTAGAATAAAAAGGTGGGGGAAACCCTGAAAAACAATGATACTGTTCACAGTATTTTCCTTTTGGAAAGGAAAGGAGCTTTCCCTCTGCCCAGTGCCCACCCACCCAATCTCCTCCCCTACCCCTTCCCTTCCTGCCTTCCTCCTCCCCTCCCTGCCCCTACCCCAGCTCAGTTTCACCTATCCTAAGCATGACTGCAGATGAGTAAATCCCATTGAACTCAATAAGCACACAAATGATGAATCCATTCTCAGCATACTTTCACAGGATCCCATTTCTTACCTCATGGATTAAAAAGCAGAGAAATTCACTAACAGGCAAAAAACCCCACACCTTTTTAAGGTTTAGAAATGCACCTACAGCCAACAGATATTTCTATCAAACTTTAAAATCAGGGAAACTGGCAGCTATAGTGAATGCACCAGGGGAACAAGAGACCTGACCTCCTTTCTGAGATATTTTACTGCCCTACAAATTTGTCAAAATGCAAACACAATTTGGGTTGGCCTTTCACAGTCCAATCTTCTTCCTGTGTAGCTTGGAAGAATTTGGTAACATGTGCCTCTGAGCATATGATGAGTGGTGGCAATACCTGCAATCAGCCCAAATAACAGAAACAAGACATGTGCTGTACTGATCTTGTTTTAGCAGGGAGGAAGCAACAACATTAAGACAGATGATATAGTTCAGATAGTCACTTTAAATATGTTTGATTTACTTTGCAATTTTAGTGAAGCATTTTCTTTTGCTTCTGTTTCTGTGAATATGTGAAGTATAGGAACACTTTGCAAAATTTATACAAGACTCCAAAAACAATTGTGGAATAATGACACTGACAATTCTGCAGAATAGTCTCCAGTGGACAGGAGGAGTGTCTCAGTTCACACAAGATAAAACAATGGGAGGTGAAATATATTCTAGCAAAATTCTAGGTGCACTCTATGTTTTTAATTGATCATGCTCACTTTTCCTTAAGTGGAATGGTTTAAGCATAGCAGGCTGAACACATGCATCTTGGGCAGGCCAAGTTTGTTTTTTCCAACAGCTAGAGTCATTGCTTAAGTAGCAACATGTTGTAATCAGTCTGATTTTACATCAAACTGCAGTTTCAGATTCAAATGCGCCCGAAATACAGCATAACGTCCAATTTGAAACACAAAAGGCTGTCTTCACAATCATATGACATTGACCAATAAAAGGCTTTGAAATTAATAAATTTAACACAAATTTTTATGATGAATAATGAGAGAAATATAATTTTCTAAGTTAGATGCTCTGCAGAATCAGTAGTAACACAGGAATGAAGCAAAGCAAGAAGAACACCAACAAACGCACACACAGAAATGTAATTCTCTATCTTTGGAAATGCAGTCCTGATTACAGGCGTTGCCACCACTCACCATATGCTCAGAGGCACCTGTTACCCAATTCTTCCAAGCTACAGAGGAAGTGGATTGGACTATGAAAGACCAACCCAAATTGTGTTTGCATTTTGTCAAATTTGTAGAGCAGTGCAATATCTCAGAGAGGAGTTCAGGTCTCCTGCTCCCCTGGTGCATTCACTACAGTTGTCCAATTTCCCTGCTTTTTAAAGTTTGATAGAAATATCTGTTGACTATAGGTGAGTTCTTTAACCGCAATGGGTTTTTTTGCCTATTAGTGAATTTGAATATCTGTGTTTTGGCCAGGACATGCAAATAAAATTGTGGGAGACTTTTAATTAGGAAGGTTGGTCTTCTGTACAGAAAAGTGTTGCCCATGTTGTGGAAAACTGAAAGCAATTAGAAATAATTGAGAAGTACAAACTGATTCAATTACTGAACAAGCAACTGAAGATAATAAACTCAAACTTTAATGTATTTGCTTGCTCAAAGACAGTTGTATGTATTCCAATTTGCTGGTGCTGTTTAATTAACTAATTTATTAGCAGGTTGTAAAGAATGGGAAGCTTTGATTGAAGTGATCTAACACTGAGTTGATGCGATACATAAATGAATATTAAAGCCACCTTTGCAAATGTAATGAGCTAGTGGTGACCGAGTTCCAAATGTAGCCATGATTACAATCAAACTCCTTTGGCAATTGAAGGGTTGTACCTTGCTTAATTATACACCAGTTCTACATGCTGTTGCTCCACTTTGGACCTCACAATGTGTGTTTAGAGCTTTTCTTGTCCACAAATACTTCCCTATTCACTTCAATGAGAGGGGATGTGCATGTGGGTTCACTCTTTCTATTGAAGTGAACGGAGAAGCCCACACATACAGAAGCTTTGCATGCACATTGTGGTGTAGATCTGGAATGGGACCATGCAGAAAAAAGTTAAGTGTGCTTAGAGTGGCCATTCCGAGGTGAATTTGCAGGTTACTGGTCAGGAAAAAGTTCTGAGGAATTTCAAGGGAAGCAAAAAGTCATTGCTTCGCCCCCCCCCAAGGCTTTTGGAATTTTGGTAAAGGGACACTACATCTCTAGGTGTGTTTAAGTCCTAGAAATGCCATATAATGATGCAATTTATTTATTTATTTATTTATTTAAGGCATTTCCATACTGCCTAATCATTTGCATTTCTAAGATACAATAAACCAGACAATAAAATCATCACAAAGCCAAACAGAAACCCAAATACTATCTTAAACTGCCTGCTGGAACAAGAAAGTCTTTGTCATGCACATGAAGTTCAGCACGGAGGGTGCCTGCCTAATTTCAGTTGGGAGGGAATTCTGCAGTGTTGAGCCCACAACACCGAATTGTGCACTAATGTCCATCTAGGAATACTAGATGCTCCATGGAAATTCTCCAACACAGAAAAAGAATAGGGCACATACATGTACACCAAGGTGTAAAACAAACAAACAAAATAGATTTGCCCAGTTCAGGTTTAATGTGAAACTATGTTTTTTCACTATGTGAAGAAACCACTGTTGGTTAAAAATTAATCACAGTTCCCCATGACATCAAAACTCAGGGTTTGTTTCATATATAGTTTGAGAACAAGCCAGGATCTCAAACTATAGATTGATTCTGGCTTGTTCTCACTAACCATAGTTTAAACATTGTTCAGATGTCACGGGGGACTGTGGTTAGAAGAGGAAGATGGGGAGGGAGGACTGCATGAGACAAAGGTTCAGTGTTGCTTGTCACACAGTGAGAAGCCATCATTTCCTATTACATCTGAACTGAGCCAGTATGAAAACATGGCCTAATTCTAGGTCATCCCTAGATCCAGTAATAGAAAGAATAACTTGAAATCTGTGATGTATTTATAATCTTCCTCACAACCATTTTACAAATAGTAGAACTTCTAATATACTTTTCTCAATTTGGCAAACAGCAAAATGATTGAGCAGAGGCAGAAATAAATACAGGGATTGCATTTGGATTGTCCCTTAAGACAGACTTTCTCAATATAATTCATCAAGCTTTTTTTCCCCATCATGCTTTACAGATGCTGCAAGGACATTAATTAAATGCTTATGGGTGAACTGTAAATCTTTTCTTCCTTTCCCATTTTCAGAAGTAATTTCATCTACACTGACAGAGTAGACCATAATAGCATCTTTGAGAGTTCTTGCAACGTAACATGCCAATAATTTGCTGATCAGAGTCCCTAAGCGTTCATTGACATGATGAACTGCCATTATGAGTCCCAAGGATTTACTATTATTTATTGGGTCAACACCCAAGCAGAGCCATTACTGTGTAATGGAAAAATATGTATTATAACAAACCTTGCAACAATAGCTAGATATTGATTCTCTGTTAATTTTCTGATTCCGTAATATCTATAATTGAGCAATATCTTCCTATATGAGTCAGTTAACTTATCCATGGAGACTGATTGCATTGTATACATCAGTAATAGAAAGGGGCATCATATTTTAGAATGTATACAGCATATTTGTATGTGTTGTATATATTCTAAAATACACAGTGCTGGAATATGATGCTCTTTTGCATTATTTTTATACGCTCATTTGTATACTCCATTCACCACAACTGTTACATGGTGGTGTACAACAAAAATACAACAAAACATAACACATATTTAAAATATGTGTTAACATATTTTATTGACACATTATTAAAATAAATTCACAGGTTGATACGGGAGAAGGTGCTCCCTCAGATATTTTGGCCCTTGGCCATTCAGGGCTTTGAATATCAAGACAATCACCTTGAATGGTCTAAGCTTCTTGGAGGGGAGACTGTTGGCAAGAGATTGGCTGCACCTCACGAGGACTGGGAAGAATCTCTTGGGCAGAAGTATGGCAAAACTCATCAAGAGGGCTTTAAACTAAAGCCTCTGGGGGATGGAGATGATAGCTTAAATACCGATCCAAAGACAGCGGGTTGTAAACGCAATGATTTGAAGGGTATGGGAGACACTGGGAGAGAGAAAGGGATGAACGGCAAAGCTCACGGCATATTAATGGAGGAATCCAATCAGGACAAAAGAGACTTCTGATGTCTATATACCAACGCGCGGAGCTTGGGAAACAAGCAAGAGGAGCTTGAAGTCTTAGTGCATCAAGGCAAATATGACTTCATAGGGATAACAGAGACTTGGTGGGATGACTCCCATGATTGGAATATAGCCATTCAAGGATATAAACTCTACAGAAAGAATAGAAGCAACAGAAAAGGAGGGGGAGTAGCGTTATATGTCAGAGACAAATGCACCTCTATGGAAATCCAAGAGAGCGAACAAAGGGGTCCGGTAGAGACCATTTGGGTAAAAATAAATGGAGAAACAAATAAAACCGACATGGTAGTAGGTGTCTACTACAGACCCCCTGGCCAAGAAGAGGTGGTAGACGAGGCCTTTCTCAAACAAATCTCTGAAATCTCAGGAGGCAAGAAGTAGTAGTGATGGGGGACTTCAACTACCCAGATATCTGCTGGGAGACAAACTCTGTGAACCACAAAGCCTCCAACAAATTCCTGATGGGCCTTGCTGATAACTTCCTCTTTCAAAAAGTAGAAGAAGAAACAAGGGGATCGGCAATCCTGGACCTGATCTTAACTAACAGGGACGAATTGGTCATGGGAATTAAAGCGGTCGGTACCTTGGGGGAAATTGACCACGTAATGCTGGAATTTGTGATTCTAGGGAAAGCCAAAGAAGAATATAGTCAAACATGGACCTTGGATTTCAGGAAAGCCGATTTTAGCAAGCTCAGGGAAATGATGGGTAGGATCCCGTGGCTAGATAGACTAAAGAAAAAAGGAGCCCAAGAAGCGTGGGAGTTCATGAAGAATGTATTACAAACAGCGCAATCGCAAACAATTCCAAAGAGAAAGAAAAACGGAAGACATCGGAAAAAGCGAATGTGGCTATACGGAAGACTGGTGGAGGAGGTAAAAGTAAAAAAGAGCATGTATAAAGAATGGAAGGAACGACGCATCACCAAGGAAGAGTACCGACGAGCGGCTCGGGCTTGCAGGAATAGCGTAAGGAAAGCTAAAACCCAGAATGAGCTGAGTCTGGCAAGGGAAGCGAGGAACAACAAAAAGGGGTTTTTCAGATATGTTCGAAGCAAGAGAAAGACCAAGGAAATGGTGGGACTGCTGCTCAATGAGGATGGCAAAATGTTGACAGATAACAAGGAAAAGGCAGAACTGCTCAACACCTATTTTGCCTCCGTTTTCTCCCAAAAAGGGAACAGTGTGCAACTTTGCATCGGTAGCAATCTCAGTAAGGGGTTGGGACTGCAGTTTGAGTTTGATAAGGAGATAGTCAGGAAATACCTAGTTAACCCAAGTAAGTTCAGATCTCCAGGGCCTGATGAACTGCATCCCAGAGTATTGAAGGAACTTGCGGATGTACTCTCGGAACCTCTTGCCATCATCTCTGAGAAATCCTGGAGAACGGGAGAGGTGCCGGAGGATTGGAGATGAGCAAACGTCGTCCCGCTCTTTAAAAAGGGTAAAAAAGAAGATCCGGGAAATTACAGGCTGGTCAGTCTGACTTCAATACCGGGAAAGATATTAGAACGGATAATAAAAGAGTCCATTGGCAACTATCTAGATGACAATGCTGTGATTAGAAGGAGCCAGCATGGGTTTGTCAAGAAAAAATCCTGTCAAACTAATCTCATCTCTTTTTTTGATCGGGTCACTAGCTTAGTAGATGGTGGAAATGCTGTAGATGTCATCTATCTAGATTTCAGCAAGGCGTTTGACAAAGTCCCCCACGACCTTTTGATTAGCAAACTCGTCAAATGCGGACTACATGGAAATACTGTCAGGTGGATTCACAACTGGTTGGAAAACCGTACTCAAAGAGTGGTCGTCGGTGGCTCTGCTTCGGACTGGAAGGAGGTTTCGAGTGGAGTGCCACAGGGTTCTGTCCTGGGGCCGATACTCTTCAACATTTTTATCAATGACTTAGATGATGGGGTGGAGGGAAGCCTTATGAAGTTTGTGGATGATACAAAACTGGGAGGGATAGCTAACACAATGGAAGACAGGAATAAAATCCAAAGGGACCTGGATAGACTAGAAAATTGGGCTGAAATTAATAAAATGACATTCAATAAAGACAAATGCAGGAGTCTGCATTTAGGCCACAAAAACAAAATGCACGGGTACAGGATGGGAAATACCCGTCTTGGCATTAGTGCGTGTGAGAAGGACCTTGGAATTGTAGTGGATCGCAAGTTGAACATGACCCAGCAGTGTGATGCAGCGGCAAAAAAGGCAAATGCAGTTTTGGGATGCATAAACAGAGCTATAGTTTCCAGGTCGAGGGAAGTAATAGTCCCACTATATTCTGCATTAGTCAGGCCTCATCTGGAATACTGCGTTCAGTTCTGGGCACCTCATTTTAAGAAAGATATAGACAAGTTAGAGCGGGTTCAGAAGAGGGCAACAACGATGATAGCCGGTATGGGGAACAAGTCTTATGAGGAAAGGTTGAAGGAACTTGGCATGTTCAGTCTGGTAAAGAGAAGGCTGAGGGGCGACATGATTACACTCTTTAAGTACCTGAAGGGCTGTCACATAGAGGAGGGTACAGATTTGTTCACTGCTGCCCCAGAGGGTAGGACTAGGTCTAATGGTTTTAAGTTGCAGGAGCGTAGATTCAGACTGGAAATTAGAAGGAACTTCTTGACAGTAAGGGCAGTTCGGCAATGGAACCGACTGCCTAGGGAGGTGGTGGGATCCCCTTCACTGGATGTCTTCAAGCAGAGGCTGGACAGCTATCTGCGGGAGAAGCTCTAGCTGTGGATTTCCTGCTGTGAGCAGGGGGTTGGACTTGATGGCCTACAAGGCCCCTTCCAACTCTATGATTCTATGATTCTATGAATTTGGCCCACTGTTTTGCTGTGGGTGGAAGAATCCTCTTTGGAAGATGAGCAGGAGCTCCCCAAGACCAGTGATACCCAATCCATCAGAGAAAGGTAAGATAGGTCTGGCACAGGAACACACCACATATTCAGCATAATGTTCACATATTAAGAACATAAGAACATAAGAAGAGCCTGCTGGATCAGGCCAGTGGCCCATCTAGTCCAGCATCCTGTTCTCACAGTGGCCAACCAGGTGCCTGGGGGAAGCCCGCAAGCAGGACCCGAATGCAAGAACACTGTCCCTCCTGAGGCTTCTGGCAACTGGTTTTCAGAATCATGCTGCCTCTGACTAGGGTGGCACAGCACAGCCATCATGGCTAGTAGCCGTTGATAGCCCTGTCCTCCATGAATTTGTCTAATCTTCTTTTAAAGCCATCCAAGCTGGTGGCCATTACTGCATCTTGTGGGAGCAAATTCCATAGTTTAACTATGCGCTGAGTAAAGAAGTACCTCCTTTTGTCTGTCCTGAATCTTCCAACATTCAGCTTCTTTGAATGTCCATGAGTTCTAGTATTGAGAGAGGAAAACTTTTCTCTATCCACTTTCTCAATGCCATGCCTAATTTTATACACTTCTATCATGTCTCCTCTGACCCGCCTTTTCTCTAAACTAAAAAGCCCCAACTGCTGCAACCTTTCCTCGTAAGGGAGTCGCTCCATCCCCTTGATCATTCTGGTTGCCCTCTTCTGAACCTTTTCCAACTCTAGAATATCCTTTTTGAGATGAGGCAACCAGAACTGTACACAGTATTCCAAATGCGGCCGCACCATAGATTTATACAACGGCATTATGATATCGGCTGTTTTGTTTTCAATACGTTTCCTAATTATCCCTAGCATGGAATTCGCCTTATTAAGCTACTTGAGATGAAAATGATAGGGTATTAGGACTGGGAAGCAGATGAGATCAACAAACAAGCACTGACATCACTCGAGCATGCCCCAGCTGTGAACAAGTCTGCCTTATAGGTCCCCTGGCTCAATTTCTTAAAGTGGCATTCTGTAATGGCAGGGAATCAATCTGCTACTGCTGATCAATCTCAGTAAACCCTATCTGTCCAGTCAACCAGCTTCCAACTCTCAGAAAGCTTCTCTGGACTGGCCACACTTCCTGGAAAGTCTAGCCTATTAAGTGAGTGGAGTTTTGGACCTCTGGTTCATCCAATTGATTTCCAGAATAAGAACTTTCTCTTGTCCTATAAAGAGTCCTTCTAAGTTCCCCCCTCCTCTCAAATCTTAGGAATGGATTTGTGTTAAGCCTATGGCCATTTCTCAAGACTTAGATTATGTCTACTTCACACTTCAGACTGGAAGACAAGGAACCATACCATGGGCTATCCTTACTTATAAGAGATTTTCTCATAAGAAGCAAAGCCTCCCCCATCCCATACCCACCTGTACGTGGTCAGCAGTCCCCTTGGCAGTGGTGATGCAAAAGCCACAACATAGATGGGCAGGCGGGGGGAAATAGGGGGCAGCCACCATTGCTAATCCAGAGCTACCCTGACCTTGCTGATGCCTCTTCTGCCCTAACTGGTGAGCACAGAGATGCTGATGCTGGGAGGCTGGCCATGCTCCTCCACCTCCCTCATGATCTGCCAAACAGTGTCTAAACAGGCTCCTACCTAAATAAGGAAAGAAACCCCATTTAGAAGTATACAGGAATAATATCAGCTGTCCCCAACCTGATGCCTTCTAGATGTTTTAGAACTGCAATTCCCATCAGCCCCAGCTACCATGGCCAATGGTCAGGGATAGTGGGAAGTGTAGTCTAAAAATCTGGAGGACACCAAGTTGGGGGAGGTTGAACTACATTCTACCTCCATACCCTTTAAAAAAAAAGGATATTAATATCCAGCTCATATAGACATGAGAATCGGCTTTTAAATAGAGCTTGTTTTAGCATTGTTAATGTTTGTATTGTATTGATATTCTGTTGTCTTGATGATTTGTATTTGTATGCTGGTCTTTATTCATTCATTCAGGATAGTAATACTACAGGAAAATCTGTAGAAAAACTTTTCCCCCTGTAATAAGGGCAGGGTCCCAAGGTTACTTAAAATAAAAGGGACATGGTTTGGAGGAAGATTTTGCTGTGACATCTCTTAAATTGAGTCTGTCCTTGTTTCAGTAAAAGAATCTCCTTTTGGAAAGGTTTCAGGGGAAATTATTAATCCTTTCCTGTCTTATTTTACCATCTTTCTCTTTGCAATTAATGAGAAAGTTACGCTATTCAACTTAACTTTAAATGGAATCCTTCCACTGCCTGGGAGTTCAACTGAGGATGGCTTCACTGACAGTCTACAATGTTCAGACTTAATCTGTTCAAGAAAGTGTAGACGTATTTGTGTTTATTTCTGACTTCATTATAGCCTCCTACCTTCACACCTTTTTTTTAAAAACCTTTGTTTAAAAATAAAAAATGAGGAAACTACAGGCTCATTTAGACAATCCTCCAAATGATGGTTTGGAAGATTAGAAACGAACTGCAGACTTGAGCAATCCCTCCTCTCTGCAATTCATCCCTCCTATGATTTCTCTTTTGGCTGCTTGTTTAGCACTAATAATTGTTTGTGGTGACAAATTAATTGAGAAGTTATGGTTAGTGCATGCTTGCCAAACCAGAATCAGAAGTCGTGATTTGATAAAGGTTTTTGATTTTATTTTGCAGCAAATTGCTAACTATAGTTTGCTAATTCAAATTTATTTATTTATTATTACATTTATATCCCACCTTTCCTCTAAGGAACTCAAGGTGGTGTACAAACATGGTTGCTTCCCTCCCGATTTTATATTCACAACAACCCTGTGAGGTAAATTAGGCTGAGAGACAGTGGGTGGCCCAAGGTCATCCAGTCAGCTTCATGGCCAAGTGCGGATTTGAACCTTGGTTTTCCAGGCCCCAGTCTGACCCTCTAACCACTACACCACACTGGCTCTTTTGGCAAACTATAGTTAGTGAAAATTATAGGATATTCAAAGAGAATTCGAGAAAGAGAGCGCACATATGGCCTGTGACTCATTCATATTAAAATCTGTCAAGCCATACTTTGGAGGATCAAATGAACTGAATAAGTAGTTATCTAAAATGATGTGTTGCATAGAACAAAAATGACTTTGCTGCAAGGACACAATAATGTCATTTTTAGTGCTGTGGCAGCTCAGTATAATGATTATTTATTTTTAACTATTCAGTAATTTACCAGCACCCTAAAGGAATTCCAAAATATATCTAATTCTTGCCTGCTTTTGAACCTCTGATCTCTCACAATGATAAATGGGGCATTAGGTACAAATGCAGAAGGAAATGTGAATGTTGTGGCTTATGGAAGCAAAAATTTAGCCTTCATAGTAGAACAAAGATTAACTGTGTCGCTTCAGCTCTTGCTTAGGTAACTGCCCAAAATTATGAAAAGGGAGAGAGAGATTTTAGTTTTAAAGAAGTCAGTGTAGATTTTTTATAAAAAGAAGGTAAAAGGAAGAACTTCCCTTAAAAACGTGATCAGTAATAGACAGTCCCATATTAGGTCTTGCAGCACATGCAGTGCTGCTTGTGACTATTTGATTTTTGTTTCAGGCTATGGAACAATAATTCTCGAATCTGGAATGAATTCTGGAATGCATTCAAATGAAATGGTGGGATCCAAACAGAAAATCTGGTTATCCCCTATCTAAACCCAAGCTGAAACCTGGCAGTTCTATTCTGCTACATTGACTACCATTAAAGATACAAAGAGAATCTGTTCTGTTCCTGAGAATAGCTATCACCACATTCTGAGCCACATGCAGATTCTTCCAAATTGGGGGTCTAGCTAAAAATGTGGGCATTCCTGATAGCCCGCCATGGCAGTTTTCTGCCAGACTCCTCCTCGTACATGTACTAATGAACTCAAATGCAGCAGGGGCAAAGGACCCTGCCCCCCACTGTCTGTGTGTCATGGTAAACTTGTTTGAATACTTGCACAGGAGAAGCAGAAAAAAATGGAGCCGAGTGTTTCTAGATGGAGTGCTGCCGCAGATGTTGCTTGCTGTAGGAGTGCCTGCTTGCTTCCATTTATTGTTTGCTTGCATCTTTTTAAATAGAAGAACTATTACAAAGGCACACAAAAATTCTAGTGCTGTCTCTTACAAAGGAAACAAAATCTGGCAATGCTGCTCTGCAGCTTGCAGCCGCTTAGAGAATTCAGAAGAGTATAACAGTAGACCCACCTATATTCAATTCCTTTCTTTCTGCAACTCCCTTTGTAAACATGAAACCAGACAGGTTCTTAATGTTTTATCATTCGCTCCCACTTGGCCAAAGAAAGATAATACTTCACTGCTACAATTGTAAAGAATCATTCAAAGATAAGCCTTTAATTCCATATTTGACTGCCATTTTATTATAGTGTCCTGGGGTAGAAATATAGGAGCTAAGATAATTCTAGAAATCTGTGTTGCTATCTGAAATTGAATATCAGATTAAAGCCATGCAGAGTAAACCATTCAGACAGTTTTTCAGTTTGAGTCAATTTAGGCCTGTATAGAATAGTCTCCTATTTTGATATTTCGGCTGAAAATATGAGGGTGAAGAAAGAAGTAAAAAATACTTCCTGGGGAAAATGAATTGTGACAATATTCCTTCTTTCAATCCTGTTTGCTGTCATTGTTTCATCTTCCTGCTGCTGCTTCTGTGCCTTTTCCCCCCTTCTTGTTACTGCTTCTTGGGTTAATCATGTCAGTAAGAACCGGTTATCAATCATATTGTTAACAGAATGATGTCACAAACTGGATTTGTCTATGTGAGAACATCAGTGAAGGCTAAATCAGTGCGGTGAAAGTGAGTGTATCGCTTTCTAGATCTGTAGCATGGGTGGTCCCAGCCAATCAGGGATTGCAAGTGTTGTAATGTCAAAACATTTCATAGCCAATCAGGTGTGGCTACATGAGAACATGACTCAGGGCAAGTAAAGGCAATTGAGAGAGAGAAAGCAAGACCAAGTCATGTAAATGAGTAGGCAGACATTCATGTTTTGCAGAAAATGTCTGAAAGAGGGGAGTGCCTTTTGACGTGGTCAGAAATATTCTCAGCACACAGTGAGTAGTTTGGTTTTGGTCCTATGTGGAGATGGGGGAGAAATTTGATTCAGATTGCATTTAAAGGTGAACCTATCTAATCCACATTTTCAGAAACAACACACAAAACAAAATGCAGCCATCCTTTCAAATGTGCAGTTCTCTGAAATTTACATTGCAGTTCTCCATATATGTAATATGTACAAAAATGCATATCCTGTAATAAAGTATGTATATAAACATATAAATGCATATACGATGCATTATATTACAGGAAATAGCTTTGCAAAAATGTCTATATTAGGCAAAATTGCATACAGAATGTGTATATTAGGGGAAATTCACAATAAAATGCTGATGAATTTTCAAGAGGGCTTTTATTATTACTATTTTTTAAAAAATGCAAACTGATATGGAAATGTGGAGAACTGAATTTAAGACTGAAAAAATGAGAAACTGAGAAAACCCAAAAGTGACAGATTTGCCTATCCCTAACCCTATGTCAGCACATAGTTAAACTATGGAATTTGCTCCCACAAGAGGCAGTGCTGGCCACCAACTTGAATGGCTTTAAAAGAGGATTACACAAATTCTCGGAGGATAAGGCTATCAATAGCTACTAGCCATAATGACTGTGCTCTGCTACCATAGCCAGAGGCAGTATGCTTCTGAGTTGCAGGTAGGCACGGAAGGGGAGAGTGCTCTTATGCTCACATCCTGCTTGTGGGCATCCCAAGGGCATCTAGTTGGCCACTGTGAGAACAGCATGTTGGACTAGGTGGGCCAGTGGCCTGATCCAGCAGGCTCTTCTTATGTCCGTATGCCATTTTCTCCCGTCAGGGTTTGGATGATAGAATGGAACACATATTTCTGAAGCACTGGTAAAGTTTTGGGAATTCTTTTCCTGCCTACCAAAGGAAAGCATGGTCAGGTGATATGTCTTCATCCTACCTGCTATGTTAATTTGTTTTGCTTCATGAGGGTTTGAATTCTCCCTCTTTTCCAACTGCTCCTGTGTGGTTTTATTCATGTTTGCAGCATGTACCTGCACAGGATTGTTATTTTATAATGAAAGAGAACTCTGAACGAGGGCACAGCTTGAAACAATACATTGGTGCTTCTCCTCTTAAGTAAATTCACTCAGAGGGAGGTATGACAGCAGATCTTGAAATGAAGATGGGGATAATGGGTTTCTCATAGTGTCTTAATAGGCCTTTGATCTATATAGGCACTGAGCCAGTTTCATGTATCTCAGTGGAACAATTTCTCTGTGGTGATTAATGCGATCATGTAGGAAAATGTTAGCCCCACCCACCCAGTTCTTATAGACAGATAATTCCTGCTACAGTGTGGGATCTCACCACAGAAAAGCAGCTCCCCTGCAACTGAGGTAACATTACAAAGGAGCCATAGTGAAAAGTGTTTGAGGGGAAGGGGATGAATATCTTGTTGCTGAATACTGATTTTCCTACCCCACCCCAAAAAAGGCAGAAAAGTCAAGGTCTCGTATAGGCCCAGCCCAATAATGTTTAAAAAGATGCTTTTTTAAAAGTCTTGCTGTACCATTCAGATACCAGTTTCCGCTTTCATCTATCCTTACCCCTTATGGTGTAATCTGAAGTGTGTTGGTCCATCCTGCTGCATGGCAAGACCAGCCCTGGCTCAGGATGGAATGACGTGCAGAGTACTGCAAGTGGCAACTGTTTGTGGCATGTTTAGGGGGACACATGCTAAGAAATATAGTTGGTGCAGACATTCCCATACTGAAGAGTTTCGTCAGTAGTTTCTTTAGTAGGTGATGCCTTTTTCAAGAAAGATGGTACAAATATTATTTCAAGAAACAATGGTCAAGTTAAGGAAAGGAATCTACTCCCAATAATAGATTGAGGTGGGCTCCAATCACCTCTCACTCCAGGGAAGTGAGGGGAGAAAGCTCCCCAAATATTTTTGGGTGGCTGGGCAACAGTCGTTCTGTGCTTCCCCTTGTGCTTTGAAAAGCTCTCTCTGCTGGGTGGGGAGGGACTGGCCTTCTCTGCCCACGCGGAATCTAGGATCTTTTGCATGCAAAGCATAAGCTCTGCCACTGAGCCACAGCCCTGGTGCGATCTGACCTCCTGCTCTTTAAATTAAATTTAAAATCAGCTATGGAGAGTAGGGGGAATATGACTGAGGCTGTGATGCTGGGGAAGGAAAGGTTTAACTTCCCCTCTGCTGTTCCCCAATCTAACTGTCCCAAAAAGCTGCTATTGCCCCTGTGGGGAGAAGGGAAATATACAGGTTCTAAATGAATGCCTGTTTAATATCCTCTTTGGGGACAAATGGCAACTTCAGGGAGCATTCTGTATTGCGAAAATAGTTCAGGGGAAGGATCCTCTCCTTCCCCACCATCACAGTCTCAGTCTGCAGCCATCCCTCTTTCACCCCCTGCAGATGCTTTTAAATTTATTTTTAAAAGAGAGAGAGAGAATGCAGGAGACCAGATCACAGACCTGTCAATATTTTCATCACGTTTGGCTCTTAGGTATGTGTTTAAGACTTCTGCTGACGTAAATGGGGCTTTAAAATGTTTAGTAATATAGGAAGCTGCCTTATACTGAGTCACACTCATTGGTCCATCTAACTCAATATTGTCTACACTGACTGGCAGCCGCTCTCCAGGCTTTCAGACAGTGGTCTGTCCCAGTCCTAACTGGAGATGCCAGGGATTGAGTTTGAGACTATCTGCATGTAAACCATACATTCTACCACTTAGATAATGCTGTTTTCCCAAAGGGCCAATTCTCTCATTTTGTTTATGCTCTACAGTGTACTGTCTACTTTGTATTTTGTGTGTCACACATTACAATAAAACGTCACATAGCTTTGACATGTTGATTTGGAGCCTAACTTTTAGGAAGCCAAAATGTGAAAAATGCATAGCTATTTTTAGGACTGAAAGATTTTAATATGCTTCTTTATGGCCTATTGTCAAAACATAATCCATTCTCCTTAAATCTCCCCTGAAGAAGGAAGGATGCATTTTGAACAACAGTGGGGACAAGATCCTTTCCAATGAATTTGAGTGAGGGATACAAAAATAAATCTTACTGAAAGTGAAAGAAACTTCGATTGTCATTGTCTGTATAGGGCATTATCAAATATATGAATCGTGAAAAGCTCTATCCTATCACCCTTATTATGTCTCTGTTAGCTGAACAGTGCCTTCTAAAGACAGAGCTAACCTGTTCCTCATACAGCAGCTGCATTTTTTCCAGTAATGGTTTTCAGTAGTGACACAAGTTCACACAACACATATCGTTTACTGCCCTTAGAGAATCACCCTATTGCAAATGGCATCTTTGTTGTGGTTTGAACGCATTTTATGGTTAGCAACCTGATTGCGGAACAAAATCTCATTGTGAGAACAACAGTTTCAACTTGCATTACTTAGGCGGAGTGAGATGAGTTATTGATTTTATATAAGACCCTGCCAACAATTTGACTTTTTTGTTGTTACCATCCTCATATATTCTAAATTCATGTAAAGGAATGGCTTCCTCCTTTCTGACTGGCAACAATCAAACAGGCTACCATCACTGGGGTTCTGAAATATGCATCTCCAATTTCTTTTTACTCCTCCCCTGAATTTGAGGGAATCCTAGTGCCAGCTTTAATTTCCTTTTTTGTGAGGGAAAAGCCTTTAGATGCCTTTAGATGCAATATTGACAGTAAAACCCAAAGCACTGTTGCCTTTCTTAATTTATATCCCACATTTATATCCCACCTTTCCTCCAAGGAGCTCAAGGTGGCGTACATGTTTCTCCTCCTCTCCATTTTCTCCTCACAACAACCTTGCGTGGTAGGTTAAGCTGAGAGGCACTGACTGGCTGAAGGTCACCCAATGAGCTTCATTGCCAAGTGAGGATTTGAACCCTAGTCTCCCAGGCCCTAGTCCAACATTCTACCATTATTCACTCTGGCTCTCCTGATTTTTATAACTATGGCAGTTACATCTCCAAAAGTAATGTGTGTGTGTGTGTGTGTGTGTGTGTATAATAAAAACCTCTGTTTGGTTAATCACAATTATGTTCATATATATATATATATATATATATATATATATATATATATATATATATATATATATATATATTCTTTTATATTCTAAAATTTAGAATCTCCCAGTTTAAAGATACACTATGACAATTAAAAAAAATCTGAATCTGAATAACAAAACAAAGTTCCAAACTTATGGTATTTGGAATGAAACACAGGATGAACAGGGAACAGTGCATTAAACTGCAGGAAGGTTTTTTTTAATTATTTAAATAATTTATTTGCTTAAATGTACTTTATAAAAGGGGAAAAATCTAAGCAGTATACATCAACACAAAACACTCAAACAATATCAAAGATAGAGACAAGAGTGCAATACCAAAATATTATACAGCCACAAGAGTGGCTGTATACTATAGTCAGCATGGAATGTTTGCATTCAGCAATGTTAAATTGAAAATACCCCCATGCCATTCTGATGCTTCCCATAAGGTCATTTCAAAACAAAACCTTACAAAATTTATAGTCGTGAACTCAGAAACGCTTGCTTAACAACCCTCTAAATTTTCATGGCAATAAACAAAACAGTCAGAAAGAATCGAGAGTTCAAAGTGTAAAAAGAGAGAGAGAAAAACCAGACCCCCTTTGGCCTTTTTTTCTGTCAGAGTTCTCATAATTTGTTGAAATTAATTAAAAATCAGCCATGTTCACAGAGTACCTGTAATCCTATTACTGACCTTGCCCCATACTCTGACCTTCATCTTCTGCAGTTAAAAAGTTTAAAAAAATGCCTGGCTGATTTTTAATTAATTTAAGGAATTTTGAATTGAAGTCTATTATAATGTCGGGCATGCTCAGTATGAACCAACTGTCAGTGTTCTAAGCCAGACTCACAGCTGCTTGGCTTGGCTAATCAGGGGGCCACACCCACACCAGACTTTGATTTCACTTTAGACAGCCATGGCTTCCCCCAAAGAATCCTGGGAAGTGTAGTTTTGAAGGGTGCTGAGAGGAGACTCCTATTCCTCTGACAGAGCTCCAGTGGCCAGAGTGTTTTAACAGTCAGCTACTCTGACTGAAGCTCTGTGAGGGGAAGAAGGCCTCTCCTACCAACTCTCAGTAACCTTCACTGACTACACTTCCCAGGATTCTTTGGGAGAAGCCGTGACTGTCTAAAGTGAAAAAAACTCTGGTGTGAATGTGGCCAGGGACAGCTTTGATTTAGGTTTGGATGTGAGGCTACATGTGCCTGCTGTAGAATAAAAAGGTGGGGGAACCCTGAAAAACAATGATACTGTTCACAATGTTTTTCCTTTGGAAAGGAAAGGAGCTTCCCCTCTGCCCTGTGCCCACCCACCCAGTCTCCTCCCCTCCCCTCCCTGCCCCTCCCCCAGGTCAGTTTCACCTATCCTAAGCATGATTGCACAGGAGTAAATCCCACTGAACTCAAAAAGGATGCAAATGATCAAACCTGCCCTCCCCTCCTCCTCCCTCCTATCCATCTTGCCCCTTCCCTCCCCCTTCCTCTACCCCTTCCTTTTCCTCCTCCATCCCTTTCCAATCCGCTCCTTTCCCTCCTCCCTTCCACCTCCCGCTCTCCCTCCTCCTCCCCCATGGTCAATTTTACCTATCCTAAGCATGATTGCATGGGAGTATATCCCATTGAACTCAATAAGCATGCAAATGATCAAACCTGCCCTAGAATCATAGAATAAAAGAGTTGGAAGGGGCCTATAAGGCCATCAAGTCCAACCCCCTGCACAATGCAGGAATCCAAATCAAAGCATTTCCGGCAGATGGCTGTCCAGCTGCCTCTTGAATGCCTCCAGTGTCGGAGAGCCCGCTACCTCTCTAGGTAATTGATTCCATTGCCATATGGCTCTAACAGTTAGGAAGTTTTTCCTGATGTCCAGTCGAAATCTGGCTTCCTGCAACTTGAGCCCATTATTCCGCGTCCTGCACTCTGTGACAACCAAGAACAGATCCTGGCCCTCCCCTATGTGACAACCTTTCATGTACTTGAAGAGTGCTATCGTATCTCCCCTCAGTCTTCTCTTCTCCAGGCAAAACATGCCCAATTCTTTCAGTCTCTCCTCATAGGGCTTTGTTTCCCCTGATCATCCTTGTCACAGATCACAGGGTCTCTTTTTGGGAGAAGACTGAGCCAAAGTAGGAATTGAGGATTATTCTTTCTTTGTCATCTGTTATCATTTTGCCATCCTCATTGAGTAGCTGTGCCATCGTTTCTTTTCTCTGTCTTTTACTATGGACATACCTGAAGAAAGCTTTTTTGTTGCTTTTAGCATCCCTCGCTAACCTCAGCTCATTCTCAGCTTTAGCCTTCCTGACACCATCCCTGCAATTCCGTGATACCTGCCTGTAATCTTCCTTTGTGGCCTGGCCTTCCTTCTACTTCCTGTATGTGTCCTTTTTTGTTTTCAGGTAATCTCTAAGCTTTTTGTGAAGCCACATTGGCTTCTTCTGCTGTTTCCGCCCCCCTTTTTCCTTGTTGGAATTGCTTGCCATTGCGCTTTCAGAATTTCCTTTTTTAGAAACTCCCACCCATCTTGGACTCCTTTTCTCATTAGGATGGCTTGCCATGGAACCGTACTTACAATTGTTCTGAGTTTACTAAAATCAGTTTTTCTGAAGTCCAGGGTGCACGTATGGCTACTCTCAGCTTTTGTTTCTGTTAAAATCAAGAATTCAAGTATGATGTGATCACTTTCCCCCAGATATTTCTGTCAAACTTTAAAAAGCAGGGAAATTGGGCAGCTATAGTGAATGCACCAGGGAAACAAGAGACCTGACCTCCTCTCGTGTGCCTCTGAGCATATGGTGAGTGGTGGCAACACCTGCAATCAGCCCAAATAACAGAAACAAGACATGTGCTGTGCTGATCTTGTTTTAGCAGTGAGGAAGCAACAGTATTAAAACAGTTGATATTTTTCAGATAATCACTTTAAATATGTTTGATTTACTTTGCAATTTTAGTGAAGTTTCCTATAGTAAATCATTTTCTTTTGCTTTTGTTTCTGTGAATATGTGAAGCACAGAAGCACTTTGCAGCATTAAAAAAAGCTCCAACAACAATTGTGGAATAATGGCACTGACTGTTCTGCAGAATAGTTTCCAATGGACATGAAGAGTGTCTCACTTTGCACAATATAAAACAATGGAAGGTGAAATATATTCTAGCAAAATGCTAGGTGTGCTCTATGTTTTTAATTGACCATGCCCACCTTTCCTTAAGTGGAGTGGTTTAAGCATAGCAGGGTGAAAACATGCATCTTGGGCAGGTTTGTTTTTTCCCAACATTGCTTAAGTAGCAACATGTTGTAATCAGTCTGATATTACATCAAACAGCAGTTTCAGATTCAACTGTTAATGCACCCAAAGTAGTAATAGAGCATAACCTCCAGTTTGAAAAAAAGGCTGTCTTCACCATCGTGTGACATTGACCAATAAAAAGGCTTTGAAATTAATAAAAATAAATTTGACACAGATTTGTAGGATGAATAATGAGAGAAATATTTTCTAGGTTAAATTCTCTGTAGAAACATTAGTAACACAGAAAAGAAGCAAAGTAAGAAGAACACCAACAAACAGAATAATATAATTCTCCATCTTTGGAGATGGCAGGTGTTGCCACCACTCACCATATGCTCAGAGGCACATGTTACCAAATGCTTCCAAGCTACACAGGAAGTGGATTGGACTGTGAAAGACCAACTCAAATTGTGTTTGCATTTTGACAAATTTGTAGGGCAGTACAATACCTCAGAGAGGAGGCCAGGTCTCCTGCTCCCCTGGTGCACTCACTATAGCTGCCCAATTTCCCTGTTTTTTAAAGTTTGATAGAAATATCTGTGGGCTATAGGTACATTCTTAAACCACAAGGTTTTTTGCCTATTAGTGAATAATGATACTGGTCTAGTCTTATGGATCAGGAAAAAACCTACACAAAAAAGATATGTCTTTACAAGATGGGTGTCAGGATGCAGGATTGGGGCCCTGAGGTTTCGGAAGATGAGGAGAGGGAGGGGGTCATTTGGCCAGAGTCCCAACCTGGATATGACAGCTTGACAGAACCACCTACCCAACCCTCAACGCTTTCACCACTTGAATGTGACAAGATGGAAAAGGGAGCAGCAGGGGGGACAAATCCCACTTCTGAGGCGGAGGAAGTGAGACAGCTGAGGACTACTGTTGCAGATTTACAGGCAGATGTCCAAACCTTGTTGGCGTCAGTTAGGGCATTGAAAACTGACAATCAGACCTTGAAAGCCACGATACACCAAATGCGGACAGCCCCTTCAGCCGCTATGGTTAAGATCCCGATTGGACTACCACCTAAATATGTGGGACAGAGTGACCAACTCTTTACCTTCATGGCTCAATGTGAAATGTATCTGGACATTAGGAATGCAGAATTTCCTAGTGATGCGGCCAAAGTGGCCTTCGTGATCAGTCTATTGGAAGGGGAAGCGGCCAAGTGGGTCACTCCCTATCTGGTAAGAAAGGATGCCATTCTAGGAAGATATTGAGGATTTATGCAAGCCATGACCGAGATGTTTCAGGACCCTCAAGGAGCTGAGACTGTGGCGAGGCAATTGGGCGCTTTGAAGCAAGGGAAAGGAACTGTTTCACAGTATACCAATGCCTTTAAAATTCTGGCTCAGGAAACTGGTTATAATGACTTAGCCCTGATGTTCATGTACCGAAGTGGGCTGAATGCTGAGATCTTGGATGATCTGGCCAGAACTACACCCCCAACGAATCTGCCAGGGCTGATTTGGCTGTGCCTGCAAATCGACAACCGGTTGGAAGGAAGGCGCCTGGAGAGGAAACAGGATATACAGAGGTACTCAGCTTCAGCCTCTTGCAGTAAAATCCCTCCGACTCCCGGGGTGACAGGTAACACAGGAGAAGGGTCGGGAAGGGCTCGTCCGAAGCTCTCAGAGGAGGAAAAAGAAAGGCGTCGTCGGGAACATCTCTGTTTTTATTGTTCCAAGCCGGGACACGTCGCTAGGGAATACGGACTTAAAGCAGATAAAACAGGGCTGTCGGGAAACTAAAATACCCAGCTCTCATGAAGGCCGGAGGGCTGGGTGCCGCGGTGTACAAAGGGCCTCCGGTAGCACAGCCCCCTTCAAAAAAGGTATTGGTGCTACCGATTCGGATTACAACTTCCACAGGAGAAATGTTCAATTCTACAGCACTGATTGACAGTGGAGCCTCTACCAATTTCATTGATGCAAAGTTGGCAAAACGTCACCAAATCTCCCAATGGAAATTAGAACCCCCCTTGTCAGTTGAAACCATTGATGGCAGACCACTGAAGTCGGGTGGAGTGACTCGAGCCACAGAGGAATTGAAACTAGAAATTTCTGGGCACGAAGAGCACATTTCTTTGTATGTGTCAGATCTCTCGAACTTTGATGTGATTCTGGGAATGCCCTGGCTAGCAAAGCATGACCCAAAATAGCCTGGAAGGATGCGGTTGTATGGGTCACTTCTCAGTACTGTCACAAGAACTGTCAGCCAGAGTTAACCATAAAAGCCCTGGCAGGAGCTGTGCAAGAGGCCAAGGAAGTGGTACTTCCATCGAAATATGTGGATTTTGCAGATGTTTTTAGCGAAAAGGAAGCAGAGGCGTTGCCCCCCACCGCCCTTATGACTGTGCTATCGATTTAGTGCCAGGAGCAAGCATCCCAGCTGGAAGAATTTATGCCCTTACAGGGCCAGAGAGAGCAGCTCTGAAAGAGTTTTTGGACAAAAACCTGAAGCGAGGATTTATCCGTCCCTCACAATCCCCCGCAGGGGCCCCCTTGCTGTTCATGAAGAAGACAGGAGGTGAACTCAGACCCTGTAATGATTACCACGCCTTAAATCAAATCACCATACCTAACAGTTATCCCTTGCCCTTGATTCCGGAGTTGTTAGACCGATTGTGTTCTGCAACAATCTTCACGAAATTGGACTTAAGGGGCGTATAATCTGATTCAAATGAAGGAGGGGGATGAATGGAAGACCGGGTTCAACACCTCTTATGGTCAATTCGAATACCTGATGATGCCTTTTGGGCTATGTGAAAGACCTGGCGTGTTTCAGAAGTTCATGAATGAAGTGTTTGGAGACCTCTTGGATCAGTACGTGATTTGTTATCTGGATGATATTCTGGTGTTTTCAAAGGACCAGGAAGAACATAATCAACACGCGAAAACTGTGTTGAAAAGACTGAGAGAGAATCACTTGTATGCCAAGTTAGAGAAATATGGGTTTGACTTGTCATCTTTGGACTTCCTTGGATACCGAATCTCAGCAGGAGGAGTAGAGATGGATCCAGGAAAAGTGAGTTGTGTATTGGATTGGGGCCAGCCGACCACCAAGAAGGACCTACAGCGTTTTTTGGGATTTGCCAATTACTACAGAAAATTCATCCCAGGCTTTTCCAAGCTAACAGCCCCCCTTACTGACTGTTTAAGGGGAAAAGGAAAGTTTCAATGGACAGAGAACGCAACAAGAGCTTTCGAGGAACTGAAAAGGAAATTCGCATCTGAGCCTATTTTGCGTTTTGCTGACCCTACCCGCCCTTTTGTCGTGGAAGCGGATGCCTCAGACCTAGCCATAGGAGGGGTTCTTTTGCAGCCAGGCATGGACGGGAAGGAATTGTATCCTTGTGCGTATTTCTCCAGAAAATTAAAGGATGCCAAAAGAAACTATACAGTGTGGGAAAAAGAGCTGTTAGCCATCAAGGACTCATTTGAGAATTGGAGACAGTATTTAGAGGGAGCCCAGCAGCAGATAGAAGTACGTTCTGATCATAAGAACTTGGAAAGTCTGCAAACAGCAAGGAAACTGAACCAAAGACAGATACATTGGTCGCAGTTTTTCACCAGGTTTAACTTCAGGATTACTTACCATGCCCATGCAAAAAATCAGAGAGCAGATGCTCTATCTAGACAACCGCAATACAAAGGAGATGAAGTTGGCAGTTCCCCCCAGTATATTGTCCAGCCGGAGAAGCTGATGTTGGGATTATGCCAGCCTTCGTGGGAAGAGGAGCTCAGAAAGGCACAGCAGGGGGATCCATGCATGCAACAATATATCCAGGAAATTGAACAGGACCAGGATTCAGAAGTAAGTTTCCATTGGAAGGATGGACTGTTGTGGTTTAAAGCTGCCAGATATGTGCCAAAGGGGGACCTAAGACTCAGAATTTTGCGTCAATGTCATGACCCTATCACGGCTGGGCACTTTGGCATCTTTAAGACCATTCAAAATGTGGCTAAGGATTTTTGGTGGCCTCAAATGCGCCGAGACATTGAGAACTATGTAAAATCCTGCTCTGCCTGTATGCGAGCGAAAACAGACACGGGAAAACCAGTAGGTTTGCTTAACCCTCTACCCACGCCGACCGAACCTTGGAAGGACCTTTCCATGGATTTTATAACTGATTTACCGAAGTCACAAGGAATGACGGCCATATTGGTAATAGTGGATTCATTGACCAAGATGGCACATTTCCTTCCTTGCTCAGGAGCCTTAAAAGCTAGAGAAACAGCAAAACTGTTCATAAAGGAAATCTATCGATTGCATGGATTGCCAAATAGTCTAGTCTCGGATCAGGGAACGCAGTTTACAGCTAAATTTTGGAGGGCTATTTGGAAACAGTTGCAGACGGAGTTAAAACTTTCTTCAGCACATCACCCCCAGACAGATGGGCAGACTGAGAGACTTAATGCTGTTCTGGAAAGGTATTTACGTTGTTATGTGTCTTACCAACAGACTGATTGGGTCTCCTATTTTCATTTTGCAGAATTTGCTTACAATAACTCCTTGCATACCAGTACTGGACAAACACCTTTCTTTGCTAATTATGGATTCCACCCCAAAGCTTTCCCTAGCAGTACAGGAAGTATGCCTGTACCAGCTGCAGGAGAATTTCTGCAGGAGCTTCAGGCAGTGCAGCAGGTACTGAAACAAGAATTAGACGAGGCCAAAACGGAGTATAAACGAATTGCCGATCAGCATCGGCAGGAGGGGCCCCCCCTTCAAATAGGAGACAAGGTATGGTTGTCTACCCGCTTCCTCCAGATGCCGGGCAAATGCAGAAAGCTGCAGGATAAAAGAGTGGGGCCCTTTGAAATAGAGGCACAAATCAATCCAGTGGCTTATCGTCTGAAGTTGCCAGATACTTTTAAAATACACCCTGTGTTCCATCGCTCCTTGTTAACAAAAGCAGCCCCTCCCAGTGATTAAATACCGGTGGAATCTCCAGGGGCGCCAATAATAGTTGATGAGCAAACAGAGTTTGAAGTGGCAGAAATTCTGGACTCAAGGAGAAGGCATAATAAACTACAGTATTTGATTCACTGGAAGGGTTATGGACCAGCCGACAGGTCATGGGAAAATGAAACCGATGTACATGCTCTGGATTTAGTAAAAAATTTCATCAACGGTTCCCCCATTGTCCCAAGCTGACAAGTGGGGGGGAGCACAGCATGGGAGAGGGGATGGTGTCAGGATGCAGGATTGGGGCCCTGAGGTTTCTGAAGATGAGGAGAGGGAGGGGGTCATTTGGCCAGAGCTGTGTGAAGAAGAAGCAAAAGAGGGGGAGGGAATCCCAGAGATAGAACTGTCTGGCGGCGAAGACCTTGAAAGTCCAACAGACACAGATCCTTCCCGTGAGCTTCCCACGCCTTCTCCCCCTTCGAGCTCAGAGCAGTTGGAGAAGGAGGGAGGGCAAGGGGGAATCCAACCCCCTCCTGATTCAGAGAAAAGCAAGGAGAAGCAGCCAGATGCTGTAAGCATTGCCCCCCCCGCTTTCCCCCATACCTGAGTCAGAGTCCTCAGAAGGGGAGGGGGCAATAGCACCCCCTTCGCCACGCACAAGGCGACAACAAAAGAGGCGACAAAAGAGGGAGGAGAGGAGGGGTGTGGATGAGAGCACTTTGAGGCGGAGTGAGAGAATTCGCGCTCGATTGCCCCCTTCTTAAGGGATAGGGGGAATAGTGGTTCCTTGTTCTGTCAACTCTCTTTCAAGTCGCAGGTTATGTTTTGTAGTGAAACTTCATGAGAAGGCGTAGCCTTTGTCTGGATATTACTTTAATAAAAACTGAATTGCTTTCACCAACTGGTCTGGTTCCTGAGTCCCAACCTGGATACGACAATGGGGAACGGAACTGTCTTCTCACCTGATCTTTCTCCAGCATGAATGTAAAACAGCCTTTCCCAACCAGTGTGCCTCCAGATGTTGTTGGACCACAACTCCCATCTTTCTGACCATTGGTAATGCTGTCTGAGGCTGATGGGAGTTGTGGTCCAACAACATCTGGAGGCACACTGGTTGAGAAAGGCTGATATAAAAGGTAGCAAATAGGTCAGTATCCTTAAGATAAGGTTGTATTTGAGTGGTCTTTCCATCAGGGATCAGGTAGTGATGATGTCCTCTCACTCCTGAAGGTCAAGCTGCACAGCTGTTGAAAGATAGCAGCAGGGCCAGCAAGTGCTGTTCTGTCTAGACAATTCCAAGGTGTGACATCAGCACACATTGGTTAGCAACGTCATGCCTCCTTTTTTCAGGAGGTTGTAATTGAGCCTCTAATAGATAAAGTTCCCATGCAGATACACCTAAGACTTCCTTTGCATCTAGGCTATGTTGAGCAATGAATCATCTGAAGACACCATAGGCCTTTCAAAGGAGGAATCATGGAGGGTGGAACAACCACGCAGCAGCGTGAAGCTATGAAGCAATGTTATACTGACTGCTTTATCACTCAGTTAGTTCATCTAACCCACTGTGGTCTACCCCAAGAAGCAATAGCTGTTTAAGGTTTTGTGCACAGGTCTTTCTCAGTGCTAGTGAGATGCTTTTAACTAGAGAAGCCAGGGTTCAAAGCATGTACGCTTAAGTCCTTTGCCTCAGGAGACTACTACTCTCCATTAGGTAAGCCACTCTGCCAAAACCTGACCACTGTTGTCCACGCACTGATAACCTCCAGGTTGGATTACTGTAATGTGCTCTATGTGGTGCTGCCCTTGAGGTTGGTCCGGAAACTGCAGCTGGTGCAAAATGCGGCAGCGAGACTGCTCACTGGGGCAGGGTATCGCCAACATATCACCCCACTACTTAAAGAATTGCGCTGGCTGCCCATTTGCTACTGGGCGAAGTTCAAGGTTCTAGTTCTGGTGTACAAAGCCCTATACAGCTTGGGACCAGGATACCTTATCCCTTATAAACCCAGTCAATCACTGTGCTGTGCAGGTGAGGGCCTCCTGCAGATACCATCTTATCAGGAGGTCCGTTCTGCACAACATATGAAACGGACCTTTAGTGTGGCGGCACCTACCCTGTGGAATTCCCTCCGTTTGAATATTAGGCAGGCGCCATCTCTGTTATCTTTTCGGTGCCTTTTGAAGACTTTCATCTTTCAACAAGCCTTTTAAGTTGAGACCTATCCCAGTCTATGTCTGTGTTTGAATTGCTTTTTAATATGTTTTTTAAAACAATATGATTTTAAATCCTTTTTACAAGAAGTTTTAAAAGCTTTTTTTTAAAAAATGTTTAAAGTTGTTTTGTTTTGGTGTATTTTAGGCTCTGTTTTTATGATGTTTTGATGTGTTTTTAGTGCTTCTGTTTGCCGCCCTGGGCTTCTGCTGGGAGGAAGGGTGGGATATAAATCAAATAATAAATAAATAAATAAATAAATAAAGCTCTCAGGGCAAAACAAGGGAAGTGCACATCTTTTGCCTAATTTCCAAAAAGGTAGCCATGTTTGCTTGCTGCAGCAACAACAACCAAGAGTTGTTGGCACCTTAAAAAGTAACTAATTTATGCTGTAAAAAAAAAGTTAATCTTTAAGGTGCACATGTCTCATTTGTTTTTATATCTGTAATCTAATGCTCTCATGACTGAAATACATTGGCTCCCTGGCATCAACAAGCCATTAATTAAATCAGAAATAATATTCACCCATGGAACAGATTGTGCTGCGGCATAGATGACTGTGGTGATTGTGATGTGCTGCTGACTCCCTGAAAGGACTGACTGCATATTATTTGTTTGTATATTTATTTAGAGCATTTGTTGATCATCCAGTGAACAAAGTCCTCTGGGTGCTTCACAGAGACTTCAGACAATTAAAACATCAAACTATTAAGACATTAATTAAAGCATTAAAATCAAAATCACGCCATTCAATTGATGCACACACATGATGCACACAAGTGGAACAAAGAAAGTTCTCTGAGTAGGCGAACACAATAGGTACTCATTATGAAATAATTTATGGAAGTGAGATGTTGCCAGAAAGGTTTTACAGTTCTGTAAAATAACTTCAAACATTGGTTGATAAAAGGTGAGCAGTGCTGTTCAGGACTAGCCACAAAAACATGAATATATTTTCCTAAAACTGTAAAAACCACAAGGAGTTTGTCTAGGTCTTACTATTGGGGCTAATTGTAGCAAAAAGAAAAACGTATTTATTTATTTAAAACATTTCTATTCGACTTCCCTCATCAAGTCTTGAGATGGTGTACAACAATATTAAAATAAATATCAAAACAATAAAATACAGGAAGAAAATACAACTGAAAAGCTAGGGCAGAATTAAAATTATAATATCTTAAGATCAAGCACAATTGAAAGCCTAGGACAGCCTTTCCCAACCAGTGTGCCTCCAGATGTTGTTGGACTGCAACTCCCATCTTCCTGACCATTGGCAATGCTAGCTGAGGCTGATGGGAGTGATGGCACACTGGTTGGGAAAGGCTGGCCTAGAAGCACAACAGTGAGTCACTCATTTACTCAGTGACAACAAACTATACCGCTATAACTCTAACAAGGTTTATAGTGAATGCAATTGTGGATCTTTTACCATGAAAACACTTTTTAAAAGCTGAACAATTTTGAAAGTTTGTAGAGATAAAGCAAAGGGCCCATTGAGATCTAGGTGTGATGGATGGGGGGAAAAAAACCATTCTCTTATCAGTAGGTCAAAAAGATTTTCTTCTGCTCCAGTTTGAAACAATGGTTGCCAAAACTATGTCGTTGGTCCTCTTTTTATTACTTCTCAGCAATTCTGCTGGTAGATTGTGCCCTGAAACTCCGAGTGGATGAGACATATTGGCCCCAAAGGCGACCCGTATCCTGCCCTCAGGCCGTATAACCCGGAGCTGCAGGCCTCCGGAACCGCCAATCACCTCCAAAGGTGCCTAAAAGTGTCACCTAGCTGCCCTTCACCTTTACACTTTCCTGCACTTCCTTGCCACCAAAGAGGGGACAAACCTCTGTTTAGTCCCCACTTGCCCCACCTCCACACAACAACTCACGCAGACCCCTCTGCAGGTCCCCTAAAAGGATGTCATTACCCATATCTGTCATATGGACTCCATCTGACCTATATAGTTCTATCTTACTGCGTCTTATCTCGGGATGGTGAATAACCAACCCACCAGAGCCCAAAAGAGCCAGCCTGAGTTGTCTATTGACTTTCTTGCGGGTCCTATTTATGCCCCTAGAGTCACCCTCGCAATTCCAATGCCTACGGGGTAAAACATCAGACCACACCAAGTGCACTCCCCGCCAGCGTCCTTCGATGGCCTGGAAGTCAGCACATGCCTGCTCAATAAGAGCCCTGCCTTTCAGCATACCCAGGTCACTACCGCCCAGATGAATAACCAAAAACTGTGGCACATGCTGAACCACTGCCGACTGGAAAAGCATAGGAAGGAGCCCGTCCCAGTGCATCCCTCGGCGGCCCAGCCAGTGTACGGTGGTCCACTGGCTAAGCCCCAGCTGTGTGCCAACACATGAATTCGCCGCCCTGTGGCCTGCCCCAAACACCATACTATGGCTGCAGAGGAGGATGCGTGCTCTTCCGTCTCCCCTCCAGTGGCCTGTCAAAACAAACAAGAGCACTCAGAACAATGAGAACAAAAACTTCAACGTTGAGCTTTCCGAATCCCTTGAAAAGATCTAACATACCATCTATAGGCATTGGAACGCCACCTCCCCAGGGCCTGCAGTCGCTCGTGCGAAAAGCCCAAGCATGCAGCTGTGGAGGCTGCACCAATACGGAAAGAGTGAGTCCCCAATAATTGAGGGTCAAGCCCCAGATTAGTAAGGGCTGTCCTGGTTACTGCCCAGAATTGGAATTTTGAGAGGGGGTGGCCATCTCTGTGAACAAAGAGATATCCTGGTTGATGGCCCCTTAGGGTCAAAAAATGACGCAAAGCTGCCACTGGGCAAACGTTACCATCCAGTGAGGGAGAGAGCAGAACCAGCCGTCCCTGCCTGCGTTGGTCCGTTTTTGACTAATGCAGCCGCAATAGGGCCTGATTATCCTGCCAGCTAAGGTCCGAGAACAACAAGGCCCGGAAAGATAAATAAGTTTTGGACTTGGCCACCACCTCACTGATCCGGAATGCTCCAAAGAAAAGTGTAAGAGCGGCAGCATGGAACAACTGTGCTTCAAAAGGTGAAGCACATAGAACATCCCACTGCCTCTGAAGTCCTTTAAGAATCTCAGGGTGTATGGGGGAGCGGGCATCCTGGGGCCAGGGGTGCTCCCAAGCCCAACCTTCCAGCATCTTACGTATGTGGAAGTCATCCGATAAATCTGGAAACCCCCGAGACTTAGCTAAAAAGGAAAGGCCAGAAAGTGTACCTCTGATAGTCTTGATAGCAAGGCCCTTCCTTTTGCCTTCCACACAAAACTCAATGAGATGCTCCACCGGGACCGGCCGTTCTTGCGCATACCCCCTAACAGCCCTGAAATCCGATAACTCCCTACCTGATCTTTGGTAGCTGGCTATAGTTGCTGGGCGCAATAGATAGGCTTATTGCCTTTTCTGACTCAAGCCACCAATCTCCCATAGTGTTGGAGGCACCACGTCTGGCTGAGCCCTGGCCCACGGTGCCAGCTGGCGAAATCTCTCCATCTGGTTCCGTGACAGAGCATCAACAATACCATTATCAATACCTGGGACATGGCGTGCCAGGAACAGAATATTAAATCGGAGACAATGTAAAACAAAGGTGTGCACCAGGTGCATGACCCTAGGGTTTTTTGATGTCAAGGAATTAATAACATGCACCGTGGACAGGTTATCACACCAGAAATGGACTGTGGTATCCCGTAAGCTGTCCGGCCAAAGATATACTGCCACCACTATTGGAAAGAATTCCAATAGGGTAAGGTCTTGAACTAAACCCTCTTGCACCCAGGTCTCGGGCCAGCTACCATGGCACCATGAATCACCAAAAATAACCCCAAAACCAAAAGACCCCGAAGCATCAGAATGCACTTGGAGTTCAGCTTCAAGGAGGCGATCACGCCTCCAGAAAGATACCCCATTAAACTCCCGCAGAAAGGCAGACCAAACTACCAGGTCCGCTTTGAGGGCCGCTGAAACTCTAACATGGTGCTGGGGATGTGATAGTTGTGACATGGCATCGTACACCCTTTGAAGGAATGCACGCCCAGGTGCTATTACCCGGCATGCAAAGTTCAACGAACCAGCCAGCTCCTGAAGAGCAAGCAATGTCGTCTTTCTGGAGGCCAAAATGTGTGCCACCTTTTCCTGTAACGAGTCTAACTTCAGTAGTGGGAGCCTACAGCATTGGGCCAAAGTGTCTATTTCAATTCCCAAGAATGTCAAAATAGGGGATGGGCCTTCTGTCTTCTCCCCCATCAGTGGAACACCAAGGTCCGCCGACAATCCTATAAAATGATCCATCAGATCTCTGCAATCACCTGCGTGTGCACGGCCCGCAAACAAAAAATCATCCAAATAATGAACCACCGCAGGGGATCCAGACCGCCTCCTGACTGCCCATTCCAGGAAAGAGCTGAAGCGCTCAAATACTGAGCATGATATTGAACAGCCCATGGGCAATGCATGATCTACATAAAACTTCTCTGCGAAAGCAAACCCTAACAACTCGAAATCCCCTGGATGGATGGCGAGGAGGCGGAATGCAGACTTTATATCACACTTACCCCTGAGGGCACCAACCCTCAATGCCTAACCACAGCGACTGCACAGTCAAAAGAGGTATAGCGTACTGAACACAGGTGGTGTGGTATAAAGTCATTCACTGATAGGCCGTGGGGATAGGAGAGGTGGTGGATCAGGCGGAATTCGCCTGGCGTTTTCTTTGGCACAATGCCCAGTGGAGAGATGCGGAGAGAAGCAGTGGGTGGTGAGGAGAAGGGGCCAAGAACCCTGCCAGCGTTCCTTTCCTTGTCAATCTTCTCCTGAACTACTTGTTCCATGCCCAAAATGGATTTAAAGTTCATGGACCGGAACGCGTGCCTAGGTCCTGTGTAGGGGATCCGAAAACCGATTGTAAAACCCTCCAAAAGAAACTGAGCATCTTGAACTGAGGGGTAAAACTCCAACGCCGTAACTCTGGCAACTTAACTGGACTGGGGCCCTTTTCCTTGAGCTGCCCCAGGGGGGCCCTGCTTCCTAGGGCCAGGGAAGTCCCTGTTTCCTCCCCTAAAAAAACGTCTTCTGGGGCAGGCAGTGCAAGCATGTTGGCCACCACATAGTGAACACTCATGCCTGAATCGGCATGAACTGCGATTGCAGGAACCATGGGAGCTGAACTCCCAGCAGAGCAGGCGGGATTGTACCCGCAGGCCCGCAGGAAGGGGTAAATGGCAATTGCTTGGCCATGAGGTGGCCACTATCAGTCCTGTCGCTGGGCAGTGGCTGCGAATGCGACATGAACTGTAACCACAGGTCAGCTTCCTTCTTGTCCCAAGGGAGGGAAATGTCATATGCCACCCTCATACGAAAAGCTTCATAGTACGAAAGCCAAGCTGCACCCTGGAACTCTGGGTATGCTCTATAAATGATGTCAAGATATTTAATCATGACAGAGTACCTCTGTGACTGCCTTTGCAGTACTACCCCCATATACGTCAAGAAGGCAGGAAGCCAGTTGGCCCAAGTCCGCTCCACCCTGCGCCTCTTAGGCTTCTCCCCTTCCATGTCTTCCCCTTTCTCTTTTTCTTTTCTCACAGGCTCCCTATACAACAGGGAAAATAGATCGAGGTATTCCCCTTTCCAGATCTTTTCCTGAGTCGCAGGCAGCAAGTGAAAACCTAAAGGGGCTGAAGTCTCCCCAAAAGGAATGGCCCTGTCACTGATGAGTCCTAGTGGGTCAGCGGCAGTAGCCACCGGGGTGACCTCAGATGACTCGAGGCAACATGGGAAAACTGATTCCCCCGCCATAGCTTGAGCCTGTGGAGATCCCCACACCTGGTCACAGGCCTCCAGCAATGACGGTTGCTGGCCCTGAGATTCCACTCCCATAGGCGCAGATACAGCCTGACCAGCTTCTTCAGCTCCAGCCGGTGCTGAGAAGGGCCAAGCTGGCCCCAGCCCCCAATACAGATAACTCCATGGAGGCCAGCCCCATGGAGGACCTGGCCCTTGTGAGCCGGCCTTGGCACACTCACCCGAGCTACCCCCAGATCCAGCATCCTGCGATGACTGCTGAGTTGAAGGCCCTGCCTGTTCAGGATCAGACATCACTCTAGCCGATCTGCAGGGCCCTGTTTCCAGGGCGTCCAGATGAGCTAGGATCAAATGCAAGGCATTGTTAACATTATCCAAAGCCGAAGCAGGTTGGTCAACTATTCCTACATTTGCCTGTCTCGGGCCCTTCCCTCTAACCCACCCTGGAGGAGATGGCCATGAAGACGGTGTAACATCTGGAGGGACAGCCACAGCAGGATGGTCAACAACTTCGAAGGTTGCCCTCTGCTGGTGCCTGCCCCCAAACTGCTTGGCATAGGGGTTGATAGCTGAGGAGGATGCCTGGTCGTTAAATCCCCCGCCAAGAGCCTGCCTACCCTTCCCCCTGACTCGTTTAGCAGGGGGAGTGTTAGCTGCAGTAGCAACCAACAGAGAGGTGGAGAGGTGCCGTGAGGAAGCCCCCTCCAGGGCCTCAAGGCGAGCCATGATAGCCATCCAAGGTGGGTCCTTGTCCCTGGCCCCAGAAGCACTAGAAGGAGACGCACCCAATGCCAATCTGGGGGCCCTTCCCTTTCCCTTAGCCCCCCCTGCCCTTTTTTGGGAGGCATTATAAGTGACCTGGCTGTCTAGCTTGCCAACGGGTCACTAATCAAGTCATTACTCAGCCTAATAACTGGCCCACACAAGGCCTGGTTATCCCTCCCAGTGGGGGGGGGTAAAGGACTGAAAAAAGGCCTGAAGATTTTAAGGCCAAACGGCCCAGGAAACCCTACCCGCGCGGGGAGAGAATGCCTGAAAGACCCGGGAATTGGCCTGCGCAAGGCAGAAGGGCCCTCCCTTGACACTCCTCCCCCAGGAGAGAGACGGCCTGAGAGGCCGGAACCACCCGCTAGGCCCAGGAACTGGCCGCGGCAAAAGCGCACGGCTGTTATGAATCTTCCCCATGGGGGGAATAGAAGGCCTGAAAGGCCTGAGAATCAAGGGGGGGCGCAAAAGCGAGAGATGGCCTCACTAAGGCCAAAAAAGGCCCAGGCAACACGCCCCATGAGGGAAGACAAGCCCCGAAAGGTCCGGGAACTGGCCCCTGCAAGGCCAAATCCCCCCGAACTAGCTGGCCTGAAAGGCTGGAGAGCTTGACTCTGCTCCCACAATGGCGCCCGCAACTCCGTTCTCACACCACACAAAATGGCGCCCGCCGATCCGCAGCCTGACGTTTCTCCATGAAGCTCAGGCTGCCGAAGAAGAAGAGGAGGGTGAGGGGCCGGTGCGAGCTTAAATAGGTTCAGCCGCCCGTTGCCCACGGCGCACCTTGATGGCGTCATGCCAGTCCTAGGCGCACCTGCCCTTCCTCTAAATGGCAGCTAGGGCTTCACCCCAGGCCACAAATCTCACCCCGCAGCTGGTAAGTACCGTGTGGAGTGGGGAGTAGTAGTAGTAAACAATGTTACCTACTTAAAGAAGGAGGCCCACTGGGAACAAATGCTTTACTAAGGTGCCAGTCCTTTACACCCCTATCTGGGAGTGAGTCCCATTGTGATCAATGGCACTTACTTCTGAGTAGACATGCATAGGTGTGTGCTTAATGAGGGGCTAAGAACATTTCCCAAATTCACAATGTTTCCCAGGATTTTGGAGTTTCAAATTATCTGGTCTCATTTTGGAAATGGGTATACTGGTCCTTAGGAATTCTTGGTTGTTCTGTCTTTTATTTATGAATTGAGTGTTTTTCACAGCTTTCACTTCCTCATTCATGTCTTTCCCCCCTTCTCTGCATTACTAATGTGCACCTGGTAAAATGCGGGGGGGGGATAGCAATCTTGATGTGTCATCTTCTATATGTGCCTTTTTGGAGTTTTCATCTTCTTTGAAAGTGCAGATCCCCCAGCCCTGAAATAAAGCTCAGAGTTCCCATGTATGCAGAGTATTTCATTTTTCTTTTCTTTTCTTTTTTTTAGACATGGTGGTGATTTTTTCCACAAATGCTTAAAGCATTCACCAGCCATGGAAATCAATGTATTATTGGGAAATAAAACTAACAGAACAACTTCCTGCTTCATCACTTTTTATCACATCAACTGTCAAAACTATCATTTATTCCACACAAGCAGAAACCTCTAAGTGAAATCTGGGAACACGTAAATATATGAAAGTTGGGAGGCTGGATTTCCTTCCCTATCGCATTGATCAAAAGCAGGCATTACCAAACATTTTGTCGGAGATTTAGGTGTGAAATTGACCTGTCTGGTTGCATCTTGGAGATCAGCATGCTTATCAGAATGACATGCAGGCCGAGTATTTTTGAACCTCACCTGAGAGAGAATTCAAAAGAAATGTGGGATGCTGGAAGGCAAGGGCAACAGAAGGAGAACCAGCCCTGCCATTAGGCAGGGTGAGGCAACTGTCTCAGGTGACAGATAGGAGGAAGCAGCAGCAGTGCCCAATTGTTCTTGAGTGCCTCCCACCCCAGTATTCTGCCTGGGGGTCCTATCTGGTCCACAGCTTTGGGTGCAGTGGAAGATAGTAACCTGTCACCAGTGTTGAAGTAAGATTCAACAACCAGTCTAGTTGACTCTATACATGGATGAAGATAGGATGCCATCTTGTCCTTTGCCTTGGGCAGCAAAATATTTTGGGCCACCATGAAAAGAACTACACTTGCAGCATGAAGTGGTATATTCAAGGCAGGACTTTGGGGCAGAAGTCCAGGGCCTTACTTAGCCAAATCCAGCACAGTGGATCTGGCTTACCACATTTTGCAGTAAGTGAAGTGATTATTATTAAATGAAATCACCACCACCATCCTTGCTGCCCAAGTATTTATTATTTATTTATTAAATTTATATCCAACCCTTCCTCCCAGTAGGAGCCCAGGGTGGAGGTAAGTCCAGAGTCTAAAATTACTGAAGTGCATCACTGACAGTGACAGCATGATACGAAACTTGTGCATGAGTGGAAAAGGATCCCCATAGGAACTTCTAGGTGCTTTCTCTTCTCCTACCTTCTCCCCTACTTCCCATGCATATCACTAATGGGAAGCCATTTTGCCTCTTGGTTACAGTGTCCCATTCCTTTCCAGTTCCTGGCACACTGGAAGCATCAGTAGCCTGCACACAAAAGGCCAAGAGAGCAAGTGAATATGTGTGTAAGAATTTTATGAGTACACCTGGCTGACAGAGGACAGAGGGAGAGGAAAAAAGGTTCTGGGTGATGGTTTGTTTACGGGGTGTTTCCTGACAAAGAAGCGAATGCGGCAGTTTTAAGTACATGTGCATCAAATCTGTTTAAGAACAATATCTCTGCTAGCCACACCATTGGGTAGCGTGAGTAGCTGCCTTAGGCAGCTGATTTGGGGTGTCATGAAAGGCCAGCAAATGGCTAGCTATTTAATGTATTACTATTTTATGTTTAGTGCCAGTGAGGGGAGAGGTGCTTATGGGATTTTCTGCCTCAGGTGCCAAAATAACTGGTCTAGTTTTGGATACTACATACCATGATTCCTCCACCTCGAGCAGCAAACTGCCTTGGGCCAGCCCTGATAGAGCTCCATCATCTTTGATTCTTATATGTTTAGAATGGCAGAACACACATTGATGGTTTTGTTCACTTATTCATTAGTGTTAGTATTACATTTATTTGCCACATTTCTTCCAAGGAACTCAAGGTGGCGTACATGGCTCTCCTCTCCCCATTTTATTCTGACAACAAACCTATGAGGTAGGTTAGGCTGAGAGGCAGTGACTGGCCCAAGGTCACCCAGTGAGCTTCGTGACTGCACGAATATTTGAACTCTGGTCTCCCAGACCCTAGTCTGACACTCAAACCACTACATTATTCAGCCTATGATACAATATAATGCTCAATCTTACAGTATCATACAATAGTTCACACTTGGCTTACATAATAGCTAACATATACAATAGTGTATTCCCAATATCTGGAAGATTCATCTCAGTTGAATTATATATAAATTAAAAGTTGTTAACAATTCTGAATCAGTCCCAATGATACTTTGTTTTCACCCTTCCAGTGCCTGGGTTAAAAAAGGAAAGGCAAGAGGTTACTTTACATCAGATCAGATAAATATAGCAACACATTTGACTTGGAAGAGTGTCAATAGTACTCAATAATAAGTTGTGCTCATTGTTGTGTTCTTGTTAAAATTTATTATTTATTTATACAAACACTTGTATACCGCAATGTCATTTTTTTAAAAAATCAAAGTGGCTAGCAACAAAATTTTATATACATACAATAAAAAACATATAAAGATTTAAATTTACAAATCATCAGCAAACTATTATAGATTTTTTTTCTTAATTGTCTGCATAAGGCTGGTGGCAAATCTGGTTGAACAGAACAGAACATAAGAAACTGCAATATACCAGGCTAGAAAATTGATCCATCTAGCTATGCTGTTGTTAGGACTGGTAGCTGAAGAATAAAGAAACATAAGTTTCATCGCTACAAAGACGTGCAGCCTGTACTCAGGGAGCCATTACTGACTAACTTTGAACAAAGGTGGCAAGAGAAGGGATGAAGGGGAGGAGCAAAGCCTGCAAAAACAAAAACACACACTTCAGAGGAAGAATCAGCAGAAGGAAGAATAGATTGCCTTTCTGTCTGTCACCTTCACTAGTTCAGGTCATTTGCAACACACATTGGTGCTTTACTCCCAACACTGAGGTACAGACCAGCAAGACATAGCTGACTTCACAAGGTAAACATGAAGTTGTCTGGGGGATGGTGTGCATGTGGAGAAGCAGCAATGTTTGCAACTGTACTGCAGGGACCCCTTCTGAACCAAGGTAAGACTCTTTTAGGTGCTAAGTATTTGTAGAACTGTACTGCTTAAGTGAGAGCCAGTGTGGTGTAGTGGTTAAGGTGTTGGACTACGACCTGGGAGCCCAGGATTCGGATTCCCATACAGCCATGAAGCGCACTGGGTGACCTTGGGCCAGTCACTGCCTCTCAGCCTCAGGACAACCCATAATTCGGAATCAACTTGAAGGCAGTCCATTTACATTTACTGCTTAAGTACCCACTGTTTCTTTGCAAGGAAGGAGGGTCTGCCGATGTGACCTCAGGCTCTGCCTGTGTGACCTCAGAGGCTCCACCTGCATGACCTCGGAGGCACCCCACCAGGTTTAGGTTCCACCAGCCTCCACTGCACGGAATGTTGAGGGAAACATATGGAGTTTTGGTGAGACTAGCAACATCACTCAAGAGGTTATTCACATCCCTAGTTTTGCTAGAGCAGAGCGCTCCAGATTTATCTCATATTTCACATTATGCTTTAATGGAACCAATGCGTTGCAGAAAATTTAAATATCAGCATTATATACCTCAACGCTGGTGTATAAGTAACTCCATTTCCTAAATCCCATATTTAAAATACTTCTGTATTTATCTTTGGTTGATTTTGTTACTGGAAACCATATGCTTCATTTCTACACTCTCTCAGCACTAGTTGAATGCAACCCAGAGAAAGTTAGGCTTGCTTAATTCCAACTGAAATCAATGAGATTCAGGCACTTAATTGAAAATGTAAGTAACACTGATTTCCAAGAAAGAGCTAGGTTCACCTAACCTTTCTTTATTTCTTTATTTCTTTCTTGGACCTTGACCTTGGCAAATAAATGTCTCCCTTCAACTTTTTTCCACTCTAACAAATAATTATTTACTTCTTACAAGTGTCACTCTTCATTTTGTACGTGTTTGGTGGTATCCATTCTTGTAGGCAACCAAATGACATACCATGCAGAGCCTCACATAGAATGTTTACTTGGTGGAGAATACATGTTAATGTTCTGGTTTGGCCCTAACTTCTTCTGGCATCCTGGCTGCTTGTTCCTCATTTCCTATTTCTTGCTTGCCCTTGGGGAAGGTTATGATCACCTTGCTGAAGCTAAGCAGGGCTGGGTCTGATCAATGGGACACCACCCATGCCCTCTTGGGTTTCATGATGGAAGAAAGGCAGGATATTAGTGTAGGAAAATAAAATAAAAACAAGTATGTTGTCCTGAACCAGCAATATATATCATCCCATTACCTACTGTCATGGATGCCATGTTTAATAAGGACTAATAAGCATTACAAAATATGATACCAAGAAACTCCTTGGCCGTGTTCTTTATAATTTAAATAAATGGTGCCCAATTTTCTTGACACTTGCATTGATCCATAGCCTCTGAACTTTGGAAGGCTGTTCAGTTTGCCCGAGTAAAAATGAGAGAATTGCTTGTATTATTTGAGAGAGGGGGTGGGGAAGCACACACATTGCACACATTGGGCTGTTTTGAACAAATGAGATCTGTGCATTATAGTCAAATTTGCCTTGCTGGATCATAGAAACTGAGCTTAATATTCTTTTCTTGTAGTCTATGTGTATAATATCTTTAAAAAAAATTCTGTCACAAGCTACCAGTTAAATAAGCTTGATACGTGCGTATTCCTTTGACTTGACAGCTTATCTTGGTGTGATGTATCCCAATATGAATGTATCATCCGGAACATTCCTAATGCAATTGGATATAAGTGGAGAAACCTATGAGATATCTAATTCAATGAGTCCAGTAAGCATGGACATACTGTTCTAGATGTCTTTGAATCCCAGGAGAAAGAAGGAGGGAGGCAAAGATATCAGGGTCTACTCAGCTGGTGTGTATCCTCCCTCTCACACACAGGATCGTCTACCACCAGATGACCTGTGGAAAAGATCTGCCCAGGAAAAGATCTGGCCTATCTGGTTTTGCTCACTCTGTGCAACTAAAGCAACACCATTGCTGTAGGACATTCAAATAGAGAGAAGAATGGCATGTCTGCCATGTAGGAATGGAATGAAGTTTGCCCAGACATATCCGTATTGGGAAGTGCATTCAGGATCCAAAACTGTGTGTGTGCATGCATGCAAGGGGGTAACTTGCTGTAGTTAAAGGTGGTTTGTTGAACATTTAAAGGAAAGTCCTTGCTAGGCCTGTGCACAGACCTCCTACCTGTGGCTCCAATCCAGGGCGGCATCAAGCCAACCTTCCCTGGATTGACCTGGATACCACCAACCTGCCCCATCCTGGATCCAGTCCTGAATACGTTTGAGGGTGGGGCTAATGTTTAATTAGGGTTTTAAAACCCTAATGAAATATACAGTTGGGAGAGGGGTGGGGGAAGGAGACCTTGTGTCTCCTTCCCCCACCCCAACCGAGATAAGGGTTAATTCTTCAGGGTTCTGCGATGCCTTCTCCCCATCAACATCTCAGCAGAGGCACTGATGGAGAGGAGGCATTGCAGCACTGTGCAGAAGTACATTCTCTGGACATTGTGCATAATCCCCAGTAGGCCTTGGAGAATGTACAGGCCTTGGGGCATTCCCAGCAGCCCTTGGGGGATGTCTTCAAAGCATTTGTGCATTCTTTGGGCAATATGCACATTCTCTGGTCAGTATGCATCATTTCCAAGAAACATGACTTTCTTCTATGTCTGGTTCAGATATGTGCAATGGCCAACTGCCATTGTAGCCAAAGTAACTGCCATTTTTGCCCCCCACACACTGCTGAGAGACTACTCCAAGAGAATCCAGCTCTTCGTGGCAGAAGGTTGTCAACTCCTGCTCTCATTGCTGTAGTCTTTTCAAGGCTTTAGGACTAGATGTTGGCAGGCCAGAAACGTGAGCACTTGCTTTTTGAAAACTCCAGATAAACTTTATTTGTTAATGAATATCCGGAAATGCGTTCTCCGCCCCTTACAAGGCACAGGCTGACTCAGTCCAATCTGTTTATCACAAATCATTGGCAAAGAAGCCTGATTCAGTTTGTTCTTTGAGCTTCGTCTGAATACAGAGCACAGCCCTAATGGTCACATCTGCAGCCCACCTTCTCACACCAACCAAGGCTTAGTTGAATATAGCCCAATGTCAGAGAATGTGAATTCTTCTTCCAGCCAATATGAGAACATTTCTAATGTTCTTCCAAATAAAAATGTGGAATTAAAATGGGCAAAACATCATAAATTTGTTGTTTGAATCCAATTCTGGGGAGAAAAACTGTAACAAACAATAGTCTACAGTTTCCCCCAAAAAATGTTAATGAAACTGAGAACATTTCGTGCCAACCAGGGTGAAAGGCAGGGCAGATAACTTGCCAGCAGTGTGTGGGATCAGAAATGGCAGTGAGTACAATCAGAGGTGCTTCACGGTCCATTCCCCTTTTGACTCTTCTCACCTTTCCCTAGTCAGCTGAGCAGCACAAGGGAGGGTTGCATGGTGAGGATAGCTTTAAACCTCTCCTCCACCAATCCAGATGGTAATTGCTCTCCAACACACACACTGCTGTTATGCTAAGAGAAAGCCTTAGTAGCTGCATGTGGTCAATCATCATGGGAATTGCAGGGAAGGGCACATTTAACCGGCTGAACAAGGGTTACCCATCAGTGAAAAGAGGGCTGGAAAAGAAAGACTGTGAAACACCACATCCTGCTGGCAAATTACCTGTGCCTGCCTTTCACCCTGGTGGGCATGATAGCACACTTCTGAACAAGAGACAGAGGAAAAGCCATGTTTCCTGGAGACTATGCATACTGACCAGAGAATGTATATATTGCCAAACGAATGTGCAAAATGCAGTAAAGGTCTGTTAGGGATTATGCATAAAGTCTGGAGAATGTACAAAATTTAGCCAAAATATGCACATCCCCCAAAGCCTGGTGGGGATTATGCATAATGTCTGGAGAATGTACATAATTCAGGTGATATATGAACATTCCGCAAGGCCTGTTGGAGATTATGCACATTGACTGAGAAATGTGCACAATTTCCTCCTCATGGACGGTTAAAGTGCACATGAATTGTTCCTATTGCTGTGCAGTATTACTGGACTATATTTTAGGCAGCAGACAGCTCTCAAATTACATGAGTAGTGAGTCTGCACATGGAGGCAAGATCAGTGTTTCTTCACAATTCACATGGCAGGTGGTTCTTCTTAGTTACTAGGAGAATGGAGTAGTCATTGAAAAATATATTACCTATGCCCTAGTGGGGACTGATATTTTGCTCCAGATCAACTTTCATTTTTTATTTTTTTCCCCCAGTACAGTTAAACATATGTTAAATAATGCTGTTAAGCTGTCAAAATCCCTTTGGAGGCAAAAAATGAGAAAGATAGCTCCCATCCTTTCCCCCTCCCTTTAGATAAGCTCATGCCTTGCTGGGCTGAGGGGTAACTCTGTGGTAGGGATTAAGAGGCAGGTAACAAGGGCAACGGCCTCTGGGTACCAGGATTGGGAGGTATCCGGTTCAAGGGTGTCTCTCATGGACTGTTTACTCAACTATCCATTGAACAACTGAAACAAATAATACTAACAGTTCCTCTTTACATTCAGCCTCAGAAGCATTATTAATGGTGTGACATGTTTGCCTTGCTTCTACAAGACAGAGGGCATACAGTGTGTCCCTGCTTACATTTGGTGAAACTCTTTGCCTATCACTATTAAGCAAGCAGACGGCTGCTTAGGGCTTTTGTTTACACAGGCCTTTTCTGATGTAAAGCTCAGCCATTGGTTACTGTGTATTAGGGATGGGGAGAAATTTCATTCAGTTCGCATTTAATGCTGAATTTATCAAATTCTGACTTTCTGAAATAATATGAGGAATGAAATACAGCCATCCTTCAAAATTCACACTTATCCAAATGTTATGATGCAGTTCTCCAACCAATCAATGTTTACAAAAATGCAGATATTAGGGGAAAGTGTGCACAAAATGAATATATTGGTGAAAATAACACACGCGCATGCATTGTATTAGCAAAAATTGCTTGCAAAAATGTGTTCAAAATTTATTTATTTATTAGGAGAAATTTGCACGAAAATGCTGAAGAATTTTCATGAGGATTTTTTTTAAAAAAAACATATTGCTGCAGAAATGTGGAGAATTGAATTTAAGATTAGAAGAATGAGAAACAGAGAGAACCGAAATTGACAGATCCTTCCACCCCTACTAAGTATTACTATCTACATGTTAGATAAGTATTTTTATGATGCTTTATGGATGTGTTATGTTCCATCACCTAAATACTTTGTTTATTGTACAATATAGAACCTTGAAGCCAATACATTAATACATACATGAATAAAGCTAACAATGCTGATGTGCTAGATACTTTGTTATTGTTGTTGTTGTTGTTATGTGCCTTCAAGTTGATTACGACTTATGGCAACCCTATGAATCAGGGACCTCCAATAGCATCTGTTATAAACCACCCTGTTCAGATCTTGTAAGTTCGTCTGTGGCTTCCTTTATGGAATCAATCCATCTCTTGTTTGGCTTTCCTCTTTTTCTACTCATAAGTCTATAAATAAATTTGGCAATACTGATCTCCCTCACACACACACAAGTATATGATAATATGTGTTGAGAAGTTAAGGTACATTATCTGGTTGTTGTGCAAATTTCCCAGGCCTTCCATGAAGAGGGAATTGTGCACATTTACCAGTCAATATACATAATAACCAACAGGCCTTGGGAAATGTGCATATATCGAATGAATTTTGTACATTCTCTCGCCATTATGCATAATCCCCAACAGGCCTTGGGAGGGAATGTGCATATATCAGCTGGATTTTTTGCATTGTTCTGACCTGTAATCAGGTCTATGCATTCAAATTTATCATCTTATATGATAAGATAAATCATGCATGTAAATTGGGCATCAGAATAGTGAAATGGGCTACAAAAGTTCAAATGCACTAAAAATCAGGGTACTGAGTTAAGTTGAACAAATACGAGTGTGTGTCTGTGTGTGCATGTGTGCTGAAGAATGTCCTTATCTGATGTGCTGGTTGTTCTAGGGCTGGCCCTGGGAGATACCTTTACTCATTGTTTTGGCGTTCAGCTAAGCTGCTGCCTCTTCCTACTATTATAGATTGTTCCTTCATCAAAGATGATGGGCCAGTTACTAACGTAATGAGAAGGTTTGCCCCTTTTGCATGACCCTCTGTATCAGAAAGTAAAAGAAGATCTACCGACCCCATTTTTCTGCACAGGAGGTTTATTGCAGTGTTTCAAAAAGGACAATAGAACGGTTTACCAGATAGATTTCCTTTGTGTCAGCTGCAGGTAGAACCCAAGCTGTGTTTATTCAGAATGTTATTCTAGCTATGATATCTATCTACTTATCTATCTTAACAATTTTGTTTTAATTATACAGTAGGGCCCCGCTCATACGGCGGGTTCTGTTCTGGACCCCCGCTGTAAAGCGGAAATTGCCGTAAAGCGAAACCCATTGACGATAATGGGACGCGTCACGCGAAAATGACATCAAAATGGCGCACGATGGAAAAAAACCGCCGTAAAAACAGAACAAGCGCCTTAATGCGGGGACTTTCCCTAATTGGAAGGTGCTGCATTAGCAAATCGCTGTAAAGCGGGGCCCTACTGTAGTTTCTGCTCTCTAAAAGAGAAACATTTTATACAGTGATTTGCAAATATAGGGACTGTTTTAATTACAGTGATAGTCTTAGAGTATCAATTTAAGGACATTCTATTCAATTTAATAGAAGAAGAAGAATTTTTTATTGTACTAGCCACTGGCCTTGACAATGTTAAAATATGCTTCCATTGCATACAACAGAATAAGAATAAATGTTATAATAATAAAATTAAAATCTAATGTAATTTATAAAACATTTAACACAGCAAAGTCCAACTTAAACTAAAAATGGAAACACACTTAAAACTCATAATCTGTCACATTTCGTTAACTCTGCTCGGAGTTTCCTTGTAGCTAGAGCAAACAGTGCTGTTCTATATGTTATATATGGATAAACATGTTCTAAAAGAAAGCAAATAATCTTATTTAATTTATTTATTTAATCCTATTTAATTTAATATATTGTATTTGTGGAAAAGATGTAGTGGAAGATTTATTCCACTATTTCTTGAGTTGCCGTTTATAAGACACAGATCTGAAGCTGTTGCTGTTGTTGATGATGATAATAATAATAATAATAAGTCAAATGAACAAAAAACTGAGTTTCTACTAGCCAACAGCAATAACAACACATAACTGTGCAGGACAAACTAAACTAGACAAGCATAAGTAAAATGACTTTGCCACAGAGCATACATATATGAAATATCTGCTGAAGTTCTGATGATATGTATATTCTGTGGCAAAGTTTTGTGTTTATTTCTGTTTGTCTAGTTTAGCTTGTCTAGTCTGATGAAGAAGTTAATCAATGCTGTATATATGCACTTGTTATGATCTGTAGTCCAAACGTGTGGAGAGGCCCACAGGACTATGTGACACATCCTGCCCCACACTCCCACCATGATAGCAAGCCTCCTACTGCTGCCACACTCTCTCAACAGACATTATGGGATCATTGCCCTGGGTGGTGATGGTGGGTGGGGCTAGCCCATACAGTGGTCGCAGTGGGTGGGACTAAACAATGTAACCATGTGAACCTTCTTTATTTGATCTCATTTTGGTTGTGTGAATGTAGTCCTGCTTTGCATGCTCTATTGTCCCCCTCCCCTTATTCAAAATTTTTAATATTGTGCAAAGGGGATTGTGCATGACTTAGTTATTGTTATGAGCTGAAACTTTAAGATATTAGGAGAAGAATCTGGGAAGACAAAGACTGAGGACCTATAAAGCATAAGAAAGTCCATGTTGGGCCAGAGTGGCTATTCATCTAGGCCAGTTTTCTATCTTTGACACAGCAGCCAGTAACAGGTGGTTCTAAGAAAAAGTACAAGAACAAAAAAAATGACTTTGGAATAGTCTACACCCTTGTTTCTAGTACATCCTGTAAGGATACATGTAAAATTGAATATCTGTGAGCATCTTGACAGAGCTGATGATCTTCATAATAACTTCTAAATATTTGTCCAATCATATAGTGAATTTAATCACTGGACAAGCTCAACAATTTTACTATGTCCTAAAATGGATTCATTCATCCATTTAAGAGATTTATATTCTACTTTTCAAGGAAATTCCTCAAGAAAGTGGATTACAATTATTTTTAAAAATATAAATATTACATAAAACCATTTAACACAAACAACAATAATAAAATCAATACCAGCCTATACTCATCCAGAACCCCATCAATAAAAGGCTTTTGAGAAGAAATAGGTCACCATGAACAGATGAAGTGGGCTCCCATCTGTATTATTAGTGAATGAAGTGCCCCCCAGTCAATATTATTAATTCATAATACAGGATTTCATGTAAATCATTTGCTCATCTTCACTGAAAACAAGATAAATTGGCTTCTAACAGTCATTTGGCACAATTTAACATAAATGTAAATTCAACTGAATGCAAAGTAATTAATAAAGTCAGGAAGGGAGTAGAAAAAGAGGAAGATCAAAAAAGAGATGGATTGATTCCATAAAGGAAGCCACAGACCTGAACTTACAAGATCTGAACAGGGTGGTTTATAACAAATGCTATTGGAGCAGAGCTTGGAAAAGTTACTTTTTTGAACTGTAACTCCCATCAGCCCCAGCCAGCATGGCCATTGGATTGGGCTGATGGGAGTTGTAGTTCAAAAAAGTAACTTTTCCAAGCTCTGTATTGGAGGTTGCTGATTCATAGGGTAACCATAAGTCTTAATGGACTTGAAGGCACATAACACACGCACACAATTACTTTTTAAACATTTGAATGATACACACAGTGTATAAGCCTACATCTGAAAATATCTTGCAGAACAGCCTCTTAGAATGCATTACGTCTGGCTCTGAATGTCATTCATTTGACATACATATTAATGTGTTTATTGATGTTGTTGCTTTTAATATGCTTTTCCTACCAACAGCATTAACGAGACATGAAAATATCTCCCTGTCCCACACCCTAAGAGATGGAAAGATCTCTCCCTGCCCCACTTCCCTAATTTATAGTGCAACCCTAACAATATCTACTCAAATGTAAGTCCTATTGAATTCAATGAGGCTTACTCCCAGGTAAGAGAGGTTCAGATGCAGCCTTAATCTCTATTTTCTGTTTCTAGTCATAGCAAAGAAGGAAGAGGTAAAAGAGCAGTTGTAGTAGAATTCACAGATGGTCTAAGATGTGTCTTAAGTATTACATTGCTTATAAAATTCTAATTATATTCAACATCAGCCTTTTATTTAACTTGAGATTTATGAAATTTTAAAAAAAAGGAAAAACGACCTTGGGGCTTTACCCAGTAATATAACTGTCACATGTTAAGGCTAAGTATTTCAAGTGGAAAATTAATTCAATTAGTCAATTTAAAGATGGTTTTTAATAAATTGAATTATTCATTGCAAAATTAAATTCATTACCAGAGCATATAGCCCATTTGTCTACAGTTTGCCCAGTGCTGCTGCTAGGTAATGCTAGAGTCTGAACGTAATGGTCTTCCAACTGGGCTCTCTTTAGATGATAATGTGGATTATTTCACTTAATTCTAAATGTGGTGTAAACTGTTGAGGCCCTAGTTTCAGTGTGGAATGATGAGACAGAGAGGGTCATTGACATGATAGCTCCAAAGTGCTATCATGTACTCCACCTACAGGGAGTCCGGTAGGCTCCTTGGTTTTTGGAGGCAATGAAGTAGGTGGGATGATGGCTAGAGTGCAAGTGGTACAAGTCACAGCATGAATCTGACTGAACTGAGATACAAGTACACAGTTGCACCTATCATATGGCCAAGGTAATGGCAAAGAAAGTACATCACTCAGCCTCTATTGCATCCTCAGTGAGTAGCCCAGCAGAGCTTAGAGTGGTAAATCAGCTGGACCAGACCAGTGTTGTATCATTAAAAATGAACCACTCAATAGCATGTTGTGAGAAATTTGAAGATCACTTTGAGGGCCAAATTGGATCCATGCTGAACTTGATGCCATAATTAATTCAGACCTATTGGAGTCCCTAGAGCACCATCATGTTCCAGCTTATGGGATCACTTTCTATAACTGCAGCCTTAGGATGTGGACTAGATGTTTGCAGTGGTGAGACCATCTATGTGCCTTATTGATCTCTAATATCTAGTAGGAAAAGGATTGACTGGATGAGTTCAGGGAGTGGTTAATGCCTCACTACAGGGTGCCCAATGCAGTAAAAGAGGCAGTGACGCAGCCCCTCTTGAAGAGGCCCTCCCTAGCTCCAGAAATCTTAAGAGAAGTGCAACCCAGTCTCTAATATTCCCTTCCAGCCAGGTATAGGCATGGCTAAAGGAAGATTATTTAGATCCTTCTAATCTGGTTTCAGGTCTGGTTTGGGCACTAAAAAAGGTTTTGGTCTCCATGCTTGAACTTTATTGGGAGAGAGACAAGGGAAGTGAGTTGACCTCACAGCAACTTTTGACACCTTGTAGCCCTTCTGGAGTGACACAGGGGGGTGGGAGTTTATGGTGGTAATGTTCCAACCTGCAGGTTCATTACCAGAAAATAGTACCAGATCTGTTGATTGGTGTGAGGCGTCCTTCCCTGGCTCTCCCTGTCAGGTTCCTACCTGCTCGTGGTTACTGCCTGTCTCTAGGCACCACCAGGGACTCCACCAGTCCGGACCGCTCTCTCTTATGATTTCTCTCCCCGCTCTAGCACAGATCTCAACAGATCCCCCTGCTAGGCAACCACCAGTAACGTCCCAATACTAGTATTCCCAGAGACTCTGAATACTGGTATTGTTATTCTCTTCACCGCTGCCACCATTTGTTACAGTTCCCCTTCAGCCTTGGTCATTACCTTACCCTCCCTTCTGGTCTGTGAAACCCCAGCCAAGGATCAGGCCTTTGGTGAACCAAATTAAGTATTTATTAAAGATCACAAAGCTAACAAGATTAACAAGATTTCTTCTTAAGGCACATAAGCATATGGTTTTACTCAATACTAATCCGAACTCCACCTCCCTCCTTCTTCACGCTCTCCTGGCAAACAACTCTCTCAAACCCCACCAAGCAATCCACTCTTTCTCTTCTCCCCCCCAGATTCCACAATTCACCACCTCACATTCACCCAGATTTACCTGTCATCCTTTCATTTATACTGTCAGCCATTTTAAACATTCAGCCAATCATCAAGCATTCTATTGCCCATTCACTCCCCCTCCTCTTTCACTACTTACCATGTATACTCTAAACAACCAGCACTTACCATATATACACTAATATATAGGAACATCACAATTGGCTCCATGGCTTTTGAGCTGTGGAGGCCCACAAGGACCAATTCTGTATTCAGTGCTATTCAATATCTATATAAAACTGTTGGGAACTGTCATCCAGGGATTTGGAGCATGGTGTCCTCAGCATGCTGATGACACACAACTCCGTCTTTCCATTCCATATGAATCAGGAGAGGCTGTGAAGGTGCTGGATCATGTCTGAAAGCAGAGATGAACTGGATGTGGGCCAATAAACTGAGGCTGAATGCTGATAAGATAGAAATGCTGTGGGTGGGCACTTCATGTGTCCAGGAATTAGGTGAATGAACTGTTCTGGGAGGGATTGCACTCCCCGTGAAAGAATAGGTTCCATAGTTTTGGAATACTCCAGGATTCCATCTTGTTACTGGAGTCTCAAGTGACTTTTGTGAATAGGAGTGCTTTGCCCAGCTTAGGCTGGTCAGCCAGTGTGGCTGCTCCTGGACCAAAGTAGCCTGGCTTCCATTGTCCATGCTCTGATGATCTCCTACCTGGACTACTGTAATACACTCCACATAGGGCTGCCCTTGAAGATGGCCCAGAGGCTGCAGCCAGAGCACAATGCACATGCTAGATTGGTAAGTGGTCAACCTGATGGGACCAAATGTCACTGGTCCTAGTGAGCTACCAGGCCCAATTCAAGGTGTTAGTACTAGCATACAAAGCCCTAAACAATTTGAGACCCAAGTACCTAAAAGAGTACCTTCCTTGGTATCAACCATCCTGGGCCCTACAGTCAGCAGGGGAGGGAGGCCCTGCTGGTGGTACCACTACTGGGTGCTGCCCGGTTGGCATTGATTTATGACAGGGCCTTTCTGGTGGTGGTTTCTCATTTGTTGAATCCCTTCCCTACTGAGGTGCATTAAAGGTAAAGGTAAAAGTGTCCCCACACTTGTAGTGCGAGTCGTTTCCGACTCTTAGGGTGATGTCTTGCGAAGTTTACTAGGCAGACTGTATACATGGGGTGGGATTGCCAGTTCCTTACCTGGCCTTTCTTTACCCCCCAGCATATGCCGGGTACTCATTTTACTGACCATGGATAGATGGAAGGCTGAGTGGACCTTGACCCCTTTTACCGGAGATTTGACTTCCTCCTTCTGTTGGAATCGAACTCCGGCCGTGAGCAGAGCTTCAGCTGCATTACCGCTGCTTACCACTCTGCGCCATGGAGGGTCTTGAGGTACGTTAGTCACCCTCATTATTACCTTTTAGGAGGAATTTTAAAACATTACTGTTTACCCAGGCATAAAATGGCTGAAAGATACAGTAGAGGAAGCAATAACCTAATGAAAGAGGGCTGGAAGGAGTAGGGGACAAGCCCATTACTTGCTTCAACAGTATTAAAATAATAAACAACACTAAACCTGGATCCCTAGTTGCACCAAAAATTTACAAGTGGTGGAAATGGGGAGGCCAATTCATCAAACGTCCCCCAGAAGAAAACTGCATTTCTTCTAACAGTTCAGGAGAAACCTAAGAAATAGATGGCCTGCATCCAACGTACTCATACTCAAAGTAAATTCATGGACTTAAGTTAGTCTTCTCCATTGATTTCAATGGGTCTACTCTGAGTATAACTTGCAATGCAATCTTATGGGTTGTATTCAATATAGTGGTAAGTTGGTGGTTCTGTTAGTGCAAGGATTTGTCCTTGCTCAACAGAATGTTCTCTCCCTATCCTCCCCCATGCACATCCTAAATCTAGGTCTCCCCTTAACCTTCTGGAGCAGATTGGGGACAGAGCTTGGTATGCGGGGGTAGAGGAAAGTCCAGTTGCACTAGCGCAATTATTTAGTTGAATGCAATCCTATATTACCAACTATTTGTCAGAAAAATCTTTTCTGAGAAATTTCACCTCAGCCCAAGTTTGAAGGCCTTTTTTTAAAAAAATTGAATCACTAAGCCATATTCCAGAAGCTTTGGGAAATTCAGGAACAGATCAGAGTGATTATCAGGACAGCGTTCTCCAGGATCCTGCAACTACATGCTAGTTGCTGAGCAAATGGTGGTTCCTGTACTGTAACAACAACAACAACAACAACAAATTTATATCCCACCCTTTCTCCCAGTAGAAGCCCAGAACTGCAATCCAAGGATTATCTTTTCCCCTCTGGCTTTTTCTGTGTATGCCTAATAAGTGGATCAAACACCCAGAATTTTTCAGCTTTGTCTATGAAGATTTTGAACAAATATTTCAACTTTGCAAGTGTGGAATCTGTTCCAAATGACTCATGGGCTCTGTTTCTTTTTGTTCTTTTTCAATGACAATGACATTGTTGCTCATCTACATGTGTTTGGTTTTAATCTCAAAGATAAGGAAACATATTTTTTTTGCAGTAAGAGTCTTCTAATGAATAAATATTGGTGCAAACATCTCTAAAATCCCATGACAATTTACTTCTCTAAAAAGTTAAATTTCATGTTCCACAAGGTGGACCCCAACACATTCTGCAATGACACAGAAAATTATGGAGCACAGAATTTTGATTGGTCATGTAGTGGTGCATGTCTGAATAGCTGCATCCCAGCATACTCTATGACACTGCCAGGGATCCAGAGACATACTTCTGGGATCATATTATACTTCGTTGGGGTACCCCTAAAAATGTTGTTGCCCTATGGAAACAACATAGCTAGTGTCAGAACACATTAGTTATGTGCAGACTACAGAGAGATCCAAATCCAGTCCCCAGAATTTTCAGACAGCAAAGCTAGTAAGAACATTCTCTAGGTTTTTAAAGAGCAACTGCTCATCAGAATGAATAAAACTGAGCTAAATGGACAAGTAGTCAAAACTCAGTAGGGGGATTACACACAACCCCCTCCACACACAGCCATGCAGGCTAGCCATGTCTATGCTGTCACTGACCACCACTATTTTGTCAAGTCACTTTGAGACTTTTTATTGCAGGGGTCAAATTTGGCTTCCTGATGAAGATCTGGCAGATGGAGCCAAAAAGATTTGCCGTGCTTGTTTTATTGTATAAAGCAACTGATAAACTGATAAATGATGATGATGATAGTAATAACAATAGTAAACATCAGGTTTGTCTTCATTGAAAAGAGCTCTACATATAGCCAGATGTATGCGTGGAGAGCTCCTGCTCATGAAGACAGACCCTGATTGGACATTTGCTTGTTTATTTATTTAGTTCAACCACTTATATACCACAACGCCATAGTTTCTAAGCAGTCTCTAGCAATGTTACAAAGAAAATATACAAAAAATAAAATTAATCAGAAAATCAGAAAAAATCACTTAAAATATCAGGTGGAAGGATCTGCCAATTACATTTGTCTGGGTTTCTCATTTTTCTAAACTTAAATTCAGTTTTCCACATTTCTGCAGCATTTGCAATTTTCTTTAAAAAAATCCTCATGAAAATTTATCAGCACTTTAGTATGCAGTTTTGACATATGCACACATTTTGGCAAGCAATTTCACCTAATATGAAATACATTTTTGAAAGTTATTTTCACTAATATATTCATATTTATGCACATAATGTAAGCATTTTTTGTAAACATTGCTTGGCTGGAGAACTGCATCACAAAATTCAGGGAAGTGTGAATTTCAAAGGATGGCTGTGTTCTCATACTTTTTCAGAAAGTGTGAATTTGATAAATCCCTCCATCCCTAATAGGCACCCTGTACTTCTGGATCCACTCTCTCTAAAATGAGGTCCTGGGTGCTTTCGGGCAGCAGTTTAATCCATTCCCATGATGGTTGCTTACCTCATAATTTTTGCATTTTCTTGGTCTTTCACATGACATAGAAGCCATTTCGGAAATCTAACAGAATTTGGTAAAAGTTTAGTGCTTATTGACATGATAAGCTTATTGGCATGATAAATGATTCCAAAAATATTCCATTTGCCCACCCTAAAATCCAGTAAATTGTGGGAGTTTTGAGCTGTCATTTTCCCGCCATTTTTTTTTACCTCCAAAAATTGTGCTGACATTCCAGAATATTCCAGGATAGGCACAGGTAGAAGTTCACACACACACACCACAAAAATGTCAAAAGAGAAGGGAAGAAAGGCCACACGGAGACATGATGCATGACACTCTGACCTTGTGGATGTCTCCTGTTTCCATCTGGTTTTCTGTTCTGCAGTCAGAACTAGACTGTCTCCCAGGGCACAAATTCTTTCTCTTTCTTTGAATCCATACAGTGGGGTAGAGAGAGTGCAAAACCTTCTTAATCATGTTGCATGTGTCTGGCACTGTGGTCTTGTGCATTGACATGGTGGTTGCCTTATGGGGGAACTACAGTGTGCATGTGTATAATGGGTGAGTGATGGAAACAAGTTGTTTCAAGTTGAAACAAGCTGCAGTGTGAAAGACATTTAGCAAAACATGGCACTATATCAGTCAACTAGCCATAATTCCTTGTACTGCAGCATGAACAGGATTTTAGAAAACAGGACAGAAGTGCTGCCATTATAATCTGTAAAACTAACAGAATAAGCCCCATGTCTGAATACAACCCCTGTATGCCTGGGAAGCAGGTCAGAGCCAGCCAACTACTACAACTTTCCACTCAGTGCAGCAGCAGCTCACAAGGACGAGCCATAAACCGCTTCCGATGAGGAAAATATTCACCAGTCAGTTTTAATAGCTGTACTTTACAGTTGCCATGAAATAGGTGTTTCATGTCTTTGTGATGCTGCTCAGAATGCTTACTAAGTCCTCTGATCCAGCACTGTGCAAAAACTGTCCCTGACAACGATAAATGTGTGTAAGTTTGTGTCTGAGTCGTGATGGCTTGCTAAGAAAGACAATCTGGCATGTCTATATGTCTAATCTGTGTGTGTGTGTGTGTGTGTGTGTGTGTGTGTGTGTGTGTGTGTGTACAGATACACAGGTATTGTATAGCATATACTATATATTAATCACTGCTTGCTTCTTTTCCTCTTTTTATTACCTCTTGTGCTCTTGTCAGGGATATGCTAAATGTATTTCATTTATTAGAAACATCTGCAGGTCTGAGTGCTCAGAAATCATTCTCCAGGACTGTTAACTGCGAGTGCCCCTACAGATATTGTCTCCCCACCCCATTACAGTAACGTTTATGTCAATGTCATGAATATTGGCTAGACTGTATAGGTTGTAGACAAACTGCTCATTAGAGATCACCTACACTGTGCTGCCCACTGAAGCAGATTGCAAAGAGTAACTCACAAATCTCACCTGAGGTTCAGAAGGCAGTTTGCACTGCATAGCATGTGCTTATTTTGTTCATCGCTATCCCTCCAACCGCCAGTTTCTTCCTACTGAGAAGGTCATTCTTGTGCTTATCTTCTTTTCTGCTGTTTCTCTTATGTCCCCTGTTCCTACTAATCATTAAATGTAATCCGTGTACATTAAAGGCAAGTAATGCAATACCCCTTAGAGTATAATCCTGTTAAAATAGAGTGAATGTAAATGAAGGAGCAGATTGCACCATGTGGATCTCTACCTGTGAGGCCCAACCTTTTCCTCTATTACTTTTTTTTGGGGGGGGAAGGAGAATACTGTGGCTATAAGATACTTTATTGCTTTATTAGGGATGGACGGTTTATTCAGTCCACATTTTTATGAGACCTAATCTAATTTGCACCTTCTGGACTAATGTGTGGATCAGAATGTAATTATCCTTTGGATTTTGCACCTCTCTGAATTTTGCAGTGCAATTCTTAGCTCAAAGAAATGTACCAACATGCATAAAAATAAGTGTGTTTCAGGGTAAAATATATGTAGAAATATTATGTTGAGATCAAACTTGTAATTTGTGATTTTAGGCAGGCAGGCAGGCAGGCAGGCGGATAGATAGATAGATAGATAGATAGATAGATAGATAGATAGATAGATAGATAGATAGATAGATAGATAGATAGATAGATAGATAGATAGATAGATAGATAGATAGATAGATAGATAGATAGATAGATAGATAGATAGATAGATAGATAGATAGATAGATAGATAGATAGATGTGGAAACAGAATGCAGTGGGCTTATGAATGAACCCATGCAAAATAACACAGACCAGAAAAAGAAAGATCCATCCATTCTGAAGGTTTAGACTTGGGAAGATGGACAGAGTTGGTCAGGACAAATAGAGACTGTGTTGTTATTTTTCTGGTAGACATGATAACGCAGAATTGGGCCTATCAGAGACCTGGCTGGATAGGACCTTGGCTCCTATACTTGAGGCCAAGTGTCCGATATGCACAGCAGCCGAGGATTGGTAGGCGGGGAGGGGGAGTGGCAGTTATTTATCGAGAGTCCTTGGTTTTCGCCAGACCTCCTCTCCACGAGACCAAGTTTGTTGATTGTATGTACTGGAGGTTGGGTCCAAAGGGCAGTTTAGGAATCCTGCTCATGTACCGCCCACCCCGCTGCACGGCAGACTCCCTGGCCGAGGTGCTCGAGGTGGTCGCGGCTGTACGGTTGTTTACCCCGAACTTATTGGTTTTGGGGGATTTTAACATGCATGCCGAGGCCACTCTCACCGGAGCCCCTCGGGATTTCATTGAAACCATGACTTCATGGGAACTGCACCTACGTAATATGGGTCCCACCCATGTAGCCGGTCATACCATTGACCTTGTATTTGTCGCGGGAGAGAAGGGAAGTGATCTGAAGATTGGGACGGTCTCTTCTAGCCCTGTGTCATGGTCAGACCACTACCTGGTGAAATTGGATCTCTCTCTGCCACATACCCTCTGCAGGGGACATGGACCCATTAGGATGGTCCGCCCCAGACGCATGATGGAGCCCACTGGATTCCTGAATGCGCTGGGTGATTTGGAGCTAACTGAAGGCCACCCGGTCGAAACCCTGGTGATGAAGTGGAATAGGGAGATCACTAGGGCAATAGACCGGGTGGCACCGAAACGTCCTCTCCTCCTGAATAGAACTCAGACTGCACCCTGGTACACACCACGGTTATGCAGTCTGAGACAGGAAGTGAGACGACTAGAACGCCGATGGTGTAAATCCTGCGCTGAAGGCGATCGGACACTGGTTAGAGTGGCAATAGTGGCCTACCAGCGGGCAACAAAGGCAGCAAAGAGGCAATTCTTTGCTGCCTCTATTGCGTCGGCAGAGTGTTGTCCCAGGAGGTTGTTCCAGGTGGTCCGAAGCCTGGTCGGTCCAGTTGCGCAGGAACCTATGGAACAATCAAAAGCCTCCTGTGACATATTTGTTAAACACTTTGCCGATAAAATTGAGCGCCTAAAGGGCAGGATTCTGTGCGTCGTGGTTACAAGTAGTGGTCCAGAGGCGGCCAGTTGCAATCCGGTCTGTTGGGATCGGTTTCAGCCTCTTCTCTCTGATGAAGTGGACAAGGTGCTCTCTACTGTGAAACCAACCACTTGCTTGCTTGATCCTTGCCCTTCATGGCTCGTCATGAGCTGTAAAGAGAGTCTGGGCAAAGGGATCCAGGCAATGGTAAATGCATCCTTGGAGGAGGGTGCAATGCCATTAGCCCTCAAGGAGGCTGTGATAAAACCTATTTTGAAAAAGCCCTCCTTGGATCCCCAAGATTTAAACAACTTTCGCCCAGTCTCCAATTTACCATTCTTGGGCAAGGCGATTGAGCGTGTGGTGGTAAAGCAGCTACAGACACACTTGGAGGAAGCAGATTATTTAGATCCTTTCCAGTCGGGCTTCAGGACTGGACACGGAACTGAAACAGCCTTGGTCGCTCTGGTGGATGATATGAGGAGGGCGTTGGATAGGGGAGAACATACCTTCCTCGTCCTCCTGGACCTCTCAGCGGCTTTCGATATCGTCGACCACGGTATCCTGTTGAATCGCCTGGAGGGATTGGGAATAGGAGGCACTGTTTTACAGTGGTTCCGTTCCTATCTCTCTGGTAGATATCAACGGGTATTGTTGGGGGATGAGGTTTCAGACCCTTGGCCCCTCAACTGTGGTGTGCCACAGGGTTCTATCCTCTCCCCCATGCTATTTAACATTTATATGAAACCGCTGGGAGCCATCATCAGGAGTTTTGGGCTGCAGTGCCATCAATATGCGGATGACACGCAGCTCTATCTCTCATTTAAATCCTCACCAGAGTTGGCTGTGGATACCTTGTCCAAGTGCCTGGAGTCCGTAAGTGGATGGATGGGAGAGAACAGGCTGAAGCTGAACCCCGGTAAGACCGAGGTGTTACTGGTGGGGGACAAGAGAAGGTTGGGTGATTTTGACCTGATACTTAATGGGGTGAGTTTGCCCCTGAAGGACCAGGTCCGCAGTCTCGGGGTCATCTTGGACTCCCAGCTGTCTATGGAGGCTCAGGTTTCTGCAGTGAGCCAGGCAGCCTGGTACCAGCTTCATCTGGTACAGAGACTGCGACCCTATCTTCCCATACATCTGCTCCCATGAGTGATACATGCCCTGATCTCCTCTCGATTAGACTACTGTAATGCGCTCTATGTGGGGTTACCCTTGAAAACGGTCTGGAAACTCCAGCTGGTACAAAATGCGGCGGCGCGCTTAATAAAGCAGACCCGCCACCGCAATCATATCACCCCAGTGTTGATTGAATTACACTGGTTGCCGGTTGTATACCGGGCCCAATTCAAGGTGTTGGTTTTAACCTTTAAAACCCTATACGGTTCCGGCCCAGTTTATCTGACGGAACGCCTCCAGTATCACAAAATATGCTGCCAAACAAGATCAGCCTCACAGGACCTTCTCTCGGTCCCACCGACGAAGACAGCTAGGTTGGTGTGGACCAGGGAGAGGGCTTTTTCAATCGTGGCCCCCACCCTCTGGAACTTACTTCCCTTTGACCTTCGGCATGTCCCCTCCCTGTTGACTTTTCGCTGAGCCTTGAAGACCTGGCTCTTCAGGCAGGCCTATGGGATCTCTGGGGTGGGCTAGATTTTATACTGTATTAGCGTAGGATGGTCTGTTAGATGAGTTGTTATGATATTAATATTATGATGATTATGTATATGTTGAGATTGTATTTTATATTGTACGTCGCCCAGAGTGTCCGTTCGGTCGGACAGATGGGCGTCTGATAAATAAATTTTTATTATTATTATTATTATCATAATTGTCAGCCTGTGGGAAGACCTGGCAGTAAATAAAAATGATGGATGGAATAATTTCAGCACAAGCAGTAGGAGCCACTCTCCTGACACCGACATCACTGCTTACCTGATTGAGGACAGGGCAGCGATGACACTGGGGCCACACTGGCAGGAGCACTGGATTAATGGTGCCATCCCCACTTGTGCAACCATGTGGCCCTGATCTCACCCCCATGTCCCAGCCCTGTCCAGGTAAGCAGTGTTGGGAGAGTGGCTCCACAGCTCCATCCCATCAGAAGCATCACTATGGTTTAGAATCTTTTGAAAATGTTATGCAACGATAAAACAATAGAAAACATACCACCTGTCTATGTAAATGTAATGCATGGTAACCATGCTTTTAAAAAATGAAACACTTTATCTATAGCTGCTATTATTAAATTACTACTACTACTACTACTACATCATTTATATTCTGCCCTTCTTCCCAAAAGGAAGGACAGGGCAGCAAACAAGTGATAAAATACTAAAAACATCTTTAAACAAAACATCTTTAAAACTCTTGAAAACAAAATATCCTAAAAACATTTCTAAAAACAAAACACCTTAAGACCATCAAAAAAAAAAATCTTAAAAACAATTCCAGTATAGACACAGCCTGGGATAAAGGTATATACTTAAAAGGCTTGTTGAAAGAGGAAGGTTGTCAGCAGGCACCAAAAAGATAACAATATTTGTAGTTAGCATTATTCTAGCTTTACATTAATTTGCTGATGATGACAAATGTTTTTACATATGTATGCATTAAAAACAATTCCTGCTGCAATCCTGTACACACTTACCTGGAAGTAAATCTCACTGAACTCAGTGGGACTTGCTTCTGAATAGACATGCATAGGATTGCAATGTTAGTGTTTAAACAACTGAAAAGAATTTTCCTTTAAAAACATCTTAGAATGAACAATATACTATTTCATCCCCCAGCCCAAGTACTGAACATGTGTTGAATGGTTAGATTGTGAAGAAGAAATATTCAGTGACAGAAAAACAATATAATTCTACCCTTCAAAGATACTTTGTGCTGTAAATTTTCCATGTGGAATGTTTATACCACAGTGCACTATTATAATCTCTGAAAAAAGAAGCCTATAATGAAAATGCTGACACAGTTCTAGCTGTACTATTGTTTCTTGCAACACTGTAATATTCAAACTGGATGATAATCCCTCACTGACCTTGACATGTTTATCATCTTCAGCAGTTCTGTTCTCCCTGTAAAAATCTGACAGCTTGCAATAAGAAATCAACCTCATACATCAAGACCTTATTGAATACTAGTTTTGATATAGAATGTGAACCTTACTATATGCTGCATACAAAGCAGCTCTCAAGGATAAGATGAAAGAAATGACTAGTCCACAACAATGAGCGGGACGAATTTCTTTCCAATGGTTGAAATGGATGATACAACAATGCAATGCTGCGTGATGGTATGACAGTAAGCTTCCAGACAGACACCATACTGTGGTACCTTGGATCTGCTGCTCACAGGAAGCTTAATTAATTCCATGTGAGTTTTCTTTTTGATGGGAGGGCTGTCAAGCTGGGTTGGGATGCTAGACAAAACTTATCAGCCATTCTGTATAAGCCTAGTAAAGACTATATCTAAATTACTGCTTTGTTTTTCCATTCAAAAAATAACAACAACCCTGAACCTTCTAGCACATCCTACTAGCCAATCTTCCAATGCAAAAACAGAGATTCTGTCAATGTCATAGTTCATGAGCTAGTTTTACAGAAGCTTTAACAAACTATAGTTTGCTATCAATTTTTTTAAAAAATCTGCAGAAACTTTAACACAAGGTTGGGAACTTATGGCCCTTTGTTGGACTATAACTCCAATCATCCCTGACCACTGGTCATGCTGGCTGGCTGATGTGAATCTAATAGCATTTGGAGGGGTGCAGGTTCACCATTCCTGCTTTAACAAAATATGTTTGTATATAATTGGGTGGTATTTAGGGCTAGTCCTACCAGAGTAGACTGATTGAAAATAGATATGACTAACTTAGGTTCATTAAGGCTTTACTCTAAGTCAGATTTAGTTGAATACAACTCATTGTTTTTAACATAATCTGAAGAAAAAAGAATCTTTGCCTATAAAGATACATGATACACCATGTCAAACCACCAATGTGTAATAATAGCAGGGTTTGTTTGCTTTTTTAAAAAAGAATATATTGTGAAGTTTGTGCTGTAAATTGCCATTATAGAGCAATAAACTAGCATAATGGGAAGATCCAGATAAAGGCTTAAAATATGCATATAATGTGCTAAAAAATTTCAGTATGCTTAGATTTGCTTAGATATTTAAGATTTATTGAACTAGTGTATAACATTTGCTACAGGTACAAGAGCAAACAGTAAAACAGGAGTAGTTTGAAATTGCTCCCCTTCAGAGTTGGAGAAAAAGCATTTTAGAAAGAAAAGCTTCTCTACCCATTTCTCCCTCTCCAGGAAGTCTGGGCATAAAGCCAAGATAGCAGATTCCAAATAAACAAGTCTGCATTAGAACATAAACAATGAAGAGGACAGGAAAGATATGCGTAAGATTTTCTGAATGGCCAGCAGTAACCTGGCCAATTCACCTATAAATTTATATTAATCTCTGAGAACATCTATGTTTATAAAACAGAAATTTATGAGAACAAAAAGGTGTTTGTAAGACTGTCCCATGGAAATGTTTGTGACAAATCTGTGGGAATTAATTCATGAAAAAGACCATGGGAACATGTCTTTCCATAGGCAAGTGTATAAAAAGACAGGTTTCGTAGCTCTCAGGGCCCCTCAGCTCTGCTAGAAATGGGGGTGGGTCAAAGAAAACTAGAGAACCATCCATCTATTCCATCCTTAATATCTGATGGGTGATGTATCATGACATGTATTCCTATGTCCTTTGTACTTTGTCTCTGTGATATGACTTAAGAGTTTAACTTAGTCCTTCAACTATCATAGCTTGTTTTAATTAAGATATGCTTTCAGAGTTTTATACTTTGATGTTAAATTGCTATCCAGCAATTCCTTTTGTGCAGATATATATATTTCTATTTTTCTGTTTCCTGTTTCTGCAATGATGGCTAAGGCCACCTAGAATACATTGTATTAGTTATAGTGTGCAAGATATGAATAAATAGCATATATTATAAAGACTGTTCCGCTGTCTGAAGTCTGACTCCCAAATAGAAAATTGCTGGTACCTCACAAGACTCAAGAAATCTTGAGTGGGGTTTCCTCTATTTTCCTCCTACACTAGATGACTGCTGCTGATAACCTGTGAGCTTAGGTGACCTAACGTTTGACATACAAGGACTCTGTGTAGATATGGGGGAAGGGAGAAAGCAAGAACCCTCAACCCTATGCATACACTGGCAAGGGGGTAGTCTTGCCGGTTACACTAGTTAGCCCAAATTTATGGCTAATTGGCATATCCACATATATATTAGGATGATAATTCTGACACACGTGTACTCTTTGTGGGATTTATATATCAGATCAGCTGATAAGAATGGCTGAAGAATTTTTGTTTCCTATAGTGCAGTTTAGATGGCAATATTTTCAATTACAACACCTGTTGGTGTCTATTTATGATCTGCCTGCTTTGAATGCTTCAGCTTTCCCTAAACTTCTGGAACAAATTGTTGGTTTTTCATAGAAAATAAACCTGTAACTACCATTTACAAATGTTTATTGGAAGCTTGCAAAGTTCAAGAACATAGGGAAGAATGGAACAGTGTGTTAGAATATAGTATACAACCTAAACAATGGAAAATTGATTTAAAATATTTCTTTAGATTCTAATTGAGATTGGTTCAGCAAAAATTGATATTTCAGGTATACTGGACTCCACAACCTCTCTACAGGAAGGTATTGTCTAACTCAGATGGATGCTGGAGGTGTAACACTGAAAATGCCTCACTGAGGCATATGATGTGGGCATGCCCAGTGTTATTTTCTTTTTGGTCTGAAATTATTGTCTGTATTTACTTTGTATTGCAAACTCCTTGATATGTTTATGTTCTTTTAAATTATATTATATTATATTGCTGTAGTATGGGGATTTATAGCAGGAAAACAAAAATGGGTCTTATGTGCCCTTATGGTCTCTAAGAGACACTTTGAGCCTGGAAGGAAAAATACCTACCATCCATTTTGCAATAGTCTGAAGACTTTAACACTCTTGTTACAGTTGAACATACTTTTATAAACATTAACTTCGTGTCCTATTTGGATATTTAGATGGCATATATCAATTTGTATGCGTAAACTAAGATGGATGTATTCATGTCTATTGTACTGTTAATGTGAGCTGACAATTGCTCTTTCTTTCTTTCCCCTCCTTTGTCCCTTCTTTTTGGTTTTTTCATTCCTTAATAAATTTGCATTACAAAAAAAAATTTTTTTTAAGTGATTTTTATCTGCTGGACATAGGATTGCCAAATGTGTAGTCAGCCACTGCAGCTTTGACGTGAACTGCAATTTGATGTGTAAACATCAGGGGGTGATAATTTTTATCTCCATATTGAGAAAAGCTTCACTTGCTGATTTCTGTATGTCACATTAAAGGCACAAGAGCCTTTTCCTGGTCAGTTAGCAAGCCCGGCCATCCGACTGCTATTCATCTTCAAAGCATTTAAAATCTTAAGGTCTCAAAATTAAAACTCCATGCTCAGTTCTGCAGTGTGAAGGTAGACTTCAATGGTAGTAAATCACCACCATCCTGTTGATAACACCACAATTGAATCAGACTTTAACCTTCTGTGCTGTATATTTTTCCTTGCTCATTTCTGCACCAGACAGGGCCAATGTACATGTAATCAAGGTAGGGTTTCCATGACAACCCATTCTACAGATGGGCTGATCATCATCTTTTTCCTTTAGTGGGGGAATCCAGGCTGTTAATGAAGCAAGAGAAGCGGCATCTAGGAAAGGGAGGGTAAAATCCTCTAAAATCTGTTCAGGAGATGAGGGTGGCCCCTTTACCACAAGAACCAGACCAGACCAATGTGAGTTAACCTATGATAGATACCCAATGAATGGAATGTCTGGCCAAAGTATGTTCAGGGGACAATAGCCTCAGCAGTGAAGTTCATTGCAAATCTGGGGTATGAAATATTATTATTGTTATTGATTGGGGAGCGGAGAAACCAAATAAGATCTTGATATAAAACACTTGGCAATGTGGTAATTCATTACATTACAGCAACAATTTACTAATGCTACTACTAAAGCATTTTATACCATTTTACCATGAAGGTCAAAGACATAAAATACACACACACACACAAATAAACAATTATAAAAACAAAATAAAATTACATTATTAAAAAAGAAAGAAATTGCAATAACATTATCTTATTTTATGGAAGAAGATCTTAATAGTTGTCTTTTTTATTCTGAAATATTTTCCCCAAACTGTATGCAAGTGAATGCAAGCAGTATTTTTTTAATCATTTTTTGTTTTAGTCCATGAACGTTACATAAATAATGTTTTCTGCATTGTTTTGACATGTTCCTTCCACTGAAATGCACTGAAGTTAATTATGCAATTAATTACATAATCAATTATGTTAGTTTCAGTCATAACAAATAGCAAGATGAATAATGTAGGTTTCAGTGGAAGCTGGATTGTAGTTGAACCGAAACAATACTGATTGCAGCAAACACAGGATGGATATGGAAACTGCTACCTCTTACATTTATGGGTTCCACACATGTCAATTCGCTGCAATCCCCTATGTATATTCACTCAGAAGTAAGTCCCGTTTGATGGGGCATTAGATTATTGAGTGAAACTGCTTTGAGGCGCCAGTAGGGGCACATACATTTGTTATAAGATGCATCTTAAATGCATTCAGTGTTAATTGCATTAAATGCCAAATCTTGTTTGGCTCTAAGGCTATAATTGTATGCATGTTTATTAGGGAGCAAGCCCCACTGGACACAATCAGACTTACTTCTGAGTAAAATAAACGTGCATAGGATTTGACTGCAGGGTTGAAATCTAGTGCACACTTACTTGAAAGTAAGAGCCTCTGAAACAAGTAAGCAGAATCCAGCTCCATGACCATTTGTAGCTGAATGTTTGTCAGGCTGAGAATAACAATTTTGCCTATGAAACTTACAATGACCTGCTATCTTTATGTAACATGTTGTTCTCAAAAAAAGAAATGAAGTACTAGTTACTGTATACCTTTATCTCTCACTGACCTCAGCTGTGCACTAGCGCTGAAAGGGAAATGTGAGCACTACATTTGCTCCTCTCACTGCTACAGCAAAGTGTGTGCCTATCTCCCTGCTGCCTCCAGGCTACCACTAGAGACTGGTGGAAGAAAATCACCTATGTTCACAATCAAGGTTGGTCAAAACAAAGGTTGGCCTATCCCCTGGATAAAAGCAACCTGAATTTGAGATATAGGAAGCCTGAGTGGCTTACCCAATCATAAAAAAATGAAATCAAGACAAAAGGAAACAATTAAAAGAGCTTTTGCATGTAAGAAACCACACAAGACAACAATGTCATTTGGCAAAGAATTCTACACAAAGTCAAAAAGGACCTGTTTTCCTTATTTTGTAAAGAGCTTTATGTAATTTTAAAAAAACTAAATGTTATTTTTGTGGGGGAAGGAGAAATACATGGTTTGCAAATCTGTCAGTTGCCTTGCTTAGTATACACAACTTTGCAAACTATTTTTCCTATTATTAATTTTTGTATGTTGTTTTTATTAACATACGACCTATATGCATATTTTTACTGGGAAAGTACATTTTAAAATTCAGAGAAGTGGGCATTTCAAAGGATGGATGCATTTTTGTGTACGCATTCAGGATGTTTACAGTTCAGAAAGTCAAAGTTGGTTGATTCACATTAAAAAGTGAACTGAATGAATGTCTCCTTGATCTCTACCTACAGCCTACTAAAATGAATGGGAAGATTCTAAAGGGTTTTGCAAAGACAACAGAGGCAGAAGTCTTTCTGTGCTAGAATTCAGACCTGTTCGGATTTGGCATTGAATTTTTCATTAATTTGTTTAATCTCTATAGTTGCATTTTTGATTTTTATGTAGCAATTTTCTGCAGCTATTTTCAAAAATGAATTTTAAAAAAATCTGCCTTAAAATATTGATATTAATAATGATAATTTTGTCACTATTTCCTTTCAAAATATTGATATTTTGAATTGGTATTAATATTTTTGGGAGGGGAAAAATGGATCGGTAAAAGTAGTGGACAGAGGACAAAGAATGAACTTGAATTGATACCAGCCTGTCAGATCGATGAAATGCTTTCAAAGCAGCATTGGCCAAGAGATCCTATCCCTACTTTTAAGTGTTTTACACATTGCTTTGACAATGTGATGATATATTCTAGGCCAAGCTTTGAAATTTTAAATATCCCAGTACTCTAAGTCTGCTTTGATGTGATGAAATCCTTTTTATAAATTAATTACTTTAATTAATAATAGGCTCAGCTAATAACAGGTTCAGCTAAACAAGTCTTCTCTCTTCAGCCACCATATAAAAATCATTTTATTGGTAGCTATAGTAGTTCATTTTTCTTCTTCTGCAGCTATTGGCATTTATTAATTAATGTAGGACATATTCACTCTGCCACCTTGCTACAAAACATTCCTCTTTGTCCTAATTATTCACAGCGGGTGATATCCACCAGTGATAGTCATACTCACAATATTTTATTTATTTATTTATTTATTTATTATTTGATTTATATCCTGCCCTTCCTCCCAGCAGGAGCCCAGGGTGGCAATCAATGGACAACTCCATTGACTTCAATGGGTCTACTCTATAACTCAGTGGAATCCTATGAAGGATGGGATCTGTGAATTGGCCATGAATTCACCACACACACCCCTTCCAACACAGAGAAGGAGAAAGCAGGAGAGGAGGCCCCTCCAGGCCAAACAATACAACAGAGGCCTTGACAACAGCCTCCCCAGCAGGACTAGACCACAGCGGAAAAAGAGGAACCAGGCAAGGTGCCATACCATGGGGAAAGTGATAGGCTGCAGGCTGCAATGAGGGAATATCCACTTAATTCTGACACACACACACCTGCGGATATTTGTCCATCCTCACCTGCAGCCGGTTGCTTTCCCCACGTGTGGCACCTCATCTTTGTGCTCCTTCTTCGCAGCCTGGCCCTGCTCAAGGAGGCTGTTGCTGAGGCCTCTGCTGTATCATTTGGCCTGGGGGGCCCTCCTCTCCTGCCCTTTCCTTCTAAGGCCAAGGAGTTAAAATAATTACACTTTATGGGCTGGGTTCTGCCCTCAGTCCCACTACTGTGTTAACTCCTGTGAATGAAGGAATTCTAACATTTTCTTCTTCAAGCACACTGTGATTCAAAGCCTCCCGCAGTAAATCAAACAGTGTCTCTCCCTGTTCTAATAGATGTTTCCACACAAGAAAAATGGAACTGCAATTTTGTTGACATGTCCAAGTTTCAGCTGCTGACATAAAGATGTTTTCCTGAAGAAGGCTAATAACCACTAAGGTGTGGTTAGCGGTTGAGAAGGGTGGATTTGAGGCCATTTTTTTGGGATTCTCTCAAACCACAGACCTTTAAAGGGCAGCAAGCTTTCATCGAGTGGTCACACATCATTTGTTTTTGAAACTCTGCTGACTCTGACAACCATATATCTGTTAACGGAACAAAAACATTCTTGACTTCTGTTTCTTCTGGTAAGTTGCATTGGAAATTTAAGGCTGCTTTCATAAATGCCACTAAGGGCAGCTTTAGGGTTGCCCTGTCCCCTGAAGCTGAGACATTTGGACTTAGTGGGCAGGGCAGCTAAAATTGCCCAACAGCAGTCAACAGAACTTCAGCCAATCAGGAAACAAATTGCACTGTGCAGGCATCATCCGTCTAGTTCATAAACCATGAGATATGACTCATGAGATATAACTCTTTTCCATGAAATATGAAAAAAAGGATCAAACTCTGAGTTCTTGGGGTAAAATCCTACATTTGGATGCGCAGACAGACTGTGTTGGATGTGCAGATGTATTATTTTTACAACACATTGCAAAACAATATGAGCTGAGACAGCAGGCTAGTTTTACACACATTCACACAGCCCTGTCTATCCTCCATCCAGGTGAGCAGGAGCTATTGTCACAGTTCAAGGATACATTCAAGCCAGGCAGAAACATTCCAGGAGGGTACAAAGCAGGGCTGGTGATGGATGAGGGATGTGGTCTGGAGGCAGAGGGTGTGGCTGGAGAGAAGGTGTGCCCCATGGAGAGTCCAGAGGCTTTGGTTCTACCCTGACCAACTAGTTCTGCACTGGCTCTGTCCCAACACATCATAGTCCTCTTCAGGTACTACTGCCACGAAAAAGAAACACAAACAAAATGAGGCTGAGTGGTCACACCTTCACCTCAGCCACTAACATTGTGTGGTTCTTGGTGGCTACTCTCACGTATGGCTTCTGTTTGTAAAGCCAGGATCCTCCTATACTTGTGGAGGCTCTTGGTGTGTTTTGGAGCCCTAGTACAGGAGTGGGGAATCTCCAGATGTTGTTGGACTACAACTCCCATTATCTCTGGCCATTGGCCATGCTGGCTGGGGCTGATGGGAAGCGCAGCCCAACAATATCTGGATGACCACTGCTTACCCACCTCTGTAAAATGTGCAGGGAGCCTCCATAAGTACAGGGGACTCCTCACTTCAGCTGAACACAACAGCAGCCAGAAGAAGCAGTGTGATTATGAGGGTGGGGCTGAAGAAACACCCTTGCATCCCCGTTCTACTCATGCTTCCCTTTCATAGAAGTAATTTATTTATATATTGATTTGTTTTATTAACACATTTATATCACACCTTTCCTTCAAGGAATTCAAAGTGGTGTACATGGCTCACTGCCTCTCCAGTTTATGCTCATAACAACCCTCTGAGGTAAGTCAGGATGAAAGACTGGGATTGGCTTAAGGTCATCCAGCAAGCTCCATGACTGAGCAGGGTTTTGAACTGTGGTCTCCCAGGTTCTAGGCCAACACTCTAGCCCAGTGATTCTCAAACAGTGCGCCGCAGCACACTGGTGCGCCTCAAGAGGTGACTAGGTTTGCCGCGAATATTATGAAAGTATATTTTAAAAATGAGAAGAAACCCATTTGTATAGAGATTTATTACATCCATGAACAATTTATATATATATAAGAACATAAGAAGAGCCTGCTGGATCAGGCCAGTGGCCCATCTAGTCCAGCATCCTATTCTCACAGTGGCCAACCAGGTGCCTGGGGGAAGCCCGCAAGCAGGACCCGAGTGCAACAACACTCTCCCCTCCTGAGGCTTCCGGCAACTGGTTTTCAGAAGCATGCTGCCTCTGACTCAGAGCTTGGAAAAGTTACTTTTTTGAACTACAACTCCCATCAGCCCAATCCAGTGGCCATGCTGGCTGGGGCTGATGGGAGCTGTAGTTTAAAAAAGTAACTTTTCCAAGCTCTGCTCTGACTAGGGTGGCAGAGCACAGCCATCATGGCTAGTAGCCATTGATAGCCCTGTCCTCCATGAATTTGTCTAATCTTCTTTTAAAGCCATCCAAGCTGGTGGCCATTACTGCATCTTGTGGGAGCAAATTCCATAGTTTAACTATGCGCTGAGTAAAGAAGTACTTCCTTTTGTCTGTCCTGAATCTTCCAACATTCAGCTTCTTTGAATGTCCACGAGTTCTAGTATTATGAGAGAGGGAGAAGAACTTTTCTCTATCCACTTTCTCAATGCCATGCCTAATTTTATACACTTCTATCATGTCTCCTCTGACCCGCCTTTTCTCTAAACTAAAAAGCCCCAAATGCTGCAACCTTTCCTCATAAGGGAGTCGCTCCATCCCCTTGATCATTCTGGTTGCCCTCTTCTGAACCTTTTCCAACTCCATAATATATTTTTTGAGATGAGGTGACCAGAACTGTACACAGTATTCCAAATGCGTCCGCACCATAGATTTATACAACGGCATTATGATATCGGCTGTTTTATTTTCAATACCTTTCCTAATTATTGCTAGCATGGAGTTTGCCCTTTTCACAGCTGCCGCACACTGGGTCGACATTTTCATCGTGCTGTCCACTACAACCCCGAGGTCGCTCTCCTGGTCGGTCACCGCCAGTTCAGACCCCATGAGCGTATATGTGAAATTCAGATTTTTTGCTCCAATATGCATAATTTTACACTTGCTTATATTGAATTGCATTTGCCATTTTTCCACCCATTCACTCAGTTTAGAGAGGTCTTTTTGGAGCTCTTCGCAATCCCTTTTTGTTTTAACAACCCTGAACAATTTAGTGTCGTCAGCAAACTTGGCCACTTCACTGCTCACTCCTAATTCTAGGTCATTAATGAACAAGTTGAAAAGTACAGGTCCCAATACCGATCCTTGAGGGACTCCACTTTCTACAGTCCTCCATTGGGAGAACTGTCAGTTTATTCCTACTCTCTGCTTTCTGCTTCTTAACCAATTCCTTATCCACAAGAGGACCTCTCCTCTTATTCCATGACTGCTAAGCTTCCTCAGAAGTCTTTGGTGAGGTACCTTGTCAAAAGCTTTTTGAAAGTCTAAGTACACTATGTCCACTGGATCACCCTTATCTATATGCTTGTTGACACTCTCAAAGAATTCTAACAGGTTACTGAGACAGGACTTTCCCTTGCAGAAGCCATGCTGGCTCTGCTTCAGCAAAGCTTGTTCTTTTATGTGCTTAGTTAATCTAGCTTTAATAATACTTTCTACCAGTTTTCCAGGGACAGAAGTTAAGCTAACTGGCCTGTAATTTCCGGGATCCCCTTTGGATCCCTTTTTGAAAATTGGTGTTACATTTGCCACTTTCCAGTCCTCAGGCACAGAGGAAGACCTGAGGGACAAGTTACATATTTTAGTTAGCAGATCAGCAATTTCACATTTGAGTTCTTTGAGAACTCTCGGGTGGATGCCATCCAGGCCCGGTGATTTGTCAGTTTTTATATTGTCCATTAAGCCTAGAACTTCCTCTCTCGTTACCACTATTTGTCTCAGTTCCTCAGAATCCCGTCCTGCAAATGTTAGTTCAGATTCAGGGATCTGGCCTATATCTTCCACTGTGAAGACAGATGCAAAAAATTCATTTAGCTTCTCTGCAATCTCCTTATCGTTCTTTAGGACACCTTTGACTCCCTTATCATCCAGGGGTCCAATCGCCTCCCTAGATGGTCTCCTGCTTTGACTGTATTTATATAATTTTTTGTTGTTGGTTTTTATGTTCTTAGCAATGTGTTCCTCAAATTCTTTTTTAGCATCCCTTATTGTCTTCTTGCATTTCTTTTGCCGGAGTTTGTGTTCTTTGTTATTTTCTTCATTCGGACAAGACTTCCATTTTCTGAGGGAAAACTTTTTGCCTCTAAGAGCTTCCTTGACTTTGCTCGTTAACCATGCTGGCATCTTCTCGGCCCTGGCGGTACCTTTTCTGATCTGCGGTATGCACTCCAGTTGAGCTTCTAATATAGTGTTTTTAAACAACTTCCAAGCATTCTCGAGTGATGTGACCCTCTGGACTTTGTTTTTCAGCTTTCTTTTTACCAATCCCCTCATTTTTGTGAAGTTTCTTCTTTTGAAGTCAAATGTGACCGTGTTGGATTTTCTAGGCAATTGGCCATTTACATGTATGTTTAATTTAATAGCACTATGGTCACTGCTCCCAATCGGTTCAACAACACTTACATCTCACACCAGGTCCCGGTCCCCACTGAGGATTAAGTCCAGGGTTGCCGTCCCTCTGGTCGGTTCCATGACCAACTGGTCTAGGGAATAGTCATTTAGAATATCTAGAAATTTTGCTTCTTTGTCATGACTGGAACACATATGCGGCCAGTCTATGTCCGGGTAGTTGAAGTCACCCATTACTACCACATTTCCTAGTTTGGACGCTTCCTCAATTTCATATCTCATCTCAAGGTCTCCCTGAGCATTTTGATCAGGGGGACGATAGATCGTTCCCAGTATTAAATCCCTCCTGGGGCATGGTATCACCACCCACAACGATTCTGTGGAGAAGTCCTCCTCTTTTGGGGTTTCCAGCTTGCTGGATTCAATGCCTTCTTTCATGTATAGAGCGATTATATATATATAATTTTGTACACAAAGTGTGCCAGAAATTTTTTACAGTGCGCCGCGAACCAAAAAAGTTTGAGAACCACTGCTCTAGCCACTACACCACAGTGGTATAATGTTCTACTCTCCATACCTTGCTCTGGCTCTGTTTTCTGGCAATCCCCAGTTGTATGCAACAGCTTTGACTGTGTATCCAGTATTCTTTAAATCAAAAGTTGGCCATATTTTAGACCAGCAAAATAATTAGATTGTGCCAAAACTCTTTAAAATATTTACTGTAAGGGAAATTTCTCAAGTCTTTTATTTCTTAATAAATTGATTGTGCCTTCTGTAAAAACTGAAAGCAGTTTAACTGGGGAAAGGACTTTTATCCATCTTTTGTGCAGTTCCTTGTGCAGTGGCTCTTGTGTGGTTTGATGATCTCACCTGTTTTAGTTCAATGTGGCATTGTATTTGGATAAGAGTTTTGACTTCAGCAACATCAAGAATTCAGCCACATAACTGGTTCCTCAAGGCAGTGACAAATATTATGGTAATAAAAAGCAAACAGAGATTACTCCAGCAGAGCCCACAAATAAAGAATTGTTGACAAGATGTTTAAGGTATTTGCATAGCTATACCAGCTATTTATGGGAGGAAATGAGCAAATTTTTAAAAATGGTTTTGTTTGTGTGGTTATGTGTGGTTTTTTATAGTACTAGGTTGTACCTAGCACTAAGTAAATATGTACAGTATTAAAGTAGAACAAATGGGAATATTGTGCAAGCCTCAGTGTATTGTGTGGCTTAGTGATTCCTTGTTTTTTTTATATGCTTTTTAAAAAAAGTTTCTTTTTTAGAATAGAAGATAAATCTTCCTAAAAAATGCCTTTGCAGGCCGAAAGACAGCATGTGAATGTTTGATTACACCTATTATAGTCGGAAAGAAATTGGCAAATGAAAATCAGTTTGTAAAAAACAAGATAGGATGGACAGTTCTTTAAGGCAATTCATTTGTGAAGTTGTGATTAACATTAAGTGCCTTTTCTGTGTAGTTTCCTAAATAATTAAAACATCCACCTCAATACATAAAATATTTAGAAAACTGTTTCAATAGCCTTAATTCAGGAAACAGCTGCTCAAAGATTTAATTATGTTGGAGAGGGTTTTAACAGCACTGGATGTGTAAACTTTGAAAATAAACTTTTAAAAATACATTCCAGGAAAATGCATTTTTAGACAACTTTGTTACCTAGTCAGAAAAAAGCCTTTTGTTTCAAGTGTTTCTGAATGAGACTTCTGACTGGTGGTGGTGGGTTGTAATGTAATATTTTATTAAAACTGATCATTATCTTACTTCATCACTTTTTTTAAAGATGTCCTCAGACTTAAGTATAGTTTAAGCTTAAATTTGTTGCTATCATTATGAATGAGATTTTTTAAATTAAGAGTGCTTTATAAATGGACTTAATAAATCCTGATAAAATAAAAGAGCGCCAATGAAATTCATGTGAAATGTTTTGAACATTTGGCATGCGCTATATAGAAATAACTGCTTAGCATTGGGGCCAAAGTTGATGTGGTGTGGGAGATTCATGGTTGGATTGCCAATGTCTTTTACTTTGGAGGGGCTCCTCATTTTATTGGAAACTGATACTAGGAGAAAGGTTTTAAACCTGGTCTTCTTCAGGAGGAAGGGCTGGATATAAATTATTAAATTACTACTACTACTACTACTACTACTACTTTATTATTGTTGTTGTTTATTTCTACCCCGCCTTTTGGCCAAAAGGCCCTCAAGGCAGCTTACAAAAAAACACAAATATAAAAATACATCAATAAAAACAATACAATTTACAAAAAGCAGCAGTTACAACTTCCAATAAAATACATTAACAAATCACAAAGCAAAAATCAGAAGGGTAGCAGTGAACTTTGACCAAGTGCTCCTTGAGGTCTTTGGTGCTCTTAAATAAATATTAAATTACTACTGCTACTACTACTACCATCACCACCACCACCAACAACAACAACAACAATAATAATAAACCCCATGGCTATTAGCCCGCTGGAGAAACTGACAAACACAATACCAGTGTATTTTTTTCAGTGGAGTTAATAGCCTGGGGGGGGCAATTGAGATTAGGGAAACAGCACAAGGGAAAGGATTAAGCCCCTCCTCCCAGCACCAATTCCCCAGTCAAATTAGCAGTTCCCTGTGCAATATCTGGGATTTCCAGTCATAGATCTCAGACATCACGGCAAGTTTTTCCTTAATGTTTTTATGTTTCTACAGCTCAGAACTTCCTTGGGCACTATTATACATTTTCAGAAGGCCTGAATGCAGGGAATCTGAAAATCATCAATTTACCACAAAAAGGCACACAGAATCTGGGGACCCTTCCCTCCCAGGTGATGATATGGGTGATCCCCCACCACCACTCACATCAGATTGCCACAAAAATAATCTGAGGTACTTCCTGAAAAGTTGGGAAGTTCCTCAACTGATTTCTGAGGCAATCCAGATTCATTCCACTCATTCCTGTGTACATGAGCTTGGCATCACAACCCACCCTGGACTCTTACTGTGAGGAAAGGCGGGCCATAAATCTAATAAATTAATAAATTAATAAATAAATAAACCCTCATGAGCTCCCAAACTCCTTCTTTCATGCCTCTTTTCCAGTCCCTTTCCCCTCACGTGTCTCTCTTCCCTTCAGCCTGACTTACTGGACTAGCATGGCCAGCGGCACAGCTCCTGCAGTGCTGGAAAGTTATAAGGAGAGGGAAGGGATGGAGTTCTCTCCCCACTTTTCTCTCTGGGGCCCAGCATGCTAACATCAGCACAGCCAAAACAGGCAGGACCAAGCATCCTTATTCTGACGCCCGCCTGCAGATCCTTATGCACAGATGTGTACATTCAGACCACTAAGTCTTACAAGGGGGTAACACAGGGTTAGCCAATAATGTGGTAACTTCCAGATGTTACTGCACTACAACTTCCATTTTCCCTGTCCATTGGCCATGCGGCTGATGCTGATAGGAGTTGGAGTCCAAAAAATATCTAGAGGTTACCACATTGTCTAACCCTAGTATAACATTTGGTCTTTCTTGGATTATTTCTGAAGTGATCCAGTGAATGCAATTCCTTGTTTAATATCAATTTTTAAAAAAAGAAATGGGTGGTGGTGTAAATCTGCCCTTCTCAACTCTTTCCCCAGTGGGGAAAATAGTATGATTTTTTTAAAAAAAGTCCTCCACTCATAATGCTCTGAAAATGTCAAATAAAAGCTATTTAAAACTGATTTTCAAATAAGAGTTATTCCACATGAGAAAATAAGAAGGGTTGCAGGAGAGCTATGTACCATCTGACTGTGTTGTTCAACAAAATAGGTCAAACTTTGCAGCACTGTTGATTAATACACATACTTTGGGTGTGTACTGAGCCATGGAGTGAGGTAGAGACACCCAGGAAGTACATTAATCAGCACAAGTTTACTATCCGGGAGCATTTTATTGTTGCTGCTTTATAAATAAATGGATCTTATATCAAAATACTGTTTATGCATATTTTTAACAAAGTCATTCACACACACAAATGTTTCTGCCATGTTACCTTCAAAAGGTGCATGATTGTCAGAAGGCATTAACAGGAGCCTGTTTGGGAACTGTGCATAACTTATTCTCAGAGTCAGCTAGGCTGCCACCCTATAACTTTTAGCTGGGCATAACTCCCGTTGAACACATTGGGTTGTCTCTATCTTTATTGATAGGGTGACCCACACAACATTTGTAAGCTTCTTTACATTATACAGCCACGAGAGTGGCTGTATACTATAGTCAGCATGGATTATTCACATTCTGCAATGTTAAATTGAAAATACCCAAATGCCATTCTAATCCTTCCCATACGCTCATTTCCAAACAAAACCTTACAAAGCTTGTAGTCCTGAACTCAGAAACGCTTGCTTAACAGCCTTTCATGGTGATACCCAAAATAGTCAGAAAGAATTGAGAGTTCAAAGTGTAAAAAGAGGGAGAAAAAAAACAGACCCCTTTTGGACTTGAGTTCTCATAATTTGCTGAAATTAATTAAAAATCAGCCATGTTCACAGAGTGCCTGTAATCCTATTACTGACCTTCCCCATGCTCCAAACTTCATCTTCTGCAGTTTAAAAGTTTAAAAAATCCCTGGCTGAGTTTTAATCAATTAAATAAATTTAGCATTGAAAATGATGTCAGGCATGCTCAGTAAGAAACAACTCTCAGTGTTCTAAAAGCCAGATTTACAACTGCTGGAGTTGCCTAATCAGGGGCCACACCCACACCATACTTTGATTTCACGTTAGACAGTCAAAGCTTCCCCCAGAGAATCCTGGTAAGTGTAGTTTGTGAAGGGTGCTGAGAGGAGACTGCTATTCCCCTGACAGAGCTTCAGTGGCCAGAGTGGTTTAATAGTCAACCGCTCTGATTGAAGCTCTGTGAGGGGAACAGTGCATCTGTTAGCAACTCTCAGCACTCTTCACCAGCTACACTTCCTAGGATTCTTTGGGAGAAGCCATGACTGTCTAAAGTGAAATAACAGTCTGGTGTGGATGTGGCCAGGGACAGCTTTGGTTTAAATTTGGGTGGGAGGATAATGTGCCTACTGTAGGATAAAAAGGTGGGGGGAAACCCTGAAAAAGAATGATGCTGATCACAATGTTTTCCTTTCAAAAGGAAAGGGGCTACCCTTCTGCCCAGTGCCCACCCATCCAATCTCCTATCCCTCCCCTCCCTGCCCTCCTTTTCCCCCTGCCCCTCCCCCAGGTCAGTTTCACCTATCCTAAACATGATAGCACAGGAGTAAATCCCACTGAACTCAAAAAGCATGGGCTCCTGCTGGGAGGAAGGGTGGGATATAAATTGAATAATAAATAAATAAAAATAAATAAATGATCAAACCTGCCCTCCCCTACTCCTCCCTCCAATCTCCTCCCTCTTGCCCCTTCCCTCTCCCTTCATTCACCCCTCCCTTCACCCCTCCCTTCCCCTCCCCCATCCCCTTCCAATCCTCTCCTTCCCCCTCCCCCTCCCCCTCCTCCCCACATGGTCAGTGTTACCTATCCTAGGACTATGACCTGGGAGACCAGGGTTCAAATCCCCACACAGCCATGAAGCTCACTGGGTGACCGTAGGCCAGTCACTGCCTCTCAGCCTCAGAGGAAGGCTCGGAATTCCTGAATTCCCCTTAAAAAACCCTCTAAATATCGCTTACCATGAAAACCCTATTCATACGGTCACCATAAGTCAGAATCGACTTGAAGGCAGTCCATTTCATTTTCAAGCATGATTGCACAGGCATAAATCCCATTGAACTCAATAAGTATGCAAATTATCAAACATGCCTTCCTCTCCTCCTCCCTCCCATCACCTTCCTTTTGCCCCTTCCCTTCCTCCACCCCTCCACCCTCCCCTTCCAATCCCCTCCTTCCCCCTCCCACTCCTTCTGCTCCCATCTCCCCGTTCTTCCTTCCCTCTACTCTCCTGCCTTCCTCCTTCCCCATGGTCAGTTTTACCTATCCTAGCAATGATTACACAGGAGTACATTCCATTGAACTCAATAAGCATGCAAATGATCAGACTTCCATTTCCCCTCCTTCCCCTCTCCTCTCCCTTCCTCCTCCCTTCTTCCTCTCCTTGCCTTTTCCTTCTTCCTCCTCCCCTGCCCACTCCAAGCTTTCCTCCCCATGGTCAGTTTCACCTATCCTAACCATGATTGCAGGAGAGTAAATCCCACTGAACTCAATAAGTATGCAAATGATCAACCTATTCTCAGCAAACTTGGACAGGATCCCATTTCTTACCTCCTGGACTAAAAAGCAGGGAAATTCACTAATAGGCAAAACTTGCTGTTTAAGAACGTACCTATAGCCAACAGATATTTCTATCAAACTTTAAAGAGCAGGGAAATGGGGCAGCTATAGTGAATGCACCAGGGGAGCAGGAGACCTGACCTCCTCTCTGAGATATTGGTCTGCCCTACAAATTTGTAAAAATTCAAACACAATTTGGTCCAATCCACTTCCTGTGTAGCCTGGAAGAATTTGGTAACATGTGCCTCTGAGCATATGGTGAGTGGTGGCAACACCTGCACTCAGCCCAAATAACAGAAACAAGACATGAGCTGTACTGATCTTGTTTTAGCAGGGAGGAAGCAACTATATTAAAACAGTTGATATCGTTCAGATAACCACTGTAAATATGTCTGATTTACTTTGCAATTTTAGTGAACTTTCCTATAGGAAATCATTTTCTTTTGTTTCTATTTCTGTGAATATGTGAAGTACAGCAACACTTTGCAAAATTTACACTAAAAAACCCTCCAAACATAATTGTGGAATAATGGCACTGACTTCTGCAGAATAGTCTCCAATGGACATGAGAAGTGTCTTAGTTTGCACAAGATAAAACAGTGGGAGGTGAAATATATTCTAGCAAAATTCTAGGTGTGCTCTATATTTTTAATTGACCGTGCTCACCTTTCCTTAAGTCTAGTAGTTTAAGCAAAGCAGGCTGAAAATATGCATCTTGGCAGAGCTTGGAAAAGTTACTTTTTTGAACTACAACTCCCATCAGCCCCAGTCAGCATGGCCACTGGATTGGGCTGATGGGAGTTGTAGTTCAAAAAAAGTAACTTTTCCAAGCTCTGCTTGGGCAGGCTAAGTTTGTTTTTTCCAACAGCTAGAGTCATTGCTTAAGTAGCAACATATAGTAATCTGACTGATTTTACATCAAACGGCAGTTTCAGATTCAATTGTTAATGCATCCAAAATAGAAATAGAGCATAACCTCCAGTTTGAATCAAAAAAGGTTATCTTCACCATCATATGACATCAACCAATAAAAAGGCTTTGAAATTAATAAAAATAAATTTGACACAGATTTCTGGGAATTATAATGAGGAAAATGAAATGTTCTAGTTTAGATTCTCTGTAGAAACATTAGTAACACAGAAAAGAAGCTAAGTAAGAAGAACATCAACAAACATACAAAAATATAATTCTCTATCTTTGGAGATGGCAGGTGTTGCCACCACTCACCATATGCTCAGAGGCACATGTTACCAAATTCTTCCAAGCTACACAGCAAGTGGATTGGACTGTGAAAGACCAACCCAATTTGTGTTTGCATTTTGACAAATTTGTAGGGCAGTACAATACCTCAGAGAGGAGGTCAGGTCTCCTGCTCCCTTGGTGCATTCTCTATTGCTGCCCAATTTCCCTGCTTTTTAAAGTTTGATAGAAATATCTGCTGGCTATAGGTATATTTTTAAACTACAAGGTTTTTTGCCTATTAGTGAATAATCTTTTGTATTTAAACTAATATTATTTGGACTCCAGTTAATATTTAACTATTTTTGTGTTAACTGGTTTGATCTTCTGTGCAAAAACAATTAAGAGTATGCCACAGGTAGTTTAAACGTTTTCTTCTTCCTGTGTTTTGAAAAGTGTCACCAACAGAACAGTTTTGCATTCTCAAGAATTTACCTGTAACTTGGACAACTGCACTTTCTATAAGTATGAATAGTAATTAAAAAATCCATCTGCAGCAATATACATAAAGAACTACTGTTTCATGCGCAGGTGTCAAACTTATAGCAATCTTTATTGGAAACTGGAAAAAGGGTTTTCTAGCAAATAACCTGTGACTAACTTAAAGTGACCAACGTAACATGTGACAATTCATTGACACACACCAACAAATAATTGCCTCCAAAGCAAGACCCTGGGCATATGACACTTTACTATGCATTTACAAGTTGCATGTTAGCATTAAGTCTACATGGGAAGTTGTAATGCCCATGAGAATTTACACTTGACAACACCCTAATGATTTGTTTATTTTCAATCCAACATTTATCATCATTTGCAGGCAAGACAAATGTCACAGAAGTCCCTTTTTATAGAAGAAAAGGTTTTCATATTAATGATCATTAAACAATTTTTCAAAACAAACAACTTTTGTTTTCACATCATATTTTGAGCAACTAATTTTCTTTTCAATCTTCCTGTCTCAGACTCAAAAATAACAAAGTTGCCAACTGACACCAGATGTTTCTTCTTCTGAGTTTTCTTTCATGATAATCATATTTCCCTTAGAGGTGTTATTCCCTGTTTTTGTGCTGTATTTTAGAATATATGTAAAATTCATTTGTGTTCAAGACTGCCTTCAACCTTTTATAGGGTTGTACCCTGAGGCAAGGCAAGAAATCTTCAGGTCCCAAGGTAAATTTTTTGTATCACTAGACAAGCCCACCTATTCAGCCTGCTTGGGTAGATCCAATCAGGATGGGCCTGCCTCCTTGATACATCTGAAGGAAAGCTGGTAGAAGCTTCTCCATGCTTCAAGAAAGGGAGTGGCTGTCTATTCAGTTCTACACATTTCTAAACCACAGCCAGTTTATGTTAAAAGGAGGGCATGATAAACATTTTTTTAAGAGTGTCTACATATATCATATCAGAGAACCAGTGTGGAGTAGTGGTTAGAGTTTTGGACTAGGAAACCAGGGTTCAAATCTTCACTGAACTATGACGTTCATTGGGTGACCTTGGGCCAGTCACTGCTTCTCAGCCTAACCTACCTATCAGGGTTGCTGTGAAGATAAAATGGGGAGGGGAAGAAGTGTTTACTGCCTTGTGTTCCTTGGGGGAAAAGTGGGATATAAATGCAATAAAAATAATAAATAAATAACATTTTTCCAATTCCTCTAAAGAGTCTAGGACTGCACACATAGTTTCCCTTTCATGTTTTTCCTAACTGCAACCCCATGAGGTTTTAAAGATGATAAATGAAATAAATAATGAGAAAGCTTCAGGGAACCAGATGCAAAGGAAGGCTTGACCTATATTGTTTCAAACGATCATGGGATGAATAAAGTATGTTCCTGGTGAATTCTAACCCTTGTCTCTTTGCTGCAAGCTAAATAACAATAGTTACACCCTTATTGCTTGAGATTCCTTTTCCAGCTGATCCTTACAGTTAGCAGAAACTTTCAAGATAAAGTGGTAAAAACTATTAGAGTCTGATCTATATATTTACTGGTATGTTCAGTTAGGTTACTATAACAGGTGTCCTGACCTTAAGATGTCTTCAGATTTTATGCATATTATTATAAAAAGAGCCCTGCTGGATCAGATCAAAGGCCCATCTAGCCCAGTATCCCGGTTTCAGAGTGGGCAACTTGATGCCTATCAGAAGCCCACAATATGAGTGCAAGAGCACTCTCCCCTCCTCTAGATTCCGACAGCTGGTATTCAGAAGCATATTGCCTCTGACAGCAGAGGTAGAATTAGCCAAAAAGCAAAAAGTCAACATGATTTTTAATTACTCAGTACACAGGTAGAAGTTGAAGGCAGCCAAATGGCACCCTCTCTGGAACTGACTTATTGCCCATTTGCAGGGTAGGGCCATCCGCCCCTCAAGAGAATGGTGGTAAAGAGAAGGGGCAGTTGGATCTAGGAAAAAAAGTGTTCCTTGTTAGAAACAGCAAAAAAAAAAAAGACAGAAAAACCCTTCATAAATCCTACAATGTTGTTCCTGTAGGAAGCTAATTATTCTGACTTCCGGGAAGGATTGCTTCGCTTGTGCCTGCCTCTGAGACGAGCTCTCGTCTCAGAGGAAGCTTTTCCAGTTTTAAAACCAGTCAAAAGGGGTTTTTTTGACTGGTAAAATTTCTCCCAGGCAAGGGAGAAACGAAGAGATCATCCACAAGTTTCGTTGTGTTTGTTGGAGGACTTGAATTCATTAGGAACGAAGGACCAGCCAGCAACGTCGGACGGAGCCAGGGAATTTCAAGCAAGCTCAAACTGATTAAGCGAGACGTTTTTCTTTTCTTCAAAGAAAAACAGATAACAGGCAAGCATTCTTCTGTCTATCCTTATCATTTGGCTTAAATTGTTGCAGTAAAAGAGATTTGTTAAAAGAATCAGCAGTAAAGAATCCCTGGGTGAGTTATAACTTTTCTCTCTTATACACAGAATTAAGGCGGAAGGAAATCGAAATAGCTTATCTTTGTTTTTATTGCAAAAAGCTGGCCCGGAATTGAGCATTATAAAGATACAAACGGATGAGAGGCATCTGATCTGAGGAGAAAATTTTTGATTTATACAAACTTTTGAGTATTATACGTCTAGGACTATTTTTTCTGGTCTACTTCATTTTGACAAATCTGGTTGTTCTTTATGCCACTAACTATTTGGATGCTGTGAACTAAATTTGTTTTGCATTCTTGGACACATAAGAGATAAGGCAGTTTGTGCTGTCTACATTATGATGTCATTAGGTTTGGAATATTAACTCCTTCGTTGCTGGAAAAAGAAATAAATTGCTCTTTGCTAGGGAATAGTGCTATATTGGAAATTGAAGGGTTTTGTTTCTTCTTGGTTTTAAAAATGACGATTAAGAGAGTGGCTGAGACCCTGGAAGTAAATATGTTTCAGAAAATAATGGATGAGATTGAGATGGCGAGGCAGGAACTGAGACATGGCAAGCAAGAGATGAAAGTTGAATTTGGCAAAATGAAGCAGGAGCTGAAAGAAATAGGGGATTTTATGAGAGAGGAGGTTGATGAGATCAAAGATATAACTAGACAACCAATAGAAGAAGAAAGAAAAATTAAAGGGAAGATGCAAGTCCTGGAGATTGGAACAGATATATCAAATGTGGAACTGGAAAAAGATTTGGAGTTTATGGACCTTAGAGATAAAGATTACTGTTTGGAATTCAGCGTTGTCCCTGAAGAAATTGATGAAGATATCAGAGATAAAGCTATCGATGTTTCAAAAAAATCTCTGGACTGGAATGATGTGATGGAGTTTGAAATAGAGAAAATCTATAGAATTAATTACAGATATGTGACAATGGAAAAACTCTCAAGAGATGTGCTAGTGCATTTCGTAAAAAAGAGGAATAGAGATATGACTTTACAACAACATTTCAGTAACACATTTAGAATTGACGGCAAGGAAATATTTGTGAGGAAGGAAATTCCCATCAGACTCTTATTATATGACTATGACTATGACAGCAAGATTATTATGGATGCAAGGATGGAAGATGAAAGATGGAATTAACACTGATAATGGAAGAATGGCTATTGAAATTACTGGACCTAGCAGACTTGATGAGATGGATTAATCGACACGTTTATTTGGAGAAAAATCGATGGATATATTTCTCAAGGACTGGGAACCTCTCTTTGACTTTTTGCGGAAAGAATAAAGTGATGTTAATGAGATTTGATGATTAATTAAGATAACTACTGGAAGAAAGTGATTTTGTAATATATTCAGAGACAGGTTTGTTATATATTATAGACCTATAACTGATCTGCGACAAATCGGAAGTCAACATTTTATTTTATTGTATTAGTTATTAATTTGTTTTTTTTGTTTTGCTTTGTTTTGTTTTGTTTTTTGAAACTTTGAATAAAAATTAATGATAAAAAAAAACAAATTGCAGACAGACCACAACCATCTTTTTAAAATTCCATTTATTACAACAGAACCTTGCACACTAAACTCCAAGTTGTTGGTGTTGTATTGGTTTGCCTCATTAAAAACAGTGTCAACTGAAAAAAAAAGGAAGCTAATTATTCTGACCCAGCACAAACACATATTCACAATTAAATATGATCTAAAATAAATTCTGAGTCCATGAAAGAGAAACACAATGCGAAATCCATGAAGGTACTAAGCAACATATAACATGTTTTATGTACACATTAATAGTGCTCATTGATTAGCCTCCAAGGCAAGACCACTGGCACGTACAACTTAAAATAAATAAAGACTTTATATTTTACTATGAAATTGCAATTATATCAGACACAATCCAAAAAGAGTATCTCATTTGCGAAACCACATTGACAGGAAAGGTGATGGTACGGGGAGAAAAAAATAATTTTATCAATTGTGTCTTTATTCTTCATTATACTGTCCAAATGAATGTGATGGTCCTTGAAAAATAAATCTCTTAGTAACCACAAAGCAGGGCAGCCTGTCCATATAGGAACTAGGCGGTCGCTTAGGGTGCCAAGTTAAGGGGGGTGCCAAATTCAGGAAAAAAATACAACTTTTAAAAATCCAAATAAAATAACAAAGATGTCATTATTTCAATTCTATGTAGCTGTAATGAGATTGCTCTGTCTGTGCAAACATTTCTGCTTGCCTGATGAAGCAATCTCCCCTCTCCTCTCCCATGTGCTGTGGGGCCAAATGCAAGGGGAGGAGAGGGAGGAAGCAAGAATCCTTGCAATGGCTCCTGATAGTGGGACAGTTGGCTGAATCTGTCATTATTTCAATTTCTGGGCACATACAGAGGGAATATGAATTATAGTGATAATAAATAAGGTGGTCCGTAAAAGAAGAGTAACAGCTTTAATCAGGGCCTTTTTAAGGGGTGGGCGCACAGCTATGATAGTTATGATAGGCATAGCTTAACTGAGGAGCTGGCAATGGCGAAAGAAGAGCCTAAAGAGCTGTCAAAATGGTTGTTTCTCCACTCCCCTTGAGGGATGGGGACAAAGAAGCTGGTATTTTATAAGCATTGCTGCCTGCAAGAGAGGTGCTTCTCACAGCTGTTCTGCAAAAAGCAGGTTTCTTCTTCCTTTGTTTTGCATTTCAGCTGAGAGGGCTTCTCTCACACACATGATGCTTGTAAAAGACAAGGGGCATTGCCTGACAAGTGTTTCTTTCTCCTTGCACAGACTCACTGCAGCCAAAATGGAAGGTGCACGGGGAGAGAAAGAGGGCTAAGAAGAGCGGGTGGAGAGTGAGGTGAGGTGGCGTTTCCTCACAAAGAAGGGAGCAAAGGAAGGCTGAAGAAAGGGAGAAGGAAGGCTGCCTGTAAAATACAAGGGGAATTGCTTGTAAAGCAGTTCTTTTTCTCTCCATTGTTCTTTTGCAGATTATCTGTGAGAAAGTGGGGGGGGAGAAAGAGCCTCAGGGAGGATGGGGGCAGAAAGAACAAAGGGCTAAGAAGAATGAGGCTGCCTGTCTTTTACAAGGGGAAGAAACCTGATTTTTGTAGATCAGCTGTGTGAAGTTCTGTTTCATGCAGCGATGTCTGTAAAACACCCCCTTTATCTCTCCCCCCCTCCACATACTCCACTTTCTCCCAGACATTCTGCAAAATGCACCACTGCGGGAGAAGAAAAATGCTTTACAAGCAGTGCACCTTGTATGTTACAAGCAGCCTTCCTTCTTTCAGCCTTCCTTCCTTCATCCCCCTTCTCTGTAAGAAAAAGGCTCTTTGCCTCACTCTCACTCTCCCCCCTCCTGTGTGGATGTCTTCACCTACCCTCCGTGTTGGCTGCTATGGGTCTGCACAGGGTGTTTGAAAGCCCTTTGTTTTCATAAGATTCTGATGCAGACCCCCTCTTAAATCAGGCTTGGCTCTCCCTCTTCTTCTCAGTAAACTTCCCTCTCTTAACTCCTGTTGACGCTCTTCCTCCCCGTGTTTCTTTCCTCCCCACAACAATAGATGGTGAGAGCCAATTAGTATGTAAGGAGATTCATACAGATTGCTGATTAGCTGTAGTGACTCCTGACTTTGCTGGATTCTCTGGCTCTCCTAAAGCAAGAGGAAAGGGCGTAGCTTTTAAACGCAAGCATACATTCAGCGTTCAGCAATTGCGGTGGCTTGATTGGCTGTAGAGACAGACAGAGGAACTCTAACAGGGGACTGGTAGGGGGGATGGCTGCAAAAATTGTAACGGGTCTGCATTCCAGAGAGTCCCCCAGGAAAACATGCCTGCTGACTACGCATGCACTACAGGCCCAGGGTCCTCTCTACAGAACCCCAAGGCACCAGTGGGCTCACAGAGGCCTACCAGAGTGCCCTCCAGGGTCAATGCCCCCTTCATGGCACAATTATAAACTATTCACTAATAGGTAAAAAACCTTGCGGTTTAATAACGTACCTATAGCCCACAGCTATTCTATCAAACTTTAAAAAGCAGGGAAATTGGGAAGCTATAGTGAATGCACCAAGGGAGCAGGAGACCTGACCTCCTCTCAGAGATATTGGACTGCCCTACAAATTGGTCAAAATGCCAACACCATTTCGGTTGGTGTTTCACAGTCAAATCCACTGCCTGTGTAGCTTGGAAGAATTTGGTAACATGTGCCTCTGAGCATATGGTGAGTGGTGGGTTTGATGAAAAAATCAGACTGATTCCAGTATGTTGCTACTTCAGCAATGACTCTAGCTGTTGGAAAAAAAAGAGGATGCATGTTTTCAGCCTGCTATGTTTAAACCACTTCATTTAAGGCAAGGTGGGCACAGTCAATTAAAAACTGACCTAGGTGGGCACAGTCAATTAAAAACACACCTAGCATTTTGCTAGAATATATTTCACCTCCCACTGTTTTATCTTGTGCAAATTGAGACACTTCTGAGGTCCATTGGAGACTATTCTGCAGAAGTCAGTGCCATTATTCCACAATTATGTTTGGAGGGTTTTTTAGTGTAAATTTTGCAAAGAGTTGCTGTACTTCACATATTCACAGAAACAAAAGGAAATGATTTCCTATAGGAAACTTCACTAAAATTGCAAAGGAAATCAGACATATTCAAAGTGACCATCTGAACTATATCAACTGTCTTAATAATGTTGCTTCCTCCCTGCTAAAACAAGATCAGCACAGCACGTCTTCTTTCTATTATTTGGGCTGATTGCAGGTGTTGCCACCACTCACCATATGCTCAGAGGCACATGTTACCAAATTCTTCCAAGCTACACAGGAAGTGGATTGGACTGTGAAACACCAACCCAAATTGTGTTTGCATTTTGACAACTTTGTAGGGCAGTCCAATATCTCAGAGACTAGTTCAGGTCTCCTGCTCCCCTGGTGCATTCACTATAGCTTCCCAATTTCCCTGCTTTGTAAAGTTTGATAGAATAGCTGTGGGCTGTAGGTACGTTATTAAACCGCAAGGTTTTTTGCCTATTAGTGAATTTCCCTGCTTTTTAATCCAGGAGCTAAGAAATGGGATCCTGTGCAAGTTTGCTGAGAATGGATGGATCATTTGCATGCTTATTGAGTTCAATGGGATTTACTCCCCTGCAATAATGCTTAGGATAGGTGAAACTGACCACAGAGGATGGGGAGAGAAGGAGGAAATGCAGAGGGGAGGACTGGGAGGGGAGCAGGCAGGATGGGGAGGGGATGGGGAGGGGAGGAGGACAGGTTTGATCATTTGCATGTTTATTAAATTCAGTGCGATTTACTCCTGTGCAATCATGCTTAGGATATGTAAAACTGACCGGGGGCGGGGAAGGGAGGGAGGGATGTAGTGGGCAGGGGAGGAGGAAGGGAGAGGAGAGGAGAGGGGAAAAGCAGGTCTGATCATTTGCTTGCTTATTTTCAATGGGATTTACTCCTATGCAATCTTGGTTAGGATAGGAAAAACTGACCATGGGGGAGGAGGAGGGGGAGTGGGAAGGAGCATATTGGAGGGGGGCAAAGGAAGGGGGAGGGGAGGGCAGGTTTGATCATTTGCATGCTTATAGAGTTCAATGGTATTTACTTCTGTGCAATCATGTTTAAGATAGGTAAAACTGGCCATGGGGAGGAGGAAGGGGAGGGGGAGGGGAAAGGGGACTGGAAGGGGATGGGGAGGGAGGGGCAAAGGAAGGGGGAGGGAAGGGGCAAGAGGAGGGTATAGGAGGGAGGAGAAGGGAGGGTGGGTTTGATCATTTGCATATTTTTTGAGTTCAGTGGAATTTATTTCTATGCAATCGTATTTGAAAATGGAAATGGACAGCCTTCAAGTCAATCCCACCTATGACGACCCTTTCAGAGGTGATTTCACCATTGCCTTCCTCTGAGGCTGAGAGGCAGTGACTGGCCCAAGGTCACCTAGTCTGCTTTGTGGCTGTGTGGGGGTTCAAACCCTGGTCTCCCAGGTCATAGCCCAACACTGACCCAGGGAAGGGGCAGGGAGTGGGAGGGGAGGAGATTGGGTGGGTGGGCACTGGGCAGAAGGGAAGCCCCTTTCCTTTCCAAAGGGAAAACATTGTAAACAGAATCATTCTTTTTCAGGCTTTCCCCCACCTTTTTATTCTACAGCAGACACATGTAGCCTCCCACCCAAATTTAAACCAAAGCTTTCCCTGGCCACAACCACACTAGGCCTTTATTTCACTTTGGACAGTCATGGCTTCTCTCAAAGAATCCTGGGAAGTGTAGTTAGTGAAGGGTGCTTAGAGTTGCTAGGAGATGCCCTGTTCCCCTTGTAAGGGTTAATGGACGCCATTAGCAAAGAAGGATTCAGCACGTAGATCAGAAGGAGGTGCAAGCGCAGAGGATTGCTCTGAGAATGGAAAATTACCAGCTATACAGTTATGTTTTGTGCAACACACTCACCAATGTATCTTTTCTGTTGTGTGTAACCCAATAAAAGAGCTGTGCCTCAACTGTCAGGAGACACAGTTTGGAGGACAAATTCCCCTGTGTCTCTGCTAGCAATAAAGTCATCTGATGAACCGAACTTGGGCCTGAGACTCCAATTCTTACCTTAACATTTTGGCGCCCAACGTGGGACAATCGAGGTCAAGGGTATTTCCCCTTGCCCTATAGCAGAGTTCTCGGTCAGGGATATTTCTCCTGCACCTTCCTTGGGCCGTGTGGTTCCCCGGATCACTTCACTACTCTGCAGGGAGCGCGCCTTCAGCATTTGCTGATGCCCGGCTGGGCTAGGAAGGGGTCGGGGAGCGACGCGGAACCAACGGAGGCCTTCCAGAAGTTCGGTCCAGATCACTTTAAACCAGTACCGGAGGTGTTCACCGTCAGGCGAGTATTGAGGGATCCCTTTCTGTTCTGTCCTGTTTTTGCATGCCAGCCGATCCCAGTGGATCGAAGGGGGTCTGATCAACCTCCATTTCTGTTTCTCTGTCGGGAGGTTTGGGAAGGGGGGTTTCTTGTCGAGTGCTTGGTGAGTGTGTGACTGACCACTCGATTTCCACGTCTGGCCATTGGACGCACTAGTCCTGGGATGCCTTCGGGTGTCTTGAAAGTCCAGGGGACGTGGGCAGCGGAGCGCGCCTGTAACCTTTACCTCAGCAAGTCGCTTCCCCCAATTCCTATAGGCGACTTGTGTCCTGTGCCCCCTCCCTTCTCTGTGTGTTATCCACTATCCTGAATTGATTAGGTTAGGAAAGAGTTAGGTCAGGATGGGGGGAGGCTCTTCAACCCCTTTGGCTCTCATGGTCAAACACTTTCCTGAAGTCTTTGATACCAGTATTTGCAATGTGCAGACCATGAAGACTAAATGTTCCTGGGACTGGCCTAGACTTGGGCCCTTAGTGGACTGGCCAGCAGAGGGCACTTTCTATGGCCCCATCATTTCCCGCCTCTGGAATGTAGTTACAGTGGAAGGCAATCCTGGATGCCCTGAAGATATTCCTTATGTGAAAGGGTGGAGGAAAGTGGCAAGTAATCCGCCACCTTGGGCAAAGAAGTGGGTGGAGAATGCCGCCACGATTATGTTAACTCAGGTCAAGAAGACTTCTAAGACAGGCCGCGAAATAAGCCAGAAGGCCAAGATGCAGCCTGATCTTGATTATACTGTCACCTGGAAACAGAAGACTGCCTCAGAAGGCCAGGCCGAGAAACCAGAAAAACCTGTTCTAGAAAATCAACCTGAAGAATCACCCCCACCATATGTGTGTCCTTGCCCACCCTCGGCACCATTAACTCCATTACCCCTTATAACTGAGACGCCAGAAAAATCCTTGTACCAGCCCTTACCCAGAGCAGAAAGCCAAGGAAGCCCCTTAGAAGAGGGCATCGAGAGCCTCCGAAGGTCCGTTCGATTAATAGAGAAGGAACCATGGAAGCCCAACCCCGAGAATATCCATGAGGAGAATCCTGAAGGCTCTAAGATCTTGCCTGTTTGCACAGTTCCAGCCATGGTTCCCACCCCAGACTCAATTGATCCCGGCAAAGTAGCCTATAAATCAGTCAATACTTTCACGTATGTGCCATTCAGCTCCTCCGATTTGCTTAACTGGAAAAATCATGGACCATCATATGAGGAGGAACCGGAGAAATTTGTGGACATGGTTGAAGGCATAGTGTCAGCCCAGAACCCCACCTGGTCCGACATACAACAGCTACAGGGATATTTGATGACTACTGAGCAAAGAATGCAAATTCAGGTCAACTTAGAAGAGGCTGCAGGCAAGATTGCCAGGCAGGAAGGAGTGAGAGATGAAGATCGAACAATGTATATAGCCAGATATGCTCCGACTGTGAACCCTCGATGGGACCTTTCTAGTGGAGCGGACCGTATAGCTATGCGTCAGTATCAACAAGCCTTTGTGGAAGCAGTGAAGAAAGGACGAAAGTGAATGATGAACATGCAAAAGATCCACGATGTAGTCCAGGAAAAGGATGAGAGCCCTGGGGCTTTTCTTGAACGACTTTTTAAGGCATACCGGAGATACACCCCCATTGACCCTGAAGATGAGAAGAATCGGCAGACAGTGGCCCTGGCCTTTGTTTCTCAGTCAATGCCGGATATTAGAAAGAAATTGCAGAAGGCCGAAGGCTTTGAGGGAATGCCCCTCAGTCAGCTGAAAGCCTTAGCAGATAAAGTATTTCTCAATCGAGATGTGGAAGAGAAGCGGGAACAAGTGAAATGGATGAAGGAAAAAGCTAATCTTCTTGCAGCTGTCCTGAGGCCCTAGGAGTCACGAGAACAATTCCCACACCCTCGTCCATCTTTAGGACGTAATCAATGTGCATATTGTAAAAAGGAAGGCCATTGGAAAAACGAATGTTCAGAAAGACCCCGGGAGCAGTGGAGAAGTTATGGCCGAGGCATTAGACCCGGCAGGGGCCGAGGTTAGGAAAGGGGACGAGGAGGGCTCAACCCTCAGGCACTATCGTCTTCCCAGACACAGCAGCCTGCTCGGACCATGACTACAGAGGACTATTATGCAGAAGACTGAGGATGCCTACGGGGCATTCTGCCTCCCGACCCCGTACTGGAAATCACTGTGGGAGGCAGGAAAATCAAGGGCCTTCTGGACTCCGGAGCTCAGCGTTCGGTCCTCAATGTGCTGCCTGTTGAATTACCCTTAAAAAAGAAAACCTGTATACCTGTTATAGGGGCGGGAGGACGAATTCTTCAACCCCCCAGTTGAACTAGTGTATTAACAGCATCACAGTCAATCAGAGATGCTCCTCTGGTTTCTCTATAATCTGTAAATTGTGGAAGGTAGTAAAGCATTTTACTTCCCCAATGAAAGTTCTTTCTGGACATTATCGTCTTTGTTACTGTAATTAGGAGCCCCCCTTAATTTCACGCATTCTCTGTTGTGGGACAGTTCTTGTACGAATGAATAAGTCCTTCATCACAGTGAAATCACTTCGGTTTTATCAGTCATCCCTGTAAGGTAACAGAGCTTAAGAATAAGCTTTGCTGGACCTGTCATGACAAATCAGACCCTCAAATTGCACCTCAGGAAAATGTGCGCCGAAACAAAGACTAAATGGATTCAGATGCTGCCGGTGGCTTTGTTACACATGAGATGTACACCTGGAGCTAATGGTCTCACCCCATATGAACTGGTTTATGGGAGGCCACCGCCCTTGCCTGTGGCAGTGGATACCCTGGCACTAAGGGGGGAAATAAACCTGAAGCGTATTTTAAGAGAATTAAACCGAACTGTTCTAGAGATAAGTCAGTACACAGAGCAGAGTCCTTTGGGACTCACCACCCCTGTTCATGGGTTTCGTCCTGGAGATACAGTATGGGTCAAAAGTTACAAGGAAGATGCTTTGGGAAAAATGTGGGAAGGGCCTTTTGTTATCTTATTAACTACCCCTACTGCCTTAAAGTTTGAAGGGAATCCCACGTGGATCCATTGGAGCCATGCTAAACCAGCTTCTTCAGAAGGATGGATGGTTACCAACCAGAGAGACCTGAGGATGACCCTGAGAAGGGATGCCACCACGCGGGACGCGACGGGAGAAGCCTCCTCGGGACCGGCAACCGAGAGAGCGAAATAGCTGGGGGCGCTGCATCCCCTACCGTCCTGGATAGAGTAGTGGGACACCGCCCAAAGATTCAGATTTGCCCAACTTCAACTAGAATGCCCTGTTGTAAATTATCTTATTTGATTATACTGTTCCAGTTTGGGGTTATTCTAATCCTGCTGTTGTTTCCCCCCCCCCACTGTGAAACGGCTACCCTTCCATCCTGCAGGATTTGTATTAAGACTGTTAGGAACCATAACAATATCCAGGACACTCTAGTTTATCAGAGTAAATTCAGTTGTAAAGGGACAGCTGTCACATGCCAGTTTCGTAATGTTAGTTACTCAGCCTGTATTCAGGGAAACCAGACAACTTGTTATGACCCCAAAGAAAGTCCTGACCAATGGTGGCTTCAGGTGAGAGAAGGCACGCAGAGTGGACGAGTACTGTTCCAGACCAGATTAGCAACCCCTAATACTACAGCATGGGTTAAAATCGAACCTTGTGAGATTTCAAAATGGCCTGACCAATGTGGAAATCATGATTGGGAAAAGTCTTATACGTGGAATGATAAATACATCTGCCCGGAAAAAGGAATAAGTACTGAATGTACAAATCAGTGTCCTTATCGGAACTGTGTAGGCTGGGCCACTTGGCAAACTACAGGGATAAGTGCTCACCTTTCCAAGGTCACGGTACAAAGTGACTGCGGGCCTCAGAAGTGTAATTATGTAAATTTTACTATTAATAATCCACAGGCCTTTTTGAGTAAATTTGGGCAACACTTTGAGTTACGCATTCATGGAACAGGCAGAGATCCTTTGGGATTGTTCTATCTGAAACTTGTTCAGCTAACAGAGACAGGCCATACCTTGCAGCAAACCTTCTTCTCCGATTTCTGGGAGGAGATGAATACTCCTTTCCAGGTACCTGAAGTGGCCAGAAATTTGTTTATTACTTTTGCAGAAACTGTGGCCACCACTTTAAACGTCAGTAATTGTTATGTTTGTGGGGGAACTCAGATTGGAGATCACTGGCCCTGGGAAGCTGCTGAATTGAATGTTAGTCAGCTTTATAATACCACCAATATCACAAACCCCCATAGTCAATGGATGTTGAAGGCTACTCTTGTTGGTCGTTGGTGCGTACAAAGGATCTCCCCCGGAGCCCCACAGATAGGTCAGATGCCTTGTGAGACCATGACCATTTTGAATCAGTCTGCAATTAGTTATTGGCCCAATGCCTCTGTGATTCCAGTTAATCTGTTGTAGACAGCAGAGTTAAAGTTAAGGTTAAATTTGTCAGTTATTAATAATAAGTCTTGGAAAGCGTTACCAGGATTTTACTGGGTTTGTGGGAAATATGCTTATTCAGAGTTACCCGAACCTTGGGAGGGGACTTGTACTCTAGGAGAGGTCAGACCATCCTTCTTTCTCATTCCCCTCAGTGCAGGAATTCGGTTAGGACATCCATTGTATGGTAGGAAAAAGAGGATGACAGTTAAGATTGGTGACTGGAAGGATGATGAGTGGCCCCCTGAGAGGATAGTTCAGTATTATGGACCTGCAACCTGGGCCCAGGATGGGTTATATGGATATAGAACCCCAATCTACATGTTAAATAGAATAATTCGGTTACAGGCAGTGCTTGAACCTATAACAAATGAAACTGTGAGGGCTTTGACTGCTCTGTCTAAAACACAAACCCAACTTAGAAATGCTGTGTACCAAAATAGACTCGCCCTTGACTACCTGTTGGCAACGGAAGGAGGGGTTTGTGGGAAGTTCAATTTGACTAATTGTTGCTTACATATTGATGACAATGGAAAAGTAATAGAAGATATAACAGATAAAATAATTAAGCTTGCACATGTGCCGGTACAAACATGGAAAGGATTTGAGTGGGCAGAAGGGCTGGGTCCGTGGTTCCAATGGATAGGAGGGATACGAGGTGTTATTGGAACATTAATTGTAGGAATTCTGATGTGTGTTTTGTTACCCTGTATTCTACCTCTGATAATGCGAGGGTTAAGGAACATGATGGAGAGCATAGCGGACAGGAGAACAGCAGTGCAGCTAATGGCGTTGTATGAATATAGGTCCATACCTACTTGTAAGAATGATACTCCCCAAACCTCTTAGCGAGGTCAGTGAAGTATCAAAGGGGGGATTGTAAGGGTTAATGGACGCCATTAGCAAAGAAGGATTCAGCACGTAAACCAGAAGGAGGCGCAAGCGCAGAGGATTGCTCTGAGAATGGAAAATTACCAGCTATACAGTTATGTTTTGTGCAACACACTCACCAATGTATCTTTTCTGTTGTGTGTAACCCAATAAAAGAGCTGTGCCTCAACTGTCAGGAGACACAGTTTGGAGGACAAATTCCCCTGTGTCTCTGCTAGCAATAAAGTCATCTGATGAACCGAACTTGGGCCTGAGACTCCAGTTCTTACCTTAACACCCTCACAGACCTTCAACCAGAGTGGCTGACTGTTAAACCATTCTCTCAGGGGAACAGGAGTCTCTTAGCACCCTTTACAAACTACACTTACCAGGATTCTTTGAGGGAAGCCTTGACTGTCTCACATGAAATCAAAGTCTGGTGTGGGTGTGGCCCCCTGATTAGGCAAGCCCAGCAGCTGTGAGGCTTTTAGAACTCTGACAGTTGGTTCTTACTGAGCATGCTCTACGTTATCATTGGGTTCCAGCCAACATTTAGTAAATTAATTAAAACTCAGCCAGGCATTTTTTTAACTTTTCAACTGCAGAAGATGAAGGTCAGAGTATGGGGCAAGGTCAGTATTAGGATTACAGGTACTCTGTGAATATGGCTGATTTTTAATGAATTTCAACAGATTATGAGAATTCTCAGAGAAAAAAGTCCAAAAGGGCTCTGAGGTTTTTTCTCTCTTTTTACAATTTGAACTGTCTATTCTCTGTGACTGTTTTGTGTATCGCCATGAAAATGGACAGGGTTATTAAGCAAGCATTTCTGAGTTCAGGACTATAAGTTATGTAAGGTTTTGTTTTGAAATGAGCTTATGGGAAGCCTCAGAATGGCATGGGGGGTATCTTCAATTTAACATTGCGGAATGTGAAAAATCCCCGCTGGCTATAGTATACAGCCACTCTTGTGGCTGTATAGTAATGGCCACAAGCTTTTCTTCTTTCTCACTGACACAGTTTTCTTAGGCCCTCTGCCATTATAATTAGTCACAGAATGAGAAACTGACGCTGCCAGCAGAGAGAAGAAACCAATTAAAACTGCTCCTTTTCTTCTCCAATGAGAACACTAATTAGAACTGAGAGAACAGTTCTAATTGGACAGGACCAGCAGAGGGAAAAGAAAGAATAGTTCTAACTCGACACGTTCAGCAGGAGAGCATGTGGATTCCCAGGAGAAGGGAGGAGATAGCAAGGTGAACAGTGGCTGTACCATGCCTCAGTGAAAGAAGGAAAGATAGTTACTTTGAGGGAAGAAAAAAAATGAGGGTGTAGGCCAGGGGTTGGGGGAAGGAAGAAAAAATGGAGGTCCCAGGGCTTGTGTGGAAGGGAAAGGGTGTGCATGTGGGTATGGGTGGTGTATTTTATTTAGAGGTGATTTGGGGAGGTGACTTGCCTTCTGTAGAATGGATGTTATGTTAGAGCAGAAGACTGTGGATTCAAAGAAGTGGTTTTATGTTTGGGTCTCATATGCCCCACCTCAGCCTTTTATTAAGGTCCTTGGGCACGTTACTTCTCTTTAGGCTTTCTGTGAAATGAATGTTTTGTTTGTAGTAGTAAATATTGGGATTGGTCAACCCCCCCTCCCATAGTAGCTATTCTGTGACTGGCCTTGCCCTGCCTATGGCAGCCCTTTTGAGGCAGTGTCCATGGCACTTTCTCAAAATTCCAAATGTGCCCATGGGCCCAAAAAAGTAGAGAACCCATGCATAGTTATTAAAAAAAAAAATTTACTGTTTTAAAGGCATATATAGAATGCAACTATCTACCCACCTTGTGGATAAGTCACTCCCTCTGTAAATGAGTGCCTTTAAGAAAGATGATTGATTAATACTGAAGAAATATTGACTTTTGTTTGTGAAAATAAACTCACAGATAGCTTTCCAAACATTTGTGTAGCTCTATGGATACTTTTAACTTTACAATTTTTCTTAACTAGTTTGGAAGCTGGCTTCTCATTCTCAAAGTTCAAATTGATAAAAACATATCTGCATTCAACAATGGTGCAAGAGAGACTTGTTGGACTTGCCACAGTGTCAATAGAACATGAGGTAACTGGAAAACTGGATCTAAAGAAGTAGTGACTGAATTTTTTAAGCAAAAAAATTCATGTTTTAAGAGCACAGAGGTTTTTTGATTTGGAGTATTTTGTAATTACTAGTTAAAGTTAACTGAAGAGATTTCTTAGGTCTTTCTGTATTGGATGTGATGGTGACGGCAGTTAAAGCGGGATAGCATGATGGATGCTTTTGGATTTGTAATAATAAAAATTGTAATTAACATTTTAATGCATTTTATTCAAAATTGGACTGAAATATCATCTAGCTGTTGTGTACAAATCTATTGTGAAAATTTCATCTCTCTATTTTATCTGGTCTCAGAAACAGTGGATGAACAGATGGATGGATGGACAAACTGAATAATTATGCCTCTTTTTAAATAAATAGGCTTAAAAAAATTAATGGAATAGAGGGACAAAATGTTTTCCAGTTTATCAAAAGCCTCAGCCTAGACCTGTCCTTCAGGTCTGATGATGGGGTCACCGATTGCATGGTTCGCTTAGGGCACCAGTTACTAGCAGCTAGTCTAGGGCCATCCCTGCCTCACAGTGTTTTCATCTATAATGAAAGATAGATTCTGCAAAGGAGAACAGTAGGCTTACTTGGGAAAATATCCATTTGCTTCTGTTGATGTTACCACTCTAGCCAAGAGATCCAGATCTGTTTCAATACATACATGGAGTTCTCAGTTTAGTTCAGTGGTAGGAGCAGATGTGTACAAAGGAATACTGTGCACAGGTCTGTCCACTCTATTGAAAGGAATAGGTAAAGAAGCTCTATGGGTTGAATTCAGTGTGTTTATTTATTTATTTTATATATATATATATATATAATCTGATTTATATCCCACCCTTCCTCCCAGCAGGAGTGTAGTATAAGTCGAATTATGTGTCCTTGTACAACTGAATGTTCTCTCCTGCTCCTCTCCTGCATCCCACCAAATCTGTTCTGGAGTTTCCCCCAACCCTTAAGATCAGATTTGGCGATGGCATGGGGCATGCAAGGGGGAAGAGGGGCAAGATCCCTTTGTGCTACTTGCAGTTTTTTGATCCAGAAATGACCCAAATGATAGTGGTTATGTAGGTACTAAGTTACAAAATAAGGCTAAAGTTAATTTTTTTAATCCATTGGGACATCAATAATTTGAGCTAATTTATTATTTTTAACCCACTATATTTCTTCTCTTCTTGTTGTGTGTGTGTTTTTTAAGTAACATGTGCTGCTGAATTCTTTGCAATTCCTATTGATGATTCTTAAATGGAAATATGTCACAGGCAAATTCCTTCCATGTCTAAATGGGAATTTTGTTCAAACTTAACATCAACACTGAGGCTCATACAATGATAGTAACAACTAGGGATGTACTGTAGTTCACTGTAGTCCAATGTACTATCCATTGGACAGTTTCTATTTTCCAATCTATGGAAATATTTAAATTGTTATTTTGTTAAATTGTGCTTTTTCATCTCAGTCCAGTATTGTGACAGAAAATTACATAATTGCTTTCATCTTGCCTAGCAATGATCTGAGTGTCTCTTGCATAGATAATGTCGTTACACTTTTATAATGTACCTAATTTACATTACTTATGTTATGTTCATATGTTTCCTGATTGATTTTATTCACAAATTAATGAGCCAGGTAATTGCCCATCAAGTAGCCATCTGTCCTCAGGGTTATTATTTGCCTGGGACATGAATGATGAAAGGACAGGATATGGTTTGGGGTTTTTTGCTTTTTTTCCCACAACAAAATTAGGCTTGCTGAATAGTTTTTTTTTTCTTTTTAAGTATTTTGCTATGGTGAAACTGACCACAGTGATCCCACACAGTGCTCATGGCTAGGGTTCATATCATAATTCAGACATGATGATTCATGAACCTCACTTGTGTTGTTGACCACACTTCAGTCCTCATAGCCCCTCACCAACCAACCTCGTAAGGACACTAGGAAGAGGACATGTGGAAAGTTTATTCCAGCTCCAACTTCAAGCTTTGGATGGCAATCCAAGCTCTTTGTTCTTGACCTCTCTCTTAGACTATCAAGTTCATTACTGATGCTGTGAGTGAGTGCACACTCCTCTTCATGCATCACTCTCAAACCAACATACCAGCCTTGAATTCACAAGGTTGCACATTGAGCACAATGGCTGTGTGTGTATTTCTGCTGATATAGGCATCAAACGACCTAGTCTGAACCAAACACTGGTTTTAGGTAAAGCAGATATTGCAAAAAATATCATCAACCAAAAGTTGATACTGCTGGATTACCAAGACGGTAATAAATAATTGCTTTATTTTTTTCTTTCATTCTTATTATGTGCTGGCCAACTCCATTCCATACCAGAGAAGGACACACGGACACCTAAACTATTCTGCAATCAACTCACATCTGTGTCTCCCAAAAAGATAGCCTCTTAGTTATGCTTGCACCAATCTTTTTAAAACGATTTTTCTTTTCTGTTCCTCTGTTCTGCCTGCCTACCTAACTGTGGAGAAGTCTTGACCCAGGAGTTTAAAGAACGGCCAGGTACACATTAGAAATACAGATAGACAGGTAAGATCAGATGGAAACACAGAGTAAATAACTGTTGTGACCCCTGAAACTAGCAGTGATTTGGCCATGGAGTTGGAGGCTGCAGGGGCACCCAATGGAAGCTGGGTCAGGTTCAGGGTTTGGAGCTGACTGCTGAACATAGGGATGAACCTCCCAGACCACAATGAGAGTCCAGACCATTATGGCCACCTTCATCTGAGCCTTTTATGCCCACCCCACTTCACTAGTCCATTGTCACAGGCAGCGCACCAGGAGCTCCAGGCTATGGAATGGATCTGAAGTTCTTTACAAGGGAGTAGAGCCTGGAGGAGGTAGTCTGGAGACAGAGGCATAAAAGGCTTCCGTCTGCTCCCAAACTTTGTTGGAGCAAGTTGCTCACTCAGAGTTGTCTGTGGGCCTCCAGCCTAGCTGCTTTCTCCATGGGAGTCAGCATTGGCCCAGAATATGAAACCAACATAGAAATAAATATTAGTATAATAAAGCTATTATAATAAATGGTCTCAGTTGGTTAACAATACCATAAAGTTTGCTGACACTTTTTTTAAAAGTATCAACAAAAGCTGCTTACATTTGTGTGATTGCCCTCCAGTTTTTGGGCATGTGCATGTGCAAACTATGACAGAATCTGTGCCCACACCCCACTGCATCCCTAATAACAACTGCTGCTTCGTACACAGAGTCCTCTCCTTTAATTTCATATATAGTACTGGGGGATTTCAACGTGCACACTGAGGCCACCCTCATTGGAGCCCCTTGGGATTTCCTGGAAACCATGGCTTCCTGGGAACTGCACCTTAATAACACTGAGCCCACACATGTAGCCGGTCATGCTCTCGACCTTGTATTTGTCCTGGGAGTGGTAGGGAGTGTTCTGAAGTTGGGGGCTATTTCTTGTACCCCCGTGTCATGGTCAGATCACTATCTGGTGAATTTTGACGTCTCGATGCCACACTCCCTCCGCAGGGGTAAAGGACCCTTTAGAATGGTCCGCCCCAGGCGCCTGATGGATCCAGAGGGATTCCTGACTGCGCTGGGGGAATTGGAACCTGCTGAAGGTCGCCCGGTCGAAACCCTGGTGATGGAGTGGAATAAGGGAATCACCAGGGCATTAGACCGGGTGGCTCCGAAACGTCCTCTCCCCTGAATAGAACTCAGACAGCACCGTGGTATACACCCCGGCTGCGTAGTCTGAGGCAGGAGGTGAGACGACTAGAGCGCCGGTGGCGGAAATCCCGTTCTGAAGATGCTCGGACACAGGTGAGAGCAGCAATAGCTGCCTACCAGGTGGCAATAAGGGCAACGAAAAAGGATTTCTTTGCTGCCTCTATTGCATCTGCAGAGTGCTGTCCCAGGAAGCTGTTCCAAGTGGTCCGAAGCCTGGTCGGTCCAGTTGCTCAGGAACCCTTGGAACACTCTAAGGCTTCCTGTGACAAATTGGCAAAGCACTTTGCTGATAAAGTCGAACACCTGAAGAACTCGATTCCGTACGCTGTGTATGCAGTGGAGGATCCAGAGTTGACCAATTGCAGTCCGGTTCAGTGGGACCGGTTCCAGCCTCTTCCTTCTGAGGATGTGGACAAGGTGCTTTCAACTGTAAAGCCTACCACCTGTCTGATCGATCCTTGCCCATCATGGTTTCTTATGAAATGTAGGGAGAAATTAGGCGAAGGGATCAGGGCGGTGGTAAATGCATCCTTGAAGGAGGGTGCATTGCCACCAGCCCTCAAGGAGGCAATTATAAAACCTATTTTAAAAAAGGCCTCCTTGGATCCCCAAGTCTTGAACAACTTTTGCCCCGTTTCAAATTTACCATTTTTGGGGAAGGTCATTGAGCGAGTGGTGGCTGGCCAGTTGTCAGCACACTTGGATGAAACGGATTATTTGGATCCATACCAATCAGGTTTCAGGACTGGACATGGTACTGAAACAGCCTTGGTTGCTCTGGTGGATGATATGAGGAGGGCATTAGACGGGGGAGAATCCACCTTTCTTGTCCTCCTGGATCTCTCAGCGGCTTTTGATACCGTGGACCACGGTATCTTGTTAGATCGCCTGGAAGGATTGGGAATAGGAGGCACTGTTTTGCAGTGGTTCCGTTCCTTTCTCTCTGACAGGCATCAACAAGTAGCATTGGGGGATGAGGTTTCAGACCCTTGGCCCCTCACATGTGGAGTGCCACAGGGCTCTATCCTCTCTCCCATGCTATTTAACATCTATGTAAAACTGCTGGGAGCTATCATCAGGAGTTTTGGGCTGCGATGTCACCAATATGCTGATGACACGCAGCTCTATCTCTCCTTTAAATCTTCACCAGAGATGGCTGTGGAGACCTTGTCCAAGTGCCTGGAATCCGTGAGTGGGTGGATGGGAAGGAACAGACTGAAGCTCAATCCTGATAAGACCGAGGTGCTACTTGTGGGTGACAGGGGGAGGTTGGGTGCTGTTGACCTACAGTTTAATGGGGTAAGTTTACCCCTGAAAGATCAGGTCCGCAGCCTCGGGGTGGTTCTTGATTCCAAGCTGTCCATGGAGGCTCAGATTTCGGCAGTGAGCCGGGCAGCTTGGTACCAATTACATCTCATACGGAGGCTGCAACCCTACCTCCCTATTCATCAGCTCCCACTGGTGGTACACGCCCTGGTCACCTCTCGATTAGACTACTGCAATGCGCTCTACGTGGGGTTACCCTTGAAAACGGTCCGGAAACTACAACTGGTGCAGAATGCGGCAGCTCGGTTGCTTACAAACAGCCGCCGCCGTGATCACATCACGCCAGTATTATTTCACCTACATTGGCTTCCAGTTATTTTCCAGGCCCAATTCAAGGTGTTGGTATTAACCTTTAAATCCCTATACGGTCTCGGCCCAGTTTACCTGAAGGAGCGCCTCCAGTACCACAAATTAAGCCACCCAACCAGATCAGCCACACAGAGCCTTCTCTCAGTCCCACCAACGAAAACAGCTAGGTTGGTAGGGACTAGAGAGAGGGCATTTTCAGTGGTGGCCCCCACTCTCTGGAACTCCCTCCCATTCGATCTTCGCCATGCCCCTTCCCTGGATACATTCCGCTGGGCCCTAAAAACTTGGCTCTTTGGACAGGCCTTCAGGAATTCCGGGGAGGGCTAACTTTTTTGGGATACTTATTATTTATTGATTGCCCTAACTGATCTTATGCTGCTGTGATTAATGTTAGTACTGACTTCATTGTATTTTATCTGTATTGTATTGTATTTTACTGAATTTTAGTTTGTACGTCGCCTAGAGTGGCTTCGGCCAGATAGGCGACACAAAAATTAAATTTTATTATTATTATTATTATTATTATTATTATTATTATTATTATTATTATTATTATTATTATTATATAGTCATCCTGCATTACATGTAAATTATCCTTGGGTAAGCAATGGCTAATCACAGGTCAGTTTTCAGGGCTTCACATTTGGAACACAGAAGCAGTCTAAAAAACAAGCACATAGGCAGGCTGTGTCAGATTTGTGGTAACATGATTCTCAAAGCAACAGCTGCATCCTGAAATCTCCCTACCACCACCACCCAAAAAGCTTCCCCCAATCTCTGAACAGCTCTCCCAGCAAGCTTCAAACTAAAAACTTTCAGCTGTCCATGGTCCACTACGCCACAGACTGGACCGCTACAAACATATGATGTGACTGTAGTTTGTCCCTTACTCTCAGGTAAATTCTCTTTGATTGGCATGAACTCCATGGCCAGATCACCCAATCAAGGAAACTTTTGTTTGATGACTAGCTTCTCTAATTGAATCAATGCTCTCAGTTGTTTTTTTTGGAAAACGTTTATGTTTTGTTTTATTTCTATGCTGCCTTTTCAGCAAAAAGGTCTCCAAGGTGGCTCACGAAGAATACACAGAAATGCAAGTAAGAGAGGAACAATATAATTTACAAAAATGAAACAACAAAATAATATTTTTTAAAAGCAGCAACAATTAAAAGTCAAATACATTTATATTCTTAGCAAAGGGCACTTTCACGAAAGATATCAAAAAGAGCAGGGGGACGGGGCAAAGCTGGTGGGAAATGCTTGCCTCTTCATGGTCCCAGTGCAATCTCACCCCTGCAGCAAATGTGGATATAGTCCACTAAAACCTTGGGTGTGCTGAATTCCTATGTGACCCTCAGCCATGTCTAGTGTTAGAATTACGAGGGGGCAACACAATCAAAACACATACAATCAGGCACCATTAGTGTGTATGCAACAATATTATGAACTGGGACAGGACTCTAGGAAAACAGCTTTTTCTGAAAACTTGTCAGGAAAGTTGGTAAATACTAAGCTAATTCTAAACTGAGCTGAAGGGACATTCACCATCACTCATGCTAGAGCCAGCATCAGTACTTGGCATTTGCAGGCAGCAGCTGGCAACTGGTGCTGATGACTGCTCTCTGGGTGGCATGCTAGGGCAGTGGCGCTCACCTGACCTCCAGCTGGTGATGTTGCTGCTTACTGGGAGGTAGAGGAGGAGGAGCGAGTCAGCAGTGAGGTCAGTGCAATGGAAACGTGCCAGCAGGATTGGCTCTCCTGGTGTGTTTGCACTGCACCAACCTCCCCATCACCTCACTCTTCTCACGCTACATAAGCATCTATGAAGTGATTGACCAGAGGTAAGGTGAACACCACCACCCCACCAACCATCCACTACTGCTGCCCTGAGGACCTGTGCTGTGTGAGGGGTGACTAAGAGCTACTGTTCTAGATTTCCGACAATGTTGTGGAGAGAGGGAGTGTCATTCTGAGATTCTGGGGAAATTTAAATGGTGTTCCCCTACTGGTTCAGAGTTAGCTGCCATTGCCAACAGGTAGACCCACAGCTGGGGACTGGGCACCATTGTAGCAGAGGACCCATGGAGGCCAAAGGCCCCTCCAAACTGGAGCTCTCCCTGATTGATACAAACCAGTTTCACAGACTCTCCCATCATGCAGGTATGTGTGGTCTGACCATCCAAATGGCTAAGGTGATCTGCTGTACTAACTGCATGTTTACGTAGCAGCCGGCCATACTTGGTAGCCAAATGATGTCTAAACTGAGGGGAGGCTTTGAATAGGACAAAGTGGTTCACCACATCTGCTTCTGCAGGGAATTTGCAAGTTCTGAGAGATGAGGGTTAAGGATTAGTGGGGAATATATTTCATGTCATCTTCATAAAATTCATAATAGGAGATGGGAAAAGATTTGAAATATATTTATTCAGTGCATTTCCTGGGCAGATTATAGTTCTCTTTTTGCTGATGTAATCTCTACCAGTTTTATGAGCTAAGCATTAACTCCCAGCCTACACCTCTCAGAATTGCCTAATGCTGTGAAAAAGAGGTTAAAACGTGTACTTTTTTGCAAGATGTTTGAATATATATATGTTTGGAAAAGATGCTTGAATTTATATATGTTGCTGTCATGGTTTAATATCCTTTTATATTGAATGTATGTGATCACTCTTACAAATTGCCTTCTGTACACAGACACACGCAGACATAGAAAATAGAGGTGGTCTTTCAAGCATCATGAAGATTTAGGTTAGCTTCATGGCGAATAGCTTAGAAATGAAGTCACCCCTAACCAATCTCTCATCTCTAAAGATGTGACTGAAAGTCAGAAAAAAGCAATATATGACAGCCCTGAGTGAAAGCCTTCAAGAGCTTCACAATGGTGGAGTCAAAAATTTCAGAAAAGCCAATCTAAAGGAGGAGGTATTGCAGGAAAAGCCACTTTATTACTCAGAGCATTCAGATCTGAACTCTGCTTGTTTCATGACCTTGGTATGCTGTTGGAGGCTAGCTATGTCAAGGCACTCAAAGATTGTAGCGTCAGCTAGAGAATGATATGGTTAGAAATGTGGCCTGAGGAGAGGTGTGTCTGGGTGGGCAGTGTGGCCTGAGGAGAGTCCCGAGGGGCATACAGAGAAGTCTGGAGAAAGCTGTGTTTGGCCCCCAGGCCTGAGGTTCTCCACCCCTGGATTACAATATAACATTTAAAATTACTATATAAATGTTCAGTACTATTTGATGAAAACCACAATCCTATGAACATTTACTTGGGGGTAAACCCTATTGGGACATAAAAAGAGCCCTGTTGAATCAGGCCAATGGCCCATTTAATACAGCATCCTGTTCTCACAATAGCCAACCAGATGCCTGTGGGAAGCCCACAATCAGGACCTGAGTTATACATGGTGTTACTTACTTCCAAGTAAATAATTGTGCTGCCCAGCTGCTATCCTATGCACGCTTATATGAGAGTAAGCCCTATCAAATGTAATAGCCAACTTACTTCTGAGTAGACACAAATACGTATTGGCCCATAAACCTGGTGCAGGATTCAGGATGCCATTTCAGATGTGAGAAAATAGATGAAGGAGGCTTTAATTAAGGTTCTCTTGGATATATTCAATATTTAATTGTGGGGGGAAGCCCTAGAATATTTTGGAAACATTTGATGTAGTTATATTTTTAAAATAAAAAATAGAGCTCATAATAATTGTAGTAATGTAACACAGATCAACCCAGGTTTCTTTTTAAAAAAATGATCTGTAGGTTTTTGGCATGCATCTTTTGTGTATATATGCTCACTTAGTTGTTCCTAAGAATAGTGAGAAAGCTGGCTTGAGACAGAAAAGCTAGGGGAGAATATTCATGGTCTAATAGAGAAGTGAAGTAGGTGACTGCTCTCCCCACCCTCATTCAAAGGCGCCCGGGGCAGGGCAAGCTGCTCAGACCCACAAAGACACATCATGACAATCAAGTAGGGCCAGGTTTAAGGGAGCTCTTTGTGTCACCAAAAAAAGTGAAGGGCCGTAGTTCAGTGGTAGAGCATCTGTCTTGCATGCAGAAGGTCCCAGGTTCAATCTCTGCCATCTCCAGGACTGCGAATACCTCCTGCTTGAAACCCTGGAGAGCCACTGCCAGTCAGTGTAGACAATAATGAGCTAGATCAGAATAAGGTAGATTCCTATATTCCTAAGAGAACGAAAGAGGACACTAATTTGCATATGTTAATTTATATGTAGAGATGTAGATGTCAATTTACTTTAAATATAAATGCAATACATGTCCGCATAGCGGGAAGGACTGTCACCACGTGAGCTGTGTGCTTGCTTGGTCTGCTTTTCAGGTGGTGCTCAGTATTGATAGATAACTTCAAGGTCCCTGTTCTCTCTTTTTATGGTCCTTTGTCCTTAAACTGGATTTGGACTAGACATCCTCTTAAAATAGAGGATGCCTTAAAACAGAGGGCTGTCCCCTATAAAGTACAGCACAGGACCACCTTATGCCCATGGGAGGGATAGGCTACCTTAGTCCTGCAAGCAATATTTGGGCAATCAAGGCTTTCCCCCTGAAAGGAGCATTCCTGTACTATCAGAATGTGATGATTCATCTCTGGGCCATTCATTTCTGGGGTTAAATGAAGGAACTTTTAGTGGGCAGAATCCATCGAGCCCATTGGTTTCATGTGCCTCTAATGCCTAGATCAAAGTAATTTAAAGGCAATGTGGGCAGCTCAAAGAAAAAAAGATCTTGCCCACCTCGTTTCTCCATCTGAAAAAATGGGATAATAACATCAGGGACTATTGACTATCCCAGTTCTGAGGTCCCGTTAGAAAGCTTAGGTTTTCAAAACCTCAAATCAACGTGACCAAAGGCCAAACCATGAAAGGAGTCCTCTCTTTCAAACAGCAGGCATTCTGTGGTTTTATCTGTACAGTATTGATCATACACTGTGGTTCATTTAAAATTCAGAAGTGTATTTGAATTTTTCCTTTTTTTATTTTTTTGCTACAGAGCTCACCAAAAAAGATGTGCCAAGTCAGATGAAAATCTGTTTCTTCTCAGCCTTGGAACTGTAGTTAGTTTTTGTAACGGATGCATAGCTGATGTAAACATTTTGATGGGAAAGGGCTTGGTGGCGACTGCAACACAAAACTTTCCGAGAATAAATGTGGTGTGACTCGCAACATAAGATACAATTTTCTTTGCATAGAGGCAAAAATGAAGTGATGACATAGTTCAGAAAAAACTATTCTCTTCCTGAAATTGCATTCTGACCTTGTCTTTCAGAGGGAGTCTTTCAAAAAGTTAAACTTGACAGTGCAAGAAAATTCTATGGTCTGCAAACTGAGAATAGCAATTCTGTAGTTTCCCATTTCCTCTTTACTTGCTTTTTGGCCACACACACACACACACACACACAAAGCTCAGATGGGATCTCTGCATTCCGAGAGCTGACATATGTCATGCAGTGTTATCCTTGCCAAGCTGGGGCTGATATTACTGATAGGCTCAGCTCCACGTTTAAAGTAGTCCTTTGCAAAGCACTTGATGGTGGGCCTCCTCCTGTGTCAATGGACCCCCAGCCTCCGGTTCACCTTATGGTGGCTATCTAAATTTCTCACAATGCCTCTGTTATAGCATTGCTCCAGGGCATTGTTGGATATTTAAATGGCTGCTTCTGCTGCTATGACTGCCATAGATCAGCCCACAGCTGGGAGCCCAGGGCAGTTGTCAATACTACTGGACCCTATTTAGGCCCTGGAAGTTCTCTAATGAGTGTGTGTTTACACTGGGTTGAGGCCTTACTTTGCAAAGGTACACAAGACAGTCTAGTATAACTATTCATGCTCAGGGCCAATACACAGGAGTAGGGAACGTTGGGCCCAGGGACCACATGCAGCCCCTCTCTATCTGGCCCTCAGAACCCTCCAGAAGCCACACCTCTCGCTGACTTTGCTCCACCCCCTCCTTGCTTTTCTGCTTGGCTGGAATGTGTTTTTGAGCTGTGATTACACCTCTTGCTTGCCTGGACGGTAGATAAAGAGAGATTATTCATTCATTTCATTTCATTTATATCCCACTTTTTCTCCAAGGAGCTCAAAGTGATGTACATGGTTCTCCCCCTCCTCATCTAATCCCCACAACAACCCTATGCAGTAGGTTAGTCTGGATACAAATTAAATAATAAATAAATAAAGAGATCCTGGCCCTCTTCTGTGTGACAACCTTTCAATTACTTATCATATCTCCTCTCAGTCTTCTCTTCTCAAGACTAAACATGCCCAGTTCTTTCAATATCTCCTAATAGGGCTTTGTTTCCAGTCCCCTGATCATCCTTGTTGCCCTCCTCTGAACCTCTTCCATTTTGTCTGCATCCTTCTTAAAGTGCGGTGTCCAGAACTGGGCGCAGTACTCAAGATGAGGCCTAACCTGTGCTGAACAGAGGGAAACAATACTTCACATGATTTGGAAGCTATACTTCTGTTAATGCAGCTTAAAATAACATTTACCTTTTTTGCACCTACATCGCACTGTTGGCTCATATTCAGCTTGTGATCAACAACAATTCCAAGATCCCTGTTAAATTTCATTCTGTTCTTTTCAGCCCAATGCTCCAGCCTGCAAAATTCACTTTGAATTTTGTTTCTGTGTTCCAGGGTGTTAGCTGTCCTCCCCAATTTTGTATCATCTATTCCTCATGAAAATTCATCAGCATTTTAATGCATTTTCCCCTAATATACACGTTTGTATGCAATTCAGCTCAATGTACACATTTTTGCAAGCACTTTTCTCCCACATAATGTATTCTTATATGTTAATTTCTCTAATATATGCATTTTTCCTGTAATATATGCATTTCGATACACATTATTTGGTTGGAGAACAGTATCACAAAAATCTGAGAAGTGTGAATTTCAAAGAATTGCTGCATTTTGGTTTGCGTGTTGTTTTAGGAAGTGTGTAGGTTTGCATTCAGATGTGAAATTTCTCCCATATGCCTACAGCATGACCCATTCCTGACATAAGTAGCAAACCACCATCCTTGGAAAAGTGTGTGTGTGTGTGTGTGTGTGTGTGTGTGTGTGTGTGTGTGTGTGTGTGTGTGTGTGTGTGTGTGTGTGTGAGAGAGAGAGAGAGAGAGAGAGAGAGAGAGAGAGGCATTCCTTTGCAATTAAATCCTCATATTCTGCATGGAATTTCTCAAGAATTAGGAGTGGAGGCATTCACAAGGGCCAAGGTAAGAATTGTCAGCAGACACTCACAGGTCTTTAGTGTGAAAATGACCTGCCTGGAACCTCAGTAGTAAGTATGGTATTGGCATGATGGGCTGGGGAGGTAATTTTCAAACCCTGATGGAAGAAGCTCTGCACTATGCACTCCATGAATCCAGGGTGCAAGATTATAGCTTACATCATTAGGAACCAGGGTTGCCAGGTTCATAGCCTGAGACTGATCCCATACCTTTAGGAGAAGAGAAAGTCAGCCAAGTACAGGTGTTCTTCCAACTCTGTAATGGGAAAAACCACAAGGTGAAATTCTCCCTTCTCCCTGCACAACTTTTAAAGATACAGAAGACCTCTTGGAGGCCGGGCCTGGTAGCTAAGAGGTCTTCTGTATCTTTAACAGTTGTGCAGGGAGAAGGGAGAATTCCACCTTGTGGTTTTTCTCATTACAGGGTTGCAAGAACACCTGCACTTGGCTGACTTTCTCTTCTCCTAAAGATACAGGATCAGTCTCAGGCCACGAACGTGGCAACCCTATTAGGAACATAGGAAATTGTCTTATACTGAGTTAGACCATTGGTCCATCTAGGTTAGCATTGTCTACACTGAGTGGCAATGGCTCTTCAGGGTTTCAGGCCCAAAGTTTCCTTTTTTTCTTTTAAGGAACACTGTTTTCCTTGTCTTATTGGTGGAGAAAACACTGAAAAACCACACAAAACTGTGTCAGATATTTCCCTTAAAATTATACCTAGGACAAGACACGGTGAGTTTTAGCCATAGGGGAGAAAAGGAAATGTTAGCATATGGGGACAATTTGATCCCTGCTGGGACACCTTATTTCCCCTGTGTATATGTCATTGTTAAGGCCTGAGGCTGATACAGCTCATTTGCTGTAGTTTACCAGGGTTGCTCCAGGGGAAAGTGTTTGTGATTATGGTAATCATTACTCCTTCTTTCTTTGAAATTAGTGCTTTTCCAGTAGTGTTTGAAGAAGCAGATTTGCCTCTGAATATCCCTGAAAGGATTGATCCTGCCCTGGACATTTTACAAACCTCATCAAGCTGGTGCTGCCAGTGCCTCTATCTTTCAACCAACTCTACTTCTTGTTGATTTTGAGAAGTATTAGGGACACAAGTGAAAGCTATGTAAGGGCAGGCCCAGTCCACTGTATCGGTTCCCATACCACACCATGGGATTCTAGTAGAAGCAGCCTGTCTAAAAGGGGGTCAAATGTGCAGTGGCTATTGCACTCTAGAGAAATTGCAAAAAGATCTTGGTGAAAGTGTGATTTCAGGGTCCTTCTGGCATGGACCTTTTCAGATAATCATATTCCGTTGGGATTCCACCACATGGCGACTATAAAAGTAAAAGGATATTGGGAAAGAAAATCCTAGGAGAATATGAGATATGTAGGCCTTATAACCTGAACTGTCCTACTGAACAGCACAGTTGTGTTGTAGGACAACCATGGGATCTATCTTCAGGCTGAAGGAGAAGTTGAATTCAGTGAAGGGAGCACATAACAGGGACAAAGGAGGCCTGGATTAAAAGGAATCACGTGCCAAATTCTCTGCCTTAGAGCAATGTATACATGATGTGACCGCCCATGATAATGTGCAGTTCTCTCTCCAACCTCATACATTGGGTGTGTGTGTCAGAGTTCAGCATCATCCATGCCACAGAAGGGAGCAGCCAGTGCCTTGTTGCTACTCTTCCCCAACATTGTTGCCTCCTCAACCACAGTGTCCCAGAGGGAGACTTCTGGTGAGTAGGTTTGAGCAACAGGAGTGAGAGGATGGAACATCAGCTGCTACCACCAGGTGTGGGACTGGGCAACCAGACTGGACCAAAGGGAGATGCTGAGTGAGCGGGCGGAAGTGACAAGGGGAAGGTGGGCCTGCTTGAGTATGTGGGTCACTGAAGGCATCTTGTCTGAAGGCCTCCCAAAGCCTCAAACTCATATGTATGAACAACTAATAGATTAATAAAAAGTTGGGACAGAAGGAAGAGGGAGAGGACCAGACCTGCATGCCCACTGAGCCACATCACCCAACTGCAAACATCCAGTTCTCATATTGCTCAGATTGATCCCTGGTATGTAGGCTCTTCAAAGGATATAACAGGGGCTTGCAAGCACCAGGTTTGTACATGGTGCATGCTGTATTTAAAGGCATGGGTAATCAGCTGTGTTATGAAAAATAGGATTATAGCATGATAAATGACAGAAATTATATTTAAACTGTAATACTATCCAAATGGTCATCCTGCCAATTTCCATGGCAGCCATTCATACTTTAGGTGAAAATACAATCCAACTTCATAAACAGAACTCTTCTGATTGGATCATAGCCTTTTTGCATAAAATGGAAACAGATTAAGCTAGTGCAATAGGTATTTTATCTCCTTTATGAACAATAGGTTTTCAAATGCTCTCACACACACACATCACTCAGTTATATTAGCTCACTGTAAATAGATCCATGCAGTGGCCTTGGGTCCAGCATTTTATTGTAATATACTGGGGATTTTTTTAAGCCACAGAAGAATTAATAGACTAACGCAGGGAAGGACATATGTCTTATGATTTATAGTAGCTGATAATAAACTCAGGAGGACTTTTGACTTTGACTTGAGTAGGAGAAAAGATCACACTTGTCTTGGTTGCTGTGCTTTTACTTCTGAGAACTAAAAAACAAAACAAAAAAATAGTCCAGAAGATGTTTTGGAAAGTCAGTGTTTGAAAAAAGAAGATATGTTTGGGCTGAAACCATCTATGACAAGTTCTAGCCTAGAGTGAAATTCCGTAGCTGAGTTATAAACTCCTGCAGGAAGGGGTTTTTAATGGAAATACTGACAGGCATTTAACTATAGCATTGCCTAGGAGGGCTGTTGTAATAATTGGATTTGGGGAGGGAATGCAAAGCTAAATTTACAGATTCTTTCTGCCTGAGGGGTAGCCATTCATTTCTGTCTGAAACAGCTACAACACAAAAAAAGTAGCATCATTTCAGGGGAGGGTATAGAAATGGCAAGGACAGCAAGACATTTAAAAAATGGCTCCTTCTGTATGGCACTGAGAAAACAACAATTACTTGAGAGATTAAGTGACGTATGAGATACTGGAATTTAGGCAGAGGAGATTTATGGAAGAGATCTTAATTTATTGGCTTAACTGATGTTATATAGAAAGTTGGAGGGCTCTGTCACCTGAGCTTCCCAATGGAGTGTTATTTTCTTTTTTAAAAAACCAGACAGACAGAAACCTTAACATGTGATCAACTTTCGTGCAGAGGCCCTTTGGGAGAATGTTGTGCCTCTAACCAATTAAAGCTGTTTCTCTTCCCCACCCCTCTGCTGACTTTGTTGGGTTGACAAAAAGCTCAGATACACCTTGACATCTTATCCAAATGAAATAAATTATTATATTCTGTCATGGAGATAGATGAGGGGAATTCATCAAGAAATTAAGCTCAGTAGCAATATCGATAGTGTTTCACATGGCAACACACTAAGCCGCGCAGTGGCGCTTCTGTGCCTTGCAAAATCCCTAAGCGCCTCAGTGCGCTCACAGATATAGTTGTCTATCAGGCAAGTTCCATTGTGGCAACTCATAAGTATGTTTCCTGCTCATTGATGATTCCTAGCTCACCCTAAAGATTAGGCTAACTATATTTATCCTTGATGCCTACATGGGCTGCTTGGAGAGCAGGAAAAGGAACTGTCTGGATGTGTGTTTCCTCACACTAAGGTTGCTTCCAGACCCAGGGAACCTGTTTATCGAGTATTTATCCTGATTTGTTTTTGTACAAAGTTTGCTATTTACTGAACATTCATTTTTCTTTTTTTAAACTGGGGGGTAGCAGATGTTGTGCTAAGCAAATCTTATCACACACTTCCCAGTGGATTTCCTCATTACTTTCCGCATCACAAAAAGTTGGATGTTGGAGGTAAGCAGGGTTGTATGGCACATGAAATAGGCTGTTCTGTAGACAAGGGAACAGAACATAGACCAAAACTTATATGGGTTAAAACAGGCTACAACTTTATTGGTTACAGCAGGTAAGAGGGGTTGACATGGCAGTGGGGCAAGAATCTGTTTTTGATTTGAACAGCCCTCCTGCTGTTCGATAACCCATCCTGGCAAAACTGCTGAGCTATGTCCTTGGGAGTTAACTAGCAGAAATGACCCATTGTGGTTTAGGCCATGCATCTGCAATCTGCTGGTAACCTGAGGTGAGTATCATCAGGACTAGTCCCCTGAGTTAGGGCTGAGTCCTGAGACACTGCCCCAAGACCCCACATGGTTGTTTTCTCTATGTATAAGACAGAAGTTGGAAAAGTTACTTTTTTGAAGTACAACTCCCATCAGCCCAATCCAGTGGCCATGCTGGCTGGGGCTGATGGGAGTTGTAGTTCAAAAAAGTAACTTTTCCAAGCTCTGGTATAAGATCCTACCCAATGGCATTTCCACACCAAATTGTGACAAAGAAACTGGCACCTAACAAAGCCAGTGTTCTACTGAGGGAAAGGCAAAAACCTCCCAACCATGGGTGAATTGCAGTTGAGAGAAAATTCCTTTCTGGTCCTGCAAACTAGCGGCCACTTACAGCCTCATTGAAATGTGCTAAACAGTGGGGAGGGTAGACAGGGAAGTTTGACAAGGAAGGGCTGGTTTGGTACATGGCAAGTGCTTTTAAACAGGCCGCCATTCTGCCCACTCCCATAGTTCCTGCAAGATTGCACAAGAGTGGGCGAGTTCCCTCAGGATTTCAGAGAAGACTGGTCCAAATCAACTTTTAATTTCACAATCCAAATTTGCCAGTATGTGATTGAATTCCAGCTGAAAATAGAGACAGTCTGGAAGCACCCTAAAATCACACAAATAGTGTGGGAATTATTTTTGTAAATGCCTTACTAGGAATATGTTTCTTCAGAGGCTTTTTTCTTTGCTATTTGTTTTAGCTGTACTCTCCTATATAACAACTGAGCAGACATGATAGTGCTTTGCTAAAAATGGTGTTAGAACAATCCAAATAAACTGAGGCTGCAATCCTATGTACATTTCAATGGGAGTAAGTCCCTTTGAAGTCAATAGGACTTAATATTTGAGTAGTATAGGACTGAAATGCAGGTAGGGAGGGTTATTTAATTAGTTATTTCAGGTGAACCTCACAATGTGGTTTATTTAGAAATATGAAAACAGGAAGCATCATTTAAAACTTTATTTAAAAAATCAAGACAAAGGGACAAAACTTTATGAAGAACCTTCTCTCTCCTCCCCCTTAGGGCAAAATGGTTCTTGACTAGCCCTGTGATAGTGGTTGAGGAATGAAGAGGCCACCTCACGTGGGATATTGGAATGTATATGATTGGCAGGTCTCCAGAATGTCTGTGTCCTCCCTTCTGGGCAAGGTGGTGCTCAGAGAGCCCTATGGTGGCTGTTGGGGGAGGGAGAGCCCACCTCATCTGCAACACCAGGCACTAGAAAGTTGGCAGCTAGGGTTGGGGGAGAAATTCAATCCAGTTCACATTTAAAGCGAAATCAATCAAATTTGCACTTTCTGAAACATTATGAGAACTGAAACACAGCCATCCTTCAAAATTCACACGTTTCCAAATTTTGTGATGCAGTTCTCCAACCAAGCAATGTTTACAAAAAAGCATATATTGGGGGGAAATCCACAAGAACCGTTAGTCAACGGTGCCTTCATTTTCTTAGGAGTCAATCTCCATTTCTTGGTCCTTGTCCAGCCCATTACTGCCTCTGGCCATTAGTCCAGCACCTGAATACCCTCATCTGATTCAGATGGTATGGAGAGGTTCAGCTGGGTATCATAAGCATACAGATGAGATTATTCTCCAAATTCCTGGATGATTGTTCCCTGTGGCTTCACGAGGTTTTAAACAGCATGGTGGAAAAGATGGAAACTTGTGGGACCCCACAGCCCATGAACCAAGGGGACAAGCTGAAGTTTTCCAGTACCACTTTCTGGTAGCAGGCCTGCAGGTAGGAGCAAAACCACCATAACACCATGCTTCTAGGTTCCAACACACAGGTCTCTCTAGGACAGCGTTTCCCAACTAGTGGGCCACCAGATGTTGTTGGACCACAATTCCCATCTTTCCTGACCATTGGCAATGCTGGCTGAGGCTGATGGGAGTTGTGGTCCAACAACATCTGGTGGCCCACTAGTTGGGAAAGGCTGCTCTAGGAGGACACCGTGGCTGATGGTATCAAAAGCCACCATCATCATGCAATAGGAATAGCTCCCCAATATCTTGCACTTGTAAAATATATAAAGTAGAACTGTGAGTCAAGTGGGCAGCTCTGGAAAGATGCAGTCAGATCACTGGAAATATTAAAAGATTGGCATCTGTCATATAGGTCTATCTTTAGTGAAAACATGTGATCCAGGTTTTCCTTATGGTTCTCTATATTACCTCATTGTACATTTGTTTATTTATTTTGAAGGAGACTAAACCACAGATTTCCCTGTGATCACACAGCCACAAATTTCTCAGCTATCCTTATGAAATGTATTGCTCACAATATCCCTTGGCGGATCCCTAGTCACTAGGCTCTGGTGGTGCATTGCTGAAGCTCAAGTGAGCTTGGAACCTGTCTATCCATCATACTTTCCATCATTTCATTTCTTTGTCATTCTTAGTCATGTATTTGATCTTGATGAAGACATTCAAGGAAACCCAGGACAGGTTGTCCCTCTCGGAGAGTTGATTAGGTGACTGTCAAAAGTGTTCCCAATCTGTGTCAGTGAGCATCATAATTGCTTATAGAAGCAGGCTGTCAGCAGGTCACTAACAGTATTTGCAGGTGATTCTGACTTCAAAACATATATAAAATATAGTGGGAATTGCCAATTACCATGAAAAAGGAAAGCTCTGGGGGCTGAATATCTGATTTCTTTATCTAGAAGCAAATCCCACCATCCCTTTATTCCCCATCTTCTCAACAGTCTGTGAGAGAAATCTCACAGAGATTGATTTACTATACACCAGTGTCCACTGCAGAGCTTGGAAGTAACTAGTTATAAGTAACGAATTACTTGTAATTCGTTACTTTTTTGAGTAACGAATGGGTAATTCCTTTACATTTTGATTGTAATAGAACTAGGAGTAATTTTACTAGTTTTGTGGAGTAATTGTAATGTTTCCAGCATTACTTTTGGGCATAACTTGGGGGGGGAGCAGGGGAAGTCTTCTGCTCCTCTGATTTGTTGATGAAAATCATGTGCCTCAAACTGGACTTCTGTGCAGCATCGCTCTTTCCTCATGCTCTGTGCGTGGGAGCCGACGAGGGAGGAGGCGGAGAGTGAGACAGGGTGGAGTGTAGAAAACAATTATTTAAAAACAGATAGTGGTAGTGAAGAATGGAGTGGAGGGAAAAGAAGCCAGAGGTCAAGAACATGGATAAAGGAGGAGAAGGAGGCAGCAGTAGAATGGAGATAAAGAACTGTGGAAGTGAAAGATGACAGAGTGTGTGTGTGTGTGTGTGTGTGTGTGTGTGTGAGAGAGAGAGAGAGAGAGAGAGAGAGAGAGAGAGAGAGAGAGAGAGAGAATACTGTGCTTGCACTTGACACAGAAAGTGGCCTCCATCACACTCTCTGGCTACTGTGCTGCATTTGCAGTATTTTAGCTGTTTTGCATCTCAGGGGAAAATGTTTGCTTGACTGAGTGACCCTTAGTTGGTGGTGGGGCAGGGTCTGGGAGGTGGTTAAGAGACAGATTGTGCTTGCTGGCTGAGTGGAGGGTGGGGTTGCACTTGGTATGACGTGCAAAGACCTGAGTAGTGGCCTCAGCCACCCTCCCCACCACCCTTACCAGCAGAGAGACCACTATTGCTATCTTATGAATAAAAATAATTATTCTACTACCTCTGTATGTGTTTGTTTATTTTTAATGTTGTTTTAGGCTACTTGGATGTGCAGGAGCCAAGGCCAGCACCTTGTAGGCGTTTTTTTAAAGTAACTGAAATGTAATTGTAGTGATTACCTTGGAGGAAAAGTAAAGTAATCGGTTACTTTCAGAGCAATTGTAATTGTAACAGTAATTACTACTTTTTTGGACCATGTAACTGTAACTTATTACTTTTTAAAAGTAATCTTCCAAAGCTCTGGTCCACTGATCCTGGGACCTAGTTTCTGCTCACAGACCATCTTCCATGCCTGCTACAGATATGGCCTACATTCTTACCTATTAGTGGAGAACAATTTCAGTTCTGTCTACTTCAGAAATCCTGAATCGGAACTCTAATAGGTTTTTCCGTTTATCCTTCAACCCATTTCATGCTCTCTAGAAAGGATCAATTAAGGATTCCACTACTGGTTGCTGAGCATGTTCAGTCCTTGCTTAGCTGTTTTCAAGTGTCCTCCCCCTTAAACTTTTTCTAAAAAAAAAATTCTTAAAAACCTTGGCAAAATTTAGGGTTCTTCTGAGCCTCTGAATACCACCACTTTCTCTGTGAATGGAGCTGTTCAAGCCACATAAAGATCCCTGATATTATAGAGCAGGAGTGGGAACCCTCAGGCCTGGGAGCTGAATGTGGCCGTGTGTAACCCTCTTAGCCTCTCCATCTCTCCCAGACCATCCCGCTCTCACTCCAGGCCACCCCCTTCACTGGCTCGGCTCTGCACCTTCCTCAAGCTTTTGTCTGGCTAGAAAGTGTCCTGAACTGTGATAACACTTCTTGCTTACCTGGATGGAGGTGTGTGTGTGTTTATATTTATATATGTAAACAACACACATGATTTTAGCATGGTTGGAATGAAGGCTACTGTACAAAGGTAAAAGTCACAAGTGTTGCTTGATCCACATTTGCCTTTGGCCACGCCCACCACTGGCATGCAGGCCCCAAAAGGTTGCCCACAAGGAAATATGGTGCTTGGTCTGAAAAAGGTTCCCCATCCCTAATATATAGGATGTGTTCACATATTTACTCAAGTTGACTCCATTTTATTGTACGTTACTAGACAAAAGTGCCTAGGAAGGGGACAGGAGGGAAACTGTTTAAAAGGGGAGGCTTCATGTCATTTATGACATGGCTTCATGTCCTAAATGATTTACTATGGAAATTGAGGTCACTGATCCAGTGTAGTAACTTAAATTCCAACTGGAGAATTTTGACTGATCTCTTACCTGATGTTGACATTTTGTGTTAGTTCTTCCCCCTTATACAGATTTCTTTATGTTGTTTCAGTCCTGAGGCCAGTTATGTGCTGAGCCATGGAATATATGAAGGGGATGGAATGTTTGAATAGAAGAGATTTGCCAATATACTGGGTTGATTGTGAGTGCAAAACAAATATTTAGGTAACACAAGTTAAGACTTACAATGAACACACAAGCTCTAGGTCGGGAATAGGTTGTGCATTTTATTTTCCATTATTACAGCAGAGGTGAGTAACGGCAGAAATGCCTGTTGTGTTTAACACGGGCACAGCATGTTAAATTACTTCTCTTCCATTATAATATGCCATAACATCAGTGGTACACTTCAAATGTGTTCAGTTATTCACCTGAATATCTCAACGTGTGGGTGAGGGCAGGGGCATGCATTCAAACCCCACCCCAACATCCTTGCACCCGTCATGCTTCTCATTTCTCAGTTCCCAACCTCCCCTATATTGCACGGGGAAAGTCTGCGGGGGCTTCTGTTCATGTTCCCTTGAACACAAGTAGAACCCCCTGCACAATCAGGGAACCTGAAAAGTAGGGTCCCCAATCATGTGGTGGAGTCTGTTCATGAGCGGAAGCCCCTGCATGCCTTCTCCACACAACATAGGGAAATGTAGTGATGGATGGGGAACAGGGGGAGTGTGCTTTTCATGCATGCCCCTGCTCCCGTCCACAGGTCTGAACATTTGGGTGTTCAGAAGAATGCCTGAACATGCCTTTAGGGACTTAATAATTTATGGAACTCCTCTCTGTAGATGGCAATGTATTTTACTTCACTTACTTCAAAGAGTCTCTTTTTTCAGAGGGGGTGCTGTTTAGATGGTAATTTGTATTATGTACTTCAAAATTTGGTTAGCCACCCCTGCTGTGTCTGGAGTCCCCCTCCCCAGCTCATTTTGCTGAGTGGGGCCCTGGATGTCAATATCTGCCCCAAAGTGCTGCCTTGACTGTACCACTCCATACATGTGTGTTTTTCATTCTCACCCCAGCCAACCCACCCACACATCATTGGCTTCTCCTAACAAGGATGGGCAAATTTAGTCCCATCCTAGGAAACCTGGTGCAACCAGTTGTCCTGAACATCCAAAGCCATTTTATGTTCTATATCTCTGTTCCAGACAATGGATTTAGCAGTGTTTCTCTAATATTTATTTATTTATTTATATACCGCCCCATAGCCAAAGCTCTCTGGGTGGTTTACAACAATTAAAAACAATAAAAACAAATATACAAATTTTAAAACACAAAAAACAATTTAAAAACACAATTTTTTAAAAAAAATAAAAACAATTTAAAAACACATGCTAAAATGCCTGGGAGAAGAGGAAAGTCTTGACCTGGTGCCGAAAAGGTAACACTGTTGGCACCAGGCACACCTTTTCAAGGATTTCAATATACTGATGCACATTTGTGGTGTTCAACGATATCCTTTTGAGCCTAAGTGCTTGAACCTGATTTTGGAACTGATAAATGAGCCGATTTCAATAGAAGAGCACATCATCAATAATGTTTTATATAATCTACATTACAACAGATGGATGCATTTGGTTTCCTTAATATTTTATGGTAGGGAAGTAATGAAATTTGTGAGCTGTGACTCTTCCTTGTGTAAAGGGAAGCAGTGCTGGAAATTATTTACAGAAGTACCATTTAAACTGCTCCTGTGCAATGCAGTAGCAGAGATAGAAGTTTTAAGCAAATGTGTAGACCAAACTAGATGTGGCATACACTTGTATGAGTCTTTGCCCCGACAGTTTGAGGTTTGTTTGCATTTTTAAATGAAAAGTGTCCTCGGGTATGTGCAAGTTTGAGTGAAGGAGTGATGGGGGAAAGGGCTGCTTTATCTTTCTTCCTCTAACTTGCCTACTCAAAATCATTCCCCAAGCTACTTTTCTTCCCATGAAGAAGTAAGTCATCTTTTCTCAACCTGGTGCCCCTCATTTGTTTTTAGACTGCATCTCCTAACATCTCTGACCATTGGCTATGCTGGTTAGGTTTGATGGAGATGGAGTTCAAAATGTCTGGAGGGTACCAGTGTAGGGAAAGCTGGAGGACATGCATCTTTCCTCCCATTAAGAACATAATGTGGCCATGGTCCACCTAGTCCAGTATTCTGTTCTTACAGTGGCCAATCAGATGCCTATTCATTCAACAGCAACTTGGGTGCTAATTTTGAGCAAATAGTAGGAATGCAAAGGGTTAAGCAACTAAGCCCCTCCCCACTTTTCTGCTCTCCGTCACAGCTTTCCAAAGCTGCTTTTAATAAAATCACACAGAGAGACACAAATAATCAGGCAAGACAAACATGCAACAATATGTGACATCTCGTGTGGCTCATGTGTGCCTGTGCCTCCGTGCTTTGACTTTCACTGTGGGATCTGTGGAATGAGTGTTTTAAGGTAGAGTACTTTGGTGAGATTGGCAACATATTACAATTAGTCTCATAACAATAATGTTTATTGCTACACTAGAGAAGAAACAGTCCATGGAAGGGTAATTGGGATTTACTGAAACAGTGAACCAGATCATCTAAGCTTGCCTGAAAAAAGGAAAATGGAGAGAGAGAGAGAGAGAGAGAGAGAGAGAGAGAGAGAGAGAGAGAGAGAGAGAGAGAGAGAGGGAGATGAACACATATAAAACATTAGCATTTTTACTGTGTTGGATTTCAGTTCATTGTGACACACATCACTTGGCCTCTAAATGTCATTTTTGGTTGTACTGGTCCTGAATCTCTTATTTGTGCAGAAAGAAACTGCAACAGCTATATGTTTAATTCCAGCTACTAAAAATAAATTAACTTAAAAAAATTCACTGGGATTAGCAATCAACACAGTACTTTTGTTACTAATGATGCAAACCAATGCATGTCTACTCAGAAGTAAACCCCACTGAGTTCCATTGGATTTAGTCCAAGGTGCGTACAGGATTGTACCCTAAGTTGCTTTTTATGATGGAATCTGAATACTTTGGGGTTTGTGAAATACCTACATGTTTCAAAATGGGAACATGCAATATCATTATTTTTTAAAAAAATCAAGGAAATATGTTTTCTGGGTGTTGGTAGATTTTATTTGTGTGGGGTTTTTTTGTCCATTGGGAAAAGCTTCTACATCTCCACAGAGCTTGCAAGTAACTAGTTACAAGTAACTAGTTACAAGTAATTTATTACTTTTTTGAGTAACGAGTGGGTAACTTCATTACATTTTGCTGATAATAGAACGAGTAGTAACTTCATTACTTTTGAGGAGTAATTGTAATGTTTCCAGCATTACTTCTGTGCATTACTTGGGGGGGGAGCAGGGGAAGTCTTCTGCTCCTCTGATTTGTGAATAAAAATCATGTGCTTCAAATTGGGCTTCTGTGCAGCGTTGTTCTTCCTTCATGCTCTATGGGTGCTTAGGAGGCAACAAGGGAGGAGGTGGAGAGTGAGACGGTGTGGAGAATACAATTGTTTAACAATTGACAGGAGTGGAAGGAGAAAAGATCTGGAGGCAATATATATATATACAAAAAAATGTGTGTTGGGGTATCATCATTGCTGGGGGTGGGGTGAGGGGATGTGAGATTCTGTTATGCCATTCTGTTACTCTTATAGATAAAAAATTATTCTACTACCCTCTGTGTGTGTGTGCTTATTTTTAATGTTGTTTTAGACTACTTAAATGTGCAGCAGCCAAGGCCAGCACCTTGTAGGCATTTTTTTAAAGTAACTAAAATGTAATTGTAGCAAATACTTTTGAGTAAAAGTAAAGTAATCAGTTACTTTCAGAGCAATTGTAATTGTAACTGTAATTACTACTTTTGGGGGGCCATGTAACTGTAACTATAATTTATTACTTTTTTAAAGTAATCTTCCAAGCTCTGCATCTCAACTTCACCTGTGCCATAGCTTCCTGAGAAAATTGTGTCAAGGCTGTGTTTCTGCAAACTTCAATTTAACAAATGTTTAATGTTGTCAAGAACAATTTTGTCCTCATGTGGTGCCTGATTCCCTATGAGTGGTTCTCACATTGGCCTGTTTGGCATGTCGTGGTAAATCGAACTATGGCTTACCAGGGCTATACAAATGTGCAGGAGAGGAGCTCACAGGTAATCCTCCCCAGTTGTTTTTAACCCTGTGCTTCTCTGAGGCTGTCCAAACCTGGCCGCATTAAGCTCTTCCTTCACTCACCAGGAGCTGTTCTTGGCTACAGACCATGATTAGCAAAAAGAGAGCTTAACCACAAGCCCAGATTCAGTTGACACATTAAGCCAAACCTTGGCTTAGGTCAGTGCTGCGTGTGGGGGAAAAGGATAAGGGAAGAAAAAAACTGCTGCAAGCTTCTCTCTGAAAGCCTGCACATTTATGTGGTCCCTGCACCATACATTTAAAGCACTTTGATGCCACTTTAACAGTCATGCTTTCCCCCAAAGAATGCTGGGAAATGTAATTTGTTAAGGTTGCTGAGAGCTGTTAGGAGACTCCTATTCCCCTCACAGAGCTACAGTGCCCAGACTGGTTTAACAATCAATGCCTCTTCCCAGGGAACTCTTAGTGAAGAATAGCCTCCTGCAGAAGTAATGAATGGTGCTTGGTTTTGAACATGTGAATACCACCTTTACTATACTGGGTTTTCCCAAGATTGGTAAAAAGCAATGGTGAAAAATGGAAGTTTCCTTTTGGGTGACACTATGGTTACCAGGTCTCCGTTTTTCAGCTGGAGTCTCTGGTTTTTTTGGGGGGCCCTCCAGCTCTCCAGCTAGCACCCCTTAATCTCCAGACTCTCAGCTTCAATTTTAAAAAAAGTAAGTTTCTAGGTGGTCTGGTTCCCGAGATATACACCAAAACGTCAACCGCCCCCCAGTGCGACTGTTAAAACTGTTTTACAGATCTTTAGAACAGCTCCTAGCTCTAACTACAGCTCCCATCAGCCCAATCCAGTGGCCATGCTGGCTGGGGCTGATGGGAGTTGTAGTTTAAAAAAGTAACTTTTCCAAGCTCTGGCTCTAACCCTGCCCTTTCAGGATTCTAGCCAATATATGAAGCCAGGTTGTGACTTGTTGATCCAGGCATGCATAGGCTTAATTTCAACGTCAGAAAATGGTGGCTTTGAGGTTTTGCATTAAGTAATATGGTTTAAAGTTTTTTTTTCTCTTGTGTGCAAGAATCAGACCCTGGGCTATGAAATATGAAAGTATTTAATCCAATACTTGCTTTCCATGTACCTGGAGTAAACCCCATTGAACTCCATTAGGACTTACTTTTGAGTAGACATGATTGTGCTGTAAATTAATGGGACTTTTGAGTAAACATAGCACAGACTTTGTGTTGTAAATCTTTCTCTCCCTCTCCAATCCTATTTTAAAGCAATTAGGCAAGGTTTACCTATGTATCACAGTTTTTATTATGTAGGAAACTAATACTGATTTTTTTTAAAAAATGTTCCTCAATGACCAACTGGTTTGACAATAAACTATTATGTGGGGTGTATTTTTACACCTGCAAGTGTGTGTGTGTGTGGAGCCTTTCCAATCACCAGGTAGGCTTGGTGATTGGAAACCAAGGCAGCTCACAATAAGAAATAAATCCCTTTAAAAACCAATAACCATAAAAAGTATAAACAGTTGCAAAACAGCTTAAAGTGGCATGATTCTGAATTTTGGGTTGGGTGAATGAAGTTTATTTATTTTTATTTATTTTTTTATTTATATCCCACCCTTCCTCTCAGTAGGAGCCCAGGGCGGCAAACAAAAGCACTAAAAACACTTTAAAAATCATAAAAACAGACTTTAAAATATATTAAAACAAAACATTTAAAAAAACATTTTTAAAAGCTGTGACTCCAAAATTTATTTATGTATTTTATTTACAACAGTTATAGACTGCTTTATTGTAAAAAATCTCAAAGCGGTTTACAGAAAGAATTAAAACAATAAAATTATTGGCAAAGACAGTTAAAGACGGACTGAAAAACATTCAAATTAATAAAACCAATAATGAGTTAAAAACAGATTTAAAAACACAATAGCTTCTACATGCGTGGATAGGCTTGTCTAAACAAAACTGATGTTAGCAGGTGCTGAAAAGAGGCATCCGCCTAATGTCAATAGGCAAGGAGTTCCAAAGCATAGGTGCTGCCACTTCGTTGTTGTTATTATGTGCCTTCAAGTCAATTTTCACTTATGGTGACCATATGAATCGGTGACCTCCAATAGCATCTGTCATGAACCACCCTGCTCAGATCTTGTAAGTTCAGGTCTGTGGCTTCCTTTATGGAATCAATCCATCTCTTGTTTGGCCTTCCTCTTTTTCTACTCCCTTCTGTTTTTCTGTATTGTCTTTTCTAGTGAATCATGTCTTCTCATTATGTGTCCAAAGTATAATATGTGTCCAAAGTCAGAGGAAGGCAATGGTAAACCACCTCTGAATACCTCTTACCACGAAAACCCTATGAACAGAGTATCCAAAATGCTGCCACTTTACAGGACTGATTTCTTACAAGAGCAGAAGAAGTATTATGTGGTACCCATAACATGGAAAGTACAGCTTGAACTTGGCCTGGTAGCAAATCAGCAACCAATGGAGATTTCAGAGCAGAGGTATTATGTGCTGATAAGATCTCACTCATGTCAGCAATCATGCTGCAGCATTCTGCATTAACTGACTGGCTGCCAGGATTTTTTTAGTTTTGGTTTTCGGTTATGAATCCTGACTGGTTTTGGGATGCTAAGTTGTCTGCCTTACTCATAGGAATCTTGTTCTGTTTTGTATGGTATTGCATTTAGGAAAGGATCACAGTATTATTACTCACTGGAATTGGGTTGGCTGTCAAAGTGAGTTCATAGCAGCCCACGAAGTAGACAGAAAGGGTAGAGAATCTTCTTACTCTTACTCATTTCTCAGACCTATTTCTGAAGTGAAGGATCCAATCTGTAAAGAAGTTTGGAGCAGCCACCTTAAAAGATAAGGGCAGGGCATTCCAGGCGGGGGTTGCCAACCCTGCTTGGATATGGATGTATTTCCAGAGGATCCCTAGTCAAGCTTTACCAACAGCACAATCCAAACTATATCTACTCAGAAGTAAGTCCTGTTGAGTTCTATGGGGGCTTAGTCCCTTAGTACGTGTGTTTAGAATTGCAGCCTTCAGGGGCATCCATCTTTACTCCCGAATGCTCCCATCTAACATCTCCACAACACTAGGCTGCTTTCTTCCTACAGTGGCCTTCTGGTGACTGGCCTGGCCTGAAGGCACTTAAACCCTTCTTGCCGAAAGCAAGTAGGCTAGATTAAATGCTCCCTACCCAGGCTCCAGCTTTTAGCTAAGATGTATTTAAAGTCACATTTTTTTAATTGTACGCTCCAAGCAACTGTGATTGATGCTTAATGTATCATGCTTAATGACATCACTCAGGCCCACCCTGTGATATCACTCGGGCCCACCCCATGACATCACTTGGGCCCGCCCCTAAAATCTCAGGTTTTGGGATGCTTCTGACCTGGCAACCGTAGGTGACACATCTCCCCTCAAAAATGTTCTGCTTTTATAACAGGAGATTCCTTTGGAGAGACAATCCCCAGCTAGCCCACAGCATTCAGGGAATATTTCCTCAGGTCAACGTTTTTTAGTTTCAAATCTTTCTCCTTCTGACAGGAAATCTTTTTTGATTTTGCTTTGTTGTGGCAATTAACAACACCCCCAAACATATTATACTGGTACAAAATACCAGGGTATAACAAGGATGATTTGTGGAGAGGAATGGTCTGTTGATAAATGGTCTGATATATTAGAAGAGCTCAGCCCCTCTGCTTGCTTTGCTTGCCAACCTCCATCCCCAAACACACACATAGCACCCCCAAAGACACAGACACATTCAAGGCACCCCCAAACACCACAGGTGCCCCCAAACACCCACACAGACACATCCCAGGCACCCACACACACATACGGACTCAACCCCCCTCACACATACACAGACTACCAAACACACACACTCACAAATGCACCCTCATGAACTCTCAAAACCTCCCTTAGACACCCCACACCCCTTGCCAAGCCTCCACTGCAATTTTCCTCAGTGCCTCCAGGTGTTGGAATGCACTGGCTGCCATGGGCCTACTAATGCTCCTCGCCTATGCCTGCACTGTGTCACTGCTCCCACTGCTTTCCCATAGTGCACCTAGGCCACCTTCCCATCTAGTGCATTTACCTGCATCCAGTCCAGGCTTCAACTGCCACCATCACTTGCTCCCTGGCTTCTTGCCCTCCCCCCCCAGCTGCTTACCTGCTCACTCTATACCTACCCACTCGCCTCACTCACCCAACGCTCGCCCCCTGCCAGCCATCTTTGCTTCTCTCACAACCTCACCCTGCTTGCCACCCTGCCATCGCACCACATCCCGCCCCCACATGACACTGTGTGATGGTTTAGGAAAATATATAGTTAGACATTGGCCCTCATAATTATCTGTTTCCTACTTCTGACTCATATCCATTAAAATGATGTAAACTGGAATTTTATGTTCTTAGCCCAAGCTGGTACAGTGGGGCTACCACTGTGGAGATGAAAGCCTATGGTTTGACAAAGGATTAATTTTATTTATTTATTTATTTTAATTTATATCCTGACCTTCCTCCTAAAGAAGCCCAGGATGGAAAACACAAACAAAACAATTCAACTAGAAAATGAAAAGTACTAAAAACAGTTAAAACATTCCAAAACAATTACAATAAAAAACATTCTAAAGCACAGTTAAAATATTCTAAAGTACAGTTTAAAATATTTCATCAGTGATCTTTGAGTTGCTAGGAATAGTCCACTTCAGCCATCAAATGCTGATGTCAACAGGAATGTTTTCAAATTCCTCCTGAAAGTCAATAGTGATTGAGACAGACGCACATCACTGGGGAGGACCTCTCCTCAGCTGGATCTGAGAGAAGCTGCCATGCTCTCCACAGGCAGAAAGGCAGTGTAATGGTATCCAAATGCATTTGTTCCATTAGCTCAAGGATTTACACTTGTACTACAGAGCCTCAGCTCATCTCTCCCTCCTCATATGCCCCACATCCTCCCCCAAATCTGTTCCAGATTGGAAAAAACCCCAGAAGAGATTTAAGGGGTGCATGGGGGGATGAGAGTGGGGTAAGTTCCATTGCGCAAGTGTAGATCCTTTTGCCAATGCAACTATTTACTTAGCACTACATTGGGATACAAGCCTGTATGTCAATATCAAACTCTGAATGGGGAGATGTTTCTTAGAATGTTTTTAACAGCAACCAACAAAGTGGATCTGAGATATGAAGGGGGGCTTTAAATGATACAAATGCTGTCCTGGATTCCCTAAAGTTAACTCATCTCATTCATACCACAAAAAGAGACTGTCCATCCATCCAACCATCCAACCATCCAACCATCCAACCATCCAACCATCCATCCATCCATCCATCCATCCATCCATCCATCCATATCTGTATATTCTGATCATGGCTGCTTATTGTCAAGGAAATTATTGTGTCAGAGGTGTCTCCTCCTTGGCATCAATTAAAAGGAAAGATGGGATGCCAGTGGAGGAAGCTCTTATTTAAATGTGAGTGCTAGCACAGGCAATCAGCACGAGCTGCAGAGAAACTGATGAATACATGTACAGGGAAGGAAAATCGATTTTGAGCCAAGGCACGATGTGCACAACTTGAAAGCTTCCCTCCACCCATTCCAGTCTAAAAATTCTTACTTAATAGACTGAAATGCAGTTAGAATTTGTAGAAATATCTCTAATGGGAAGTGAGATTTAAAAGCAAAGGTCAGCGAGGCTTATTGCTTTTCTTCTTAGACACCACCATTGTCAATGGAATAGATAAAATGCTCCTTTCTTAACATTTCCCCACCGCCACCACACAGATTTTATCCAATAGAAGTCGTGCTGACAAACACATACCATGAAATCAACATGGCCTAATTCAGTTTAGGGCTCTCAAAGGGTTTTGATCAGCTGTTGTCTGATTTGAAAATGCAATGTAATGGCTGGAAATAATTTCACATGCAACGATCACCACAAGTGCTGGTGACAATTTGTTTTGTGCTGCAATTTGTTCCTACTAAATGAATGCCACCAATAAATAGGCTTAGACTGTCTCCAGGAAAAATAAGCGTGAAAGAATACAGAAATTAGGAATTATTATTGCCTCTGAGAAAGGGTCATAGTTTAGATTCAAAATGCACAAGGCATAGCAAATTCTCTGGAATGCTTCTTTAATAATAGGGGGCATTTTTTAACACCTTTTGAGGTTCATCTCTTCTTTCCTGTGATTTTGGTATCTGATACTGCAGTCTTTCTCACAGATACAAAAACCATCACCTTGGCAATGGAATAATGTTATGGGAATAGAAAACTGGAGTACTCATCCAAACAGATAGAAAGAAACAGTACATAAGAAGCTGCCTTATACCCAGTGGGGTTTTTTTAAAGTAAAAAAAATGAGGTGCTGGTACTCATATCTTGGTAAAAGTGCTCTCGGTCCAGCACAAAATGGGTGCCACGGACAGCAAGAAAGAGGTAGCGGTACTCCATAACAGTGACTACCATCACACAAAAAAGCACTGCTTATACCACACTGACTGGCAACAACTGTCCAGAGTTTCAGAAAGGAGTCTTTCCCAGCCCTACCTGGAGATGCTGGGGACTGAACCTGGGACCTTTCCACATGGAAAGCCAGTGCTCTACCACTGAGCTACAGCTCTACCATTAAATATGCAAATGTTTCTGCATCTCACATAATGCTAGAATTTGGAGCTAGGTAACAACGTGAGTTGGTTTGCCATAAATTCAGGCAAAACATACCACTTAATTAGCATATGGAAATTAATTTTAATAGTGGCCACTAGCTTAGACTGAGGACAACTTTTGTGGAAGACAGTTCTTACCTATAATAGCCTCTGTGTTTAGTAGCTGTATTCTTCTACTTACTAGAAGATGAAAACAGACAACAGGGGAATCACAGTTGCCTTCAACAGCAAAAGTGCACAATGAGGGGGAAAGTAGTTATCTGAATTCACCCGACAAGCTACAACAAAATGCAGCACATATTATGAAGGTCTCCGGCCAGCTATATGGCAGTAGAGTAAAGCACAGTCAAAACAAAGAGTAGCCCAGGTAGGAATAAATCATGGAATCAGCAAAGTCTGGGGCCCATGGCAGCAGTGTAGGCCAAGAACCATGTTACAAACCATAGCAATATAGGAAACAGCTTGATATCAAGTCAGCTTGATACCATTGGTCCTTTTAGGTTGGTATTGTCTACATTGACTGGCATAAGCAGGACTCCAGACAGGTACCTCTTCCATCTGTACCTGGGGATGCCGGGGATTGAACCTGGGACCTTCTGCATGCAAAGCAGTTGTTCTACCTAGGGATGGAAAGATCTGTCCATTTCAGTTCTCTCAGTTTCTCATTTTTCCAATCTTAAATGTTCCACATTTCTGATGCAATTTGCAGATTTTTTTAAAAAAACAAATCCTGATGAAAATTCTCCAGCATTTTAGTGTGAATTTCTCCTAATAAACTCATTTTTGTAGGCAGTTTTGACTAATGTACACATTTTTGCAAGCCATTTCTTGTTATGTAATGCGTTTTTGCATGTTATATTCACTCATCTATTCATTTTCATGCACACTTTCCCCTAACATGCATTTTTGTAAACACTGTTTGGATGCCGAACTACATTGCAAAATTCATATAAGAGCAAATTTTGAAGGATGGCTATGTGTTGGTTCTCATATTATTTCGGAAAGTGCAGATTTGATAAATTTGGCTTCAAATGCAGACTGAATCAAATTTCTCACCCATCCCTAGTTCCAGAGCTTGGAAGATTACTTTTAAAAAGTAATAAATTACAGTTACAATTACTTGGCCAAAAAAAGAAATAATTACCGTTACAATTACAATTGCTCTGAAAGTAACTGATTACTTTACTTTTTCTCAAAAGTAATCACTACAATTACATTTCAGTTACTTTTTTAAAAAAACTCCTACAAGGTGCTGGCCTTGGCTACTGCACATCTAAGAAGCCTAAAACAATATTAAAAATAAACACACACACACAGTGGGTAGTAGAATAAAAAAAATTATCTGTAAGATTAACATAATGGCATAACAGAATCTCACATCCCCCCAAGCAATGAAGATACCCCAACTCTTGAAATCAAATTTTACACTTGAAATGCTTTTATATGTTTCTGTTATGTCTCAAAAGAACAAGATGCTCAAAGAGCATGTCAGACAAGGAATGTCTTTTTACAGTCATTACGTTGCCACCAGTACTGAACAGGCGTTCTACTGCAGCGCTTGAAGGCATGCCTGTGTTGTGCTGCAAAAAACACCGCAGCACATGTGGAAAGCCATGGAGTGATGACACTTCCCTGCTGGGAGACCTCAGGTACCTCACCAGTTCCTCCTCAGCAGTGTCCACTGCTGACCTCTTGCCCTAGGGCAGAAAGTTAAAAAAGTCATCTTCTAAGTCATCTCCTTCCTGGCCTTTATCTGAAGACTGATCACTGTCCTCATTAAGTACACCCATCTTTATTTCAGCTTTCAACAAGGCTTCCATTGTGTATCTAAGAAAGAGAGAGGATATGTTAACACATATATGTTAGGAAACCATCATCTGCTCTTCATTTCCTGATGCTTGTCATGTCCCCTGGTTCAGGGTCCAGACTGAGCCTGTGGATGATGACATGGAAGGTAGGAAATTGACCAAGTCACCACACTCATGGGGCAGCATAGCAGACCCTTACCTGCAGCAACCCAAGGTTGTGATGAGGAGCCCCAGGAAGAAAAGGCCCAGCCCCTGCCTACCACCTTAAGCCCTCTGATGCCTCCCTTGAGACAACATTTCCCTTGGAGTAATCCACCCAAAGGGCTTCCCTAATGTTCTTACTTGTTGGTATGGGTGGCAGCCTGACACGATTCCAGCCAATCTAGTTTGAAGCGAGGGTGTAGGCAGGCTGCCAGAAGAAGCCTCTTATACTCCCAGATAGCTGCAAACCGCTTTCTTAGGGCTTCACGCACACCTCTCAGCAGCTGAAAACAGTATGTGTACCTCTCAGGTTTGTTTTCCAGTCCTTCTAACTTGCGGTCCATATTGCAGAGCGTTGGTAGCAAATACCCATGAACATGCCGTTTTCCCGTTGAAGGATATCTAGGGACTGGGCTAGTGGCTCCATAATCTCTGTGTATTCCTGTACCACTTCAATCTCAGCAGCTGTGATCCTGGACAAGGAGCAGCGGTCCATTATGGCATGCATTTTTAGTGGCACAGTTGACAGGAGCTCATGTAGTTGCTTCAACGCATCAAAGGTGGAATTCCACCTGGTCTTATTCGGTACCTTCACATACACACCATATTGCGCATGGATATACTCAGCAATATGGGCTGACTGGTTCTGCTTGGACCACAACTTGCTGCACTTTCCCATCAAGGAACGAAACTGTTTCTTGAAAGGACCAAGAAGACTACTTTTGGAGGAGTCAGAAAGCATGGCCTCTATGTCTTGTGTTGCCACAAGGTTGAGGGTGTGGCTAGCACATCTCTGGTGTGGTGGTAAAACAAAATCCTCTCCTGAGTCTGCAGCTTCTTCCTCTGCCTCAGGTCCGGTGTCCAGGATCTCACGGATAGGCACAAACTCCACCTCAGCCGCCTCCTCCTCCTGGTTATCACCATCATTGTCACTGGTGCCTGCAGCTTCCACTGGTTCTTTGGCCATGAAAACTCTGAACGCTTTCACAAAGTTGGAGCCATTGTCTGTAGTAGTGCACATAACTTTGTTGTGGATCCTGTACTGCACATGTACATCATGCAGTGCTTTTGAAAGGACATTGTATATATGGCACCCCTTCAGACACTTACAAGCCAAGACCCCGACCTCACGTTTCAGGGTAGTTGGGTTGATCCAGTGGGCTGTTACCCCAAAGGAACTCTTCTCGCCATTGGTCCAACAATCTGCAGTGGTTGCTATATATGCCACAGCACCCATTCGGTTTGCAAGAGTTTCTCTCATGTGGCATGCTCTCTTCTCAATTCTGTCTCTCAGAGTCTTGGCACATATGATGGTGAGATCTTTGGGGAGTCCAATACGAACCAGATTAATGAATGATGGTTTGTCCACAGTCTGAAGTGGTAATGTCTCCTCTACAATGAAATCAATTATTCTCCTGTCGAGATTGCTCTGGGTGACAGGCTCCCTGCCAGATCCCCACCTCTCAAGGGTTGTCTGTTGCTGCTTCAGCATTTTGGGAGGAGGGGTGTCATGTCTTGGTTCAGGAAGGCCACGTCTCCTTGCCTTTATTGCTTCTTCAATTGCTCTCAGCTTCTCAGGGTGTGCCCTCTGAGGAAGAAGAACAAAGCATGAATCCAAGAAACAATGGAAGAGGAACTTCACAATTTAAACATAAATAGACAATGGACACTCTTTGAGGACCAGCATGACAAAGGCTTACCTCAAAATGTTTCTTCACATTGGATGAGGAGGAAACAGCTGATCTCAGATTTTTGATCCTTGGAAGGCAGTAATTGCATCGTACAACAACATTTTTCCCACTCTGGCTCACAAATGTATAAGCTTTCTCAAAGCCAAACCATGGTACTTGCTGTTCTGCAGATGTGGCTGTGGGCAACTGGCACTGCTTCATGCCCTCCTCCTCCTCATGCACAGGGCCTCCTTTCTGAACCTCACTTTCTAGTTTTGCCTCCTCAGGATCAACAAGCTGTGACTCAAGTGGCCACACTAACTGACTGCTGCTCTCAGCAGCAAAACCTGCAACAGGCATCTCTGTAATAAACAAGAGATAATGCTCCTATATGGGTGAACTTCAGCTGTGATGTGCCCCCATCTCTTCCCCATGCTGCAAGATCCCCCAGTCAGAGTGGAAGTAAGCAGGTCGATAGCACAATTAAAAGAGATCCTATTTGCATCATTTTTGCTCACTGAATAACCCTGCCTGGGCCAGTCTAACCTACTATCTCACAGGGTTGTTGTGAGAACAAAATGAGACTAGGGTTCAAATCCCCACATAGCCATGAAGCTCACTGGGTGACCTTGGGCCAGTCACTGCCTCTCAGCCTCATGAAAACCCAACCATAAGTTGGAATCAACTTGAAGGCGGTACATATATTTTTTTATTTTGAATATGATGATTATGATAATAAATATGCAGCATTTCAAATTAATTCTGTATGAGAAGCATTCCATGCCAAGCTTGGAAAACCAAGGATGAGGTATAAAATGTAGACAAAAATACTTTTGACAAAATGCTGTTTATCTTTTATATCTATATCTATAATTAGCAATACAGCTGAATGATGTATGTAAAGTATTTCCCCTTTTCTTTTTTATTAATATTTTAGTACTACTGCTAAAGTTCTGATGAAAGAATAAAGCATTCATTAGCCAAATTCAAATGACTAGAACACATCACATAAATTCCACTGAAGTTGGAGTTTTTGCCATAGAAAATGTAAAAACATATAACCTATGATAGCCCAATAGACAATCAGAACTAATATAAAACCCTATTGCTTCTCATTTGCAAATCTTGCAAGATCTAAGGTAACTCTAGATCATGTGAGTTCAGGTGATGCATGTTATGTACATTTGTATAGATATTAGCAGAGATTGTCAACAGTCTCTCTCTCTCTGGGACTGGGAATCTCTCTCTTTCTCACAGAACATGAGTTTGAGAGCTGGGGGACTGAGAGGAGGAGCTGCAAGGACCCTACTTCTCACCTCATCTCTGCCAAGAACAAAAAAATCAGCCTTAAGCCATATATTATACGCCTAATGATTTTTTATTTTTATTATTATTACTGAGACAGTTTTTGTCCCACATACAATTCAGTCTTGTGATTAAACAGGACAAAAATACAAATAAAAAGAAAGATGGAGTTCAAATAAATATACAATAAAAAGCTAGCCGGCATTTTAAAAGGCAGGAGTGCTCTGTCTGGATAAATACAGCACACAAGTATGCATGGGAACAAGGGGGAGAGTTCAAAAAGGGGGGGAAGGAAGAGAAGTAGGGCCTATTAGGCCGAAGTTTCAGAAGTGCCTTGTGATTGATGGAGGGGGCGGCATAGGCAAGGAGAGGCAGTGGGGGGGCAGAACGGTGCTGCGGGGGGTGGGGGGGCAGAACGGTGCCACGGGGGGGCACACACACACACACACACACACACACAAATCATTGTCATTCACCTCCACAGCTCTTCGCCATTCTGCTGCTGCCTTCTCTTCCGTTGTCCTTGCCCTGGCTTTTTCCTCTGGCGTCCATTTTTTCCTCTCAGATGCTAGCAGGCCCTGCCTATTCACCTCTTCCCTCGTGCATCCTAACACAGATCACGAGGGAAGAGACAGTCTGCGCAGAGGTCCAATCAGTGTGAGGCACATGTCTTGTGTTACCCAATCACAGCCAGGAGCTGTCTTCCCCTTGTTCCCGCCCCCAAGTAACGTGCAACCTAACGTGGAAACATTAAAGTTGCAGCTGAAAAGTAGGGAAATTACTAGTCGTTCCGTTACTTGCCAAATGTAATGGAATTACCCACTCGTTATTTAAAATTGTAACGAATTACAAGTAACTCGTTAAAAATAACGAGTTACTTCCAAGCTCTGCCTAGTTCTACCACTGAGCTATAGCTCTTGTATGGCTATAATTTCATAAAGATTGCCCACATTCTCCACTTAGTAGTAAGCCACACATTTTGTTATATTTTTGAGCTGAAAACGGTATCATAAAATTAAGAGAGAAGTTCAAAATCTGAATCTGTGTGTTAGTCCAGGAAGTGTGAATTATGTCAATTCACTTCAAAATACGGACTAAAGGAAAATGTCCTCCATCCCTACTTAACACTTACCTACCTACTTACTTTTTCTTCTTCTTCATCACTCTTCAGTTTCTACAGTATCTAATCAAAGAAATGAAGCACACTTATGCTCTTACGCAGAGCTTGGAAAAGTTACTTTTTTAAACTACAACTCCCATCAGCCCCAGCTAGCATGGCCACTGGATTAGGCTGATGGGAGTTGTAGTTCAAAAAAGTAACTTTTCCAAGCTCTGCTCTTATGTTGGCATAAGGTTTCCAGATCATACACACAGCTTGGAGATCTGCCTTGTACCTTTAACCTCCCAACCCCCAAGGCATTGGGAGATGAGGCAACTACAGTCTCTCCTGCTAATTCTTCCCTACTTCCTCATCCTCTCATCTGACTCTGCCTTTCCCCTACAAATAAAAAAATATGTACAACATTAACTGAACTACAAAGTTAGAACATCAGCAAGACAAGATAATAAAAAAGATAACTGGATAATTCAAAGATAGCAAAGGGTAAGTGGATGTGCTTTAATTTGAGTGCCATCATTAAACTTAAGTGTGCACTTTCATATGAAGTCCTTTTTGTTACATCAGGAACAAGCAAAGCTACTGTCATTTTGCTCTGCAGGGCAAAGGGAGAGCCTATGAACTGCAATGACCTCCCCCCTTACAAGTGCAAAATGTATCTGTGAATGCAGACATATTTTGTCCCATCATATGTGTTGCTGCTCAGTGGAAATTGCTGGACAATCCAGTGTCAGGGGTGGGATTTAGCAGATTTTTCCTCTACCACACTGATATATCTTCAAGTGAAGAGCTCAGTCTTTTCCCATAAGAGTGAATGGCAGCCATTATTGGAGTGAGAAAGTATCCTGATTTGGGGATACTTTCTCCCTGCTTCCAGAGATCAGAGACCACAAAGCTCACGAAGCAGGGTTTGCTCCTCCACCAATAGAATTGCCAGTTGCTGCTCATTTACATGGGAGCCAATGAGAAATGAGCTCAGGAGGACCCACTTCATCCTATTTGTGTGCCCCTACATTTTAAGCTGTAACAACGTGTTTATATATTTGGGTGAGGGGGCCAACTGGATGGGGCATGGGGAGATCTGACTTGTGTGTGGGTATGGATGTGTGTGTGAGAGAGAGAGTTTCCAAAATTAAAAGCACCCCTGTGTGAGAAAGGAGGAGCAATTAGGATCATGCCTCTTGGGGGGGTTAACTATCTCCCCATGACATTTTTTCAATCTGCATCAAGTGGTTATTTCCCCCCCCCCGAGATAAAGAAGTGCCAGGTTAAGTAGTTCCCATGCATGTCGTAAATAGGAGTTTCAGGGGACAGGGAGAAACCTCATGGGAGATGCAATCACAGATCTCCCAATGCCACAACATCCAAAATTGCCTATGAAAATTAATAGGAATGGTTTAGTTGTGATAGAACTGGAATAAGGGTTTGAGATACTTGCTTTGTTCCCTTTGCTCTCAATTGTTGCCTCCAATTCCTGATCTCTTGCCATCCCTTACTCCTCCTTTTTGGTTCAAATCGTGAACAAGTTGTGTGTGTATTGGGGAGGGGGGCTTTCCTGTATTAGCCCTGCACTGCCACTGGAAGCCAGACTGGTGACACAAAGCCTACTTACTCTCTTTGGATTGAAAGGGGAGATTTGAGATGGTGCCACATGAGGATGCTTGTGGAATCTGAGGATATTTGAGCATTTCAATATGAGCTGAACTGATTTGCATCTCCAAGACTAACGGGCAGATTGGGATTTAGGGCCCCTCCAGACTGTTTTGTTTCTATGGGGGTATTCTGCTATATGCCATTGATGTAATGATTAGTGCATTATTGGTGGATTTATGCTAAACCATCTGCACATCTTCTGCTTCTGCACATTCTGCATTTGGCACATCATGCCCTCTCTGGCACTGTGGAACCCTGTTTGAACCTTGGTACACCAAAGTGAGTTAAGGGCAATGAAACTGGCTGGGTTACAGCTAGAGCACAAGTGGCAAAAGACGTGCTGTGAGGCTGACTGGCCACAAGTAAAACATCATAACCGTGCACACTTCTCTGCCACCATTGCATCCTCAAGTAGCCATCAAGTGGCGCTCTTCCATATTGTCAGGGGTCTGTTAACATCAGCTCCAGGAAATTGAGTTTTAGACCCTTCGGAGGCCCACTATGAATTGTTTGCAAGGCACTTTGAGGGTAAAGTTGCTTGCCTCTGTAGCAATCTTGATTCCCCATGCACATCTACTGTACTCCCCAGAGAGGTGCCCAGTGCAACATCTGCCACAACTTCTTGCGATCAGTTTCAATTGATGAGGCCTGATGACGTGGACAAGGTGCTTGTGACAATGCGGCCAGCAGCGTCTCTTCTCAACCCATGCCCTTCTTGGCTTATTAAAGCTTGTCAGGTGGGTATGATTGAGTGGATCCAGGGTGTGGTCAATGCGTCGTTGCAGGAGGGAATGGTTCCAGATGCCCTGAAAGAGGTGGTGATCTGACCACTCCTGAAAACACCCACCATGGACCCATTGATTTTTGACAACTACCACCTAGGTCACAAATACCCCCTTTTTAGGGAAACTGATTGAGAGGGTTGTGGTGCAGCAATTGCAAGTACTCTTGGACACAGATTATCTTGACCCATTACAGTTGGGTTCAGGCATAGTTATGGGACTGAATCAGCCTCGGTCACCCTGATAGATGACCTCTATTGGGAGAAGGCTGGGGAGTGTGACCCTGTTATTCCTGCTTGATCTCTCAGCAGCTTTTGATACCATTGACCATGGTATCCTTCTGGGCCAACTTGGTGAGATGAGTATTGGAGGCACCGTTTTACAGTGGTTCCGATCCTATCTGCAGGGTCATTTTCAGAGAATACCATTGGATGATTGTCTTTGTGCTCCCTGGCAGTTGTGTTGTGGCAGGGTACCATCCTGTCTCCCATGCTGTTCAACATCTATATGAAACCCTTGGGAGCGGTCATCAGGAGATTTGGGGTGAGGTGTCAGCAGTATGCTGATGATACCCAGCTCTATTTCTCTGTAACATCTGAATAGGGAGAGGCCATTCAAGCCCTGGACTACTGCCTGGACTCAGTGGTGGGCTGGATGAGGGCCAATAAACTGAATCCTGGTAAGACTGATGCACTGTAGGTTGGTGGTTCTCGAGTTCAGATAGTAGGTCAGTTGCCTGCTTTGGATGGGGCCGTACTACATCTGAAAGAGCAGGTCCATAGTCTGGGGTGCTCCTGGATTCATGTTTGCCACTAGAGACCTAGGTGACCTCAGTGGCTAGGAGTGCCTTTTACCAGCTTCAGCTGGTAAGACAGCTGCGGACGTTTCTGGACTAGGATAGCCTGACCACTCTTGCCCATGTACTAGTAACCTCCAGTCTGGATTACTGTAATGCTTTCTGTGTGGGGCTGCCAGTGAGGTTGGTCCGGAAGCTCCAGCTATTTCAAAATGCGGCATTGAAACTGCTGACTGGGGCAGGATATCGCCAGCATGTCACCCCACTGCTGAAAGAATTGCACCGGCTACCTATTAGCTACTGGGCTAAGTTCAAGGTGCTGGTTTTGGTATACAAAGTGCTATATAGCTTGGGACCAGGATACCTGAAAGACTGTCTTACCCCTTATGCATCCAGTCAATCACTGCGCTCTGCAGGTGAGGGCGTTCTACAGATACCATCTTGTGAGGAGGTCCCTTCCGCACAATATAGGAAGCAGACCTTTAGTGTAGTGGCACCTACCGTTTGGAATCCCATCCCCTTTAATATTAGACAGGTGCCATCTCTGTTGTCTTTTCGGCACTTACTGAAGACCTTCCTCTTTCAACAAGCCTTTTAAGTAGAGACCTTATCCCAGTCTGTGTCTGTGTTGGAATTGCTTTTTAATGATTTTTAAAACTTTTTTTAAAAGAGAGGTTTTTAAAGATGTTTTGTTTTAATACGTTTTTAAGGATGTTTTGTTTTAATATATTTAAAGTCTGTTTTTATGATGTTTAACAATGTTTTTAGTGCTTTTGTTTGCTGCCCTGGGCTCCTACTTGGACGAAGGGCGGGATAGAAATCTAATAAATAAAAATAAATAATTTAGCTCTAGGATGATTCTGCAATGTTATTGTATTATTACTATCTGGAAGGGCACTCTTTGCAGAACAGCACAACAAAAGTGGGACAAAAAGCAAGCCAGTACATTTGTGCTATAAAAAGTTACAGGATTTCAGCAGGAAGTTATAGGACATGCAATGATTGGAAACGAAACCATATGGCTGCCCCAAAACTTTTGCAGGCACAAACAGTATTGAAAATGGGATTGCGTACAACCACCCTGATAACATCATGAACACGACTCATCATAATTGCACAATAAAAAGGACATCTGGAGGGGTCCCTAGTTATCCACCAGCTTTCATCCCTTCAAATTTCTGATGCAGTTCTCCAATTATTATTTTTAAAAAAGAACTAATCAAAATGTGTATTTTGAGGGGAAATGTGTTTAGAACTGTGTTTTGACTCAAAATTTGACAATATGTATTTAAATAGTATTTAAATAATTTTAGAACTTTTTTTGGTGCAGATTCATCTGGAAGCAGGCTGGAATGGACGGCCAGATTCATGCAGCCATTCCAAGTACTAGATTCCTAGAACTGTCACTTTGTTTCTCCTAGGGCAGCACAATATTTAAAAAAAAGGAAAGAAAGGGAACTCTCTAGGCACTGACATCCCAATGGCTCTATTTCCCTAGCAAAGGAGAGGTGGTGGAGTATGGAGGTGATAAGGGAGTAGCAAGGGTGGCATCGCTAACATAGCATTATACTAACTTTTTATTTGCTGGAGAATTACAGAGCTATATGATTATGGACAAGATATATGAAACTCTGTTATTATCCTTCATAAACTGAGTGAACAGAGAATTTTGCATTCTCTGGCATCATAAGGTTCATGTTGTAACTAAAAGTAGAGTACAACTCTTTGCATACCAGCGTGGGAGAAACTGTGGGAAAGGGGTTAATAAAATATTTATCACAATTGGTTTGAGAGTAGTGAGCAACAAGACAATATCAGATGTCCATGTAAACATGGTACAAATAGCTCAAGAGATGATTGGGGTCCGTGGGAGAGAATGATGTATTGAAGCCAGCCTCTGCTTTCAGGTGTTGATGATAATGCAAGAATGGAAGTCAATATATATGTGCAAAGAAAAAGCTGGGAAAACAGCCTGGCTGCTTTAGTAGAGACTTAAATAGTGAGTGAACTTCCTTTGTTGTTGGCCCTGAGATACATGATTCTCCTCTGCCACTTGTTTTGCAACTCTTCCTCCGTAGCTTTTTTAAAAATGAAATTTTGATTTGGAATGTATGGTCTCCAGCCATAGTGGCAGCTACCTACACTGCAGGGCTGTTGTGAGTGTGCACAGCCTTGGCAGGGAAGGATATTTGCCAGGATCAATTACCCTGGGTGGGGAATTGGCTCCTGGGATGGTGAAGGGTGCCAAGGGACGGCACCCCTTCATCACAGATGCCACTTACGCATCACCAAAAAAGAAAGTAAAATAAGACACTGATTTGCATAAAATTTACATACAATTGAGATAGTTATGTAATTGACATCATAATACCTTGCATCTTCTCACTACAGTGTGGAGAAGTCTGTGACTAGATGATCTATCTGCCTCCTCAGGCTGCTATCCAGCTGCTAACTATTGGTGGACCCTGTTCTTCCTTATCATGGTTCTTTATCTTTAAACCAGCAAGGACCAGACAGCCTTTCAAATAGAGGACTCCTTCAAATAGAGGGCCAGCTTCTGTAAAGTAAGACACCTGGCCCCCTCCCTGAGAACTATAGATTTGTGAAGGAGGTTACAGGGATTTCTCAGCTCATTCTGCAAAACTGACTGAAGTATGGAGTTTAAACAAATTCAGTTTCAGTTAATGAAGGCTTAAGGTGCAAGTTACATATCATGCACAACACACACACCTACCTTTTCCCGCACAGGTTGAAAAAATGTAGCTGGGGAAAAAACCTGTGATACGATATCATCATGTTAGCATTTCTCTGATCCATTTCATTAGCTGCCACTTGTAGGGGCAGGTGGATTTTGGTGTAAAAATGTCACTTCGCATGGTCTTTTGAACTACGAGGGAGATGCAAGATGAGTGGGTTCAGTGGTACCCATGTGTTTTCCATGACATATAGTCCTAAACAGAAAGAAAACAAAAGTCGTAAACAGAAAGGAGAGCAGGGAACCGGGATAAGACCTAAGAATAGGGTAAATAGTTATGATAATTTTAATTCCCATCCTGAAATTATATCTGATCTTGCCCTCCAACTCACCTTACCCATACCATCCCAGGACTTAGATTCTGCTTTACAAGATCCATGGTCAGATGTGCTGACGAATAGGAAAACAAATCATAAGAAAATCGCAATAGCAAACTATATCAAATGGAATTAGTATTAAACCATCAAAAGCTGGTTCTAGCTTATTATCCTAAACCTAGAGACATCCTGACACAAGCTGATTGCAAATTGCATCTGCTGGAAATTTTGGAGGGAACTCTCCTGGGTCTGATCACCATAGCAGACATCAACCATGTGGATTGTTTATATTATAAGGGAATTAATGCATGCACTGTAGTTTCTTTTGGCCCGTGGTGTTCAGCTAGAGCAGTTTTTGCGTGCAGAGATGCCTTGTTAAAGAAGGACATCTTAATTTCAAGATTTTTTGAGAATACAGCTCCTCCTTAGTCGCCTGTAGCATGCCAAGATCAAAATGCTCCTTGGAAGAGTTGACTAACCACTCAATTGAATCTGCTATGGAATCCCACACTAGTCATAAACTTCCAGATATATATGTTGGTGAGGGTCTTTTAAATCTCTCACCAGAAGCGCAAAGGCAATCTCCTGTTATGAATAAAGAGTTTCTTGACATTGAAGATAAAATTTTATTAGATTCCTTCTCCATCTTACCTTTGCAACCACAAAATAAAACTATAACAAGACTTGAGTGCCTTAAGACTCATTTAGTAAACATCCAGCTCAAGCATAATAGATCTACAAATATTAAGGGTGATAATGTGAATCTAGTGATTCCTGATTTTATTCATCTCGACAATAAGCCAAAGAGCGTGGAAGGCACCAATCAATGGGCATGTATTCAACCACATCGATATGGATCTACAACTAAATTGGGGGATTGTGTGGATCCAGAGTCTTTAGCCCGCTCCCATCTGGGAAACAGTTCAAAGAGAGTTGAGAATTTAGAGCAACTCTTGTCTGTGGCACAGAATTGTCCCCCAATTTACCAAGTTAGTGTAATAATTAATCCATTAATAACTAAGATTTATTTAAGATCCCCTAAGAAGGATCTAACTTATAATACACTCACTAAGAATTTTGTGTCATCCAAAGTCCAATGCCTGGCTGAATATGAGATATTTAGAAGAAGAGGAAATTGGTTCCTTGGAGAGGATATCTGTTTCTGCAGTTCTGCCAACTATCCCAAGACCAGTCATCTCAAATGTCAGTAGACTATGTCCACTGATGGAGGTAATTATACCCTTAGAGGAAGAGTCAGACGATCCAAGGAGGGGCATACAAAATAATTATAAGCTATTGGGACATTTGAGTACTCTTTCAGCTAACTTGATTCAACAAGGTTTATTCTATAAGGAATCTGTGAGGAATTATTCTACTACCTCTGTATGTGTGTGATTGACAGATGATTGACATGTGGACAGTCTTGCCCACTTGGCAAACTTGGCTTACAGGAAATGGGGGAGATAACTTATCCTTATCTCAGATAAGGATCCAGCTTGCCAGCCAAATCCAGTTCCCCAACCCTGCCTGAGAGTCAGAAGCTCATTGCACTAAGCCCATAACTTCTGTCCAGCAGGAAGATAATTGTATATGTGACATTCTGTACAGTATACTGAATAGCTCTCACAGTCCTGTTGGCTTCCTACCTTCATAACTTTTTATTTGTTTGTTTGGTGGGCTTGTTTACTGGCTGCAACCTTTCTAATTCACCTTCAAAAAGAAGAAAATGACACTGATCAGTCCAGGCTCTGCCATGAACTCAAAGTCTAGTGAATGAAGTAACTTTTGTGTATGATGTGCAGTCTTTACTCACTTCATGTTTGCACAGCACTGTGGACTGCCAGGCTGAGTAACAGTGAGAAGTTTTTGTTAGTCACACTTTGGCACAAGATTAGGGTCCTTTTACTGCTTTCAATCTAATGTAAAAGAGAATTTGACTGAGCAAGGAAAATTAAATGCTGACACTTTTCTGATTTTGCTTGCTAGAGAGATAAGGAAAGAAATACAGTTCCTATAATCTCTGCAAATGCATTTATGGTTGTTCTAACATCTGTCTCACACTTTCCTGATTCTAGCAAACATCTGTTCTTGTCAGCATTAGCTGCCGATTTTTTGCTATCTATCCAAGTCCTATAACTTTTTGCTCAACTTAGGAAAAGAGAGTGCATCCTAGCTGTTGAAGTTTTGAATATTATAATTCTGCTAAAAATATGGGGATGTTCAGTTTTTAAAATCAGGAGTACCCGCACTTAGGTTTTCCTGAAAGTCTCACATCTTTACACTGGATGTCCTGATCCATAGTCTGCAAAATGAGTAAGAAGGCTGCAGTTACTCAGTGTTAAGGGAAAAGCACTTAAAACATGCTCAGAAGCACTGCCTTCTTTGCTATTCCTTAGCATTCCTCCAAGCTGAAGGCCTGGTAATCCCTGCCTTGACTATAATTCCCAAGGGTAAAAGCCAGACTTCTATAGTCCTTCCACAATTTTATAACATGTCAAATATCCACAACATCTATGAGTTTTTGATTCTTTTTTCCCCTGCTGTACTGAAGAGTATTATATCAGTGGCATGTATGTAAGTGTGACAGATCAGCAGGAACGAGGAGAGACCTTTCCCTATTGGTGAACCCTTTTGGTATAAGCCCCCCCCAATAAGATATTCTACCACCTGAGCATCTCAACACAGCCTAGACTGTCCAGAAGTTTGTGGGGGGGGGGTCTTACCACCACCCTCTGTCTTGCCAACTGGCAAGGGTTCTTTTGGATTCAGAGGCAATAAACATGCAGGTAAATGGAAGTCAAAGATTTTATTCAGTAGCAGGCAAATGGATACAGACAGCAAAATCTACCGAGCTTACTTTCTCCATTCAGTTTTCGGGAACTCCAAGTGAACTACACCGGAAAGACCCCAGCTGATGGCCAGTATGCAGTACCTCACTGGTCCAGGTCTGTGTCGAAGTTCACCTGGGCAACAAATCATAGGGACCTATATAATTAAAAGCCTGAAAGGCTATGCACTGATTCTCAGCAACAACTTCATCAATCACACCTGTTGTGATGATCATGTCCTTGGTCTTATCATTTTTTATTAAGCATCCTTTTTGAAGTTTATACCAACTTAATCAGTTGCACTTTGTTTAAACCAACTTAATTAGTTGTACCTGGCTTGAAGGTCATGTTCTCAACCCTTATCAATATTTTTGCAGATGAACCAAGAACACCAACAATCCACCTGAACAGATAAAGACTTCTCCCAAACTTCAAGGATGTTGTCCTGAACAGGTGGATACTTTTAAAGAAAACAGCTAGTTAAGCTAACAAACTTACAATCTCCTTGGGAAAATCTCCAATTAAGTCCTGGCTGCTATTTTCACAGAGTCGGAGAGTCAGAAAGTGAGACACGAAGGAACAATTCTCACAGGTCATTCTATCTCCTTGCCAATCTTCTGGGATCCATTTCCCCTACACCCTCAGTCCAACTTCAGGAAAAAATAGAGGATTAGTTCTTGTTTCCAAAGCCCAGAGCAGGGGTGGAAAAGCTGTGATCCTCCACATGTTTCTGGACTACAGCTCTCATCATCCCTGACCACTGGCCCAGAGGATACAAAATCTTACAGAACCTTTTGAACTATACTTAGCACACAAGGGAGTAGTTCAACAACCATGTAGACTTAGCAGACATGGAAGACTTCAGTGAGAAGTTCCAAAGAAATATCTTCTTCAACTAAGGACACCAACTATCAATGTACATATTTTGTACAGTGCCCAGAGAACATATTGTTAATGGCTGGCATACTGTAAATAGATAAGGTATGTCTTTATGACTTTTGTTCGTTTGTCCTTTAAATTTTTTTCAGGCTTCCCTTCTGTGACCACTGATCATTAAATACAAATGTCCCTAAGTTGGTCACAATATGTCATGATATTAACACTGGATTCAAGGAATTCATGACTGAGTCTTGGGGATTTCAACTGATTGATTAATGTATGACCCTTCTGTTTTCATAGTCTGTTCATTGGTCTTTCAAATCCTTTGCTCCACCTGTGTTCAAGTGATGTTCAGTTCAACACTGTCGCTGTCCACTTCTTTTCATCTGATGAAGAATGCTCTTGGGGCACAGGAGTTAAAGCTACAATAAACTATTTAGACCTCAAGATGTCATGAGACTCTTTGTGGTCATAGCCAAAGAAGGACTCCTGCTGCAATACTGTATGTGAAAGTAAGTATAATTCTTCAATACCCAAGTGCTGATTAAAAGATCTTGTAAAAACTGACAAAAGAGCAGTAGCATATTTTTATACCTTTTAGCTGAATTTGAAAGACTTCTAGAAACACTTAACAAATAATCTAAGTGTCTGACATGATTCAATTAGCTCATATTTTCTCCTGACCCTTTCTCAAATTCATAAACATGTTTAATGCATACAGACATGAGCATGATTAACAGGAATATGCTATAAGGCTGAGGCACTGAAGAACAGTTCTGGCCAACAGAGAGACTACTGTTCTGTGTCCATGGTATGGTAAGTTTGATGTTTTAATCACTATGAACGAGTGGCCAGGTGCACAGTGCTAACTGAACTGTACTTGCCTCTAAAGTCATTTCTCAAAAGCCACCAGTAAGAGCACAGGGAGCTCTCTCCCCTGCTCAGTGGTAGTGGATCCTCTCCCACTCTAACTCAACTTCACTAGCTGTATTTAACAAAAGGACGCTAATATTTCCTCATAGCTGGGAATCTTTCTCCAGCTTTTCCATACATATATTTTTCTTAGCCTGACACCATGCTGTAATCACACGACGGCAGTCTCCTAAATGCTGTGAGGTTGCGGAGGTGGCAGCAGGCCAGCAAGTGGGCAAGGGAAGGAGGCAGGCCAGCAAGTGGGTGGGTGAGGGAGGGAGGGAGGGAGGGAGGGAGGAGAGGGGGTGAGGGGAGGCCACAGCCTGGGTGAGTTGCAGTGATCTGCGTGAGCAGCAGAGGAACAGGTGAGGCAGGCAGGACATCAAAGTTAGGTGAGCACTAATTGGTGTTTGATGAGGGGTTTGGGGATGCCTGGGGTTTTTTCGTTCCTTTAGGTGCTGGGGTTGGCATGCCAAGTGTGCAGGGGCAGAAGCCCCTAGTAGAATATAATACCCTTCAGAGTTTGGGATGGTGTCACTCTACCAGCTAGAAGCAGTTTTGAGCCAGTTGTATTAGTTGATTTCAGAGAGGAGAGAGAGGGAGGGATAGAAATGTGAGCTAACTGGTGAAGCACCCTGGGGCAGAGTCGGGGAATCTGATGCAGCGTTGGTGTCTCCGTTACTTGTTGAAAGAGTGCCTGATTGCTTCGAATATGCTCTAATTTTATTTGTAAATAAAACAGATATTACAGATATCATAAGTGCCCAGTATTCCCTCTCTTTCAAAAGAGTCCAGGTCCTGTTGCACTGCCCTTCGAACTTCCCACAGCTCTGGAAAATGAGGCCAGGTCATTCTGTTTAGTAAAGGACAGTCTTACATTTAGAGCAACTTTCATAGCTTTTGAAGGACCCCATGCTGTCAGCTACCTGCCAGAACATTTAAGTCTGCTAGCTGTTTACTTGCAGCCAAAGAAAACAGGCATCTTTAAAATATATTGAATGCTTGTCTTTATTCCTGGAGGCAATACATGCAGGTGAACTCGAGGGAACTCCCTTGCTATTTATGGAAGAATGTTTATGAGGATTGTTATGTTTATAAATGGGTGCAAAGAAATATAAAGTTGTTCATGAATCGCGTGTGTGTTTTAAAAAATCTGTAGTACTGCAGGGTTTATTCTAAGCTTTTTTTCCCCTACTGCACAAGTAGCCAGCACACTGTCCACCCCAGAACCAGTCAAGTAATTTGTCCCATAATAATCTACTAGCAGGTCTTTTTTTGTGACAGTACTTACCAGTACAGAGTACCGGCACCTCATTTTTTTTGCTGCCCATGGGAGCCATTTTGTGCTGGCATTTTTATCAAGATATGAGTCCCGGCACCTCATTTTTTACCAAAAAAGCACTGACTATTAGTATAAGCTTATGAAGATTTGAAAAGAACCAGTATTTATTTTCATTTTCTTTTTTATATATTTTCTCATCTATTTCTTTTTTAGAAACTACCTAGCTCCTTATTAAATCCCATATGCTCAAGTGCACAAAAGCTTATTTCACATTGCACATGTTTTTACACTGCACGAAATATGTCTAGCTACACATTAGAATAAACCCTGTAGCACAGTGATTTTCAGACTATGTTCCCAGGAACCCTAGCCTTGTTGGAGATTTATTAGAAGTTCCCGCATGATAGCACAGGATATCCTGAAAGATAGCTGACCCACCATTGCCAACCTTCCCCCTCCATGCACAGCCATAGGAGAATGAAGGCTGTGAAGTGGTCGTAGTGACAAACCAGAGTGAATGGGGCAGCTCAGTGTATGCATCAAAGTGCGTTTGACTTGGGCCTCTGGATCAGGAAGTGCTAGCTTCTCATATTGGTAATGGCTGTTTGGAAGACTCCTGTTTGCAGTTTACTTAGCATTTTCCACACTGTTTCCACTCTCCTAATTTTAGGCTGCATCCGAGTATCAAATTGGGAAGAAAGTATTGGGTTTGTTGTGCTATTGGTTTCCTTCCATCTATCGTGTTATCCATGTCCCATGAAATTGAAAGCAGCCTGCAAAATGCTCTGTTCTTGGCTTTTCATTTCTGCAATAAATTTTATCTAGCTTTAAGGAACACAGTATTTCTCATGGTTGTTTTATTGTGCATAATCTTTTAAGGATCTATATTTTGTTTTTTAACCCACTGAAAAGCTCATATGCAACTCAGATGAACTTCTAAACTTTGACTGAGTAGTCTAATAAACTCTTATGAGTATCCTACTGCTTTCCGTGAAAGTGGTCGAGTTCTATCTTCAAGTCAGATGTGATGAGGAAGGCAGGGTGAAGTATGCTAATGGAATGGAAAATGAGAGCCTTTATATTTGCAGGGTTATAGTTTAAATCTGATGCCTCTTGCTGCTCAAGCTACTTAGAACTCTGGCTTCTGAATGTATTTGAACAACACAGCATTCTTCTCTTTTTTTTTTTTTCAATAATTTTTATTCAGATTTTCATAAAACATACAAGACAAAATCATAAAACATTCAAAGACAAAAAACAAAATCAAAAATAGTTAAACAAAAAGAAAAAAAGAAAAAAAAAACAAAAATAAAAAATAAAGAGTAAAATATTGACTTCCCATTTGTCAAAGATCAAATCAGTTATAAGTCTATAATATATAACAATCCTGTCTCTTAAGTCATATTATAAAATCACTTTCCTCCAGTAGTTATCTTACTTAATCATCAAATCTCATAAACATTACTTTATTCTTTCCACAAAAAGTCAAAGAGAGGTTTCAATTCTTTAAGAAATATATCTATCAATTTTTTTTTCCAGATAAGCATATCGATTAATCCATCTCATTACTAATTATGATAATCTTATTGTCATAACCATAGTCAAAATAAACATTTCAATTAATCCATCACATCAGAATCTGTTAGGTTCAATAATTTCAGTAGCCATTGTTCTATTATCTCTATTAGTTCCATTTTCCATCTTCCATCTTCAGTAGTCTTGTTAAGTCCAGTAATTTCAATATCCAATCTTCCATTATCAGTATTCCATAATAATCTTGCTGTCAAAGCCATAGTCATATAGTAAGAGTCTGATGGGGATTACCTCTATCCCAAATATTTTCTTGCCATCCATTCTGAATAGGTTGCTGAAATACTGCTGTAAAATCATATCTCTGTTCTTTTTTTCAAAATACACTGGGTCATCTCTTAAAAGTTTTTCCATTGTCACATGGCTGCAGATAATTCCATAGATTTTCTCTATATTGGGCTCCATCACATCATTCCAGTCCAGAAGATTATCCATGCCATTGATAACTTTATCTCTAGAATCTTCATTCATTTCTTCAGAGATAACATTGAGTTCCAAACAATAGATTTTATTTCTAAAGTCCATAGACTCCAAATCTTGTTCCTGTTCCACGTTGGTTCCAATCTCCGGGATCTCCTCTCTCACAGGGACCCCTATTCCAGTCTCCAGGGTCGCCTCTCTCACAGGGACCCCTGTTCCAATCTCCGGGGTCTCCTCTCTCACAGGGACCCCTTCCAGGGTCACCTCTCTCACAGGGACCCTTATATCTTTAATCTCCTGCTTCATTTTACTCAATTCAATTTTCATTATCTCAATCTCATCCATTATTTTCTGAAACATAGTTATTTCCAGATTTTCAGCCACTTTCTTAATTGCCATTTTAAAAGAAAAATATAGGAAAACCACTTCTTATTTCAGCAACAATTGGGTTAATACTCCAAACTTGGTGACATCACAGTATAAACAGAGCAGACAGCCTTATCTCTCCAATAGTTAAGTAAACAAAATGCAGTTCCCAGGATCGAAACAATTAATGGCAATCGTCAAGAAACAGATTCGTCAAAATAAAATAGACCAAAAAGAGAGTAGTCTCAAAACAGTATAATATTTTTCAAAATAAAAATCTGGAATAGAAATCCCTCTTCTGTGTATATCTTTAGAATGCAAATCCAGGACAGCTTTTTGCAACAAAAACAGAGATAAGCTATTAATTAGTGCGTAGCAGAGAGAAGTTATGGCTCCCCAGTGAGATGTCAAAAACTGATCAATCTGGCAAATCTCTTTTAAACAGCAACAATTTAAGTCAAGTAAAAGAAAAATATAGAAAGAAGGGTGCTTGCCTGTTAGTGCGTTCTCTCTTAGAAGATAAGGTGAACGTTCGCTTTATCAGATAGAGCTTGCTGTTAAAAATCCGTCCCACCTTCGTCGGCTGGACCTCGTCCCATAAATTAATGAGATCTGGTCGTCCCAACAAAAATAGGCTTTGAGGTTAATCTCTTCGTTTCTCCCTACCCGGGAGAAGTTTAATCAGTCAAAAAAAAAAGAAAAAACTGACTGATATATCTGAATAAGCTTCTTTTGAGGCAGGAGCCCGTCTCAAAAGCAGGCACAGGCTAAGTCACCCTTCCCGGAAGTCCAACACAGCATTCTTCTCATTGACATATAAAACCAGCAGAATGTGTGCTGACTCCAGTCACAGTGGATAATGTAAAAACTTTGCTAGGGTTTCCTTATCTGTTATCTTTCTTCTTTTGGGACAACTCCTACTCTTTCTGAAACTCTAATCCGCTATAGACCAGGGCTGTAGGTACTAGCAGTATAATACATTCCTTGAAAGTCACCTCTCAAAAGCAGTGGCCCCTTGATTTATCTGTGTCATCTATTTCCAAATATCTCCATTAGAGCTGAGGTGAAAGTTCTCAGAAGATTTTTGTTTTTTTCTAGACAAAGAAGGCCTCTTTGAATAATTTGCTCCAAATATTATCTTATATATTTTTGTGGTGGCGACCATTTCTCCCCCCCCACCCCAACACACACAACAATGCCTCCAAACAACACTAGATCCAGGGCATTGTGTAGGATGCAAAATGGAGAATCTGCTAGCAACACAGGTACTGTTACCATCAGTTGCAACGGGAAAAGTAACTGGGGGGAGGAAGGAAGGAAGGAACTATGCTACTGCTACTGCTGATCCTGAATCCCATCCTCATGAAACTATCAGAGAATTTCTCCCTGGGAGAAATTTGGTGAACCCCCCTTCTCAAATGTATCTTCCAACCAATAGGGTGAAATATATCAAAGGACCACTTGTGGTAAGGATGGAGGAGAATGTTGTGCAGTTCACACTTGGCGCTGCTCATAAACAAATGTGATCCCCCCCTTTTTTTTTTTTTTGCTGTGAGAAAATTTATTTCTTAGACAAGCCCAAAACATTTTGGCCTCTGCTGTATTGGGCTTGTCTACGAAATAATTTTTCTCAAAGCAAAAAAAGTGTGTGGAGAGGCTTATCTAAGAAAAATAATTTCTCACAGCATTTGGGGATTTTTCCCTCCATTTTTTTTTTTTTTGGTCTTTTGAATGCTGACTGCTTTTTGCAATCTACATGAAAAAATGTGCACAACTTAAAAGTGATATTTATGTATTTTTTATTCTTGTTTTTTTGAAAAAATCAGTATAAATTGGGGCAGAACAGATTTATGACTGAACACAAGTGAAACTGACACAGACCAGAAACGGATTGACCTGTCCACCCCTAATTTGCACTCAGTTCTACTATCTACATGAATACTAAGGCCAGAAGCACAGCTCGTATGTGCCCCCCCCTTTGCTGCATAGCAGCAAGTAGGAGGTGCTTAACTTTTCCCATGTCTACTGCTTTCTCCCCTGGAACCCAGCTGCATTTCCCCCAGCTGGGTTCCAAATCCACACGTGCCATAGAAACCTGGGTTGGCACCTTCCCTAGTTACAAAACAACAACTGAAGTGGCAGATCTGCCGCAGGGCAGCAGGAGGCAGAAGAAGGGTTAATGATATGTTCACTGTTCACCGATTCCTCCCTGTACATAAAAAAAATCCAGGAAGTTCAGCACTATTATTTCCTGTCATCCAAATGGTTCTTTTAACTAGCAACTGTAATACTTTTCCTTTAAGAGCTACCTGTGAAGAAGCAGGATATAGTTTAGGCAGGAAAGTTTCTTCAGTATTGTACCTATTTCAAGCCCAGCTGTTTCTAAGCACTATAGTCAAACAGCTTCAAGTCAGTTTCTAAACAAACTAACTTGAAACTAGGGATGTATGAACACACCAGAACCTGTTCTGATAGTGAGTCAGTCATACTTTCATCTAGTATTTTCCATTCTACTGCAATTGTTTTATTTTGCACAAGTCTTTATTCTGTTTCCATATCTGCTGAGGTGGAAATATAGGTCATTTTTAATGTATCTCCTAGTGCACAATAGACAAAAATATCTCAGCCATCAGCAGATATTTACAAATCACTTTTCAAAGTTAATGATTTTTCATAGGAGTAGCTCTGTTAGACTTTTGTGGCAAAAGCAACAAAGAGTCTTGTAACACCTTAAAAACAAAGCTAATGAACTGGCTAATGGCTCATCACAAAGACATCTATAGCTGCAATTCTAACCATGTCTACTGAGAAGTAAGTGATATGGCAAGGCTGCCCCCCTTGCCAGTGAATGCACAGGGTCAAGGGTTCTTGCTTTCTGCCTTCCTCCACATCATAATCTATGTCAATTGTTAGTTCACCTAAGCTCATAGGTTATCAACAGCAGCCATCCTGTGCAGAAGACAGAGGAGACCCCACTCAAGAATTCTGAGTCTTGGAAGGTACCAGAGATTTTCTATTTGGGAGTCAGGCTTCAGACAGAAGAATAATCTTTATAATGTATGCTATTTATTCATATCTTGCACACTATAACTAATAACATGTATTCTAGGTGGCCTTAGCCAACATTGCAGAAAAGAAAAATAGGAATACATATCAGCATGAAAGAAGTCGCTGGATATCCATTTAACATCAAAGTATAGACTTTGAAGGCACATCTTAGTTAAAACAAATTACAATAGATGGACTGAGTTAAACTCTAAGTCATATTATAGAGCCAAATTTACAAAGTACATGGAAATTCACGTCATAATACATCACCCATCATATGTCATGGATGGAGTAGATGGATAGTTCTCCTGCTTTCTTCGACCCCCCACTCTAGCAGAGCTGAGGGGTAATGAGTGCTAAAAAACCTGGCTTTTTATACACTTACTTATCAAAGAGGGGGCATGTTCCCATGGCCCATTATCAGTTATGCTGCCTGCTACAAGCAGCACTAACTTCCTGTCTATGCCTTCTAGAGATGGCAAGTGTGAGTAACCAACCCTTTCATCAACAACTAGTTGAATGTTGTGGTATTAACCATACCATATAAGGAGCTTCCTCTTAAACAACTGGAATGTTGGCTGACTGCCTAGACGTCTTATCTTACACTGTACTCTCTTCATAAGAAAACATTGCTTTGTTCAGATGGGAAAAACCCATTTTCAAAACAGAACATTTTCCCTCTATGCCACCTATGCAGTGCTAAGCTATAAACTAAGCCATTTAAGCAAATATAATCAAATGTAAATAATTTCAGCACATTTTATGCATATTTCAAGCCAATATCTACGCTGGCGTATTACATAAGTCACACTGAATTCAGTTCATTTACACTATTAACATTATCCTGTCTTGTTTCCCTAACTCAGGGTAGAAACACACTCACTGTTCTGCTGGTTGCAGTGCATCTCCACCTCTCTCTTCTGAAAATGGGGGCACATGACATTAGTCAAACCCTGCCCCTTTTACTGTAAAACCTGCTGGGAGTAGCTCGAGTGCATGTTTTCTAAAAATTCATCTTCAAAGAGATTTTGCAACTGATCGCCAAATCAACCTGTTCCCCCTCCAAGTGTGTCTAATATAAACACTTTGGTGACTAGTGTGTTTATAGCCTCAGACATCCAGGAAGGACATTTTAGCATTTTATTGATATTTTTCTTTCTGTGTCCTAGATTGTATAGATTCCTGTGGGCATATTATACATTTTATAGGCACTCTCCTTCACTCAGTGTAATGCACTTATATAATCCTTTTCGTAATGCAACATTTTATTTCAAAAACAGAAAGTGGTCATGTGTGCATCTGCTGAAACGTAACACTTAAGCAAATTTATGTTTTTAATGTTTGTAGTAAACATGATTTTGAAATCCTCAGATCTGACCTGGGGAGCACATATAAAGTGAACAGGTAACAAAACAGACTGCTTGTTTCCATGTGAAAAGAACAATAATGAGTGAAACATTCCATTGTTTTTTAAAATTCACAGTAGGAAGTGGATAAAGGCTGCAGTTGTAACCCGAGTTTACCTAGGACTATTCCCATTGAATTCAATGGATTACTTCTGAGTAGACATGATTAGGATTGCAGCCTTAGTGCCCATAAACTGCCTCTAGCAACAAACAAATTATAGGCATACAAAGTCAACAAACTACAAAATGAAAAGCAATGAGGCGCCTGTGGTGACAGCGGCAATTATACATCAATGAATATGTAAATAACACAAATTGCAAAGTAATTTATGTATATATTTACATATAATGTGTGCATTTTTTAAAAGAGGTTCATAAGGGGAAACACATTCATAGCATGGGGGGGGCAAATGGAGAGATGATAGGAAATTTGTTTGATTTTTAATTTTTAATGGATCCCTCTAACATCCCTACTTCAAACCAATGGTTATGAAGCTGGCTTGCTGAACTAACCAGAGTTTGTTTTAAACCACAAGTGAGGGTTCTTTGAAAGTGAAACTAAACATTAACAAAATCCTTCTCTTGGCTGCATGGGAGAAGGAGAAGGAAGGATGGGACATGTGAGCCAAATACTCCACTTGAGCCCATTCTTGCTCATGGCTGTAGTGCCAAACCATGGTTTAGCATTATGTGTGCACCACTTCAGTGTGTATTGTTCCAAGAGGTTTTTATGCTCCTCCATGGATTATTCACTAATAGGCAAAAATCCTTGAGGTTTAAGAACATACCTATAGCCAACAAATATTTCTATCAAACTTTAAAATGCAGGGAGATTGGGCAGCTATAGTGAATGCACCAGGGGAGCAGAAGAATTTATTTCAGCAGGATCAAAAAAAAATGGTGTGGTCCTTTATATTAATTCACAATTGTCTCCTAAATTGATATTATTGGATGATAGTGGCAGATTTGTGGGAGTTGAAATTACCATACAGGGTACAAAAATTTTGATAGTGGGCATTTATGCTCCCAATGAAGATAAAACAAGGTTTTATACTGGACTTATGGAAAAATTATCAGAGTTTGTATATGATCATTGGTGTGTCATGGGTGATTGGAATGGGGTAATTTCACCAAAAATGGATAGACTTTCTGAGAAAAATATTAAAGAGACACAGGGCAAATTGCCGAAGATTTGTTTTGAATTGATGGAAAATTTGGAATTGGTGGATGCTTGGAGACATATAAATAATAATGCAAAGGAATTTACCTACTTTTCAGAAAGGCATAAAACATTTTCGAGGATTGATATGATTTGGATGTCTAAAAGTTTAGTGAAAGATATTTCCAAGATGGATGTATTACCAAAAACTTTTTCGGATCACAATCCAGTGATATTGACTTTAAAAAAAAAAAAATCTTGGATTTAGATGGAGACTAAATGAATCCTTATTACGGAATGATAAAATAGTGCAGAAATGCAAGAAGAAATTAAAAGAGTTTTTTGAACACAGTTTACATAAAGGGATAAATGAAAATATTGTTTGGGATACAAGTAAAGCATTTATGAGGGGATATTTTATTAAATGTAATTCTGAATTAAAAAAGAAGAAACAACAGAAAATGCAATTAATCTTGGAAGAAATAAAACAAAAAGAGGAAGAACTGAAAAAGAATCCAACTAAAGCTTCTACTGTAAATCAAATTAAAATGTTACAGAAACAAGTGTCAATGTTGACAGTTAGAGAAATTGAAAGGAAATTAAACTTTGCTAAACAATTTGGTAACTCTTGTGGCTGTATAAGGATGAATCAACCCATATTGACCACAATGATTTGTTGTTTAAAATCAAACTGTTTTAATGGAAATGTGGAATTGTTTTTTTAATAAGGAAAACATGTTTTTCCTACTCCAGAGCCAATGCTCTGCACATTTTGTTGAACTAGAATTCCTCACAAATTTGCAGTCCAAGGAGTTACTGTGTTTCCCATTTTATTTGTCATCCCTGTACTTGAGTTTAAGGCATGCAAATTAATGGTTTTTAAGAAACAATCTTAGATGCCTTAATTCATTACTTGTTGATGATACTTGTACATTAAAGAGTGCTCAGGAAAGCTCTGGGAAATGCTATTATATTGAACATGAATGTGTTACATTAATCTAATAATGGCGAAGTCACACATCATCCCCTGGCAGGGTTACAGCAAATTCCTGTTTAGGCGTTGAAGATTAGAAGAGTTAATGATTTGCAGTGCACTATTTTTCATTAGTCATGGGCAAATTTAATCTGCACACTAATGACCTGATTATAGGAGCCTTGCTCACTTGGATGGACACTAACTGTGACTATTGACATCTGTGGCCCTGTCACTAAGGAAAGCAACACTACTACAATTAATTTCTAAAGAGAACATGGCAATAAATGAATCTGAACTTCTGCTGCTGGCAAGCAAATTCCATTAGCAGGTGTGAGGAAATTTGTTCACAATGCAGCTCAGCAAACTACATTTTCTTTCCAAATGTAAGTGCCTTAGATACCTGGGAAATCATTTTTTCTTGTCTTATTGAGGAACACCAAAGCCCAGGTATATTATTCTGTTCATTGCATATATTTGCTTTGCTTTCTTGGTGTAACTGTATGTGAAATGACGTATGACTGATCCCTCTAGATTTACATATTAGTTTAATTGAGGCCAAAATCTAAAACAAAGCTACTTTAGGCCAGAAGTTTGACTGTTTTATTTCAAACTGCCTTAGAAAGCCCCCTTAGTTCTAAAACTCATGTGATAAGGAGGGAGGAGGAAACATGCACTCCATGTGGGGATGCTTGTGGAATTTGATCCTTCCCAATTTCTATTCAAAATGACTTATTATTTATTATTTTTATTTATTGAATTTATTAGTCGCCCATCTGGCTGGCTGTCCAGCCACTCTGGGCGATGTACAAAATAGGCGTACAATACAGAAACATTAAAAATCTAAAAACAATAAGGATAAAATCTAGCCCACCCCAAAAGCACGCCTGAAGAGCCAGGTCTTCAAGGCCCGGCAGAAACTCATCATAGAAGAGGCATGGCGGAGATCATTTAGGAGGGAGTTCCACAGGGTGGGGGCCACAATTGAAAAAGCCCTCTCTCTAGTTCTCACCAGTTTGGCTGTTTTGACTGATGGGATGGAGAGAAGGTCTTTTGAGGCTGATCTTGTTGGGCGGCATAGCTGATGGTGCTGGAGGCGGTCCTTTAGATAGACTGGGCCAAAACCATATAGGGATTTAAAGGTCAACACCAACACCTTGAATTAGGCCCGGTAAGCAATTGGTAACTAGTGCAGCTCTTTTAGCACTGGAGTGATATGATCTCACTGGAGGCTGCCTTTAATCAGGCGCGCTGCCGCGTTCTGTACCAGTTGCAGCTTCCGGACTGTTTTCAAGGGTAGCCCCACGTAGAGCGCATTACAGTAGTCTAGACAAGAGGAAACCAGGGCATGTACCACTGATGGGAGCACATGATTGGGAAGGTAGGGGCGTAGCCTCCGTATCAGATGGAGTTGATACAGCACTGCCCGGCTCACAGCCGAAACCTGAGCCTTCATGGACAGTTGGGAATCGAGAATGACCCCCAGGCTGCAGACCTGGTCTTTCAGGGGCAATTGTACCCCATTGAGCACCAGGTCCAAATCCCCTAACCTCCCCTTGTCTCCCACGAACAATACCTCAGTTTTGTCAGGGTTCAGCTTCAACTTATTCCACTCACTGATTCCAGGCACTTGGATAGGGTTTCTACAGCCAACCTCGGTGAAGATTTAAATGAGAGATAGAGCTGTGTGTCATCTGCATATTGGTGACACTGCAGCCCAAATCTCCTGATGATAGTCCCCAGCAGCTTTATATAGATGTTAAATAGCATCGGAGAGTGGATGGAGCCCTGTGGCACCCCACAAGTGAGAGGTCAAGGGTCCAAAACCTCATCCCCCAATGCTACTCTTTGGTGCCTATCAGAGAGAAAGGAATGGAACCACTGCAATACAGTGCCCCCTATGCCTAACCCCTCCAGGTGAGTAACAAAGGTCGGAACTTCCAGTGAGACGTACCTTCAGGTAAGACGCACTTTTTCCTTCTGGAGTTTATTATTTTTATTTTGTTCAAGGGCTTCAAAAAATTTTAAGAACTGACCTTCCAATAGATAGAAAGGTTATCTTAAGCTTCAGACAGCCTTGAAATATATTTTGGTTTTACGACGTGGGAGTTAAAGCTACAAAACCACAAAAGTCATAAACTTTCCGGAAGGGCAGCCGACCAAACACTGACCAATAAACTCAAACAAGAGAGTACTGAAGTTTAAAAATCACTTTAAACACCAGACTAAACCTCTAAATGTTATGGAGTAAGGACTAAAGGTTATAGACTGTCTATTTGTTGTAGCAACTCTCTATTAAATAAATAAACTATTAAACTATCCCCTTAAGAGGGAAGAATTTTATCTGATTTAACAGAACAGCATATAGAAGAAATATGGCCATGACCAGAGGGGAACATCAGAAAATGGGAACAAAAACTGAAAATGATGCAACATCAAACAGTTTCCAACCAAAAATTACAAGCTTCTTTTTAACTACAAGCAATTTACAACATCAGCTATCTCACTCAAAAATAACTCGGAAAGCGTCTCTGACTCCGGAGGTGATTTGCGAGGAACCATTAGGGTGTGCTGCTCTTGCTGAAGCCGGTATGATGAACCCAACAGCTAAAAGCTTGGCAGAGGAACTGTTGGATGCGGGCTTTAATTCTTCTTTGAAGTCAATATATGAGGGTTTCTCATCGGAAGCAATAACAATTGATTCTTATCATCTGTCTAAGGATCAACTACTGTCCCCAGACGAAAAGAAATTAGAGTCATCCAAATCATCCCCAGGTGTAATATCCTCTGGTGTAACACATTCAAATGGGCTGATCCCATTATTAGAAGAAATAAAATTGGTCAAAGCTTATATTTTAGAAACCAATAACTTACTCACTACGTTGGTACAGGTGATCGGACCTCGATTATGTGAACATCAGGGAATATATAAGCCTGCCGAAGACATATCCACCAGTCAACCTGGTAAGCTGACTAATGGTGCTTGTAATATCAACGGCAAATTTTTAAAGAGAAATTTGCCATGCAGCAAAGAACAAAAAAAATCAAAAAAATCAAAAAATATCAAAAACATTAAATCTACTCATCCAAAGAAATTAAACTTCAAGCCGCTGTTTCAACTTTTGGACACTCGAACGAAGCAAAACTCTTTAAAGGAAAAATGGAACTATAATTTTAATAAGTGTAACTCTGGAAAAATGAAATCAATAAAAATTCCAGAAAGTAAATCCTGTGAAACTGACCTCTCTGCTGAGGGGATGGAGGAATCCTTTAAGTCACAGATATCTTTGCCAGATATCAGAACAGATATCAGTTTTGATACTTTCAAGACACATGTGACCGCTTGGAATTTGGCATGTCAACCGACAGTCAATGCCCAACAAATTGATCTTGTTTCCCAGTATAAATATTTAGGTATCAACTTCCATTCATCGTTGAACTGGGCCATTCATATACGGGCTGCCGTTCAGAAGGCACGTAATTCTGCAAGACATATTCTTCGTTACTTTTTCTGTAAAGGTGGGAGATATGTGCCTGCAGCTATTCAGATTTTTAAATTAAAAATTATGCCACAGTTACTCTTTGGTGTGGCATTATGGATCCACACATTTAATTCCTCTGTTGAATCTGTTCTTTCCACCTTTTTACGCTGAATATTGGGTGTACCAAGATGTGCCCCATCGGCGGCTCTTAGATTAGAGTGTGGTCTTCCTTCTGTTGAAAGCCAAGCCTGGTTGAAAGCTACTAATTATTGGGCTAGGTTGGCATATGAACATCCCCTGGAATATTTAACATACCTTTGGAATGATATCTCTACATTCAGCTGGAACGAAAAATTTAGGAGTAAATTCTCCTAGATAGGCTTGTCATTTGAATATTTATCCATACAAACCTCTACTTCGGCTAAATCTGATATCTGGACTCGATTAAAGGATATAGATTTTCAAATCGACACTATTAGAGCCACAAAAATATGCTCTCCTATTTATTTCAAACTAAACTTTATGCCCTCTAACCATGCTGCCTATCTGGATATACTCACAATCCCAAAACTTCGTCTAGCTTTTACTAAGGCTAGATTTAACTCCCTTCATTCTGCGTTATTGACTGGAAGGTACCAAGGAATTCCCTACGAACAACGTGTATGTCCGTGTGGGGAGGGCAATATTGAAACACTCATTCATGTTATGTTCAACTGCCCCATATATAAATCTATACGCTGTAAATTTCTATCTGGCATAATGGAAAGTATCACACAGTTAGCTCCTGATTCCATGATGCGTTATCTAATAACAGGATCCAATAAAACAATCACAATGAGGGTTGCGAGTTTTATATATGCTGCACAATTGTTACGATTTGAAATTTCACATAGTTAAATTGTTCATTTTATGAATGTAATAATTGAATTAGAATCAATAGGTGTGGTCTCTGTGAATTCATATCTCATCATTTAAAATTCTCATTTTATTTTTGGTTTTGTGATTTTATATTTTATTACCCACTTTTATCATATTTGTATTATATTATATGCCTGTATCAGGATGGGTCTTTGACCGTAAATAAAGGTTTAAAGGTTTTAAACCCCTCCAGGCGATCCAGAAGGATACCGTGGTCAATGGTATCAAAAGCCGCTGAGAGGTCCAGGAGGATGAGTAAGGCGCATTCACCCTATCCAACGCTCTCCTCATATCATCCACCAAGGTGACCAAGGCTGTTTCAGTCCCATGTCCAGGCCTGAAGCCCGACTGAAATGGATCCAGATAATCCACTTCCTCCAATTGCACTTGCAACTGCTTCGCCACCACCCGCTCAACCACCTTGCCCAAGAATGGTAAGTTTGAGATTGGGCGAAAGTTGTTCAAATCTTGGGGATCCAGGGAGGGCTTCTTTAAAATTGGTTTTATTACTGCCTTCTTGAGGGCTGATGGCATTACGCCCTCTTCCAAGGATGCATTTACCACCGCCTTGATCCCCTCGCCCAGTCTGTCCTTGCAGCTCATAATGAGCCACGACAGGCAAGGGTCGAGTAAGCAGATGGTTGGCCTTAAGGCTGAAAGCACCTTGTCCACTTCATCAGAAGGAAGAAGCTGGAACTGATCCCACACCACCAGAGAACCACTGGCCGACTCTGGCTCGCTCACTGTATCCATAGCGTGCGGAATCACACTCTTTAGACCATCAATTTTATCCACAAAGTGCTTTGCAAATTCATCACAGGAGGTCTTAGAATGTTCCATAGGTTCCGAAGCAACTGGACTGACCAGGCTTCGGACCACTTGAAACAGCCCCCTGGCACAGCACTCTGCGGATGCAATAGAGGTAGCATAAAAAAAAAATTCTGCCCTTATCGCCACATGGTAGGCTGCTGCAGCCACTCTAACCCATGTCCGATCATCATCAGAGTGAGATTTCCGCTACCGGTGCTCTAGCCGTCCCACCTCCCGCCTCAGAGTTCGCAACCGTGGAGTATACCATGGTGCTGTCTGAGCTCTATTCAGGGGGAGATGGCATTTCGGAGCCACCCAGTCTAATGCCCCGGTGATCACCTTATTCCACTCCTCCACCAGGGTCTCGACCGAGTGCCCGTCTGCAGACTCCATAAAGTCCCCAAGCACATTCAGGAATCCATCAGGATCCATCAAGCACCTGGTGCGGACCATCCTAATGGGTCCTTTACCCTCACGGAGGGTGTGTGGCATCGAAAGGTCTACTCTCACATATTCCTCACCTCATGAACTAATCTACAGAACAGAACTTACCCACTGGATTTCATGCATTTCCAAATGTTGCCATGCAGTTTTAAGCCACGGGTAGCCAATGTGATGCTCTTCAGATGCTGAACTACAGCTCCCATCATGCCTGATCATTGGCCACGCTCGCTGGGGTTGGATGGGATTTGGAGTCCAACAACATCTGGAGGGCACCACAGTGTTAATATATATATCAATAAAGATATCAGTTTAAATATATAAAAACATTTATTTAAATGTCTCATGAGAAAGCATAGTTTGAGATAAAATATATTTTAAAATGCATATTCTGTGAGGTTGCGGATACCTACAATACAGTCAGTAACTGTATTGGATTTGAAATTGCTTTTGCATATGCAGTTGTTTAAATTGTTTTTATATTGTTTCAACTGTTGTTATGCATGGAATTGCTCTCTATATGTTTTTATTGCAATGTGAAATTTCTTTGAGATGCTTCATAGGAATCAATTCATATATAGAAGAAGAAGAAGAAGAACTCAGCACTAAGGTGAACATTCTATTAACACAAGGATTTCTCCTTGCACAATTAAATGTTTCTTGAGCCCCTCCTTTCCCACACCCTCTAAAACTGTTCTGAGAATTTCCCCAACCCTCTGGAGCAGATTTGGGAATGGTGTGTGGGGGGGGAAGCAGAAGTCAAACAGCTCATGCAATTATTTAGTTGAATACCTAATATTAAGAGTAACATTAATTTTCCAATATTCTCTGATTAATGCAGAAATCAAATGGAAAAGAAGATCAAGACATGTGACAATGACATGGAATGGGGAAGAAAAGATTTGCTCCTCCCTAGCTCCTTGCTCTCTAGGGTGCAAGGAACTAGTTTTACCTAAATATCTGGGATGTTTTCCAGGCTGTTTGGATGATTATTTGGATGATTATTGCTTATTGCTTCAGTAACGGCTTCATCCATAGGGGAACAAGTGTTATTGTGTTAGAAATTTCTGCTGTACATACAGCTCAGCTGGATCCATACTAACGGCATCCTCGGTGACTGTGAAACTTTCTGCAAAGCCTCCTGTTCTTTGCAGTGCACTGGGGACTGCCATGGTTGGAGGTGAGTCAGCAGCAGCCTACAGTCTGGATCAGCCTTTCCCAACCAGTGTGCCTCCAGATGTTGTTGGACCACAACTCCCATCAGCCTTAGCCAGCATTGCCAATGTCTGAGACTGATGGGAGTTGTGGTCCAACAACATATGGAGGCACACCGGTTGGGAAAGGCTGGTCTGGATGGAGGCATCCTGATTACTATTAGTAAAAGAAACAAGACAAGCACACCAGTGCTGAAGCTTGAAAGAAACAAGATGTTTCAAGGCAAAGAGAGAAAATGCAGCACTCACATGCTCCTAACCAGGTCTTGCTTCAGGCTCCAGAGGAATGGTGCATGCCATCCTGACAGAAAACCTCTTGGTGATGAAGCATGCTCCCAGCAGGCTGTTGTTTGGAGAAATGGCCTCCTTTAACACAGTACCCTTGAGTTTAAAAACTTTTTATAGGCCTTCTTCCTTCAAACTGACTTTTTGGGGGGGGGGATTTATAGCCTACATCCTGACACAGGAAGAGAAGCAAGACTTGTTCAAGAGAAAAACAGTGCTCTGATTTCATCTGCCCGATAGCTTTTTGGTTTTCATTCTTAACTCAAGTCAGGTCAAATCCCTGTTCCTTAAGATACATGAGGTTTCTTTGGGACATTCCGGAACTAAAGTCATGCTACAGCTGGTTCACATTAGTTTGTCATTTGAGAAGGACGTTCTGAACTGTGCAACCCTTCCAAACACACATTGCATGGGGCATGCCTGATCTACTGTGGTTGTTTGTACAATTTCATATGTTGCTGATTCAGTGACAAAGAGCACTATTAAAGTAATTTGTTGCTCTTGATTAACTTACCACAGTAACAGAACAGAGCAGGGATGAGAAACCTCTGGTCCTCCAAACATTGTTGGATTCCAGCTGTCCAGCGGAGGCATCTGCCCTGCATGGCACTGTTTTTCTCCCTGTTTTCCGTCACCAGTTTCCCCCTTGTGACTTCTAAGTGTGCATGATGTAAAGCCAAAGAGATAGCCCTTTGCTGCGCTTCCTGCCACCTGAGTTACATGGTGTGTCCAGCTGTTTTTGTGGGTTTTATGCTAGGGTTTTTTTTGCAGTGTTGACACATCTTTGTAATCAAAATGCCAGCCCATCCTGTATCCCTCCCCATCTAATTTATTGTGTATTTATTACATTTATATTCCACCCTTCCTCCAAGGAGCTCAAGATGGCATAGTTCTCTTCTTCCCTATTTTATCCTCACAATAACCCTGTTAGGTAGGTTAAGCTAAGAGACAGTGACTGACCTAAGGTCACCCAATGAGCTTCAGGGCTGGGTGGAGATTTGGAAAGACATATCTTAAAAAGAAGAAGGGTAACCTAGATAATGACCAGGTGGAATGACTACTAAAGGAGATAGTTACAGGAGTGGAGGAGTCATATGTCTCCCCCATTGTTTATGTCTATGTCTAGGTTAGACTGTGACCTCCTTGAGGGCAGGGTCCTATCTGTATTTAGTTTATGTAACACTGTTAAGTGACATGTATATTATAATAGTAATACTGGCAGTTTGGTTCCAGCCAGGCTGATGGTGAGGGTCTTGCTGTCTCAATGTTCCCTTAGATGTCCATATTAGCAGAACGGCCAATTAAGGGGTTATTTCTATTAAAGGGGATTGCTATCTAACAGAAGATGAGCTGCAACACATTGGTAGCCACAAATGAGTAAAATGAATGGTCTTCAGTGGGGCAACTTTGCGAATCAGATTCCCTGGGCCCTAATTTATTTATTTTACAATTTATCAAAAAAATATTTTAAGCTACCGTTAGTCCTTAATGGATTACCAGGATGATATATAAAAGGCATGGCCAACTAATCAGATCAAACTACGGCGCAATAATATATGTTTAAAAAATCAAATAAAACACATTTTAAAACAGAGCAGCTAAAAGACCAAAACTGAAATCCATTGATCTCCCTCCCCCACAACTTGAGTCACAATGCTTGCACACGGTTTAAGAGATGATCCTGATATTTAGATACCATATGTATTCATGTCACAGCTAATAGTCTCAACAAGAATTTGAAAGTGTCTTGAGAAACTAGGCAAGCCAGTTTAGCTTTCATTGTGCCACTGTGCAACGCGCAGAGGAGCTTAGAGGAGCTTTATGCATGGTGTGTACTTGGTCACAATACTTAAGTTTAAAACACACACTTTTTGTGCCAGGTATTGATTGTTACCATGATGACTTCTTTCCCCTTACAAACACATATTTGTCTGTTTGGGTTGTTAACTCAGTAAATTCCTCTGAGACCTGCTATGACCCAAGGATTCAGAAGCAAAGTGGCAACTGGAACATCTGAGTATGAGGGTTAGTCTGTGCTTCCACCTGCTCCTTAGCTCAACGGGCTAGAAGCAAAGCCACTCGGAAGCACAGGACTTGAATTTGTAGTGTTGTGAACCAATGGGTGGCATAATTTTGTTGGTGTCCAATAGTAGAGCACATTCTATGCATGCAAAAGGCCCCAGTTTCAGTCCCTGGTATTATCAAGGAAGGGCTGTGGCTCAGTGGTAAAGCATCTACTTTGTATGCAAAAGGTCCCAGGTTCAGTTCCCAGCATCTCCAGGTAGGATTGGGAATGTCCCCTGTCTGAAACCCTGGATAGTCACTACCGGTCAGTGAAGGCAATATTGAGCTAGACGAATCAATGCTCTGACTTGGTATATGGCAGCTTCCTCTGTTCCTATATACCAATTTAAAGGATCAGGTAGCAAGTGATGGCAAAGACTATTGCCTGAGAACCTGAAGAGCTGTTGCCAGTCAGAGCAGGTAACACTGGAATAGATGGTAAATAATCTGAACCTAGGAAGGCACCTTTCTATGTTCCCGCATGTGAAAAAGTTTAGGCATCCACTATTTTAAGACTTTATATCCTCCCCAATAGTAGTTAATCTAAACTCTGCTTTGTGATTTCCTTTGACTGAGTCCCACTATCCTTTTTACATGGGCACAGGTGTAGTTATAGTTTTCCTCATTTGGACTCCGTTATTTCATTATGGATCTGACATATTTTATTAGCCATTATATTTATTGTGGTCACGTAATAGGGAAAGCAATTACTGTGGAATAACTATAGCGCCACCAATCATAAGCGAGTGCCGACACCCATTTTTAATAGCCAAATTTAGATGTATCCTTTCATATGAAACCTTGAGCTTGCTCGCCCTCTTTGACAGATGTATGCCCATTATATGACGGTCTCATAATTGGGGGGGGGAGGAACAATGACTAGATTGTGCTTACTTATACCCAAAGAGTTGAGGAAGGCATATAAAATTATGCCTGTTTTACAGATGCTGGGAAGTAAAATAATAGCAAAGTACCACCTGGTTCACAAAGCTTCACTGTGCTGATACGACGTGGTGTGAAATTTGGTTGAACTTGATCAGGGCTAGACTCACAGGGCTTTTACATACACACAACTGTTTTCCTGTGGGGTAATCTTCATTTGCTATCTCTCTTGCTGGATCCTCCCATATGCTTTTCACTGTCACTGTTGAGAGACTGCATTTTTCTAGCAGTCAAGCCTCAAATCCAGGGAATGCAATCTTTTACCCAAACTATTTATTTATTTATTTATTTATTGTTGCATGTATAGCCCACCTTTCCTACAAGGAACAGAAGGCAGCATACATGGCTTTCCCCAGCTCCATACTATCCTCAAGCAGTCGTCGTCATCATCATCATCAATTCACTTTCCATATATGCATCTGGTGATGTACAATAAAAACAGTTAAAAAACAAATAAAAACAACACAGAAATCAGCAGATATATATTTTAAAACCACAACAATGTACAATAGACATTGTTGACAAAGACCAAGTCAGCCAGCTGGAAAAACCCGTCAGAGCAAAATTGTCTTTGATTGTTCCTGGAAAGCACAGATAGATAGATAAATAGATATAACAACAATCTGGGACTTGGCATTTCTGTTGCTCCAAACCAACCAGCCAATTTCATTTTCCTATCAGTTCAAAGGGCCGTGCAGCCCAATCTGATCCATGCTTATTCAGAAATAACTTTTATTGATTTCACTGTACCATAGTTTTAAGCAATGAGATGACAAATAATAGGGCTGAAAGAAGTGCCCAGTTTTGACATCTGATGAATTTCCAAAATGTGAACAATCCAACAAGCCTCAAGTGATCCATAAATATGCATTTTCAAAAATGGTCAGAAATGTAGGCAATATTTCTTTTCTATTTTGCTTAGAAACCTTTGGTTCTGTGCTATTCTAAAACCTCATGGACTGTGAAGTATTTGGGGGTGACAATTTTAATGATGAAGTCCAGTTATTCATTTCTGATCGATAAGAATTTAACAAGGTGTTTAGACAGAAGGATACATTGTTACAGTGTTGCATAATTACTCCCCTCTCCCACTCAAGCTTTTATACTGAATAGGAAGCAGCAGGATAATTTTATGTCTCTACGTATGTTTTTAAATACACGATGCTTCATTTAAAAAAAACTAGCAAGGCAGTATAATGGTCATGAAGTGGACAGCAAGAGATATTAATGGCACAAATGACCAAAGTGATTTTGCAAGAGAGAGCCAGGAACTAGAATACAAATAGTTACAGATCATGCAATGCAATGCAAACACTGGTTCTGTTTGTGCATATATTAGCAGGACGTCATTTATGTGATAGAGCCCTGAACCATTCAAGGAGCCCATTAGTGAGCCCACAACCCTAATTATCCTCCAGAGCCCCAGAAGCACCTACAAGCCAAAGAAACATAGAGCAAGGCATATGCTTTATGCAGAGTAAAAAGCTCAGCAAACTGCCTTCAGCCCTGACCAATGCCCTGAGCATAAGGACAGTAGGCATGTACAAATGTGCATCATTCTGTCCTGACATTCATTTGCATTTGCATTTGATATTTTCCATTCCACTGCAATTGGTTTATTTTGCACAAGTCTTTCTTCAGTTTCATTGACCCAAATGCAGAAATATATGTTTTTCTTTACCTAGTGCACAATACATGTGCATATCTTAGCTATCAAGAAACAATTAGATGCTCCCTTTCAAAATTAAAGAATTTCCATAGAGGTATCCATATTAGTCTTTTCCAGCAAAAACAGCAAAGACTTGTGGCACCTTAACGACAAAGATAATGAAGTGGCTAATGTTCCATTACAAAGCCATCTATGGATGCAACTCTAACATGCCTAAGTAAGTTCCATTAAATTCAAAAGGGCTTACTCCCAGGGAAGGGAAGTTAGGATTGCAGACTGTCTTGCTCACTTAACAAGATAGGATTGCAGCCTAAATCACTCACTTAACCACATATATACCCTCTTTATTGCAACATTTTATTTCATAAATATGTATTTTATACAGAAAATGGTCATGGGTGCCTGCTGTTTTAAATGTTTGTAGTAAACATAATGTTGTGTTTGGCAGTGTTAAATCTCTCTTGCTCTGTTTGTTGGTGTGGGTGTGGGTGAATGTACTCCTACCATGTGAAAAAGAAAAATAATGAATGTGTTCCATTGGGATTTGTCAGTGACTGGGGAAAGGACATTTTTTAAACAAAATTTTTAAAACAAAGATTTATGGGGTGGATGGAATATCAAATATGAGCAGTCAAATCCAGATGGTTCTCACCACTTTGATAAAGGGATTTGGACTTTAACTGGGGAACACAGATAAAATATGAAGGTAACAAAACAGATAACTTCTTTCCTTTCACAGTAGGGAGTGGATTAAGGCTGCTATCCAGTGGATTAAGGCTGTAATCAGTTACCTGATTGAATTCAGAAGGAGTAGATGGGTTAAGATTGCATCCTTAGTTCCTATAGACTGCCTCTAGCAACAAACAACTTGCACAAAGTCAACAAACACTTCAGAAAAAAACAACAACCAGGCATCTGTTATGACAGTGGCAATTATGCTTCAATGAATATGTAAATAAGGTATATTGCATTGCATGTAAATAGCACTTTTGTTGTACAGAACTAAGCGGAAAACATATTCCATGCTTGAGGGGGTCAAATGGGCAGATAGAAAGAAATCTGCTTGATAGGTCTGTTTTCAAGAGATTCCTCCGAAAACCCTAACGGGAAGCCTTTACTTTTGCTGTACATCATTTTTATGTTAAGTTGAATTTAATCTGGGGGAGTGTTAATGATGAGGTGATTGATTAATGGGGGTAATTGAAATGAAATTTATTTTTGAACAGAATCTGGATCATCAGTGTGAGATATTATGGGTAAATTAATTGAGGATTTCATCTGGGTGATCTGGGATGGATGCATATTAATTGAATACTTTATTTGGAGTGATTTGGATGGGTAATTGTCTTCCTTATGTGAAATTTGAAATCTAGTAATTGCTTCTGAATTTGCATATATGCATACCAATTAGGATATTCAAATTGTGTCCTCTTTTTGTCCTCCTTTTTGGTGGAATACATCCTTTTTGGATGGGATGCCATGCCAAACAGGACTGCTGTGTTTGAAAAAAAAAATTGAAGGAGAAGGAGAGAAGAGAACATTAAAACTAAACAAAAGCAGAGAACAGCCCCATCAAGATAGTAGGAACATAGAAAACTGCTGTGTAATTAGTCAGAAAATTGGTCTTTCTAGCTCAATATTGTCTATACCAGCCTTTGCCAAAGCGGCCTTCCCGATATTACTGGTCTCCAGCTCCCTTCATCCCTGGCCAATGGCTATGCTGACTGGGGCTGATGGGAGTTAGAGTCCATGAACACCTGGAGGCCCCCAGGTTCCCCATCTCTGGCCTATGGTGAGGGTACAACTGGCTGATTGTATGTAAGCCTCCTAGGCCAAGACCAAATGCAAACGTTATCAATACATGATCTTAACAGAATCCCTGTGGGAAATGTTGTTCCAGAAAGCAAATTCTTCCTTATGTAAGTAGAGGAAACTATAGAACAAAATCTATGCATGCTGCACCTTTCATCCAGGCACCTAATACTGAGATGCATATTTGTAGGACCCTCAGTTTTTTTGTAATGTTGTGGTTCTAAGTTGTTTTTAATTGTTTTTAATGCTGTATTTTAAACTGTTGTAACCCACCCTGAGCAAGCTGTGACCTCTGCACGTAGACCGGGGAAAAAGGTCTGCAAGACAGCAGTCGGGGTTTAAGGAGGAGTCTGGGGACTTGCACTCTTCTTGTGACAGGGTTTACAACCTGAGCAGAGAGGAGTCTGTTTGGGAGGGAATGGAGGCATATAAGGTACATGGTTCAATTCAGCCCTCCCCCTCTAGTTTGAAGAGTTTTCTTTCCCCATAACAGCATGCAAAGCTTCTAGTGGCACAGGGGCCATCACCATAACTGCAGGTCTTGCCATCAGAGACTCCATCTTTTCTACCACGACTGTGAGTACGGCTGATGCATTATTACTTTCTATCAAAACTCACTGCAGTCATTTTAAGTTAATTTGTGATGACAGCATGACATTAGGACAGAGACCTGAGATGAGTTCACTGTGGCTTCGCAGAAATGCTGAAATGTTTGAGGTTTTATGGGGCTTGACAATAGCCTATCAGCTTTTGTACCATGAAGCTTCCTCTCCACCTTATTGAATTCTAGGGTTTATTCCAGTAAGTTATCCTGTGCTCCTTCCTATAAATCCAGGAAGGATGTATATGCACACCAAAGACTCTGATGTTGGAACTTAGGCCAAAGACAGATGTCATATAATAATAATAATAATAATAAAAAAAAAAAAAATTTTATGCCGCCTATCTGGCCGAGTGAACAGCCACCCTAGGCGGCGCACATAATTTAAAATAAGATACAGCAAATAAATACAATATAAATACGACATATAAATACAGTCTTCAACTAATCAACCCACCCACATCTGTACATTATATACTAAAATTTGCTAGGGATCCTGTATGCCCGCTGAAATAGCCACGTTTTTAATCCTTGGCGAAAGCTTACCAAGGAGGGGGCATGGCGAAGATCGTATGGGAGAGAGATAGATATGTATACAAGGAAGCACATGATTGCTCTGAACATGCTGTCACCTCTTTTTTCTTGCATATACAGTGCTTTCTTGTAATAGTACTCATCAGTACAGAAAACCATCACCTCCCTTTTTTTTTGCTGCCCACAGCAATCATTTGGTGCTGGCACCCACCACACTTTTATCAATAGATGAGTGTAAGCCCCTCATTTTTTCATTACTCTCCTCCAAAATGGAAGTGCTCAAAGTGGCTACCACTAACCTATACCTGTTGTGTGCCAACTAATTGAATACAGATGTATTTATTCTAGCCCTTCACTGCTCACTGCCTACCTTGTTACTGCTACTGCTGCCTCCTTTTTCTGGAAGAGTCCCACATAGCTGGGTGCCTGAGATGGAAGGAAGAGGTGCCATTTTCATCTTAGACACTGGGCTATAAGACACTTTGTTTTCTATCCAAGAAAAAGAAGAGGAGGAGGAAGAGGAGTTGGTGGATCAGTGAACCATCTGGGAGGGGGAAGACTGTAGGAATGGACAAATCTCTGGTCCATGCCACTTTTCTGGGTTCTATGTGTTCAACCCTAATGAAGGGAGCAACTCAAACTCCCTCTCCCCCAGCCCTTTAGCCACTGTTGCACACAGCAACTGGGCAGAAGGTTCGGGGGTGGCAGGCAGTGATCAGTCCCACTTGGGCCAACCCCACCCCACCCATTCAGTCATTTCAGAACTTTTTACTGGCTGCTGCCCACCCAACCATTTGGCGGCTGTAAGGGGAAACCCTGTACCAGTGATGAAATAGTTGCTTCACTCTAAAGGAAGTGGCCATGGGGGGAGCAAAAGAAGCCATCAGAGCTGGTGGAGAGATATTTCAGCCTAATCCAAACCCCTGCCCCATCCCTCTGTAAAATATGGCTACCTACTCAGCACACCCTAACTTCAATGCATCTAGAAACCCCTTGAGAGTGGATAGCAAATTCAAAAGTATGATATTCTCATTTTATATTACTTTTGTCTTCTGCCCAAATGTCTTCTACACAAAAGTGTATTTGGGATTACAATGAGTTTACAATGAAGGTTAGAACAGCTGTAATTAACACTGAGTTTGTGCAAATGGGTGGTGGGGGAAATGAAAAGGTCTGCAATTTTAGAGATGCATTATTTATTGTTTATTATGTATTGTTCCTGTTTAAAATACACATTGATCCCTGTGCCTATTTCAACACAAGCAATAAATAATCCAAAGCAAACCTCTGAGAATGTATTTAAATGTACGTTTTAAAGATTGTGCATAGTCAATTATAAAAGCTGATTGATTATATTACTTTATTTATGTGTAATGCAAATCTCTCCTAGGTATATCTAGCAGATTATAAAGGCCAAGCATAACAGCCACCATTCTTCATTGTTTGATGAAAATGACCCTACCGCCAAATCAAAGTGAGGGTGACTCCCCATAAGGTCCACACAAAGACAGAAGAAAAAAAGGCAGCTTCTCTTTCCTTTCCTGCTGCCTTGGAAATTATTGAGTGGAAACTTGTTTCAATTCCATCACAGTTGCAGGGATGAGAGCAAGTGAGAAAGGCAATAGTAATGATGCGCCCTGTAGTGATTATTGTAATTTAGAGACACTTATTGTACAGAGAACATAGGAATGGAGGTTCCGAGATGATCCCTGGAGGAATGGGACATATCCAAGAGTAGACAGAGAAAGGAGCTCCAACCCAAGCTGTGCTTCACTGCTAGGCAATAGACTATGGTATTACCTTATTCTTTGGTGTGACCTTCATGTGAGTGAACCTCTAATTTAATTACATGGTGTCCAAACAGATTTCTGAAGCAGAGGTAGGGCCAGCTGAGTATTATGGGCAAGAAGGAATTTTTTGTACAATCCACATCTGATTGGGGTACATTGGATGGTTTAATACCAATACATTAAATGACACCAGCCACAAAGTTCAGGTCATTTGTGACCGACAGCAAGGGCAAACACCACCAATTGTTTGGGAAACTGTACAGTTGTGGTAAAGTGTATGCAACAGTACTGTGGGGAGTGAAGACGATCATTGTAAGAGGGGCTATCTGCCATCCAGAGGCACTGTGGGAAGAAGAACTAGGGCTGCCAGGTCAGAAGCATCCCAAACCCTGAGATTTCAGGGGCGGGCCCTAGTGATATCATACAGGATGTGCCCTAGAGATGTCATTAAGCATGATATATTAAGCATCAACCACAGTTGCTTGGAGCATAGCACTCAAACAAAAAACAATTCTCTGATTGGAATTAAGATAGAAATTTTACCCAAGTGAGGATGCTTCTAGGTGCAGCTAAAGTGACAGGATCATTTCTTCTCACCTGCTTAGGGAGCCTGAGTAGGTAACATTTAATCTAACCTACTTGCTTCTGGCAAGAAGGGCTGAAGTGCACTCAGGCCAGGCCCATCACCAAGAAGCCATTGTAGGAAGAAGGGAGCCTAATGTTGTGGAGAAGTTAGATGGGAACACTCAGGAGTAAAGCTGGATGCCCCTGAAGGCTGCAATTCTAAACACACTTACTAAGGGACTAAGCCCCATAGAACTCAACAGGACTTCTGAGTAGATATAGTTTGGATTGTGCTGTTGATAAAGCTTGACTAGGGATCCTCTGCAAAAATATCCATATCCAAGCAGAATTGGCAAAAAAATACACCCTGCCTGGAATGCCCTGCCTGCCATTTAACATGGCTGCTCCAAACTTCTTTACAGACTTGACCCGTCACTGCAGAGAGAGGTTTGAGAAATGAGTAAGAGTTAAGAAGATTCTCTACTCTTTCCTGCCTACTCAGTGGGCTGCTATGAACTCACATTAACAGCCAACCCAATTCCAGTGAGTAATAATTGACAGAGAAAAAACACACATAGCTTGGTCTACCTTCACAGGCAGTGGATTGGAAGCAACAACTATTGAAGCCACACTTCCCAGTATGTGAATTCTCTTTTACCACTATTGGGCAAGCAACAGACTGTCATGAAACCAACAAGGTGCATCATCAGTGGATTTAAGGAGGATGAGCTGAGCACATGGAACCACTGTTGTTGCTTCTATGGATATAAGGGAATAAGATCAGAAGTAAATGAAATGCAAATAGAAAAAGAAAAACAAAATACAGTGATGATTTCCTAAATGGAATCCCATACCAACTACAACAAGATTCCTATGAGTAAGACAGAAAATTTAGAATCCCACAACCAGTCAGGGTTCCTAACCAAAACTAAAAAAAGTCCTGGCAGGCAGGCAGGCAGGCAGTCAAGGTCACAGAAATCCCCATGCAACACAACCTGACCGGGCATTGTAGCTAGTGCAGAATGCTGTGGCACAATTGCTGACATGAGTGAGACCCTATCAGCACATAATACCTCTGCTCTAAAATCTGCACTGGTTGTCGATTTGCTACCAGATCAAGTTCAAGGTGTGCTTTCCATTTTATGGGTTCCACATAGTACTTGTTCTGCTCTTGTAAGAAATTGATCGTTTAGTGTGGCTGTACCTACACTTTGGAACTCCCTGCCTATTGACATTAAGCAGGCACCTTCATTATACTCATTTTGGCACCTGCTAAAAACATTTTTGTTTAGGCAAGCCTACCCAGGCATGTAAAAGCTATTATGTTTTTTATCTGTTTTTAACTCATTTTTGATTTTATTATTTTGAATGTTTTTAAATACCTGTCTTCAACTGTTTTTGCCCATACTTTTATTGTTTCAATTCCTTCTATAAACCATTTTGAGGGGTGTGTGTTTTTTTTACAATAAAGTGGTATATAAATGTTGTAAATAAAATACATAAATTTCGGAGTCACTGTGGCCCTTGGGTCTCTTTCCTCTTTTGTACTGAATCAGGCCATTTGGTACCATCTAGCTCAGTACTGCTGACATGGTCTAGCATTGGCTCTCCAGGATTCCAAGCGATAGTCTCTCCCAGGGATTGAATTTTGGACCTTTGCATGCAAAGCATGTGCCCCACCACTGAGCTACAGTCCTGTTTAAAAACTTATCTTTTAAAATTGTTCTTTTCATTTCACTAAACAGTTTAGGGTCATTAGAAAGAAGCTGGATCACTTCTTACTGGAAGCCCAGGAATACCTCTGACTCTCTGTTACAGGGTTGGAGGACCTGTGGGCCTCCAGATGCTGTTGGATTCCAATGCCCATCAGGCCCAGCCAGCATGGCCAACGCCCAGGGATGTTTCTGGAAGAGATGCTTATTTTCAGGGGTGCCTGCTTGGATATATTTAGATCCATAAAGTTATAGCTCCATTTTTTATTCATCCATCTTCTTTGGAGGGTCAGGAGGAAATTACTGTTCTTGCTTCTCATATTGTTACACTGGAGCATTCTTCAGTTTTGTTATGCTTTTGTTGGCAATGGGCTGTTATTTGCAAATTGCATGGCATTTCCTATTCTTAAGAAAGCACTTTTACTCATTTTGGGTATGGGGGGAGTCCTTAAAGCAAGAATCCAGTAGAATTATGTTTCTTCCAAGCATTTTATAATACTCTCTGTTTAGATATTCTTACAGCAGTGTGTGTGGGAGGGATCTAAAATATTAAATATATATCAGATGTAGATTCTTCTATTAAAGGGGAAAGAAATAAAAACTAATGCAGCTGCTCATCCAGTAATACTATTCAATTGCCTACAAACCTGTTGTAATTTAAAGGCTTCAACCTTGAATCGCTATACAAAATTTTGGACATTGGTGAAACAACAAATTCTCTCACTGTTTCTCTTCCCTTGACTTTAAAGCTCCATCTAATCTTCTACATGCTCCACCATGCAAAGTCATTTGGAACCCCAAACAAAGCCTGTCCCTCTTCAAGTGCCATTCTGCTTTTTCTATGCTCAATCATCTCCCCTGCCAGATTTGCTGCAGACAACAGGCAAATACTGAAGTGACACATTTAACTAATGTGGGTAGATATGATAATAGCACCAACCAACAGCATAATATTACTCAGCACTTAGATTATGCTTTACATGCTCCATCAACATCCAGACATATTATCTAATCTGACTAATCTAAATTAACGATGGATTAATTAAACATGGGACAACTCCGAAGGATTAACCTTCAAAGATCTATGTGGGATGCTGGCCATGTGACTCCCATTAATTCTAGAACATGAGAACACTAAATCTTCCAGCCTGCTGAGCTTCCTCTGAATTTATTTATATAGGGAGTGGTACTAAAAGGGACTACAAGGGTAAAATTTAACGTAGAAGGCATACTTCCCTTTATTTCTCTGAGTCTGCTTAGACATTTCAACAAGTGTGTGTGTTAAAGAGGTCCTTGCACTTCTGTATTGGAAACTTGACTTGAGCTTTTATTTTTATTTGTTTGGATGTGTTTGCTTGCACTTATGACAGTGTTCAATTATGGCTGTAACAAGGGCTGTGTGCAGCCCTCGCTATCTGCCTCATGGCCTTGATCTGTGAGTCCCAAGCAGAGCTTGGAAGTAACTCGTTAAAAATAACGAGTTACTTGTAATTCGTTTCTTTTTTGCGTAACGAATGGGTAACTTCTTTACATTTTGCTTGTAAGAGAACGAGTGGTAATTTTATTACTTTTCAGCTGTAACTATAAAGTTTCCCACGTTACATTTGGACGTTATGCAGGGGGGAACAGGGGCAGTCTGCTCCTGTGATTGGTGGAAAAAAGACATGTGCCTCACACTAGGCTTCTGCGCAGTGTTGCTCTTCCCTCGTGCTCTGTATTAGGAGGCACGAGGGAGGAAGTGGAGAGCCAGATCGCACCGGAGGGCAAGAAAGGAAAAGGCAGAAGCAGAAGAGCTGAGGTTAGTGATGATGGTGTGTGTGTGTGCGCTCCCACTGCTTGTCCTGCTGCCCCTTTCCTGCCTGTCACTGCCTCTGCTGCCACCTGTCACTGGCTCTCCCCACCGCCACCTGTCGCTGGCTCTCCCCCCCCCCCGCTGCTGCCTGTCGCTGGCTCTCCCTCATCTGTCGCTGCCTCCCCTGATGTGTGGATCAGCTTTCACTGCTACCTTCAGTTTTTAAGGCTACATACTGTCTTTGGAAGTAAGTCCTAAACTTGTTTACCACCTCAGGAAACCTGGTCATGACTGAGCTACAAGCCTTGCAAGCTCCTTTCATGTGTAAAGCACAGATAATTTCTCTGTCCCAGACGTATTGTATGGGTTCCTGTTTGAGAAGCACTATGTAAGAGTTGCATCTAGAAGTGGTTTCCTTCTTGTGTAAAATGAAGCTCAGCCTATGGAAAGCAGACTTAAAATACCTGGACAGCAGCCCAAACCTAAATGGTGTTCCCCCCTCCCCCAGGACTGGCCTCCTGTTCCCTCCTCGTAGTTTGTTTGAATATTGCACAAGATTCACTTCTTACGATGCAGCATGTGCTGTCTTTGTCCTTTCCAGAAAAATAAGAAAGTGTAATGGTGCCATTAATAGACTTTTCTCACTCTTAAAAGAGCCTCTTCCAATTCCTTTAAATCTACCACATGCATTTCATTGTCAACTTGAGGTGGTTGTTGTGCAAAAGAAATGATTCATAAGGGAGGGGGGAGAAATAAAGTTGGTATGAAACTACAACTCTCCATTTTTATTAATTCATGCAATGCCAGTTTTCCTGGGAAGTGATTCAACTGCCTTGCAAGGCAGCCTCTCTATTATCAATATTCCCCTGCAACGTGCTGCTGCAGAACAGAGCTGGACACATCTGAGGTCCTGTTCTCCGTTCACAGTTGTGACAGCAAACCCCTATAGATTATCCCCCAAAATAAGCAATTGAAAGGTGCAAGCTTGAAGAAAACATTAACCACAGTCTTTAGTCAGTTTACAGAGATCTCTTTCAGGATAAGTTGTTGCAGACACGTTCCCCAGTGGGGCACTTTATTCCTGATTGAAACGTCCTGAAAACTGGAGTATCAACAGAACACTGCAGCATCACTATTTGGCTGAATAAAATCTTTGAACAGCATTTCCAAGAAGCTCAACATTTTGCAAAAATACAAACTACTGGAGCAGTGTTCAGCTTTTTTTTGTACCATCTACAAAGCTTAGAATATTGCACTCACAGTGCAATCTTCTGTGTGCTTATTCAGATGGAATAAACTCAGTGGAACTCCCTAGCTGATATAATTTATTTAATTAAATGTATTAGTCACTCTTCTTCACAATAGTGAATCCAAAGCAACTTACAATAAAAAAATTATATTGAGTTTGGAATGCCACCTGAAAGAGCACAGCTCTTGTGACTGGGGAAGGGTTCTAGCTCAATGGCAAGAGCATTTGGTTTGCATGCAAAATATGTCAGGTTCAGTCCCTGCATTTTTAGATAGGGCTAGGAAACACCCATATCTGAAAGCCTGGAGATCCATTTCGAGTCAGGACACATAATACTGAGCTAGATGGACCAGTGGCCTGACTCAGTTTAAGGCAGCTTTGCTATGTACCCAAGGCTAAAACAAGTTCTGCAGGCAGAAAATACAAATTCTGCATTTGGAATCCATTAAAAAACTGGGAGATGATTCATACATACATGGAGAGGGGTAGGCAGAATATAGACGTTGGGGTTTGTTATCTGAGGTGGGGGGCTGTTTGCCTGTTGGGTGGAATATATTTCTTAAGGTATTGTGCCAATTGATTATAATAATCTGATGCATGTGCAGGTAATACAGCAAGTACACCAAATGTCAAATAAGGGGCCAGACACACCCATTGCTGCTGGGGTTATCAGGAGGCTTCAGCCATCTTTCTAGTATGAAATGAATACCTCTTGGCTCATCATGGTAAACTAGAAGTGGGCAGACATTGCACCCACTTCTCACTTGAGGATCTGTCACCAAAGGAAACCAGTGCAGCAGCCTTCTTAGTTCTCTCACAAAGCCAATCTGGGCCTCCAGCTGGTGCCCATTCCTGTCAGAAAACAGCTTCTCCTCATGCTCAGATAGTAACTGACCAGGTCTGCAGACATTCTTTTTATTCCTTGAGGCAATGCCTGCAGCTATATTCTCCACCATACTGTATGGGTTGACCGTCAGCCATCCTTGAGGACCATAAAGGTACCATCTTGTCCCCCATACTGTTTAACATCTATATGAAGCCCTTGGGAGTGGTCATCAGGAGTTTTGGGGCAAGGTGTCAGCAGTACGCTGATGATATCCAGCTCTATTTCTCTTTAACATCTGAATCAGGAGAGGCTGTGCAAGGGCTGGACTAGTTCCTGGACTCTGTGGTGGGCTGGTTGAGGGCAAATCAACTAAGTCCGAACCCTAGCAAGACAGAGACGCTGTGGATTTGTGGTTCCCAAGTTTGGATAATTGGTCAGTTGCCTGCTTTGGATGGGGTTGTACTCCCTATGAAAGAGCAGGTCATAGTCTGGGGGTACTCCTGGATCCATCTTTGTCACTAGAGGCCCAGGTGACCTCCATGGCTAGCAGTGCCTTTTACCAGCTTTGGATGGTAAGACAGCTGTAGCAGTTTCTGGACAGGGATAGCCTGACCACTGTTGTCCATGCACTGACAACCTCCAGATTGGATTACCATAATGCACTCTATGTGGGACTACCCTTGACGTTGGTTCGGAAGCTGCACCTGGTGCAAAATGCAGCAGCGAGACTGCTCACTGGAGCAGGGTGTCACCAACATGTCACTCCACTACTGAAAGAATTGCACTGGCTGCCTATTCACTACTGGGCTAAGGTTAAGGTTCTAGTTGTGGTGTACAAAGCCCTATACAGCTTAGGACCAGGATACCTGACAGACCGTCTTATCTGTTATATACCCAGTCAATCACTGCACTTTGCAGGTGACGGCCTCCTGCAGATACCATCTTATCAGGAGATCTGTTCCACACAACATAGGAAATGGATCTTAAGTGTAGTGGCGCCTACCCTTTGGAATTCCCTCCCCTTAAATATTTTTGTTGTTATGTGCCTTCGTTGATTACAACTTATGGCAACCCTATGAATCAGTGACCTCCAAGAGCAGGTCATGCACCACCCTGTTCAGATCATGTAAGTTCAGGTCTCTGTGGCTTTCTTTATGGAATCAATCCATCTCTTGTTTGGCTTTCCTCTTTTTCTGCTCCCTTCTGTTTTCCTCAGCATTATTGTCTTTTCTAGTGAATCCTGTCTTCTCTGTATGTGTCCAAAGTATGATAACCTCAGTTTCATCATTTTAGCTTCTAGTGATAGTTCTGGTTTAATATGTTTTAACACCCAATTATTTGACTTTTTCACAGTCCATGGTATGCGCAAAGGTCTCCTCCAACACCACATTTCAAATGAGTTGATTTTTCTCTTATCCTCTTTTTTCACTGTCCAACTTTCACATCCATACGTAGAGATCGGGAATATCATGGTCTGAATGATCCTGACTTTGGTGTTCTGTGATATATCTTTGCATTTGAGAACCTTTTCTAGTTCTCTCATAGCTGCGCTCCCCAGTCCTAGCCTTCTAATTTCTTGACTATTGTCTCCATTTTGGTTAATGACTGTGCCGAGGTATTGATAATCCTTGACAAGTTCAAAGTCCTCATTGTCAACTTTAAAATTACATAAATCTTTTGTTGTCATTATTTTAGTCTTTTTGACGTTCAGCTGTAGTCCTGCTTTTGTGCTTTCCTCTTTAACTTTTATTATTGTAATGATCTGTGGGTGGGTAGGAGGGGACAAGGGAGGAGGTGGAGAGTGAGAGGGGTGGAGTGGAGAAAACTACTGTTTTAAAAAATGGAGTGGAGGGAAAAAGGAGCCAGAGGGCAAGAACATGGATAAAGGAGGAGAAGGAGGAAGAAGCAGAATGGAGATAAAGAACTGTGGAGGTGAAAGATGACGATGTGTCTCTGGCTACTGTGCTGCATTTGCAGTATTTTAACTTTTTTGCATCTCAGGGAAAATGTTTGCTTGAGTGAGTGTCCCTTAGTTTGTGGCAGGGCAGGATCCGGGAGGTGGTTAAGTGAGCGAGATTATGCTGGCTGGCTGAGGGGGGGGGGTTGCACTTGATTTGATGTGCAAAGATCTGAGTTGTGGCCTCTGCCTCCCTCCCCACCTCCCTTACTAGCGGAGAGACCACCATTGCTATCTTATGGATAAAAAGAATTATTCTACTACGTCTGTATGTGTGTGTTTATTTTTAATGTTGTTTTAGGCTACTTAGATGTGCAGCAGCCAAGGCCAGCACCTTGTAGGCATTTTTTTTTAAAAGTAGCTGAAGTGTAACTGTAGTGATTACTTTTGAGAAAAAGTAAAGTAATCAGTTACTTTCAGAGCAATTGTAATTTCATCAATAATAACTGCTTTTTCAGCCATGTAATTGTAACTGTAATTTATTACTTTTTAAAAGTAATCTTCCAAGCTCTGGTCCCAAGGAGGGCCAATCTGCCCTGTCCTGAAGATGGGACCATCCACCCTGCCCTGGATCCATCCCTGAAGTTATTCAGAGGTGGGGCTAAGGGTTTTTTAATTAAAAATAAGGTCAGGATGGGGGAAGAAGGAGACTCTGTATCTCCTCCCCACCCCCCAACTGACAGCAGGTGGGTGCAATCAGCACAGGATGGAATCATTTTGCTTACCAACTGCTAAGCAGGACAATTCCATCCTGAGTATTGCTGGTCACTGCTGCTTCGGGAACACTTTCTCTGCATGTAGGGAAGCCACCCGCGAATGAGCAATGACCAGTACCATGCAGGATGAATCCACCTACTTATCAGTGATAAGTGAGAGGATTCCCTACAGCTCCTTTGCGAGAGACTTCCCAGCATGCAAGCAAGCCACTCACAAAGGGGATTTGGTGCACAGGGCTTGGGGAGGCCTGGAAAGAGGAGAGATTGAGCAGAAAAGGCAGGCACCCAGGCAATCTGGGGATATCTCAATCCAACTCAGCTGAGGCTCAAATGTCTCCAAAGAGGCCCGATTCGTCTCAGGCTTTGGCTGAATGCAGAACACAACTCCAGCTAAAACTGCTTTAAGGAGGGAAGCTTTCTCTTCTAGAATGGCAGGATAGGTTGAAATGACCAGCACCACTTCACCCAAAAAGAAAAGGGGCCAGTGGGGCTCCATGGTGCTTATAAGCTCCCCACTTTACTCCAATGGATGGAAGGTACTCAAATTAGTGTTTAAAATGGATATGAATGTTTGATGGAAATTTACATGGTTTTTCCCCCTAGCTTTTAGTGGCTATAGTTAGATTGTTGTTGAGGCATGAGTTTTTTTAGTTTGATAGTGTTGATTATATAATATTGTTGCTGATCTTTTATTGCATTGATTGTGATTTGATTTGTAATTTGTTCTGCAATTTATATTGATATGATTTATTTATTTTTATGTATATTGCTTTGAGGTCAATGACAAAAAGTGGTATATAAGCTCAATAAATAAATAAAGCCCTAAAAAACTTTTGATCCCAAATATTTGAAAGACTGGGCCACCTTCCCTACAGACTTCTTGGGTGTTAAGATCAGCAGAGAGGGCACTCTTGGTATTTCTGCCACTCTGGGACGGTGGCCCAGGAAAGGACATTCTCTGTGGCAGCCCCTAAGCTGTTGAATTCCTTCCCCGCAGAAATGTATCTGGCACTTTAATTGTATAATTGTCATCATATACTGCACCTCTGGCCTTTGACACCTTCTGATTATAAATTTTTAAGTGATTTTAATATTGCCATTTTTATATTGCAGTAAACTGCCCTGGGACCTTACGGTGAAGAGTGGGTAAGAAATCCTGTTGTTGCTCTCATCATCTTTGGCATCGATGGGAAAGTGCCACATGTTTGGGGAAAGTGTGTGAGTATGAATAAAGTAACTGTTGGTGCTTTAGGCTGCAATCCTAAACACAATTGGATGAGAGTAAGGGCCCATTGGACACAGTGGCACTTTCACTTGTAAGTAAGCATCCACATAATTGAGCTAATATGCATGGGGCTTTGTAGAGGCTCAATGATTCAATTAATCCAGTGGCTTTCAAGCATTCTATTTGCAGGGGATTTGTTTGTGTACTGAGGAATTCCTGAATTTACTCTCAAATTAGTGTGCACAGGAGATTGATTCCTAAGAAGAATTATCTTAGGCCTGAAACCACTGGGAGTAGGGGACTGTGGAAAGCATAATGATTTGCTTCCATTTTTTAAATAAACCCTTTTACTATTTATTTTTACAGGTAAATTAGCAAGGAAAAGTGTTGTGTGAGCTTTCAGAATAGAAGGGTGGGTGGGACATGAGGAGAGTAGAGATTTCAGCAACCTTCTGCTCCCAACTTTCCAAAAGCCTTTGGGAGCAAGCATACTTGCAGAAGAGGACAACTACCAAGCACATGGAGGGTGGGCATGTAGAGAAATGGCAAAATAACTCATCTTCACCAGCTATACCCCACCCCAAACAGTCCATCAATGGGATGAAAAGGATAAAAATGGCTACAAAGCATGATGGCTGTGCTCTGCCCCCATAGTCGGAGGTCCAAATCGTCCAAATACCAGTTGCTGGAAACTGCAGGAGGGGAGACTGCTCTTTGTTTTTTTCCTTTTCTTTTAATAATGTTATTTATTTAATTTTGAGAATTGCATTATTTTATTGATGTATGTATTGCTATATTGTATTATTGTATTTATATATTTTGATTGCTTTATTGTATGTACACCGCCCAGAGAGCCCTTGGGCTTAGGGCGGTATATAAATTAAATAAAATAAATAAATAAATAAATATCTGCCAGTGTGTTGCATAAGAATCTGATTTTTCAGGGAGCAACTTTGTTCATGCAGGCACTACATGAATATAGCAATACTCCCCCACAGGTGAAGGTGGGTGGTAAGTGTCAGAGCCAGGGCTCAACACCAGGGCTGGAGAAAGCAAAGCATTGGTGACAGTTCCAGATGGGTACAGTTCAATGGCAACTGAAGCCGCAGAATAAATGAAGCTCTTGTTTTGTATTGTAAATGCTATAGCTTCAGCTGCATTATGAATGTATATCTAGATTTCTCAACACTTAGCAAGATTGCAGCTCCCCATTGGTTTTTTTATTTTATTTAACAGGATTTATATGTTGCTTAATCATCAAAAACCTCTAAGCGGTTTACATAAAATAGAAAATATACATTAAAATTACCAGTAAAATGAAATGTTGGCAACCCAGATAGCCTTTTTTAAAAAAAATAAAAAATCAACCATTTTAAATATATACATTATAAAATAAAATTACATATTAAAATACATTATTGTTATTTGTTCATTTATTCCATTTTTAGTCACCTAATACCAACCGTTCCCTAGGTGACTTACAACAGATGTCAGACATACACATATTTAAAACAAGATTCATAGATAAAAACATACAAAATCAGTGACTCATCAATGCATTAAAAGCCATACATAGTAATAAAAACTTAAAACCCATCAAATACCAAAAAGGAATAACTAGGACAGCGCATGTCAGATTAACATGCCTGGGTAGGCTTACTTAGGCAAAAAAGTTTTTAAGCAGACACTGAAAACAATACAGCAAAGCTGCCTATCAATGGGCAGGAATCTCCAAAGTGTATTAGCCATCTCCAGGCATTTTCCTGAACTTGCGAGGGTTAAGTGTACATACAAGCTGTATCACCACCAGCCCCAGTGTCCACATACTCCCTGACTCCTCTCAGACCTTTGAGTGTTGAATGTGTAGGTCTGAAGGCAGCTTCTCTACACATTCCACTGAAAAGCTCTTCCAAGTCTTCATGTGATGGGAAATTCCGTTAAAGCAGGGTTACCAATCCTGTGAAGCATTTTCAGTGGGGCACATGTAGAAGCACAGAGCTTCAGGTTTGTTTGTTTTATCAATTGATTTTTTATATCTGTAGGCCATCGATCACAAAGCAGTTCACTCAACAATCAATAAAGCAATCCTTTAATCAAAATAATGTACTGTTTAAAACAAACAAAGCCCACAGGTAAAAACATAAGTTCAATGAATAGGTATCGTCCAATTTACTTAAAATGCTGGCTAGAGTAGTAAGGTCTTCATCAGATGCCTGAAGTTCATCAGGGCCTGTCTGATCTCAGCCAGAAGGAAGTTCCACAGGTTTGGGCCACCAATACTGAAAGCATGGCTCCTGATGGATACAAGCCATGCATTTGAGCCATAGGGGACCACTGACAGAGACTCCTCTGCCCCGAAGACCTCAGTGATTGGACAGGGATATAAGGAATCAGGCGGTCTTTAAGGTATCCTGGTGTCCTGCCCAGAGTGTGAGACACGAGATGGAGGCGAGACTGGAATTAATTCCTGTTTTATTAGAGTAACTCTTACATTAAAGGCAGTGCACTTCATGGACTTAGCTATGCTAACTCACTACAGTCCCTAACTAAGCTACCTAGGCATACTCTGCAGCGTGTGAAGAAAGTTGACTCAGCAACCGAGTCAGGGTAGCGCCACCTTAAGTAGGGAAGGTCTTCGCCCATAATCTCTGACTCCTTCGAAGTCCGACCTTCTCGTGGCGTCTCGTGCGCGGCAAAGGGGGGTGAGCATCCGCCGGCTCATCTGACAGTACAGACTCGATAGGTGTCAGCTCAGCCTCAGGAGGCGGGAAAGCGTTTGAAGTGCCAGGTGGGGAATCCTGGGAGGGGAGCTGGCACGCTTGCCCAATCATCCCCCAACGTCTCTGTTGGGGCATCTGTAGGTGGAGCGAGGTCTGCTTCGGCAGGAGAGCTGTCTGTGGGAACTGGCAGACTGTCAACTACCCCCCCTCCCTCATTGTCCTCGAAAGCCTCATCTACCTCTGATTCCTCCGCCTGCTCTATCTAAGGAGGCTAGGGCTCGGCTGACTCCCCTCCCTGATCCCCCTGGGAGAGCTCAGGCTCAACACCTCAACCCAAGTTGTCAAGGTCCTTATAAATTAATGCACACTAAACATCTGAAAAAAGTCAGGGAGCCTGGGGACATTGGAGGTGTGGCTTGCATGCATGTACCTGCCCCAACACATTATTATTGTTATTGTTGTTACTACTACTACTACTACTACTACTACTACTGTATTTCTTGTGTGTCCCCCCCCAAGGGCCTGGGATGGCTAACAACCATAAAAATTGTAATTTGGACTATTGAGCTCTCCTCCAGGTATGTACTGAAGGTCCAAGCAGAGAAGCATGTCTTAAATTGTCATCTGAATGTTGTCAGCTGCATCTCCCCAGGCAGGGGATTCCACAAATGGAATGTTAACCCTCCTGCATTCACGCAAACAAACACCTGAAGAGGACTATTGTCTTAGTGGTGGTGGGGATACTCTGGAGACAGTTGGTTCCTTGTTGCTAAAGTTTCTAAGCAGTTGAGGAGGAAATTGTATTTTGAAACACTTTGAATGGTAACAGGTGGTACTCCACTTCCTGAATTTGTAACACTGACTCCTTTTTTTCTTTTTAATTGATCAGCTTGTTTTCTTTTTCTTAGCACTGGCTCTCCAGATGTACTCTCCATACAATACAACATTCATCTGTTTGCCAAGCTACTCTATATTCCTAAAAATTACCTGGACCCTTGCTTATGCCAGGGAAGGTTTGTTTCACCTTTTCACCCTATGCTTGTATAATTCAAAAGGAATTATTGTAAGTTACTGTCCTCTGTTCCTCTTGGAGATACAGAAAGCTGTGACGAGAAGATTCTGAATGAGAAGATGTGGAGACTGTTGTTTATCCCTGGAGGCTCTGCAAAACAAGGACATTTTCTTAACATAAGTGACATTGAAATGAAGATGCTGTTGTGACCTTCCCTAGTTTAGGCTGTTTGGTGCATATAAAAGTCTTTATCATCATTAACATTTCTGTTGCATGGTAAAATTCATACAATATCATGACTGTACTCAGCAGTAGGCCTGCTCCACATGTAAGAAATGGTGCTAATTTATTAATTGCAGGCATTTTAATCCATTCATTGATTCAATCTACATAAAATTGCATTTAGATAAGTCAGACATTTGCATGTATACTAAACATGTGAACCAGGGTAGAGGGAGAGATTGTGTCTGCTGTCCCTCTCCCCCAACATTATATCTCTACTGGCTCCACCTCTTGATGTGTCCACATTAAACACAATGTTTGAAAGGGGGAGACACTCATGTGATCATGACCTCTGCACAATGGGGGTACTCAACCACTTGAGAATGTATGTGTGTACGCTCACTCTTTCAGATATTGGACTAAACACAGGGCTGTTAAGGAGATGGCTTTGAGGGGCATGTATTGCCAGGGATAGGACCATCATGCAACATTCATTTCCTAGTGTACACATCTGACTAGAGATTACCATTTTGACCAAAAATTGACACTGTTTTTAGAAGATGCACATTTAATTGGAGATGGCAGAAAGCAAAATGCCTCTCAATGTCAGTTGCTGTTGCACTCAGGTCCTGCTTGTGGGCTTCTCATGGGCATCTGGTTGGCCAATGTGAGAATAGGATGATGGTTGATTGATTGGGTTTATTTATATGCCACCTTTCCACAGTGACCTGTGCCCAAAGTAGCTTACAACAAACACTCAAATTAAAAGCACTGGGATAGGGAAGAGAAGTCAGTTTACAGAACATAGCAATAAATTCAAATAAGACAAAAATAATTTAGCAAACAAAATAAACTCAATATTACAAAAGAAATAATCTAGACTTAAATACATAAGCACGAAGAAGAAAGCCAACAGAGCTCCAGATGTGCATCTTGTTACATTCCAAGGAGCCTCAGCAGCTGGTTTAAATCTACTTCAGAGGGAAGGGAGTCATCTCACCAAGCCAGATGACTTACAGCTGGCTCTCTCTTCTCTTCTCCACAGGAGACCAACAGCAGCAAAATGGAAATGCTTCCTAGGGCTTTGGGAGGATAGAGCCTGGGATAAACCTGGTCCAAGTCTCAGGCATCCCCACCTCAAGTTTAGTTTCTCTCCAATTGATAACATCTGTGGATTGATTCAAGTTTTCTAGTTCCCCCTGAATCCTGGGGTCCACTTCCTCTTCTTCTGGCGGCTGCGGGAGCTCGGCATCCTCCGCCTTTGTCCTCCTCATTCCAGGATCCATGTTGGCTTTTGCAGAAGGTCTTTTCTGGACAAGGAAGGCAGGATCTGGCACGAGGTCGCCTCTCCTTCGGCCTGATCCAGCAGAGCTCCTCTGATGTTCTAATGAACTTGCAACCTTCTGCATCATGCAGTGCATGTGCTTTGCCACTGAGCTAGGGTCCCTCCACATGTGCACTAAAGTCAAAGTGCCTCAGCCCCTCCTATTATGCTCAGATATTTAATATCTTGGAATCTGAGCCGTTGGACTCAGACCTGATGAACTGTAAGGCACATGTGAGCACACTGACACATTTAAAAGAAGGCACCCCCAATATCTTTGGAAAAGATAAAATAGAGACAAAAGAGGGACTGTGTTTTACTGGGGACAAACGCCAGAAAGCAGGTTCTACAGATGGTAAATATAGACAGCTGGAGTGTAAGGAGGTAAAAGGGTAATTTGTCTCAGCATTAGGCAGCTCCAAGTCCTTACCTAATCCAAAGACTATAATTACTTCCAGGTACACTGTCCTATATATTTTTCTTTATAAATAATTTGTTCTGACAAAATGAGATCCCAGTGACGTATTGCTGAGCAAGGGCACATAGGACCAAACTGAGTACAACACTGAGATCCAGTTAAAGATAAATCTCTGTGTCATATAATATAGCTACATAATTTAGGGTGGAGAGATTTATGGTTTAAACGTCTAGATTTTAACATTTGAAATGTAGGTGAAAACACTGGGGGGGTTTATGCCTTCTGAACATGTGTTTTGAGTGTTGTTCAGAAAATAATGAAGAAAATGAAATAAAAACTGACATCCTTCTAAATCTAAAAACGTAAGGATTGCTTCGTTGGATCAGTGGAAACGCCCAAGTAGTCTATGGGCTCATCCAGATGACTGTAAAATGTGTGACACGCCCACTATGTGTGTTCATTATTTTTCGGTCGTCCAAATGACGTCTCGTGCTGTTACGCATTTTCGCGGGTTTAATCCGCTCCTTGCAATACCAGCAAAAATGTGATTTGCTGTTTAAAATCGGGAATCATCCGCTGTGCCTTCAGGAGTTAGGATGCAATACCGCAGACTTTACAGCTCATGGGCTGTTCTTGGGCATTTCCCCTTGCCCCTTCTCCTCATTCCAGCTAATCACGTATCTGCACTTTTGCGCATGTGCGAGAATAAGCCTGGGAAAATTGAACCAATCATCGCAATGGTGAGGTGTTGGGGGTGGTGTCTGCAACTACTGCGCAGATGCATTTTTTTTTTTGCCAGCCTGCAAACTGGGCGGCCACTCTGGGTGAGATCTGCAATGCACAGCAAGTGAGAAAGGGGGAGGGTCGGTTTCAGCCTGCCTCCGGAAAGCTTTGTCAATTTCATTCTACTTGCTGGGGGTTTTGCTTCAAATCAGAAAAGCATACATTGGTTTAAGTGTAATATCGCAAATACAAACAAGAAAAGGTTTGCTGGTCGGTTTCAAGCTGCTCCAGAAAGCTTTGTCAATTTCATTCTCCGTGGGAAGGAAAGGGAGAAGGAGGGTGTGTGTGACACGTTTCTTGCTTTTTTGGAGAAATAAGTGTAATTGCCAGCATGTGTATCTCCTTAAATATCAATAAAGGCAGAAAAGCATACTTAAGCATAATATCACAAATACAAACAAGGCAGGCGTGAAACCGACCAGCAGCCTTTCCTTCCGAGGTGAGAACTCCTTTACAGCCATATTGTGCTTTGTTGCAAAGGGGGAGAGGAGCAAACGTAATTTTTTTGCTGACCAATTGGTTGATAGGGGGAGGTTATAGAGGCAGAGCTTGGAAAAAGTGAAAAGAATGTAGGGGTCTTACCGCTGCGGGTGCGGGTGCAAAAAAGCATTGTTTTTAATTGGGAAAGAGCAAACTAAAAGGCAAAGTGAGGACTATCAGATGACAAACTGAATATGGAAACCGTGGATTATCCCGCTCTGTTTGGATAAGCCCTAAGATTCTTTTTCTGACGGTGCATTTCTAATCGATGCTTCTGGGATGTCACAAGTAGCTGATGTAAACTGTGTTGTATCCAAGTACAGAGAATTAACTGCGAACTGTCCTCTTGGGCACAGCACAACCTTCAGTCTCTCCTTACCCTTTCTTCCCTTGGAGACATAAAATGCTGCTGCAGGCTAGTGTGTTAGAGCCCTGCCAGGAAGCTGTATATACCAAGTTATTAAACCTGCTGCATTACCAACATGTGGGTGGAACGTGAACTAGAAGTCAAGGTTCTACAGACAACACAAAGGTGATGCTCATCTCTTCTTTATCCCCAGCATCTGGTACTCAGGTATACTAATGTTTTTGATTGAATCTTAGTCCTAGGCTGAAAGCTCTCAAGATACAACTTTTGCCTTCAATTTTGAGTGGTTCTTGGCAAAATACCTCCCTGACTTTTGTATTATTTGAAGGAGTGAATTTGGAAGTTGGAGGCAAAAATCACCACCACTCCCCCAGCTCCTCACTGTGATTGGCCAAATGGTAGGTGCCAGGGAGTCACCTTTCCCCCCCCAGAATGCCCATCAGAACACTAATAAATCATGATGTAGCTTGGTTCTGCTGCATTTATAAGAAGCAAAATGGGGTCAGCAGCAGGGAAGAGACCAGAAATATGCTGGGGATTTTCACATTTCAACACCCAAAATTTGCTGAAGGGTCTCTCTATTTGGGTGTGGCGGGTCTGCTAATGGGATCAAGGAAATTGGGGAGCATTTTTGCCGAGCCGATGAATGTTGACATGCCATCTACTTAACATGCCAAAGAACTATTTGTAAACTTATCTATTAATCATCTTGCTGCCTGAGGCAGAACAGCAAATGTTACTCCCACCTCCAGTGAAAGAGAATAGTATCTAAGGCTGGCCAAGTTATTTGGGCACTCCTGAGGTATAAAAATCCCAAAAGCATATCTCCCTGAAAGTAAAAATACAATGATCATAAATTAAATAACAATTTGTTGCCCTGTCATGGCACTCAAAATGACCTGAAGCAACTGCCTCACTCTGCCTAATGCTAGGGCCGGCCCTCAATTTGTCTAATCCTTGTTCACCAGTAGTAGCAATGCATCCTGTATTAGTGAATTCCATAAATAAATTATGAATAGTTAGAAGATGTCCTTACTTTTGACTGTCCTGAATCTACTGTAAATTAATGTCACGAGGTGATCAGTCATTCTTATGCAGAGCTTGGAAAAGTTACTTTTTTGAACTACAACTCCCATCAGCCCAATCCAGTGGCCATGCTGGCTGGGGCTGATGGGAATTGTAGTTCAAAAAAGTAACTTTTCCAAGCTCTGTTCTTATGCTATAACAGAAGGTGAAAAACTTCTATCTATCCATTCTTTTCCCCACTCTTCATTGGACTAACCTCAGTTGGTGACAATTGTAAAAGACTATGAGGTCCGCAATAGCTTTCTTATTCGGGGGCGGGGGGACTATTGCAGCCTTTTCACTGGAACTAAGCAAACAGTCTCAAGGTGATGGAGATTTTTCTCATATCAAGTGGGGGAGGGAGGGAAATCTCCAAGCAAATGGAAGCCCTTTCTCATTTCAAAACAGAAATGGAAGTGATTAATCATGCAGAAAGATGTTGTGCCAGGCAAAAAGATGAGGTGAAGAAAGAAATTGTATGTCTGAAGCATCTTGGGAAACCATTTGCTATGAACTCAACATCTCCAGCATCATGTGGTTTTCATGATATTTTCAGCCTTGTTGACTGAATATCCCATTTCTGTTTTTGGCCTGAGTTTCTTCTTCACATTCCACTTTTTCACCTTATATACTTTTTCACCTTGCATTTCAATCTCATCACTACATACTAGCAGATCTCTCTTTTTTAGCCTAATGACAGACCAGGACAGTGTGTATGTGCATAAAAAAATTCAAGAATCAAATAGTACTTCAGACAAGTTTGCTCTGTACTTTGGAAGGATAAAATCACATATTTATTGCAGTGAGTAGCGAAAAATTGATATTAATTTCTTATAGCAAACTGTTCAACTGCTCTGATATGAATCAAAGTATGTTGTATCCAAGGTAGCAGATGTAGAACACTGAAGATGGAATATTCAGACAGGTATTTTCCTAGCATCTCTGATTTATCACTTATTGTAACAGAGCTGCTATGTGATCCAAGAACATTGGAAACAAGAGACAACTTCTGCATATATAGATTTGACATCTTAACACCACATGGTGTCATCCTGGAGGAAATATCTATCTGACATATACTATCTATATCTAAATCTGTATCTATATCTACATCTGTATCTATGCATTCCTAGCATGTTCAAATTTCTCATGTTTGCTTTTGTCCAGAGGTGGGGAAACTTTTTCAGCTACAAGGTGCACATTCTCTTATGTGCAATCCTCTGGAGGCCACATGTCAGTGGTGGACAGGCTAGTGGGTGGACCGACAAGTGTACATATTACCTTTGTACTGTAGGCTAGTTTTTGCACATACTCCTATCCTCCACCCAAATATGTAAGAGACATTATCAGTGATACATTCCAGCCAAGCAAAAATCCTTGCGATTTGAAGCAGGTCAGGTGAAGGGTGTGGCCTGGGGAAATTCAAAGGCCTCGGTACAAAGAACTGGAGGAGTGCATTCTCACACATCTCAAACTTGAACTTGAGGTTCCCTACCCTTGCCTTAAGTCAAACTGGTAAATCAGACTGGTCAGTCTTGGGTCCTAGTTACCAATATTGGGTGGCAATCCAACTAGGGATAGGCAAGAATTTTGCTAAAATTGAACTTGGCACTGGACTTCCTGATAGTCTGCATGTGAGCTATATTTGCGGACCGATTCTGAATGCTGTGAATTTCCTTGGCTTTTCCTGACACCAGATTGTTTTAAAAAACAAACACATGAACTTTGCTCTGCTGGTGTGAAACTGGCAGGACTGCCTCTTTGCTTTGCTAACTTGAAACTGACCAGTATGAGTCTTTAGTTTGCTAAGGTTCAACTGGCCAGCCTGTGTGTTTGCTTATGAAATTGTCCAGCCAGTGTGTTTACTTTGCTAAAGTTAAACTGACAAGCTTGTGTCTTTGCTTTGCTGTGAAATTGACCTACCTGTGTGCTTGTTTTCATAACCTTAAACTGATAACCCTGTGCTTTTGCTTTGCTAAGGTGAAACTGACCAGGCTGCATGTTTGTTTTGCTAAGGTTAAACTCACAAGCCTGTGTCCGCTTTATTTATTATTTATATATGTATTTATTAGATTTATATCCCACCCTTTCTGCCAGTAGGAGCCCAGGGCACCAAACAAAAGGGCTAAAACACTTTATCACATCATAAAAACAGACTGCAAAATATATTAAAACAAAACAACCATTAAAAACATATTAAAACAAAGCATCTTTAAAAACATCTTAAAAGCTTTAAAAACATCTATTTTTTTAAAAAAAGAAGACTTAAAAACATATTAAAAAGCAATTCCAACACAGACACAGAATGGGATAAGGTCTCTACTTAAAAGGCTTGTTGAAAGAGGAAGGGCACCGAAAAGATAACAGAGATGGCACCTGTCTAATAGTTAAGGGGAGGAAATTCCAAAGGGTAGGTGCCACTACACTAAAGGTCCATTTCCTATGTTCTGCAGAATGGACCTCCTGATAAGATGGTATCTGCAGGAAGCCCTTGCCTACAGAGTGCAGTGATTGACTGGGTATATAAGGGATAAGACAGTCTTTGAGGTATCCTGGTCCCAAGCTGTATAGGGCTTTTTACACCAAAACTAGAACCTTGAACTTAGTCCGGTAGCTAATAGATAGCCAGTGCAATTCTTTCAGCAGTGGGGTGACATGTTGGCGATACCCTGCCCCAGTGAGCAATCTTGCTGCCGCATTTTGCACCAGCTGCAGTTTCCAGACCAACCTCAAGGGTAGCCCCACATAGAGTGCATTACAGTAATCCAACCTAAAGTTTACCAGTGCATGGGCAACACTGGTCAGACAATCCTTGTCCAGATATTATAATAATAATAATAATAATAATAATAATAATAATAATAATAATAATAATAATAATAATAATAATAATAATAATAATTTATTTATTAGTCGCCTATCTGTCCAGGTTAGTGGACACTCTAGGCAACTTACAATAACAAAAAGCTATACATAATATACATATACAAAAACAAACCACAGTCCTAAACAATTTAAAACCAATTTCCAATTAAAACATCATAAAATTAATCCTCCTTAATCCCCCCCCAAAAAGCAGCACACAAAAACAAACAAAAAACAAACAAACACCCAGGCCACCCCAGCCAGCCGGCTTATGTATCCCTCCAAAGAGGGACAGGTGGTAGCAATCAGTCTCCAGCATGACCATGCTGAGAAGGAATTTGCAAACTTTAGCTGCCACTTTACTTTGCCACAATTTGTTGTTTTGGATCACACCTGTTTTTTCTGAAGTTCTCAGAAACACCATGTCAGATGGGATTTGCTGATTCATTTCCACTATGATGAGGTCTCCAACTTGAATGTCTTACCAGCTAAAGTGGCTCCGGCCAGATAGGCGGCCTAAAAATTAAATTATTATTATTATTATTATTATTATTATTATTAAAGCTAAAGCTGGTAAAAGGCACTCCTAGCCACTGAGGTCACCTGGGCCTCTAGTGACAAATATCAATCCAGGAGCACCCCCAGACTATGGACCTGCTCTTTCAGAGGGAGTATGATCCCATCCAAAACAGGCAACTGATCAATTATCTGAACTTGGGAACCACCAACCCACAGTGTCTCCATCTTGCAAGGATTCAGACTCAGTTTATTGGCCCTCATCCAGCCCACCACTGAGTCCAGGCAGCGGTCCAGAGCTTGCACGGCCTCTCCCAATTCAGATGTTATAGAGAAATAGAGCAGGGTATCATCAGCATACTGCTGACTCCTCACCCCAATTTCAATTATTCATCCAAGCTGAGCATCTTCTAATTTCTACAGGCACACAGGAAGGATTCAGGCGAGCAAACAGGACTGAATGAATCAGATAAAAGAGGATATAAGGTTACAGTGAGGAGTGACTTGTCATGTGTAGCACTATCCACGGTTGTTTGACTAAGGAACAATAAGCCCTGGTCTGACCCTTTGTACTCTGCTATAACAAGCAGTAGCCCAGCACCATGGACACCAGCATGATCGGGAAGTGCTTTTTGTAAGGAACAATTCTTAGGAACAATCTCCTGTCATGCTTTGAACAAGAAATAATGATGAGCATTATTCTTGCACTATGTACAATATCAAGCTGGTGGAAAAAAGTATAAGGGGGTGGATGTGCACTAACGGGCCTTTATAATAAATGGGTAAAATGTACAAGTATGCTTGGTCACAGTAGGAGCATAGGAAGCTGCCTTATTCACTGTCAGACCATTGGCCCATATAGCTCAGTATTGTCTACGCTGAGTGTCAGCAGCTCTGGTTTCAGGCAGGGGACATCCCCAGCTCTGCCTGGAGATGTCAGGGATTGAACCTGAGACCTTTTGCGTACAAAGCAGATACTCTGCCACTAGGATACAGTCCCTAGTTGGAATAAGGTGCATGAATTCTAGGATTAAATAACATTTCATGAAATCCTATCTTCATGAAAATGGATTAGCTCTGCAACTTTAGAGGGATGCACAGAGATGCACAGAATACTGCCACTCTTGCATTGTGGATTTCCCATCTCCTTTCCCCCACTACTGTATAAGCACTGGAACCTCTTGAGAATCCTCTCTTTAGGAACTCCCTTTGGGTAGGTGCAAAAAGGTGTCGGGCTTCAGAGAGGCAACTTCATCCAAGTAGATATGCTTTTCCACCTATATAAGGCACCTATGCATTATTATTTATTGTTATTTAGTGTTATTGGTAGTAATGGGTGACTTCAACTACCCAGACATAGACTGGCCGCATATGTGCTCCAGTCATGACAAAGAAGCAAAATTTCTAGATATTCTAAATGACTATTCCCTAGACCAGTTGGTCATGGAACCGACCAGAGGGACGGCAACCCTGGACTTAATCCTCAGTGGGGACCGGGACCTGGTGCGAGATGTAAGTGTTCTTGAACCAATTGGGAGCAGTGACCATAGTGCTATTAAATTAAACATACACGTAAATGGCCAATTGCCAAGAAAATCCAACACAGTCACATTTGACTTCAAAAGAGGAAACTTCACAAAAAGGAGGGGATTGGTAAAAAGAAAGCTGAAAAACAAAGTCCAGAGGGTCACATCACTCGAGAATGCTTGGAAGTTGTTTAAAAACACTATATTAGAAGCTCAACTGGAGTGCATACCGCAGATCAGAATAGGTACCGCCAGGGCCAAGAAGATGCCAGCATGGTTAACGAGCAAAGTCAAGGAAGCTCTTAGAGGTAAAAAGTCTTCCTTCAGAAAATGGAAGTTTTGTCCAAATGAAGAAAATAAAAAAGAACACAAACTCTGGCAAAAGAAATGCAAGAAGACAATAAGGGATGCTAAAAAAGAATTTGAGGAGCACATTGCTAAGAACATAAAAAGCAACAACAAAAAATTCTATAAATACATTCAAAGCAGGAGAGCATCTAGGGAGGCGATTAGACCCTTGGATGATAAGGGAGTCAAAGGTGTCCTAAAGAACGATAAGGAGATTGCAGAGAAGCTAAATGAATTCTTTGCATCTGTCTTCACAGTGGAAGATATAGGGCAGATCTCTGAACCTGAAGTAACATTTGCAGGAAGGGATTCTGAGGAACTGAGACAAATAGTGGTAACGAGAGAGGAAGTTCTAGGCTTAATGGACAATATAAAAACTGACAAATCACCAGGCCCAGATGGCATCCACCCGAGAGTTCTCAAAGAACTCAAATGTGAAATTGCTGATCTAACTAAAATATGTAACTTGTCCCTCGGGTCCTCCTCCGTGCCTGAGGACTGGAAAGTGGCAAATGTAACGCCAATCTTCAAAAAGGGATCCAGAGGGGATCCCGGAAATTACAGGCCAGTTAGCTTAACTTCTGTCCCTGGAAAACTGGTAGAAAGTATTATTAAAGCTAGATTAACTAAGCACATAAAAGAACAAGCTTTGCTGAAGCAGAGCCAGCATGGCTTCTGCAAGGGAAAGTCCTGTCTCAGTAACCTATTAGAATTCTTTGAGAGTGTCAACAAACATATAGATAGAGGTGATCCAGTGGACATAGTGTACTTAGACTTTCAAAAAGCGTTTGACAAGGTACCTCAAAGACTTCTGAGGAAGCTTAGCAGTCATGGAATAAGAGGAGAGGTCCTCTTGTGGATAAGAAATTGGTTAAGAAGCAGAAAGCAGAGAGTAGGAATAAATGGCCAGTTCTCCCAATGGAGGGCTGTAGAAAGTGGAGTCCCTCAAGGATCGGTATTGGAACCTGTACTTTTCAACTTGTTCATTAATGACCTAGAATTAGGAGTGAGCAGTGAAGTGGCCAAGTTTGCTGACGACACTAAATTGTTCAGGGTTGTTAAAACAAAAAGGGATTGCGAAGAGCTCCAAAAAGATCTCTCCAAACTGAGTGAATGGGCAGAAAAAAGGCAAATGCAATTCAATATAAACAAGTGTAAAATTATGCATATTGGAGCAAAAAATCTGAATTTCACATATACGCTCATGGAGTCTGAACTGGTGGTGACCGACCAGGAGAGAGACCTCGGGGTTGTAGTGGACAGCACGATGAAAATGTCGACCCAGTGTGCGGCAGCTGTGAAAAAGGCAAATTCCATGCTAGCGATAATTAGGAAAGGTATTGAAAATAAAACAGCCGATATCATAATGCCGTTGTATAAATGTATGGTGCGGCCGCATTTGGAATACTGTGTACAGTTCTGCTCGCCTCATCTCAAAAAGGATATTATAGAGTTGGAAAAGGTTCAGAAGAGGGCAACCAGAATGATCAAGGGGATGGAGCAACTCCCTTACGAGGAAAGGTTGCAGCATTTGGGGCTTTTTAGTTTAGAGAAAAGGCAGGTCAGAGGAGACATGATAGAAGTGTATAAAATTAGGCATGGCATTGAGAAAGTGGATAGAGAAAAGTTCTTCTCCCTCTCTCATAATACTAGAACTTGTGGACATTCAAAGAAGCTGAATGTTGGAAGATTCAGGACAGACAAAAGGAAGTACTTCTTTACTCAGCGCATAGTTAAACTATGGAATTTGCTCCCACAAGATGCAGTAATGGCCACCAGCTTGGATGGCTTTAAAAGATTAGACAAATTCATGGAGGACAGGGCTATCAATGGCTACTACCTATGATGGCTGTGCTCTGCCACCCTAGTCAGAGGCAGCATGCTTCTGAAAACCAGTTGCCGGAAGCCTCAGGAGGGGAGAGTGTTCTTGCACTCGGGTCCTGCTTGCGGGCTTCCCCCAGGCACCTGGTTGGCCACTGTGAGAACAGGATGCTGGACTAGATGGGCCACTGGCCTGATCCAGCAGGCTCTTCTTATGTTCTTATGTTCTTATTTCCTGTGAAGCATCTCAAAGTGATTTGACAATACAATGCAACATGTATCAAACATCCGCATACATAAGAACAATTACGTTTACAAAAACAATTTCAAATCTGATACAGATACTGACTGGGATAAAAAAAAATCTCCATTTGAAAGGCTTGTTGAAAGAGGAAAGTCTTCAACAGATGCTTAAAAACAATAGATAACATCTGTTTGATATGTAATGGGAAGGAGCTCCAAAGGATAGGTGCCACCACACTAAAAGCCCAGTTCTGACCTGTACAGTGGACTTTCTGATAAGGTGGCAGGTAACTTCTCCTGCAGATTATATCAGCTGGGTATATAAGGGATGAGATGATATTTCAGGTATCCTGGTCCCATGCTGTATAGGGCTTTGTACATCAGTACCAGCACCTTGAACTTAGCCTAACTGTCAGCCAGTGTATTTATTTCAGCAGCAGCATAGTATTATGGTGACATTCTACCCGAGTGAGCAGTTGAGCCGCTGCATTCTGCACTAGCTACAGCTTCAGGCAGCCTCACACAGAGCACTTTGCATTATTCCAATCTAGAGGTTACCAGCACATGGACAGCAGTGGCCAGGCTATACCCGTCCACAAATGGCCATAACTGTCTTACCAGCTGAAGCACTCCTATCAAATAGGGTCACATTGGCCTCTAGTGACAGAGATTGATTCAGGAGCACCCCAGACTACAAACTGCTCCTTCAGGGAGAGTAGGACTATCCAAAGTAGGACTTGGAAACTACTCACCAACAGCACATTTGGAAGCTTTTCAAAACTCATGTCCAAGGTCCAGTAAAAAGATATGAAACTGCAGTGCTTAGTCCATGGAGCTTCCCTTTCTTTGTTCACCTGACCAATTTTAGTAAGCCTTACCTTCTTCCACCACACTCATGAGCTACAGCAACCTCAGCTTGCCAAACACTTTGGGCTGAATGTCTAGCTAATGTTGATTCCATAAATTTCTCCATTACAACATGTCACATTTGGCACCTCTGTTGTACATTATTTGTCCAGTCCATTGAAAACCTGGCTCATACCCAATATTTATTATGCTCACAGTAGACCTATTGAAACCAATGTACTTAGTATGGCTAACACTGAATATGAACCATAACTATAGTTATACTAGCAGCCTCATAGCCAGCATTGCTTGGGAATTCCAAGAAACCAAAAAAATCACCACAGTTTTAAAATCAGTGCAGTTTTGAAAGGTTTGGTCCACCATCTTGATTCAAAATGGTATCCAACGCTATCCAAAAATAGACAAAAACCTGCTTTTTGTCTAAGGAGCCACCATGCAAGATTCGGTTAAAATCAGTGAAGTTTTGAGAGGTTCAGTCCACCATTTTGATTCAAAATGCCATCCAACTGGATCCAAACATAGACAAAAACCTACATCTTGATCTCAGGAACCATCTTGCCAAATTTAGTTATGACAGCTTAAAAGGTGTCCAAATGCATAGCAAAAAACAAACAAACCAATGATCCAAAACATATAGCAGATATTGATAACTAACTAATGCTTGTATAGATGAAGGCACAGGAGTTGCTTGGTTTCACTAGTGAGGTCTGTATGAGGATGCAACAATAAGTATTCTTCATTTAAGGAAGAACTGCTTGTGTAAGCATGCACTTTGTTAACAGGACATACACGCTTCCATGCCAGACAGAATGGGATATGCTTTAGTCAAGATAGTCGTCAGTGTTGTGCTGACTATCCTATATTTTTCCTTGCATAGAAAAAGAGCACAGAGATTATTCGTGTAATTTAGCTGAAGGCTATGGAAGCCTAATTAGAAATGTTCAGTCCCACAAGGGCATAAAATAGTACCTGGAAACAGCTCTTTAAAAATTAATTTCTTTGGAAGAAAAATGCTTTTCTTGGTTTTGTAAATCCCTGACCACATGTAGCGGAAAGAGGAAGTCTTCCATTAGCATTGTGGATGTCTAAAGCTTATGCTTCCTCCCCAATGCTGCAAGTTCATAGCTATGAATTAAGTCCCAGTTTTGCTACAGACAGCAAGGATTTGTCACTGGCTTTGCCAAACAGGGGTGACAGGTCTACTGGGATGCAGATCCTGGGGGAGCACCCTAGGACCTCAAATACTGGTAGCTATAAGATTAGTGGTGGAGTCTGGCAGCACTCAGTGACACTAACTCATTCTGGCCCTCTGCCTAGGGAGCTAAGATCAGAAAACTAGAGACTTTGATGATCAGGCACTTTGCACATTTGATACCTGAAATTGTTGCTGCTATCAAGATTGACAGTAGGAGGTTTTTAATTGTGCAGTCCACAATCCCAGTGTAGGATTTGTGTATGTACGCCACATCCCTCTCTGCTACAAAATTCTGGTTCTCCTCATGGACACAGCAATTCAAATAACGTGCAATGTTATGGAATTTCTGTATATGAAGGCACTGATTCCACAGTGAGATGCAAACCCTTTTGCAAGGACATTTCTCGGTTCTTACTTATAGCACCATGCAGGGGAGGTGTCTCCTCCTGGCTGCGTCTTGTGTGTGCACTGGGTTAGGTGACATCATTATGGTCATGGAATAATTTGGCCATCACCTTGTTCTGATTAGTTACTGTCTTCCTTGCAGTAATTAATGTGGGTGTGTCATCAATACAGAAGGAATTATTGGTAGTTGGTGGTGGAGGTGGACATCTGCAAGGGGGAGTTGTCTCACTCCGACAAACCATAATCCCCAGATTCCCAGCTATCATTTTTAAAAAAGAGCAAGTTCCTAACACTCATAGAATTTGAGGTATGAGACAAAATGTGTGGGCACTACTCTCCTCATACGTTTTGTGAGAAACTAGCCTGGTTCCACCTTTCAGTGTTTTAGCCAATGAAAGAAGTGATAGAAATGTCTTATATTTACAAAAGCAGATCTAGCCAATACAAAAAGAGAAGGCTAGAGTGAACCACCCATTATCTAGACTCTTGGGCCCTGTTCACACGTTACAGTCAATGAGTGTACAGTCGGTTTGTTTTTAAACCTTTTCTGCTGGTTTACCCTGCTTAAGAAGTGACTGCTGCCTCATAGAAAAACAAATAAAATTGGATATCCCACATTCTTGTGCAGCTGTGCTTAAGGAGTAGTGTGCTGACACATAAACAAAAGGTAGCAGCAAAACCAGGATGACCTTTCTAACTTTGATCTTAGTTTATACAAAGAATTTATTCTGAATTTGCAAATATTTTTTTTAAATTGCTCCATTAGTGCCGATGCAGATAAATTCCAATCTTATTATACCCATATTGCAGGGAGCAGGACTGTGGTTGGCAGGAGTGATGCCAACCCTGCAAAGTAGCCTAGTTTTACTAATTCTACTGAAGGGAGGGGGAAGGTAATTTATGAGAACCCTAAAATATAGTGCAGTGCTGTTAACCTGGCACTTGTGGGGAGGTGAGGGGAATTCAACAGGGAAGGTGCTGTGAAACTGATTGTGGCAGCTGGTGGCTAGAGGAGGTAAAAAGAGACAGGAAAAGCAGTGACAGTTTCAGAGGTAAGTGGAAGACATTGTCTGGATGCCACATTCACTCATAGATAGACAGAACTGAGAACCACTAGAGGAATAAAAGTAACTCAGAGGCCAAGTCTACCCAGGCCTCATGGCCACTGAGTCACCTGTTGCAAGCTATGTTTATTTATTTGATGTATTTACTTGCCCTCCCCTGGCAAAATCCCTGCAGGCACCCTTAGTGTTGTGTGTCTGTGGGTATTGCTACATTTTCTTTTGTTACTACAGCTGTTGTTTGTACATTGATGTGCCTGCAGGTTGAGCATCAGGATTGTGCCTGTTGCACTAGCATTGGACCTGGCGTACTGGCCGCTCAGCATATTGGGACCATGAGGCTGCCCAGTTGAATGCTCTTACATTGATCAGCTTTTATTGTGTGGGGTTTTTCTTTCTTGCAGTGACATTGAGAAGCATGCTAAGAAATCTTTTGGTTTGCTGTTCTCCAGTAATCCCAGAGCAGGTCTGACTTCTTGCTAGGAGAGCACTGTGAAAGTTGCCTCTAAGACCAGAAACTCAAGTCTTATGCAAGTCACGTAGCTGTACAAACACTACTCCCAGGGGGTAAGCAGCTTTTAAAATAAATAAATAATAATATTGTTCCCAGGGCTGGTTCTACCATTAGAGGTAGCATCCCTAGACACCAGCAACACACACACACACCATTTATCACAGATTACATTATTGCAGGAGATATAAGAACAATTTAGGTATCTCACTATATCATTTTTGCAGCGTTTTACTGTTCATGCATCACAACAAAGTTAGTGTGACCCTTTTGGGAGGAGGCAAGAAGGTTTTGAGTGCATTTGCTGTTCAGGAAAAATACTGAGTGCATTGTATTTATTTCTTATTTGGTGCTGCCGTCCAGCTTTCCCGCAAGTACTGGAAAGCTTTTTGGAGAAATGGGCTGTTTCCCCCCCTTTCTTCTACTTTATTATGTTACTGATGACTGAACTCGGAATGCCAGTGCTAGCCCAGAGCCATAAGCTACTTTGTGAACATTAGACCAATTGCTTTTCTCATCTTTACTAAGTCGGAGTAGAATGGAATAGCCATCAATATATCAAAGGGGTATTCTTTCTCTCATTATGCTTCAGATTGCTTCACAGTTCTTGATTTATCTCAAGAATATCCCATGTGAGATAAAGCAAAGGAGCACCATCGTGCCTTATTTAATCACAGAGAATTGTTGGGGATTGGGGATAAAGCTTATGGCACATCGGCCAGCTTGCTTGAACCTAAGACAATTTAAGGCTGATTTATATATGCACAAAGATCTCCCAACAAGACATCACTGGGTGACTGGCAGCTAAATCTGTGAACTGTCACTATTGAAAAGTATTGCATTTGACAGGGATGGACAGATTCATCTATCTTGATCTCTGTCATCTTTTTGGCACCTTTTGAAGACCTTCCTTTTTCAGCAAGTCTTTGAAGTAGAGGAGTATTTTTTATTCCAGTCTGTATCTATATTGAATTTGAAATTGTTTTTAAAACTGAAATTGTTTTAATTGCTTTTAGATGTGAAATTGTTTTATATATGTTTTCATTGTTCATTTTTTAATTGTTAAATTGCTTCAAGGTGTTTCACAGGAAAAGATCCAAAAATAGAAATAAATAAGTACATTTTCAGACTCTGTCAGTTTCACATGTTCATTCATCAGCCCTTTCTGTTCTATTTCTGCATTGATCTGCATTTTTTTTTAAAAGTGTCAAAACATAATTATGTATTTAAATTGTCTTTTCTCACGAATGTGAGAAACAAATTTTATCCCATTTAAACACACATTTTTGTACATTTTGTGAGCTACAAGCTGCATCACAAAGTGAGACACATGAAAAATAAGTGCATTTCAAACTGCATATTAGTCTGGGGATGTGCAGATCAGGTTAGTTCACATTGGGACTTGCAAAGAGAGAATTCCTCAGTCATCCCTAAGTTGAGGTCATATGGCTACTTGATCTGGGATCTGTGCCAGCTGTTTCATGCATTCAAGTTCCTGCAGTCATTGAGTGATGGAGAGGCATATGGGCACTCATAATTAGTCCTATTGAATTCAGTGTAAGATAACCAGGTGCTGCTGAACTGCTGAACTACAACTCCCATACTCTTTGGCCATTGGCCATGCTTGCTGGGAGTTGTAGTCCAGAAACATCTGGAGGGCCAAAGATTCCCCACCCCTGGCTGAAATCGCAGTTGGGACAAACCCCCACGAGTGTAATTTTTCTGCTTTAGCTTTGGTATGGCTTGTCACTGTGGTTTTTCTTCTTGGAAAACACTGTGATATTTGTATCCTACTCTTTCTCCATGGAGCTAATTGAACATATATGTTTGTTTGTTTGTTTTCTGTAACAAATCTATTTCAAGTTTGGTGCGGTGTTTTTAAAAAGACATGATGGTGCAAGGTGGATGGAAGTTGCTTAAGTTGATTTGGTGTTGAGTACTTCTCTGCAGATTGCTTCAGTCTTAAAATGTCAGTGGAGGAAGTCCTTGCAGGCCTCATGAGAGTCAAAGTTAGAAACAGGCCTTGTCTTAAGATCTCAGATTTCACCCATGTATGCTGTGACAAACAATCAATGGCACGACCAACCTGGGAAATATTAAATCCAGTCAGAAGCCATGTCTGTTTCTCACACTGAGCCAAACATATGGGCAGGTAACAAAAATAAAGAAGAGCAGAATAGACCTTATATTAGAAAAAAAAATAGGAATTTCATTTTAGAATGTATACTTGGGACAAAGCTAAGACAAATGCCCTCTTCAGATGTTCTACACTGGGGTTAAGTAAACATTAGTGAAGGCAGCGGAGATGAGGGCACTAGCTCTGCCCCGTGGCCGTTTCAATTCACTCTTCACAAGCTGAAGGGCAAAGCAAGGAGCCTCCAGTTCCCGTCTCCCAGCATGTTTAAGAACCCTGGAAAGTCACATGGAAAACTTAGATGTTTCCTCCCTCCTGCTCCTCCTCTTGGATATTCTTCATTTTGTAATTAGGGAACACAAAATCCCCTAATTACAAAGTATCTCTGTATCATGCATGGTCTATTTTATTTAAACAAATACCCATTTCTATCATATCAAGAATATCCATTGTTATCATCTCATCAGTTTGGTTTTCTTTCCCGTACACAATAAAAAAAGTCACAAACGTCGCTGAAAAGTTTCGATTGCTTGTATCCTTCCTTGCCAAACCTGTTTAGAGCATGTAATTTTTGCTCATAACCAGTAAGTCCTACTTTTCTTTGCCACTGATCGATTTTAGAGAGTTTACTATGTGATGTTCCTATATTAATGTATATATGGTAAGTGTTGGTTGTTTAGAAGATACATGGTAAGTGGAGTGAAAGAGGAGGCGGAGTGAATGGGCAGTAGAATGCTAGATGATTGGCTGAGTGTTTAAAATGGCTGAACATATAAAAGGAAGAGTGAGAGTGGAATCTGGGGGTGATGAAAGTGAGTGGGTTGCTTTGGTGGGTTTTTGAGAGAGTTGTTTGTCAGGAGAGCGTGGAGAAGGAGAGGGGTGGAGTTCAGATTAGTATTGAGTAAAACCATATGCTTATGTGCCTTAAGAAGAAATCTTGTTAATCTTGTTAGCTTTGTTATCTTTAATAAATACTTAATTTGGTTTACCAAAGGCCTGATCCTTGGCTGGGGTTTCACAGACCAGAAGGGAGGGTAAGGTAAATACCAAGGCTGAAGGGAAACAAATGGTGGCAGCGGTGAAGAGAATAACACCACAAGCAGTCTGAGTAAATCAAAGGGATTGGGACAGCTTTAGCACTCAGTCACAGAGGTAACCAGATAGAGAGACTCAGGCAGAGTCTGGGAATACTAGTATTAGGACGTGACTTGTGGTTGCCTAGCAGGGGGATCTGTTGAGATCTGTACTAGAGCGGGGAGAGAAACAATAAAAAAGGACAGTCCGGACTGGTGGAGTCCCTGGTGGTGCCTAGTGACAGGCAGTAGCCACGCGCAGGTAGGAACCTGACAGGGAGAGCCAGGGAAGGGCGTCACATACTACTCCTCTCTTAACCTGATCAGTGATTCAGTATGTCCTTGTTCTCCTGCTCTGCTCCACTCTCCACTGTGGGCACAAAGAGAGATCCTCAAGTGTACTGGCTAGAGATGGAAGAGATGTTTCCCCTATTTTAATGTGAAACTACATAATGTGCACTTTCCAAAGCCCTATACAAACTGAAATACAGCTATCCTTCAAAATTTGACTTCTTTGCTCCAAATTTTTCTGATGCAGTTCTTTAGAAATGGCATGTGTGTATAAAAGGCAGATATTTTGTGAAAATAATCTATAAAATGCATTATATCAGGGAACATTGCTTGCAAAATGTGTACATTATGAAAATTGTTTCCTAATTTACTGTAGAATTTTCATGAGGATTTTTTTAAAAAGCAAGCTGATAGAGAAGTCTGGAGAATCAAATTTAAGATTGGAAAGAAATGAGAAACTGAAATTGACAGATTTATGCAAATGTATCTTTTGTTCTGATGAGATTGGCGCAGCAGGGAAGGCAAGGAAGTCTCCTAGAAGCCAAGCTGATTTCAGAGACACGAGAAAAATGACAGGACTTCTCACTGTATTCTGAGCGTGGTGCCAGGGAGAATTTCTTCGTTTTCCCTCATCCTAGATGGGCTCATGGGTTCTCTATTCTTTAGACTTCAAAAGCACCCCGAAAGAAGCTGACAAAGTTTAATCAGATGTTCACAACCAAAATGGTTCTTTAAAAATTGATTGTAGATCTAGCAATGAGTTCAGTGCAGCAAGAGGTATAAGGAACCATTTTTCACAGGGGTCATATCTCTAGATTTAAAACAAAACTAATGAAATTCACTTTGGGGGGAAAAAACTCTAGCCATTTTATTTGTTCCCAAATTATATGGTGGCAGTAGTTACACCAATAAAATGAAAATGACAAATGCAATATTGTTTAGTTTAGTTTATTAAGTTGAATTGCAGGGCTGGAGGCCAACGCAAGTAATACAATAAAAATACAATACAAACATGATATAAATACAATAATTTATAATCAAACAAGGGGAATTAAAAACGTGCCTAGATGATATTTGTTGAGGCGATGTGATTTGCCCGAAGTTTTCTGGCTGCTATTATAAAAAGGGATACATTATGGGTTGCTTCTCGGATATGGTCAGCCATTAAGAAAATAATTTTTTCATCAGGTGAGATAAGCCAGGGAATGTCTAGCCATTTCTTAAGGAATCTAGATCTTGGTTGGATATATATTGGGCAATAGAGCAATACATGAGGGAGGTCCTCCAGTGTTGGAGAACCACAGACGCAAATCCTTTGATCCTTAGGGACACCAGCTAATCGACCTTCCCTATCAGCATTTGGTAGGGAAAAAAAGTGTAAGGCTGTAAAAGCCTGTCTAAGAGCAGAGGGTATAGGTTGTGTGAGGTACGTAGTGCATTGAGGGACGAATTTAAAACGCCAGAACCAAGGAGAAACCTTTGAGTTGGTAAGAGTTAGCATATCTAATTTCAGGGAGTAAAGATATATACGTTCACGTAAAGATTTGTTGTTTAGGTCTGAGTTAAACTCCAATGCTGAGAGATGGTATGTAGATAACAAGTTATTTAGCTTAGAGCCCCATAGGGCAAAAGCAAAAGAGTGTTTAAGGCACAACTGAAGTAATGCCCTAGACTGAGGCTCTTTAGTAGATCTTAGAAACTTCAAAAGAGTGAAATGTATATGTGCTATAAGGGGAGGGGAGCCAGTCTCAGCTCGTATCATTGCTGCTGAGGTACCCATCGGGAGAGATAGTAAGCGCCTGAGAAAACTGTTTTGTATAGTTTCTAGGGCTTTAACAATGTGGTTATCCCAACCCCATACTGAGGCTCCATATAAGATCTGTGGGATCACCTTGGCGTTATAAATTTTTAATGCTGGGTGGATCTGATTGCCACCCATAGTGCGAAAAAATTTTAGTATTGACCCTGCTGTCTTAGACGCGAGCAGTTTAGTATATTGTCGATGGTATTGCCAAGAGAGGGTGTCCGAAAAGTAAATTCCTAGATATTTGAATTCACGAGGTTGCTCTAGCTGATGTTCAGCTATATGCCAACGATGGCCTTGGAATTTCTTCCCAAATACTAAAACTTTGGTTTTAGCGTAGTTTATGTTCAAATTTTCCTTTGAACAATAGGTCTGTAGAGATCTCAATAACTTTCTAAGTCCGATAGGGACTAAGGAAAGGAGGACCATGTCATCGGTGTAAAGAAGTGTCGAGACTTTCCTTTGGCCAATAGAGGGGGGAAAAAATTGAGGTCCTGATAAGAAAGGGATAATATCATTTAAAAACAAGTTAAAAAGCAGGGGGGCTAACAAGCAACCTTGCTTAACACCTCTCTCTACCTCGATCGGGTCGGTGAGGGCTCCAGAAAAGGGAATTCTTACCAGTGCAAATGTATTGACATATAGAATACGAATTAAATATAGAAGGCGGGGGTCAATGTTCAGTTTGTACAGCTTGTGCCACAGAGCGTTCCTGTCAATCGAATCGAACGTTGCGGCCAGGTCAACAAATGCTGCGTATAAATGTCGGGTGGGACCGGCGATGGACTGTTTTGCCAAAAAATGGAGAGTTAGGCAGTGATCGATCGGGGAGGAGCCTTTACAGAAGCCTACCTGCTCTGGGTGAATGATCTGTTGTGTCAGAGCCCAGTCTTCTAATTTAATTAAAAGAAATTTGGCATAGAGTTTAGAAACTACGTTCAGCAGGCTGATTGGCCGGAAGTTGGCAGGGTTAGAGGGATCTGTGAGGCGTCCTTCCCTGGCTCTCCCTGTCAGGTTCCTACCTGCTCGTGGTTACTGCCTGTCTCTAGGCACCACCAGGGATTCCACCAGTCCGGACCGCACTCTCTTATGGTTTACCTATCCCCGCTCTAGCACAGATCTCAACAGATCCCCCTGCTAGGCAACCACCAGTAACGTCCCAATACTAGTATTCCCAGAGACTCTGAATACTGGTATTGTTATTCTCTTCACCGCTGCCACCATTTGTTACAGTTCCCCTTCAGCCTTGGTCATTACCTTACCCTCCCTTCTGGTCTGTGAAACCCCAGCCAAGGATCAGGCCTTTGGTAAACCAAATTAAGTATTTATTAAAGATAACAAAGCTAACAAGATTAACAAGATTTCAGGATTACAACATCTGAATGAAGAGAGATATACATACAAGGGATGAATAGAACACAATTAGCAATTCAACGTTACAGGAAAGGTGTGTTTGCTGCAACATGACAATCATCGTTTCTAGTAACTTTAACTACATGTGAATGAAGAGAAATATACATACAAGGGATGAAGAGAACACGATTAGCCATTCAACGTTACAGGAAAGGTGTGTTTGCTGCAACACGGCCATCATCGTTTCTAGTAACTTTAACTACATCTGAATGAAGAGAGATATACATACAAGGGATGAAGAAAAGACGATTAGCCATTCAACGTTACAGGAAAGGTGTGTTTGCTGCAACATGGCCATCATCGTTTCTAGTAACTTTAACTACATCTGAATGAAGAGAGATATACATACAAGGGATGAAGAGAACACGATTAGCAATTCAACGTTATAGGAAAGGTTTGTTTGCTGCAACATGACAATCATCGTTTCTAGTAAATTTAACTACATCTGAATTCTGAAATCACAACATCCCTCACGTTTGGATTACTGTAATGCGCTTTACGTAGGGCTACCTTTGAAGACAGTTCGGAAGCTACAACTAGTGCAAAATGCGGTGGCCAGATTGCTGACAAGGACCAAGCGGTCCGAGCATATAACACCTGTTCTGGCCAGCTTGCACTGGTTGCCAATATGTTTCCGGGCTAGATTCAAAGTGTTGGTATTAACCTATAAAGCCTTATACGGTGCAGGACCACGATACCTTGCGGAACGCCTCTTCCGATATGAACCGGCCCGTGCACTACGTTCTGCTACGAAGGCTCTCCTCCGGGTTCCAACTCACAGGGAGGCCCGGAGGGTGATGACAAGATCTAGGGCCTTCTCAGTGGTGGGCCCCGAACTATGAAACAGTCTCCCCGAGGAAGTATGCCTGGCGCCGACTCTGCTCTCCTTCCGGCGCCAGGTCAAAACCTTCCTATTCTCTGAAGCATTTTAAGTTACACTGATTTACTTTTTAAAATGTTTATTGTATTGGATTGATGATTGTATTTTAGTATCATTTTGTTATTCATTGTATTTTTATGCTATTTTATGTTCACCGCCCAGAGAGCTATTGCTAGTCGGGCGGTATATAAATTTAATAAATAAATATGAATAAGATTTCTTCTTAAGGCACATAAGCATATGGTTTTACTCAATACTAATCCGAACTCCACCTCCCTCCTTCTCCACTCTCTCCTGTCAAACAACTCTCTAAACCCCACCAAGCAATCCACTCTTTCTCTTCTCCCCCCCAGATTCCACAATTCACCACCTCACATTCACCCAGATTTACCTGTCATCCTTTCATTTATACTGTCAGCCATTTTAAACATTCAGCCAATCATCAAGCATTCTATTGCCCATTCACTCCCCCTCCTCTTTCACTACTTACCATGTATACTCTAAACAACCAGCACTTACCATATATACACTAATATATAGGAACATCACATTTCCCCCCCCCTTAAACAACGGCAGAGTATTATTCCTGTTCCAGGATTTATACGTCGCGTTAACAAATAAAAGTCTCTATGGGGAAAATGTCTTTCTTTGTTCCTCTGTCTGGTCACGTCACTGCAGTCCCAGCCACTTGCCTGGAAAGTCCATCGGCCAGTACATTGTCCTTGCCTTTGATGAACTGGAAGTCCACTTGATAGTCCTGTAGGGCCCAGGACCACCTCTGCAGCATAGTGTTATGGTTTTTCATAGTCTGCAACCATAACAAGGCCCGATGATCCGTAGTCACTGTGAATCTTCGTCCCCACACATATGGGCGCAACTTGTTCAGTCCCCACACGACCGCTAGGCACTCCTTCTGGACTGACGAATAGTTTTTCTCCCTCGGCGTCAGCTTGCGACTCAGGTACACCACTGGATGTCTGGTGCCTTCTCTCTCCTGCAGCAAGACGACTCCCAGAGCGAGGTCTGATGCATCTGTAGCCACGATGAATGGTTGCTCATAGTCTGGTGCTATTAATATGGGTCCTTGGCACAAGGCTTGCTTCAGCAGATCAAAAGCCTTCTGACATTCATCCGTCCATACCACACGCTCAGAACACTTCTTCTTGGTCAATTCATGCAAGGGGGTTGCTATTTCCCCAAAATTTCTCACAAACTTCCTATAAAAACCAGCCACACCCACAAATGCCCTTCCTTGTTTTTTGGTTAAGAGGATCGGCCACGCTTGTATTGCCTCCACCTTGCTCCATAAGGGGGTGATTTTCCCACTCCCCACCTTATGTCCTAAATAGATTACTTCCTTTAGTCCAAACTGGCATTTCTTAGCTTTAATTGTGAGGCCTGCTTTTCTTAAGGCCTCCAATACTGTTGTCAGGTGTTGGACATGCTCAGGCACCGACTTGCTAAAAATGGCCAAGTCATCGATATAGGCCATTGCAAAATCTGACATGCCTCGCAACACAGTATTGATTAGCCTCTGAAATGAACTTGGTGAGTTCCTTAGTCCCATGGGTAAGGTCACAAACTCAATACCTGGTGGAGCGCCTCTCCCAATATGAAACTACCCGTACACTGCGCTCAACATCTAAGGCCCTCCTCCGAGTACCATCCCATCAAGAAGCTCGGAGGGTGGTGACTAGAAATAGGGCCTTTTCGGTTGTGGCCCCCGAATTGTGGAATGGTCTCCCCGATGAGGTGCGCCTGGCGCCAACACTGCTATCTTTTCGGCGCCAGGTGAAAACCTTTTTATATTCCCAGGCATTTTAATGTGTACTATTAATATTTATTGATGTATTTTGCTGCTGTTTTGATTTTTGTTTACATCTGTTTGGTTTGATTCCATTGTATTATTGTATTTATATATTTTCTGATTGTTTTATTGTTATGTACACCGCCCAGAGAGCCCTTGGGCTTAGGGCGGTATATAAATTAAATTAAATAAATAAATAAATAAAATATAACCCATCTGGTGTACTGAAGGCAGTTTTGGCTCTGGATTGCTCGTCTAGTTCCATTTGCCAAAATCCTTTACAGAGATCTAGTGTAGATATAATGGTTGCTGCCCCCAATAACTCTAACATAGCGTCTACCCTAGGCATAGGATACGCATCTGGGACAGTAATTTTATTGATTAGCCGATAATCAATGCAAAACCTTGTCGTTCCATCTTTTTTCGGAACCAGGACAATACTTGAGGCCCAGGGACTGATGGATTCCCTGATCACTCCTAATTCCAGCATATCTTCCACCTCCTTTTTGATCTCATTCAAAACTTTCCCATTCGCATGGTACGGAACAGATCTGATTGGGGCATGATCTCCAGTATCAATGGAATGTATAACTATACTGGTTCGGCCAGGTTTGTTGCTAAAGAGATTCCTATAGGTTTTCAAAACTCTCAGAATCTCTTCTTTTACTTCCTCCTTCACCTCCTCTGACCATTCCACTTGATGTACCCCTCCTTTGTCTTTGCTTTCCTGTACCAAATCTGGAAGTTCAGGCCCACTTCCCTCAGGGAATAAGGTAACTTGCAACACCTGTGCATCCCTGGTATGGTAAGGCTTCAACATATTTACATGAACCACTTTGCTTTTGTTTAATTGGTCTGTGGTGATTACATATGTCACTGTGTCAAGCCTTTCTCTGATGGTATATGGTCCTTCCCAGTTAGCCTGTAATTTGTCATGTTTCCTGGGTATGAACCATATCTCCTACATCATACACACGTTCTCTGGCTGTTCTGTCATACCAGTAACTTTGCTTCTCCTGTGCATGACTCAAATTCTCTTTCACTACTTCCATCATTGATGTTAATTTATTGCGGAATTCCAATACAAAATCTACTACAGAAGTTTTGTACTCTCTCAGAGTTCCTTCCCATGAATTTTTTTAGCAGTTCCAGAGGTCCCCTCACTTTTCTAGTAAACATTAGTTCAAAGGGTGAGAAGCCTGTTGACTCCTGAGGGACTTCTCTGTATGCAAATAAGAAGCACCCCAAACGTTCATCCCAGTCTTGTGGGTGATCTTGAACATAGCTTCTTATCATGCCCTTCAAAACTCCATTGAATCTCTCAGTTAGCCCATTAGTGGCGGGATGGTAAGTAGTGGTCTTTAGATGTTTTAGACCACAACATTTCCACATACATTGCATCACTTCTCCCATGAATACACTGCCTTGATCTGTTAGCACTTCATGAGGGAAACCCAGCCTCATAAAGATTTTTAATAAAGCCTCTGCCACTACAGGGGCTTCTACAGATCTCAGTGCTTCTGCGTCTGGGTACCTGGTGGCAAAATCCACCACCACCACTAGTTATTTCTTGCCATGCCTTGTGGGTTTGGAAAAAGGGCCCACCAAATCTATTCCCACTCTATAAAAGGGTTGTCCAATTATATGATGGGGCTTTAAGGGTGCCTTGGTCTTTACTCCACTCTTTCCCACCTTTTGGCATATTCCACAAGATAGACAATGTTGTTTTACATCCTTGGAGATATTTGGCCAATAATAATGTGCAGCCAATCTCCTCTTGGTCTTTTTTATTCCCAGATGTCCTGCACATGGGACATCATGGGCTACCTCTAGCAATCTGGTTCTGTATTTGCTAGGTACTATCAATTGCTTCACTGGTTCACATTCATCCTTTCTTTCAGCAGGCATCCACAGTCTATATAAAATCCCATTCTCACACACAACTTGATTCCTCAGTTTGTCAGTGAAAGGAATCTGTTGGGTCAGGGCTTGTTCCTTTACCTGCTTCAAACTGATATCTTTTTGCAGCTCTTCCCTGAATTGCTCTGCTTCTTCCCCAGAGACCACTTGATACAGTTTGTCTCCTTCAGCAGGCCTGCTAGTGGTTGCTATGGTGACCTGAGGCTGGTTAACAGATTCCACCCTGTTTGTTTCAGCCCCCTTAATATGGCTTCTTTTTCTCTGCCAATTTGCTGTCTGGTCACTACATAGATCTTTCCTTGGGCGCCCATTACATCCCTTCCCAGTATTACTGGTTCTTGTTGCTGGGCATTAATGCCTACTTTATATCGGCCCTCTCGGCCTCTCCAAGTCATTTCCACCAGGGCCACAGGCAAACTTTCTGGTTGACCCCTCACTCCTTGGATAGTCACAGTTTCCTGAGGTAATATTACCTCAGATTTTATTAAATCTGGCCTCAGTAATGTCTGAGTGGCACCAGTATCAAGCAATGCCCAATAATTTGCCCCTTGTACACTCACTTCCTCTCTCAGACTTGAATCAAGGTCTGTTACTTCTGTCCAGTTTATCTGGCAAAACTGAACCTTTTTCGCTGTTTCTAAAGCCTTGGGCTCTGTTTTCACTGCCCTTGTCTGAGCAGGATTACTAATGGGGTTGGCAACCTCACATTGAAAACGTAGGTGCCCTGGTCTACCACATTTGTAGCATAATTTCTCCTCACTTTTAGGGTACACAGATCCACTCTGGGGTGTCCTGTGCCCTTCAGATTTTAATGGAGGACTCACTCGCTGTGGTACCACATCCCTTCTGCCAGCACTATATGGTCTGGGTTTAAACTCTCTTGATGTTTTCCCCACCCAGCCAGTTCTATTGGAGGCGAAGTGATCCGCCAACTCTGCGACCTCCTGCACAGATGTTGGGGAACGGTCTTTGACCAGGAGCCTTATTTCTGGTGGTAACTGATGGTATAATTGATCCAGTATCATGAGGCTTTTCACCTCTTCCACTGACTGAGCTTTGGCACTATTCATCCACTTTCCAAATATATCCATCAACTTTGCTCCCAGTTCCACAAAAGACCTCCCTGTCTGTATCTGGCAATTTCTGAAAAGCATTCTAAAATAATCAGGCCCCAGTCTGAATCTTTTAAACACTGCTTCTTTGAATTCAGCGTAGGTGATGGGCCTGTCTGAGGGGAAATATTGGTATACCTCAGCCAATTCCCCTTTAATCAGATTTGATAAATACTGCATGTATTTATCTTCAGGTAGCCCCCACAACTGAGCTGCTTTTTCAAAGGTGCTGAGGTAAATTTGAGGATCTTGACCAGGCTCATAGACAGCAAAGTCCTTTGGAGTAATTTTTATTTTTGCTCCATCTCTCTCTTTCCTTGTCTCCTCAGAGTGAAATTTCTCTCTATCAAATTTTAACTTTTCTACTTGTAATTCAGCATCCAATGCTCGTTGCTTCTCCCTCTCCTCAAACCCCAATCTCATTCTCTCAATTTCCAACTCCCTCTGTTTTTCCTTCTCTGCACCTTCCATCCTCAATCTCTCAGCTTCCAACTCCCGCTGTTTATCTTTTTCCTCAGCCTCCATCCTCAATCTCTCAGCTTCCAACTCTCTCTGCTTGTCTTTTTCCTCAGCCTCCATCCTCAATCTCTCAGCTTCCAACTCTCTCTGTTTTTCCTTCTCTGCACCTTCCATCCTCAACTTCTCTCTCAAGTACTCTATATAAGCGGGATTGCTTAAATATCCTTCTGGGGTCTCTTCTCTGACAGGTTGTTTTTGCTGGGCAGTTGCAAATCCTATAAGTGCTACCCTCAATTCATCTACCCCTTTATCCTCATGAGGAAAATTGAATGTTATGCACTTCTCCACCAGCTCCTCTCTTCTCATTTTTATGTATTCAGCCATGGTGTTTGAGTTCACTCACTCTTTGCCACACACTCTTTGCCAGTCACTCTCACAAGTAATCTTGTTTTGTTATTTCTGTTTGCCACACCACTGTATCTGGATTCTCTGTTGTTCGTATCCCACCGCTACTGACACCACATGTGAGGCGTCCTTCCCTGGCTCTCCCTGTCAGGTTCCTACCTGCTCATGGTTACTGCCTGTCTCTAGGCACCACCAGGGATTCCACCAGTCCGGACCGCACTCTCTTATGGTTTACCTATCCCCGCTCTAGCACAGATCTCAACAGATCCCCCTGCTAGGCAACCACCAGTAATGTCCCAATACTAGTATTCCCAGAGACTCCGAATACTGGTATTGTTATTCTCTTCACCGCTGCCACCATTTGTTACAGTTCCCCTTCAGCCTTGGTCATTACCTTACCCTCCCTTCTGGTCTGTGAAACCCCAGCCAAGGATCAGGCCTTTGGTAAACCAAATTAAGTATTTATTACAGATAACAAAGCTAACAAGATTAACAAGATTTCTTCTTAAGGCACATAAGCATATGGTTTTACTCAATACTAATCCGAACTCCACCTCCCTCCTTCTCCACTCTCTCCTGTAAACAACTCTCTAAACCCCACCAAGCAATCCACTCTTTCTCTTCTCCCCCCCAGATTCCACAATTCACCACCTCACATTCACCCAGATTTACCTGTCATCCTTTCATTTATACTGTCAGCCATTTTAAACATTCAGCCAATCATCAAGCATTCTATTGCCCATTCACTCCCCCTCCTCTTTCACTACTTACCATGTTTACTCTAAACAACCAGCACTTACCATATATACACTAATATATAGGAACATCACAGGATCACCTTTTTTATAAATAGGGATGATGATGTTACATCTCCAGCCCTCGGGGATTGCACCAGTGTCATTTATTTTAGTAAATAAGCAGGCCAAAAATGGGGCCCACCAGTCGGAGAATTGTTTAATGACCTCTGGTAAGAGAAAATCTTCACCCGGGGCTTTTCCATTTTTTAATGAGTCGATCAGTGATTTTATTTCTTGGATTGAAACTGGGGGCCATGGCGGCAAATTCTTGATTTCTGACATTGGGAGAATATTGTGTGGAGATGAGATTGAGGAATAGAGGTTTTGAAAGTGAGCTTGCCAAGTTGAAATCGAAATTATGTCGGGCTTAAGAATATTGCTCAGCCCTTGTCCCGACTTTACTAAATATTTACAATATTGTTTGGTGTGTTTAGAAAGAATTTCTAAATTCTTTAGGAATGATTTCTAAGCACATTAAGAATGATGAAAGAAATCTTTAATCGTGAGTTTCTTGTTTCAAACTGAGATCCTTTCTTCACATGCATATATTTTTAACATTTCACTGCTATGTATCACCCAGAGCAGATGTTTGACATGACTGTCACTCATCTGGAAATGGTGGTGAATGAAGAGGCCCCAAAATAGGGAAATAAAGAGATTTGGTTTTCAATCCAAAGCATGCTTGATAGGAGGAAAGTATCATTGAACTCAGTCATATATTCCACCTCTAGCTATTCTTTAACAGGGATTTACACTTGACAGATTGTTCCAGAATCTGGATGGGAGCCACACTTTAATGTGCAAACCATTGGAAAGCAATGTAGTGTGGATAAATGACAGCCACATTCAGGTGCATGTGCCAGTGTGCATTTGTATAGGCATCAAATTTATGCCGTTGGTTCTTGATCCAAACTGATTCACACGATGAACCCTTCATATGTGGGTTTGTATCACCTTAGCAAGACTGGAACAAGCAAATATGTCTATGTGGCTTAATACATTTGCTTAGCATTGAGCTGATGGTTATTTTCACCAATCAAGACAAAGCAAAGCATTAATCCACTTGCTTTTCCCCCACAGCAATAAAAGCAAATATGCAGAGACAAAGCAAAATGCAGCACAGCTCTCTGTTGAAGCATGTAATTTACTACATTAATCAACTAATATTAGGCATTTCATTGTAATTTAGATCAAAGTGCATTTTTACAGCATAATGTATCCCTTCCCACAGCTGGAGCTACGTGCACAGGAGGGGATCATTATAAGATCCTAGAATCCTCTTCCTTCCCCTTCCCCGCCAGCTCTCTCAGCAAGGCTTATGTTATGGCACGGTATTTTGATACTTTATTTTGTATTTGTATTCTTTTGTGTGTGTGTGGATTGCAATATCATAGTAAATATACCTGGATCTACATCTCGGCATGACCAAATCCTCTGTCCTTCGGGTGCCAACTGTGTAGTTGCTTTAAAGGTAAGCGCTAAATGTCTGAATTGTGTCTGGAAGCCAGTGTAACTGCACATTATGCAGAGCTTGGAAAAGTTACTTTTTTGAACTACAGCTCCCATCAGCCCCAGCCAGCACCATGCTGGCTGGGGCTGATGGGAGTTGTAGTTCAAAAAAGTAACTTTTCCAAGCTCTGATTATATGTATACTCTTCCTCTCTCTCTTTATCCCTCTATCTCTATATCTCTGCCTCTACCTCTGCCTCTAGATACCTCTACTGCTAGACAGACAGACAGAATGTATATAGTGTGTATCGCTGGAGTTAAACTGGCTTCAAAACACAATCATAGTGTTGATGTTTACCATTAAAGCTGCTACTCAGCTTGGTGCCTGAAGGACCAAGGATTTGGTCAAGCCAAGACAACAATGACCACATTCAGGGAAGACAACAGATACTTCCCCCTGAGAGGGTCACATGCTTCATGTGCTTCCTTTATCAGTGCCTTGGTCAAGTTCCTGGGGTGCAGAAAGCGCCAGAAAGGTTATGGATAGACACAACACAATGTGCTGTTTTCCCTTCATAAATTTTAGCCAACTTCAGATCAGAGAAGGTTTTTTTTCGCAGGGACAGTCTGACAATCAGACAAGTCATGCATGCCTGGGATTTTCCTCAGTGCACATGTGGAAATCTATGCCTGATTCTATGCCTGCAGAATATTTACACCTCAGGTTTGAGATATGTCTCCAAAATTTGGTGATTTCACATGAATACTGGCAATCCTAGACAAATAAGTAAGAGATAAATGTATGCATCTTTACAGTCATGTAAATATGATCATATTCACCTCTGTGTGCCTGAAAAGTAGATAATTTGATATATATTTTGGGATATTCACAAAAGTAATCTGGGATTGTCAGCATCCACATGTGGATGTGGACGTTTACCAAATTGTGGGCATTCACTGCCATACATATTTCCAAATTTAAATTTAGATTGCAATTCTATACCTACTTGCCTATGGGTAAGCCCTATTGAATTCAGTGGGACAAATCTAAGAAGACATGTATAGGATTGCATTGTCTATCTCTATATGAAAGGGAAGTGATCCAGCTAAAGAAAATCATGATTGCATTCCATTGATAAGATGTAGAACAAAATAGCTACTTTTAGATCTGCCTGTGAACTTCTTCAGTGCCAGGCTGAAGTAAGAACACTGGGCTCTTAAATGCCTGCCTCAGATGAGAGGTGCCCTTCAAACCCCTGATTTCACCTCAACCTCAGATCAAAATCCGAGCTTGAGACCAACTCCTGGCTTTCCTGTTCCCATTCCTGCTGATTCTACTCATCACCAATAGCCTTCCTTGCCAGCTCCATGCACAAAACCCCCTCCCGTCCTTTTCCCTCTCTGCCAAGAGGGGTGATAGTGGCAGGAATAGCAGCAGTGGCTGGGGAGAGGAGGAGGAGGTCTTCCCTTCCCTCTCTCCTTCCCTCTTTGTCATCCTGGTCCACTGAAGAGAAGCATACCAGGGTGCAAGGGGCAGGGGGAGGTATGGGAGATACAACTTTCTTGATAACTATATTTCCCATGGCTCCCAGGCCTTGTACCCAGATGTGCTGCTATTTGGTGCATCAGGGGGACAAAAAAGGAGGGAGGGAGGAACAAACGTATCTTCTCTTTTACATGTGAACATAAGAAGAGCCTGCTGGATCAAGCCAGTAACCCATCTAGTCCAGCATCCTCTTCTCACAGTGGCCAACCAGATGCATGCAGGGCCTGAGTGCAGGAGCATTTGTCCAAATTATGATTCCCAGCAACTTACATTCAGAGGCATATTCCCTTCAGCACCAGAGGTGGAACATAACGACCAGGGCTAGTGTCCTTTTTTCCATCTAGGATGACTGCGGCTCTCACCACTGCCTCTGAGAGATGGCCTGATGGGGCTACGTTAATATTTTTTCACGTCTCAGATTAGCAATTATTTCCAAGTTAACTCAAGGTTAACAAGGGAGAAAAAGCAAGCTGCATTAACAATCCCCCCCCCCCAAAAAAGAAATTAAATTCACCTGCCATTTTAGGTTTATAGCAGTGGTGCAGCTAGGTAATTTTAGACTCTAGATTTAACGAGCTTTACATGGGACTGTGGATTGCTTTAATTACTGCTTTATTTGCAGGCTTTCCTAAGTGAGGACATGGACATCTGCCCCAAAGTCCTGCCCTGATGACACCACTGGCTTATAGTTCCATAACTTCAAACCTGTTACCTTTGCTATTGGGCAAGCAGATCTAATCCATGTGAAGCACAAGACCGGTATATATTTCCAAGTGAAGAGTAGAAAAAGATGATACAGATAATGTTATGGGTTTCCTGTTACCATATTAGTCACAAACCTTTCCACTGGTTTTATGGAGTTCTTATTTTTTTATTATTATTGGATATTTTATTGCTGTTCTGGATTTCAAATTGCATTATAAACCACCCTGGGATAGATGGTTAGGAAGGGTAGCATATAAATGCCATAGACAAGCAGTCAATGTTTTAGGCGTCTTCTTTGAGCCTCAGCTTCCAAATTTTTCAAATTTCCAGGTGTCCTGTGTTCTAAAAACGACAACAAAAGCAGGAGCTTTCTTCTTGCATTTAGAAGAACACCTGTGGGTATAAAGTGTGTAGAGAGAGGAGGGATGGGGGACAAATTCGATTCCGTTCACACTGAAAGTTGAATCTATGAAATGTGCACATTTCTAAACATTATGAGATCAGAAACAGCCATCTTTCAAAATCCGCACTTATCTGAATGTTATGATGCAGTTCTCCAAGCAATCTTTACAAAAACATATAACGGGGAAGTGTACATAAAAATGAATATATGAGTGAAAGTAACACACAAAAATGCATTATGTTCAGAGAAATTGTTTGCAAAAATGTGTACGTTAGTCAAGACGCTATTAAAAATGAGATTATGCTGAGAAATTCAAACCAAAATGCTGAAGAATTTTCATGAGGATTTAAAAACAACAACACAACTACTAAATCTAAGATTGGGAAAATGAGAAACTGAACCAACACTGTCAGATCCTAAGAGGGAGTGGATAGGATTGCACCGTATCTGCCCTTAATGGCCCCCTCCTCAATTCTTCCTGACCTTCCTGCATTATAAGGGGTCCTGATTGTGAGGAGGCTTCTAAGTGCGTTCTGCCAAATGCACTTAGACATCCCCTTTAGATTGTCCTGCGCAGTATGGGAAAACCGGGGATGGAGCTGGAGGAGCTGGCCTATGTGAGGACACTGGGAGTGGGGCCAGTTCATGTGTGCCCATTCTCCCTATACATTATATGCCCGCATGTTCCGTGCCAGTAGAGTATGTCAATTTATTGCACAGTGCTAGATACCCATCTATATTACTGAGCCCTTAGTCCTCAGGCTACCTCCACTTTGTCAGTTTGTACAGGTTTGTACTAGCCAATACTGGTGACTGACAAGTGCCATTTATCTCCTTCGCTGCAAATCTTTGGCCATTTATCTGGTGGGATTATTTTTTCATAAGCAATTTCTTTAATTGCTTTTTTCCTATCTTTCCCGCCCTCCCATTTGGATCATCATCAAGATTGCAAGGAAAATGACATTAATTAAACTTTCTGTAAGATCACCCGCTTTATGGAAAAGGCACGCCTGCTCTGCTGGAGCGTTCTGTGAAGTCTTTGCAGGCCTGACGTTTGCATTCAAATCACACCTACAAAGAAATAAAGAACAATCATGGCATTTCTTACAATTTAATACCACTTTTATTTTTAACAAAATGTCAGGCAAATCCAAATGGCACACTGTTTGTTCCCTTTTAATTCTGCTAGAAACGAGGCTGAACTTTAAAAATTCAAGAAATATATATCCATCTATGTATTGTATTTGTATCAGGCTAAAACAACTCAATTTCCTGTAAAGTGTTAAGCTCAATTTCCTGTAAACTGTGAACAAAACCAGTTCATTAGCATTTTGATGAAATAAGAGAGAGAAGTAAAAGTATCTAATTGTATTTTACTGAGTAGCAAGGAAGCAGAATCGGTATGCTCAAGATTAATGCAAGGAAAGGTCTCCACCTCTCCCTGTATATTAGACCATATATCTTTTGGATGCAATATTTTTAATTAGTTTCGAGACCTGGAGTGAGAAGCATTTTTTTATATAATTAATTTTAAATGAGTGTTAAGCAGCTCCCTTCAGCATCAACGGCAATGTGTCAGCTTCTCCTAGACCTTAAAATTCCTTTCTTCTTCTTCTTCTTCTTAGTAGCAGCAGCAGCAGCAGTAGTAGTAGCCCTAGCTAAGGAAATGACTAGAATCCATTTAAACCCCACACTTGTTTAGCTAAACTTTATGGTAGGAATAAGCAACAGGCAGCCTCAAAGCCCAATCCAGACCACCATATGACCTCAAGCACAGTTCTCAGGGTGAATCCCATTTCCCAAGGATGAGGTCTTCAACCCCACACCACCACACTTGTAAAAAGCAACAGAAACTCTCTAACGTCCCTGTTATGTGTTTGTAAGCTCTTATTGTGCAGGGTTCTAGGACTCAGAGAAGGCCATCTACATAGATGTCTGCATGGGATGGCTTCCCTGCCTCAAACATTATGATGATGATGATGATGATGATGATGATGATGATGATGATGATGATGATGATTGTCTTTATTTATACCCCGCCATTTTTCCAAAACTGGAATTCATGGCGGCATCTAGATAAAAAAAATACATATAATTGAAAACATACAAAGTCTACATTAAAATAAGATTAAACTATTTCCAATATTAAAACCATACACACATATAGCTAAAAGAGTTCAAACTAGTTTAAAAATAATATATAGACATTAGCAATGCAGCACCCTTCACACCCTATCCTTAGCCTTCAATTCCAAAGGCTTGTTGGAATAAGAAGGTCTTTGCTTGTCAGCGGAAGGACTGCAAGGAGGGGGTCATTCTTACCTCCCTAGGAAGGGAATTCCAAAGCCTAGGGGCAGCCACCGAGAAGGCCCTCTCACGCGTCCCCACTAGTCGTACTTGAGAAGATGTGGGTATTGAGAGAAGGGCCTCTCCTGAGGATCTCAGGGCCCGGGCAGGCTCATACAGGGAGATACAGTCTGATAAATAGCCTGGACCTAAGCCGTATAGGGCTTTATAGGTCAGCACCAGCACTTTGAATTGTGTCCGGAAACAGACTGGCAACCAGTGGAGCTTTTTTAACAGGGGGGTAGTATGGGCCCTGTAACCAGCCCCAGTTAGCATTCTGGCTGCAGCACGCTGTACCAACTGAAGTTTCCGAACAGTCTTCCGAGGCAGCCCCACGTAGAGCGCGTTACAGTAATCTAAACGGGATGTAACTAAGGCATGTGTCACTGTGGCCAGATCAGACGGCTCAAGGAATGGGCGCAGTTGGTGCACTAATCTTAACTGTGCAAAAGCACTCCTGGCCACATTCATTCTAACCAGTGGAGGCTGCTCCATTAGGGTGAATGAGGCATTGACCAGACGACCCCAGTCTGCCCTCAGCCAACCCCCACCTATCCGTTGTCTTACTTACAAACAATCCAGGAGGTAGCACTGCCCTGTAGAATTCATCAAGGAGGAGGATGGGGACAAAATTGGAATGAGTTGGCTCTGCCTGCCATTGGCTCTGGCTCCACCTACTGTTGGCCTTCCTGCTTTCTGCCCTACCAGTCCCAATGGGCAGCAGCCACCACTGACACGAACATGCAGAGGAGACTAGAGGAGCCATATGCCATCTGGGACAGGGCCAAAGGCATAATCCCACAGCCCCATTCTACATGCCTTGCCCCTTTTGGACAAGTATTACAGGAAGAGAGCTTGAGTTTTCCAATCTGCTCACACTAGCTTGCCTACATCTTAGAGTTAAGTGATGAAGATTCATACCAAGGCTAAATTTATACAGAAGCAGGTCCATAGGTGGAGCCAATTTCACTGCCTCTTCAGGCTTCGTTCCATTCAAAATAAATTCCCTGTGTTTTGTTTTGTTTTTAAATGTGATTGTTGGCCTGGACTTCGTAAGAATTCACTAATAGGCAAAAAACCTTGCGGTTTAAGAACATACCTATAGCCCACAGCTATTCTATCAAACTTTAAAAAGCAGGGAAATTGGGCAGCTATAGTGAATGCACCAGGGGAGCAGGAGACCTGACCTCCTCTCTGAGATATTGGACTGCCCTACAAATTGGTTAAAATGCAAACACCATTTGGGTTGGTCTTTCACAGTCCAATCCACTTCCTGTGTAGCTTGGAAGAATTTGGTAATATGTGCCTCTGAGCATGTTATAGGTATGTTCTTAAACCGCAAGGGGTTTTTTTGCCTATTAGTGAATTTCCCTGCTTTTTAATCCGGGAGGTAAGAAATGGGATCCTGTCCAAGTTTGCTGAGAATGGATGGATCATTTGCATGCTTATTGAGTTCAATGGGATTTACTCCCCTGCAATCATGCTTAGGATAGCTGAAACTGACCACAGAGGATGGGGAGGGGAGGAGGAGGAGGAGGGAGGGGAGGAAATGCAGAGGGGAGGACTGGGAGGGGAGGTGGCAGGATGGAGAGGGGAGGGAAAGGACAGGTTTGATCATTTGCATGTTTATTAAATTCAATGGGATTTACTCCCGTGCAATCATGTTTAGGATAGGTAAAACTGACCGGGGGAGGGAGGGAGGGTGGGCTGGAATGGGCAGGGGAGGAGGAAGGGAGAGGAGAGGGGGAAGTCTGATCATTTGCAGGCTTATTTTCAATGGGATTTACTCCTATGCAATCTTGGTTAGGATAGGAAACACTGACCATGGGGGGGAGGAGGAGTGGGAAGGAGCGTATTGGAGCAGAGCACAGAGCACAGGAAGGTGGAGGGGAGAGTAGGTTTGATCATTTGCGTGCTTATAGAGTTCAATGGTATTTATTTCCGTGCAATCATGTTTAAGATAGGTAAAACTGACCATGGGGAGGAGGAAGGGGAGGCGGGGGAAGGGGAAGCAGAAAGAGGGGATTGGAAGGGGATGGGGAGTGAGGGGCAAAGGAAGGGGGAGGGAAGGGGCAAGAGAAGGGGATAGGAGGAAGGAGAAGGGAGGGTGGGTTTGATCATTTGCATATTTTTTGAGTTCAGTGGGATTTATTTCTGTGCAATCATGTTTGAAAATGAAAATGGACTGCCTTCAAGTCAATCCCCACCTATTGCGACCCTTTGAATAGGGTTTTCATGGTAAACGGTATTCAGAGGTGATTTCATCATTGCCTTCCTCTGAGGCTGAGAGGCAGTGACTGGCCCAAGGTCACCCAGTGAACTTCATGGCTGTGTGGGGATTCGAACCCTGGTCTCCCTGGTCGTAGTCTAACACTGACCCAGGGAAGGGGCAGGGAGTGGGAGGGAAGGAGATTGGGTGGGTGGGCACTGGGCAGAAGGGAAGCCCCTTTCCTTTCCAAAAGGAAAACATTGTAAACAGAATCATTCTTTTTCAGGCTTTCCCCCACCTTTTTATTCTACAGCAGACACATGTAGCCTCCTACCAAATTTAAACCAAAGCTTTCCCTGGCCACATCCACACCAGGCCTTTATTTCAGTTTGGACAGTCATGGCTTCTCTCAAAGAATCCTAGGAAGTGTAGTTAGTGAAGGGTGCTGAGAGTTGCTAGGAGATGCCCTGTTCCCCTAACAGACCTTCAATCAGAGTGGCTGACTGTTAAACCATTCTCTCAGGGGAATAGGAGTCTCTTAGCACCCTTCACAAACTACACTTCCCAGGATTCTTTGAGGGAAGCCATGACTGTCTCACATGAAATCAAAGTCTGGTGTGGGTGTGGCCCCCTGATTAGGCAAGCCCAGCAACTGTGAGGCTTTTAGAACACTGATAGTTGGTTCTTACTGAGCATGCTCCGCGCTATCATTGGGTCCCAGCTAAAATTTATTAAATTAATTAAAAATCAGCCAGGCATTTTTTTTAACTTTTAAACTGCAGCAGATGAAGGTCAGAGTATGGGGCAACATCAGGATTAGGATTACAGGTACTCTGTGAACATGGCTGATTTTTAATGAATTTCAACAGATTATGAGAACAGAGAAAAAAGTCCAAAAGGGCTCTGCGGTTTTTCTCTCTCTCTTTACACTGACTGTTCTCTCTGACTGTTTTGTGTATCGCCATGAAAATTAACAGGGTTGTTAAGCAAGCGTTTATGAATTCAGGACTATAAGTTTTGTAAGGTTTTGTTTTGAAATGAGTTTATGGGAAGCATCAGAATGGCATGGGGATATTTTCATTTTAACATTGCGGAATGTGAAAAATCCCCGCTGGCTATAGTATACAGCCACTCTCGTGGTAATATCTAAATATGAGAATAGTGGCATGCTAGAACCAGGCTGAGTGGTGGTGGTGGTTTTCATTTATTCATCACCTTATACCAAAAATGCAAAACATTCACTTTGTTACAAGTAGTTGGATGGGGACCTAATGTGTCATGCGTACAGCTGGTGGGAATGGCTGAGAGTGAGGTTTGCAAGTAAAAGAGCGCAAAGGGGCATGTGGGTGCAGCTTCCGCTTCAGTGATTTTGTTTAGCTGCTACATCAGGTGTGGGGAACTTTTGGCCCTCCAGACGTTGCTGAACTATAAATCCTATCAGCCCCAGTAAGCATGCCCAGGGATAATGGGAGTAGTAGTTCAGCAGTATCTGGAGGGCCAAAGGCTCCCCGCGCCTGCACTATATGAATGCTTTCAGATGTTGTAGGACTCTGGCTCCTCATCAACTCCAGGCAGGTAGCCCAGTGGTCAGGGATGGCTGAAGTTGGTGTCCAGCAACGTAAGGAGAGTATCACGTTGGCTACTGCTGCTTTAACACATGGACTTTTAATGGTATTTGTGCATTTGATATTTACTTGTAATGTTTTCTGGTGTTTAAAACCTTCATGCAGACCATGGCAAAAAAAAACAAAACACCACACTGGCCATCTTTAAGGGTATAAGGGCCAAGGAGTATTCAGAGCAGGTGGAATTCTTCTGAGCTAGCCCCTTCCTCATGAATATTGAGTAAACAACACAATTTGCCCCCAGGGGTATATTGGGAGCCCAGTGGGGGGTTTTTGCTTCCAGAAGAAAAATGGTAAGTAGTAAATGTCTGAAATTTGAAGGTGTTGTACGGGTGACAGTTTGTGATATTGTCCTAGAAGGACAACCTGGTGGGTCTGCTCATGTGTAACTTACACAATAAAAGTGTGCTTGAGGCAGAGATTTGCCACTGAGGCTTTTTGATGAGGAATATTTGGACTCTGGATGTATTTTGTTTCCAGAAGGAAAATGGTAAGTGGTAATTGGCTGAAATTTGGGGACATTGTACAGGTTAACATTTGCCACAATGTCTTAGAAGTACATCCCAGTAGGTCTATGTACAGTATGTGTAAATTACACAATGAAAAGCACACCCGAGGTCTAAATGTATCTCAGATGTCTGTATGAATGCTACAAGGATATTCTGGTTGCTGCTAATTATGCTGCTTTAAAATGTGGGTTTTTATTTTATTTCTGATGTTTTGCAGTCTTATTTGTGTCATCCTCAACAGCACATTTATTGGGTTAACCCGATTTGCCAATTCCCCCCTTCTCCCTGGAGCCCTCACTGCCGCCTCCCATGCTGTTCCAGGAGCATCCCCACAACCCCTGGAGCAGATTTTTTGCCTATCATGTGGAGAAAGCATCCTCCCTGCCACCTCCAGCAGGAGTGTCCCATGAATGAAATTCCACTTATGGGATGACTGGATCTAACCCACTGTCTCACTCACTTTCTATATGTAGATGACAGTGATTCAATCAGTTGCCATTCTCCAGCCTCTCAGTGAGCAGGGTGGAGACCACTTAGCTTCTGACATAAAGCCAGAGCAAATTATTTACTGATTGCATCAGGGACTCCCAAACGTCTTTATCAAATCTCTTCACCCCACCACCCTAAGCTGCTGATAGATATTTTGCCTCCCTGGGCACAAACCCACTTCTCCTTCCCTCCACTCCTAGTTTTCCACATATAGTGTTGAATAAATTATTCTCTGGCACATTTGATTTTTCAAAGAGCTATTTCTGAATATTGACTATTCTGTGCTGATACGGCATATTAAATAGAACTTCAAAACAACAGGAATCTCTAGGAATTCTAGAGTTACAAGGGGCACAATGCTATCTGCGAGATTACTAAATTTAGATTGACTAGAAATAAAGTAATGCTCACATGTCTATATTTATTACTTGATGATTTCATGTGTGAACAAGCATGCACTACTACTACTACTACTACTACTACTACTACACTGTAGGTGTGTTTAAATGTTTCATTCAACGAATGTACTTGTGGTGTACCTGCATCCACAAATAATTAAGATGTACAAATCAACAGGTGTACACTCTTTCACATATGCACTTGTACATTTGTAGAAACAGCTTCTACCCATGTTTCATGTAACATGTGAATAAGCCTAAAGTAAGCATCATTAACAGAACTTTCATATTTTGCTGAACACAATATTTTTCAGTCAAAGATGTTTAAACATCCTGCTATGAGCCACCACATGCTAAGAGATCACAGGGCCCTAGGAAGCAAATGTGAAAACAGCAGGGCCCAAATGTGATAGTATTGTGACAGAACTTCATTACCTATCCATAGCAGCGGACTTTCAAATGGGGTGGGGGGAATGAAGGCTAGTTCAATTAGGGTTTTTTTTAAAGAAGGAAAGATTGCAACTGGAATATTTTGGCATATTTTATTTCCTCCTCCCAAACTGGAATTGTATTGGAATTTAATCCATATGTTTTTTACAAATTGCCTAAGATCGCTTCATTTAAATTAGATGTTTAGTTTCATAATTCTTGCTAAAATTGATTGGTTCATTAACTGTATACTGTTTAAAACACAAAAAACCTTGCAAAGCACACACAACCTTGCAAAGTTTTCTGATATGGAGGTTGAAATCAGCAGTACACAACCTCCAAGAAAACCAGCTGGACACATCCAAGAAATTTTTCTTGACAATTTTTCATATTTTATTTATGTCTTTAGAAATATCTGCAAGCAGTGTTCAGGTGCAGACAGACAGACAGACAGACAGACAGACAGATAGATAGATAGATAGATAGATAGATAGATAGATAGATAGATAGATAGATAGATAGATAGATAGATAGATAGATAGATAGATAGATAGATAGATAGATTAAAATGCACAAACCAAATAAAAACAAACATACATAAACCCATCATTAAAAACAAAGATAAAGATCAATAACACATTTAAACCAAATGTAACTAAATCAGGAGTCTGGATAGGCTTGCTGAAACAGACAACTTCTCAGCGTCTAAAACAGTATAGTGAAAATCCATACATACCCACATATGTTACACATACACACAGAGAGAGAGAGAGAGAGAGAGGGAGAGGGAGAGGGAGAGGGAGAGGAGGAGAGAGAGCTATTGGTCACTCTCTTAGAGAATAGACAATAGAGTCTTGCAGCATAAAATAAATGCAGAAGAAGGAAAGAATTGCACCCCTGGGAGGGTAATGAAATGTTTCAAGCTGTAAATTATAATAAAAAGCAAAAGGATATAAACCTAGCAGGGATCAATTCCACTTCCCAATCATATTTCGACCTTAATAACACTGACTTAATAGGCTCATACCTTTTGGCTGATATAAGAAAAGGTCTGCCAATGATCAATGTTTCTTTTTAAAAGAAAGCAAGGAAATTACACAGGAGAATAGTGAAACATTCCACAGGCAATTGAAGAAATGTATACAGCTTTGTGAGTGGAAAGTCTAATGTAGCAGCCAAGGGTTGCTGGTATTGTTCTGGGGTGCGTTTACCATAGAGCTCCTATTTGCAATAATTCCCACCCCATTTTTTTTTGTAAGAATATGTTTCTAAATCTGTGAAATGCAACTTAAGCATCAGGAAAAAAGAAAAGGGGGGAGAAGAACTCTTTCTAACAGATTATTCATTATATCTATTTTATTAAAAGAGAATGGAGATAAAAATGAAGTGGAAATCTAACATAGAGGGAGGAAGAGGGGCTGAAGTGGCTCTCTGGGGGGGGGGAGCCACTATGTTAGCATCCCAACTAGAGATGGGTGAGAAATTTAATTCAGTTTGCATTTCAAGCCAAATCTATCAAATCCACACTTTCTGAAACAATTCACATCCTTTGAAATTTGCACTTATTCAGATTTTACGATGCAGTTCACCAACCAAACAATATTCATAGAAATGCATATGTTGGGGGAAAGTGTACATAAAAATGAGTATATGAGGGAAAATAACATACAAAAATGCATTATATGATCAGAAATGGTTTGCAAAAATGTGTGCATTAGTCAAAATTGCCTGCAAAAATGTATTTATCAGGAGAAATTTGCACTAAAATGCTGGAGAAATTTCATGGGGATGTTTAAAAAATCACAAACTGATGCAGAAATGTGGCGAACTGAATTTAAGATTGGAAAAACGAGAAACTGAGAGGACCAAAACTGACAGATCTTTCCATCCCTATTCCCAGCAGCTGGGTTGCTGGTGCTTACTGGGAAAGGGAAGGAGGTTGACATGGTGCAAATGCACTAGCGAAGCCAATCTGGTGCTCTTGTTTGCACCACACCAGCCTCCCCACTCCTTTGCCCCTCTGAGTGAGGGGGATCATAAAACAGATTTAGCTTTATAATCTAGGAGTGTATTGTTATATGACTTGAGCTGTGTGTTTTGATCCCACATTGTAGCTGCAAGGTAAAATTAGGAGAGCCCCCACCCCCAGCACTGGTGGATGATACCCACGTCTGTGATGCCAATTTCACAGAGGCATTAGCATGGGAAGTGGCTGTATAATCAGAATATCTTCCATGGTCCTTCATTTAAAATGTTAACAGAATTATGTGCCTGACATAAGAAGACTTATTACATGCTAGGGATGGGGGAGAAATTTGGGCTTGTGTTCACTTGCTGAAACAATACATGAACCAAAATGCAGCTACTCTTCAAAAACTGATAAATATGTCTGCCCCCCAAAAGCGTACACAAAAGCAGACCCGGCGTCGCGATCATATCACCCCAGTGTTGATTGAATTACACTGGTTGCCAGTTGTATACCGGGCCCAATTCAAGGTGTTGGTTTTAACCTTTAAAACTCTATACGGTTCCAGCCCAGTTTATCTGAAGGAGCGCCTCCAGTATCACCAAATATGCCGCCAAACAAGATCAGCCTCACAGGACCTTCTCTCAGTCCCACCGACTAAGACAGCTAGGTTGGTGCGGACCAGGGAGAGGGCTTTTTCGATCGTGGCCCCCACCCTCTGGAACTTACTTCCCTTTGACCTTCGGCATGCCCCCTCCCTGTTGACTTTTCACCGAGCCTTGAAGACCTGGCTCTTCAGGCAGGCCTATGGGATCTCTGGGATGGGTTAGGTTTTACACTGTATTAATGTAAGATGGTCTTCAGATGAGATGTTATGATATTAATAATGTGATGATTATGTATATGAGCAGATTGTATTTTATATTGTATTTTATATTGTACGTCGCCCAGAGTGTCTGTTCAGTCGGACAGATTGGCGTCTGCTAAATAAAATTTTATTATTATTATTATTACTATTATTATTATTTATTTGTTTATTTATTTATTTATTATTATTAAGGGGAAGTATGCATTAAAATGCATATATTAGTGAAAAAACAAAACAAAAGAAGTAATTGTTGTTACTTAATCTCAATGAAATATTTTTTTAAAAAAAGAAAATATATGCTATTTTCTCCACATTTTCTCCCTCTGCAACAGAGGCTTGTATTTCTCTGCCTCATTCTCGGGGTGCTTTAGAATTTTGGCAGTGCGGCATGTCAAGCTGGCCTTGTCAATGTGCTGAACCGGTGCCTGATCACGACAATGGACTGGATGAGAGCTAACAAACTGAGGCTTAATCCAGACAAGACTGAAATGCTGCTAGTGGGTAGTTCTTCTGACCAGATGGTGGATGTTCATCCTGTCCTGGATGGGGTTGCACTCCCCCTGAAGGAGCAGGTTCGTAGTTTGGGCGTTCTTTTAGAACCGTCCTTGTCACTTGAGGCTCAGGTAGCCTCGGTGGCACGGAACGCTGTCTACCAGCTTCGGTTGGTGGCCCAGCTACGTCCCTATCTGGACAGAGACAATCTCGCTTCAGTTGTTCATGCTCTGGTAACCTCTAAATTCGATTACTGTAATGCGCTCTACGTAGGGCTGCCTTTGAAGACGGTTCGGAAACTGCAGCTCGTGCAAAATGCAGCGGCCAGACTGTTAACGGGCCAGGAGGTCCGAACATATAACACCGATTCTGGCCCGCTTGCACTGGCTGCCTATATGTTTCCGGGCCCGATTCAAGGTGCGGGTTTTAACCTATAAAGCCTTACACGGCCTGGGACCACAATACCTGATAGAACGTCTCTCCCGATATGAACCTACCCGTACACTTCGTTCAACATCGAAGGCCCTCCTCCGGGTGCCTACTCAGAGGGAAGCCCGGATGATGGTAACCAGAAAAAGGGCTTTCTCAGTGGTGGCCCCCGAATTATGGAACGATCTCCCTGTGGAGGTACGCCTGGCGCCAACATTATTATCTTTTCGACGCCAGGTTAAAACATTCCTTTTCTCCCAGGCATTTTAATAAATTCAATAATTTAATAATTTTAATCTTAACATTTTAACATTTTAACATCTCAACTTATTTTAGCATCTTAGTATGCTAGTATATTTGTATTTTAGTATGTTTAAATTGTTCTATAAGTGGTTTTAATTGTATTTTGCTATCTTGCTTGTTGTGAACCGCCCAGAGAGCTTCGGCTATGGGGCGGTATAGAAATTCAATAAATAAATATATAAAGGTGGTAGGTGTGTTTTCCTTTCCAGTAAATATCTCAGCAGCCTTCCTGGCTGCCTATGCTCCCTAATCGGGGGGGGGCATGGGAGGCTTTACCTCATGATCTCTTACTCTGGGCTTTGATTGTATTATGGCATCTGGGAAGCTGCAGAGAGCAGATTGCTAGTAAGATGATTTGTAGAATGAAAGAAAGGATACGCACAAAAACCTCAAATGTAAGGTAAGCGCATCAAAAATCCTGCACACACCCATGAGAATTTCACCAAAATTTCTCTCCCCTTAGATAATTTTCAAATGCAATTTATTTTCCCATCAATTGATAGAGAATGGTAAAAAAGCAGATGCATGCACACAAACACACACACAGGATAAATTTTCAGCACAGTGCTGTTCATTGCAGGCCTTTGCTGTCAGCACTAGCAAGGGCTGTTCTGAAGAGCAATATTGAAGCAGCCATTGAAAAATCCAACACTTCAGAGACTTCCGGGAAGGGTGACTTAGCCTGTGCCTGCTTTTGAGACGGGCTCCTGCCTCAAAAGAAGCTTATTCAGATATATCAGTCAGTTTTTTCTTTTTTTTTTGACTGATTAAACTTCTCCCGGGTAGGGAGAAACGAAGAGATTAACCTCAAAGCCTATTTTTGTTGGGACGACCAGATCTCATTAATTTATGGGACGAGGTCCAGCCGACGAAGGTGGGACGGATTTTCAACAGCAAGCTCTATCTGTTAAAGCGAACGTTCATCTTATCTTCTAAGAGAGAACGCACTAACAGGCAAGCACCCTTCTTTCTATATTTTTCTTTTACTTGACTTAAATTGTTGCTGTTTAAAAGAGATTTGCCAGATTGATCGGTTTTTGACATCTCACTGGGGAGCCGTAACTTCTCTCTGCTACGCACTAATTAATAGCTTATCTCTGTTTTTGTTGCAAAAAGCTGTCCTGGATTTGCATTCTAAAGATACACACAGAAGAGGGATTTCTATTCCAGATTTTTATTTTGAAAAATATTATACTGTTTTGAGACTACTCTCTTTTTGGTCTATTTTATTTTGACGAATCTGTTTCTTGACGATTGCCATTAATTGTTTCGATCCTGGGAACTGCATTTTGTTTACTTAACTATTGGAGAGATAAGGCTGTCTGCTCTGTTTATACTGTGATGTCACCAAGTTTGGAGTATTAACCCAATTGTTGCTGAAATAAGAAGTGGTTTTCCTATATTTTTCTTTTAAAATGGCAATTAAGAAAGTGGCTGAGAATCTGGAAATAACTATGTTTCAGAAAATAATGGATGAGATTGAGATAACGAAAATTGAATTGAGTAAAATGAAGCAGGAGATTAAAGATATAAGGGTCCCTGTGAGAGAGGTGACCCTGGAAGGGGTCCCTGTGAGAGAGGAGACCCCGGAGATTGGAATAGGGGTCCCTGTGAGAGAGGAGACCCTGGAGACTGGAATAGGGGTCCCTGTGAGAGAGGAGATCCCGGAGATTGGAACAAACGTGGAACAGGAACAAGATTTGGAGTCTATGGACTTTAGAAATAAAATCTATTGTTTGGAACTCAATGTTATCTCTGAAGAAATTAATGAAGATTCTAGAGATAAAGTTATCAATGGCATGGATTATCTTCTGGACTGGAATGATGTGATGGAGCCCAATATAGAGAAAATCTATGGAATTAACTGCAGCCATGTGACAATGGAAAAACTTTTTAGAGATGACCCAGTGTATTTTGAAAAAAAGAACAGAGATATGATTTTACAGCAGTATTTCAGCAACCTATTCAGAATGGATGGCAAGAAAATATTTGGGATAGAGGTAATTCCCATCAGACTCTTACTATATGACTATGGCTTTGACAGCAAGATTATTATGGAATACTGATAATGGAAGATTGGATATTGAAATTACTGGACTTAACAAGACTACTGAAGATGGAAGATGGAAAATGGAACTAATAGAGATAATAGAACAATGGCTACTGAAATTACTGAACCTAACAGATTCTGATGTGATGGATTAATTGAAATGTTTATTTTGACTATGGTTATGACAATAAGATTATCATAATTAGTAATGAGATGGATTAATCGATATGCTTATCTGGAAAAAAAAATTGATAGATATATTTCTTAAAGAATTGAAACCTCTCTTTGACTTTTTGTGGAAAGAATAAAGTAATGTTTATGAGATTTGATGATTAAGTAAGATAACTACTGGAGGAAAGTGATTTTATAATATGACTTAAGAGACAGGATTGCTATATATTATAGACTTATAACTGATTTGATCTTTGACAAATGGGAAGTCAATATTTTACTCTTTATTTTTTATTTTTGTTTTTTTTTTCTTTTTTTCTTTTTGTTTAACTATTTTTGATTTTGTTTTTTGTCTTTGAATGTTTTATGATTTTGTCTTGTATGTTTTATGAAAATCTGAATAAAAATTATTGAAAAAAAAAAAAAGAAAGAAAAATCCAACACTTCAGCGCTTAGAGAGCAACTCACTTCATTTCAGGTTGCTTTGGGGATGACCCACTTAGCCTTGGAAGCAGCCCACTTTGGTCTGGCATTTGGGCTTTATAAACGGATGTGTGCTCCATTTGAAAGAGAACTAGAGAACAGGGTATGCAGATGCAAAAACCAAAGAGACTAATAGAGATAGTTGAATTTAGATAAGTATGAATGAATTTCAAGTGGAGTTCGAATTCAGCTTCCAGCTGATGTACAAAACCACAATTTATGCCCCCTCCCATGACATCTTTAAGACAATAGTTCCTTTTAAATCCAGTTTAGAAAATCTAAAATACTCTAGAACGAATAGGCAACTTCTGTTAATTTGAAGAATAGTAGCGGCAATTACAATCCATTCCTTGTGACTCATTCAGCTCTTGGGGTCTCTGTTGAAGGTTCTGCCACAGTTAATTAGTGCCTGTTGTAAATAACTGTTTTGTTACTTGGAAACCAAGGTTGCCACCTCTTTTTTTCTTTCATCAGTTTTTGTTTGTTTGTTTGTTTGGGCAAGACCCTGGTGTGTGCCAGGAAGAAATTCAGTCAATGCAGCTTTTCACCTGCCAATTAGATTGAAAAGGCTCAGAAAAACCTGCCGGATAAATGTAGCAACCCATAAACTCAGCCTGTGGGATGTTGTACACTATACTATACAGTCTATATTATAGGTCATCAGAAGTCATTTCAAGTGACTTATATGAACAATATGCTCACAGTCTAGGGATCAATTTCACAAAGAAAAGAATCTTAGACCTCTGAGGTAGGAAATCTGTGACTGGGTTATCTCCAGACTGATGGGGAGGTCAACTTACATGATCAGATGCTCCTCCTTCCAATGAACTGAAATCCTTCCACATAGACAACGACCATATTAGGGAAAGGGACTGGGCTGGTACCCCCTCCCCTGATAACTAGTTTTCTATGTGGAGACAAATGTTTGTAAGGAGTAGTCAATTAAATGATCCATGATTCCTGTCTGCTGTCTAAAGTGGTAAAACTTAGATCAGATGTAGAGCATCTTTGACCCTCCTGATGTTCCTGAGCTACAACTCCCATCATCCCAAGCTGTTGGCCATGCTTGCTGCGACTGGTGGGAGTTGTAGTTCAGCAACATCAGGAGGGCCAAAGGTTCCCCACACCTAACCTAGATGCAAATTTACCACATTCAATTAAAACTAAGCCTTGAAACAGGGATTGCTAACCTGTGGTCCTCCAGATGTTGTTGGACTCCAATTCCCATCACTTCCAGCCAGCATAGTCAATGGTCAGAGATGATGGGAGGTGCAATTCAGCAATGTCTGCAAGGCCAAAGGTAAGCATCCCTTCCTTAGAGGGTGAACTAACAAATTAAGCAAACACATGCTGCATAGTTATGATCTCTTGGGATCTCAGGTGTAATTTCTAGATAAAGAGATGTCTGGGAACAAGTTGGTCTAGAAACAGTATCTCCTTGTCTAGAAAACCTTTCTATACTGAAGTATAGGTCTTCAACCACCCTCAGCCACTTATAAACAGTGGATACTGGTGGCTCTGAGGTCAGTGGGGCAGTGAATCCACTACAGGTTTTAGTCTGAACTTTCAACGAGCTGTGCAAGATGCTGAAACCTATTCTCAAAATATGGATTGGAATGGATTGCATTGGTGGCATTTGCATCTCTGAACTGGCAGCATTTCCAAATGTAATGCCATGCTGCCAGAAATCTATCATTTCTCAAATGTCTTCAGGGTCGCCGCAGAGCAGAGGTATACTACAGATGTATCAAGCTGGCATTGGCTGACAGTTATCGGATCGTGCATATGTGCCTTATGTATTGTTTGGTAATGGAGGAGGACACAGAACTTGTTAGAATTCAGAAGCCATTGAATAAGATAAAAGGCGTAACTTCCTTGTTCTAGAATTACTGCTGTGATGCTGCTGCAGGTCACTAGCAGCTATCATCATTGTCTTCTAGTGGATTCATATTTTCAAACTACTCTGCCCAGCTGATAAAGATCAAAATATGCACTGCTTGTTCATGGAAGAGTGAAAAACAGATGAAACAGGAAATGGTTATGGCTCCCTCAAATGTAGTCATTCCTGTCTGTAGGCTTGGTTCAAAAGTATTGCTAAAGAACAATCTTTTCTAATACAAGTTGGGGGGGGGGGCGAAGCAGATCTGAGCAACTGTCACATGAAATGTGCCCATCTGCAAACTGGGCAGATGAGGCATAGTCTAATTATTGCAATAAATAATGGATCAACCTTTCCTGATGCAAATGCCACAGCCATATATTTCATAAATTATAGGCATTTGAACTAAAGGTGGCACAAAATACTAATGGGTTTAGGTTGCCAGCAATACTCTTCTCAGACGTTGAATTTAAGCTCCACATGTATTTGTTTTTAAAAAATGGAGGAGGGAGACATTGTAAATTCTGATTCTACAAATTCTAAGTAGCACCTGGGTGTGCAGCCTCCATATCATAGTCTAAAATAAATGCCTTTACAGACAGAGAGGGCTAAAATTGTTATTCAGGCCTTACACTCAGGACCAGTGATCACATATTCTTGATTTCTGATCACTTGAAGTTACTCCACACCTGTGTGACTCATGTGAATGAATGAACTGACTTCACTGAGATGCTTTTGGTTTCAGGTGATGTGCAGTAAAATGACAATTCTAGCTGTGGAGACTCATTCACACATAAATCTTTATTATTACGGTCAATGACCAGCACAAAATAGAGACATAAAACTTTCATAAGAGGAGATTATCCTAATATACAGAAGAATAAAATGCAATAAAATGGGTAAGAAAATACAAGGTAAAATCACACATAGAAGTCAATGCCCGTGAGTGATTAGCATCATTGTACAAGCCAGCTATTACCAATACAGAAGAAATCAAATAAATTAAAGGTGTTTGAATCAGTGCAGTCTGTAAAGGTTTGGTCTTCATTAAAAAATACATCCAACGGTATCCAAGCATAGACCAAAACCTTCTCCTTGATTTCAGGAACCATCATGCCATTTTTGGTTACAACATTTTAAGAGGTGTCTGAATGCAGAGAACAGATGGACACACAAACAACTTTCCAAAATACAGATGCAGAAGATATTTATTTATTTATTTAGAATATTTGGAAGTTTGCCCTTCTCCTGAATGTCCTAGGGCAAAACAACATAAATATTAAAATCAAATGTACAATATAAAGGCTGAAACAAATTACAAGAAAAACGTAAATACCCTAAAATTGCACATGAATAGGGCTGGATCTACATAGAGAAAAATGGAGGGTGGAAATGAGAGGGCAATCTTAGGCTGAACGTGAAGATTGATATGTGTAGAGCAAATGAGTTCAAGATAAAGCATATTAAAAAGAAGGGAAGAGAAATATGGAGAAGCAAGATCATCCACTTGAAAGTTAAGTGCAACAATTTGGTATTATTCATGTCGTTAATTCCTTCTGCCTCAGTACAGTTATTTCCATTATCACATTCGCAGTTAGAATGTTTGTACGACCAAGACCATTTTGTTTATATCCATTTTGTTTATTTATAAACATTCCTGTTCCCCCAGGCATTTGATGGCTAAAAGATACTATTCCCAGCGAGCTTTAAATGATAAGTCCTGAGGAAATACATAAATATTTTTATATGTTCTTCATGTTCTTAATTTTTTCTTTTATTTATGACTGTATTATTTTTCAGCTTTGTAGTTTGCTGCCCTGGGCTTCTTTGGGAAGAAAGAAGGTACAGAAATTTCATAAATGCTGTTGTTGTTGATATTATCATCAACAACAAAAACAACATATGGCACTTCAGGATTTCTTGTGTACTCGGAAAAGGCACCATCAGGTTATCTCTTGTAGGAACAAGGCCTGTTTTGGGCCCATTATGCATGGCATTTTCATTCCATTCATTCCATTAAATTCCGGGATACCCAGCTTTTTGTTATGATCAGTCTCACCCATACTTGATGTTTACGTGAGCTTCAACAAATAATCTATATCATCTACACATTATGCAAAACCCTACACTTTCCAATCCATACTATTTTACTCTGTCTGGATATTTAAAAAACAGCTTTGAAACAAAGTCTCACATTGGCAGTTTTTAATTCCAGGGATGTTGAAGGAGACTTAGCAAGCAAACACAAGGATAAGAGTGAACAGGGGACCTGGGCTTCACAAAACATTGCTAAAGAAAGGGATTTATGAATTCAGATATTTTTCTACAGGCTGAAAATCCCCAAGAGAAATTGGTTTTCCAGTTCCAACCATCTATACCTTTGTGCAGGATTATGCTGTTTTTGAGAGCGAAACCAGCAAGACAGTATCTTTCTTATAAATGCACAGGATTGAGAGTTCTTATGTTATCCTCTTTGCCCATTGGCTATTCAGAGTCTTTGTATGTTAGATGTTGTACTCACCTGAGCTAACACTGTCCCCAACAGCAGTCATCTGAACAGGCAGGCTAATGGCTGGAGTTCCCACCCAAGACTTCACGGGGCGTGGGAGATATCAGGAAAATACATGGAAGTTCAACAGCAGGCTATCTTTTTAACATTTTTTTCTTAAACAACACCTTAAACATTTTACATGAATGCATATACTTGGCCTTAGCCAATAAATCAGAAATCAGAATCAAACAAATTACATTGCAATGTATCTTAAGGCTATATTTCAGTTCTTATCCAGAAAATAAATGAACATGATTTCACTCTCAGAATGTTGGCAGACCGCAACAGGTTTAAGAAGCACTGGTAGCTTATTGTCTAAACTTTCCTTCTTTTATAGGAGTGTTCAAGGCTATACTATGTCACAACCCAGACTGTAATGCATCAGTTTAGAGACCTTACAGGTGTTTCAGAGAGGACAATCCATTCCCATATCAGTTCCACTTACCCTTTTCTTGTGTTTACTACCTGGAACATTGGCTGTTGCAATATACATTTCCTGTGTCTTCATATCAGGTGGTTCCTTCCAGATAATGTCTAAACACTATTCTTAAGGACTGTTCTTAAAGATTATACAGAATGCATAATAATAGTATTGATAGACTGATACATAAACATGGTAGTATTTATCTTGCTAATGAAGGCTCTGGGGGAGTAAAAATACATAAATGATGAAATATGGGGACAGCCCATAACAAAACCTTTAAGCTATCTTAATTGACACAAGAAGCACAGGTGCTGTTGGCTGACATTTTGTTTATTGCTTGTGAGGTCTGATAGTGTCTTATGCCCATTCTTGGTGGGGTCTTTTAGAGGTGAGAAAAAAAGGAAGGTGGCATCATGTCTACTGATTGATAACTGATGCGTTTTGATCCAATTTGCCTCTGAGATAACAAATTTCATGGCTGACTTCCAACATTAGTCATAGGGTATTTACTTGTCCATTGATTTTAATAGGTATATTCTGAGTATAATTGAATATCACCCCATGAGTGTGTAATATAGTAGCAAATTCTGATGGAACAGATTGCAGAAAATTCTCTCTGTGTGTACACATGCATAACATTGCCTACACTTCCTTCTTTGTGATATAGGGGATACTTACTCTATACCTACTCTCACCTAGGGATGGACAAATCTGTCAATTTCAATTCCTCTCAGTTTCTCATTCCTCCAATCTTAAGTTCAGTGCACCACATTTCCACATCAGTTTTTATTTATTTATTTATTTATTTTGTCAAAAAGTCCTCACAAAAATTGCCAGCACTTTAGTGTGCATTTTCCTAATACACACATTTTTGTATGCAATTTTGCCTAATATACAGATATTTGGAAACAATTTCCCCAAAGACATGTCTTTTTTTTGTATACTTTCTTTGGTTGGAGAACTGCATCACAAAATTTGGAGAAGTGCAAATTTTAAATGATACCTGCAAAGATGCAGGCTGGTCAGTTTCACACTAGCAAAGCAAAGAGGTTGGTCAGCTTCATGTTAGCAAAGCAAAGAGCATGCTAGTCAATTTCACATTAACAAAACAAAGAACAGGCTGGTCAGTTTCACTTTAGCAAAACTCTGGTGTTGGGAAAAGCCATGGAAGCTTACATCATTCAGGGTTGGTCTGCAAAGATAGTGAACTACCAGGAAGTCCACTGTTAAGTTTGATTTTAGCAAAATTCTCACCCATCCCTAGTTTAAGTCCATGTATTGTTTTGTTAAGTGTGAATTTGACTGAACCAAATTTCTACCCCATCCCTACTCTCAACACATAACACTAAGAAAATTTTAATTACTGGCAAATGCCAGTCTTTTGATAGAATGCCTACATTTTGCTAGGACGCCCGTAGGGTGCTGGGAAAACACAGCCCTTATCAATGAGAAACACCCAATATCTGGATTAATATCTGGATTTTCCTCCTAAAATGCATTATTGTTCTCAAGTGCCATGCTTTATCTTTTCCCAAAGGAATGAATGACAACAATTCACTTATATGAAGGAAGTAAAGTGCACTTTGGAATACCACTGGAGGTGCAAAATTGACTCTCTGTCCCCTGAGAACTAAGCCTCCCCTTCAGCTGAAGAGCCCTATTCCATTTCTATTTTTTGCATGACTTGATGGAATGTTGGGAACGGTATTTTTCATATATAGAAGCCTCAATTAGTACATCATGTGTGCAGAAGCCAGTTTTCCTGCACATATCTCTAGCTGAACGGGGAGCCACATGGGCAGCTAGGTATATCCAGTAACAGATGGTTTGGATAGCAGCGCTCACCTGACCACCAGTTGGTCACATTGTTGCTGCTTACTGGGATGTAAAGGGAAAGAGCTAAGATGGCAGTGAGGTTGGCGTGGTGCAAATGCATCAGCAGAAGCACTAAATTGGCTCCACTGGTGTGCTTGCACTGCACCAACCTCACCTATCCTACTCACAGGAGGCAGCAGCAATGAAACAGACCGGAGATCAGGTAAGTGGCACCAGCACCACCCTGCCACGCCGTCCACTACTGAGCATATCATGCATAGTTTCCCTCTTTGTTCCAGCACTGAGGGCTGCATCCATGGAGCTATTTTTGGAATAAAAGTTAAAATCCCTGTTATTGGCTGTTTTGGAAAGGGCTGGATTCAATCCTTCCCTTTTCATTGCAAAAAAGCTGATTGGTGGGATTTAGCTTTTAAGCACAGCTCTATAAGCATAGTCCAAGCTACTCCATGAATGCTTCATTAGATTAGACAGAAGAGAAATGAATGAATGACTTACTGTTATCAGAATATAGATTTACAATTTAGCATGAAATCTGAAAACAGCATTCCATTTTTTTTAAAATAAAGCATTAGGACACAGTAATAAATGCAAAATAACTGGAGGGATCTGTGGCATCCATAGAACTTAATATCTCTGATTTTCTATGTCAGATGTGAGGAACATTTAGCCCTCCAGATGTTGCTGAACTACAGCTCCCACCACTCCTGGTCATTTGCCATGCTTGTTAGGACTGATGGAAGTTGTAGTTAGGCAATATCTGGAGGACCAAAGGTTACCCAGCCCTGTTCTCTGTGTTCTGGAAGTAGGCTCAGATCAGCCACTCATAATGAATCCACATATGACCCTGCAACAGGTCAGGAAGAGGAGGAGAAAACATTTACCATTTTAGCCTGCACCTGTGGATAATTCTAAAGGGCAAGGACATGTTATTAAATGAGAGGTACACCATCAGTAGTGCCATGAATAAAGGACTGTCTTCCAGGAAGAATTACATCAGAGCTATTCAGAGCTTTGCAAGCAGCATTATAGACAGCCTCATATTGTAAGACCTGTTGGAGACCTGTTAAGGACTGATGGGAAGCCTGTAAAGCCTACTGGAGGACAAAAGAGAAAGGAAGAGCTATGCAAAGCTGCAAAATTTTTAAAAGCTGTATAAGCAAGACTACCTACCTCCATTAGTGTTTATGGAAGAAAGTGAATCCTTTTTACTCTTGCCATAAACAGCCCCTGAACTTGTCTTTCTGCAATTTGTCAGGCTCAGTTCACTCTGGAGCAGCTCCTGTGTCTGCGAATTTCATCTGCTATGGCCAAAACAGGAAAAAGTTGTAACTATTTTAGATTCCCCATTACAGTAGGGCCCCACTCATATGGCGGGTTACATTCCAGACCCCCGCCTAAAAATGAAACCTGCCAAAAAATGGAACTCCTTCAATAAAATGGTGCCCGACGCCCGAAAAATGCCGTAAAAGCAGAACAAGCACCGTTTGAATGGGGCCTTACTAGGGTTGCCAGGTCGGAACCATCCAAAAACCTGAGAAAATGGGGGCGGGCCCTAGTGACATCAGGGGGCGGGCCCTAGTGACATCAGGGGGTGGGCCCTAGTGACATCAGGGGTGGGCCCTAGTGACATCAGGGGGCGGGCCCTAGTGACATCACAGGGCGGGCCCTAGTGATATCATTAAACATGATACATTGTATCAACCACAGTTGCTTGGAGCATACCATTCAAAAAAAATTCTCTGGAGATTAAAATAGAAATCTTACCTAAAATAGGGTGCTCCTAGGTCCATCTGAAGTGACAAGATCATTCTTTCTCACAAGCTTAGGGTGATGCAAAATGGAAATGGACTGCCTTCAAGTTGATCCCAGATAGGGTCTTCATGGTAAGCAGTACTCAGACAGAGGTGGTTTACTATTGCCTTCCTCTGAGTCTGAGAGGCAGTGACTGGCCCAAGGTCACCCAGGGAGCTTCATGGCTGTGTGGGGATTCAAACCCTGGTCTGCCAGGTCACAGTTCAACGCCTTTAGGGAACATTTAATCTAGCTTACTTGCTTCTGGGAAGAAGGGTTTATGTGCCCTCAGGCCAGCCCATTATTGGAAGAAAGGAGCTTAGTGTTGCAGAGACGTTAGATGGGAGCACAGATAGATGCCCCTGAAGGCAGCAACTGTAAGCATGCTTATTAAGGAACTAAGCCCCATAGAACTCAATAGGACTTACTTCTGAGTAGATATGGTTGCAGCCATGTTAAGGACAAGGGAGGGCATTCTAGGCAAAACAGACAAATAATTGGGTGTCAGAACAAATTAAACCAGAACTATCACTAGAAGCTAAAATGATGAAACTGAGGTTATCATACTTTGGACACATCATGAGAAGACATGATTCACTAGAAAAGACAATAATGCTGTGAAAAACAGAAGGGAATAGAAAAAGAGGAAGGCCAAACAAGAGATGGATTGATTCCATACAGGAAGCCACACACCTGAACTTACAAGATGTGAACAGGGTGGTTCATGACAGATGCTCTTGGAGGTCACTGATTCATAGGGTCGCTATAAGTTATAATGGACTTAAAGGCACATAACAACAACAACAAACCTCCCTGATAGACTGTGGGAATGCTGTGGACACAATATATTTCAACTTTAGCAAAGCTTTTGACAAAATGCCACATGATATTCTGATTAGCAAGCTAGCTGAATGTGGACTGGATGGAACAGTTATTGGGTGGATCCACAGTTGGCTACACAATCATATTCAGAGTGCTAATGGTTTCTTCTCAACCTGGGGGGGGTAACTAGCGGGCTACTATAGGGCTTGGTCTTAGACCCAGTGCTCTTCAACATTTTTATTAATGACTTGGATGAGGAGGGGCAGGGAATGCTTATCAAACTTGTAGATGATGCAAAATTGGGAGGAATACCTAATTCCCTGGAAGACAGAAACAAAATTCAAAGGGATCTTAATAGGCTGGAGCATTGGGCTAAAACCAGCAGAATGAAATTTAACAGGGATAAGTGTAAAGTTCTACACCTTGGAAAAAGAAACCAAATGCAGTTATAAAGATGGGGGATACTTGGCTCAGCAATACTACATGCAAGAAGGATCTTGGGATTGTTGTTGATCACAAACTGAATATGAGCCAACAGTGTGATGTGGCTGCAAAAAAGGCAAATGCTATTTGAAGCTGCATTAACATTTGGAGGCAATATGCCTCTGAAGGCCAGTTGCGCTTATTTATTTTATTTATCCATTAAACTGATATCCCGCCCTTTCTCCCTGAAGGGTCCTGCTTGCAGGCTTCCTATTACGGTTGGGGTGAGGAACTAGATGTTCTTATGTCCTTAAGGGAACCTGAAAACTACTGAAAGGTACCAGGAGAACAGATGGGCCCAACTCCTGCTGTGCAGCTCCCAGCACGGGCGGATGAAGCAGGGTGGCCAAGGCAAACTAAGACTCCGAGCCCTGGCCTGAGGCAGGATTGGACCAGATGCGAGGATCCGCTTCATTTACCCAGGAATGTTGGATGCAGACCCATGGGTGCTCTCTAGCCCAGTGCTGTTTGCACTGGCAGCGGCTCTCAGGGCTTCAGGCAGGGGTGTCTCTCAGCCCTACCTGGAGACGCCGCTAAGGACTGAACCTGGGCCCTTCTGCATGTGCAACAGTTTCCCTAAAAATAAAGTAAGATTCTAGTCCTTATGGTTCTGAATGAAGGGTGATTTAAACAGGGAGCTGCTTTATACTGAGTTAGGCCATTGGTCCATCTGGTTCAGCATCAGCACTGTCTACAGCGACTGGCAGCGACTGTCCATGTTCTCTACCACTGGGTTATGGCCATCTTCCCTTGATTTAAAAGGGGGGGACGGGCTCTGGCCTGCAGGTCCCCCAATATCACCTGCTCCACAGGCTCTTCTCAGGCGGGAGGGTGTTCAGCACTGGGCAGTCTCTGCTTGAGGAGAATTTTGAAAGTGCACATTGGGCAAGCTGGCAGCTGACCCAAGGCATCTCCTCAGGCCACTGACCCACAGACAAAGCCAGCTGGGGCCTCAGGTTGATTTGGCTGCTGGTGGTCAATGGCTCTTGACAGACAAAAAGAGGCTTCCTACTCTGCTGCGGGGGGCTTTGCACGCACACTGAGAGGTTTAACTTCCAGAGTCTTGAGTGGAGGCAACTTAATGCTGAAAAAAGACTAGAAACTTGTTAGCAGAGTTAGGTTTGGGATCAAGAGCAGACCCAGCGCTGATGTGTGTGTGTGTGTGTGTGTGTGTGTGTGTGTGTGAGAGAGAGAGAGAGAGAGAGAGAGAGAGAGAGTGAGTGAGAGAGAGAGACTTTCCCTGTGAAGTAGCAGACTTTTACGCTGCAGCAATAACTGAGGATTCAGACTTAGTAAAATAAGGAACAGCTTGCTTCATTGAAGGAAATACACAATAGATAGGAAAGGGATTCTAGTTCTAGTAAACTACCTGCATTGGAGGTTCATGGACCTGACATGGCCTTTGCCCTCATGCTGCAGGTGAGAGAGACAAAGCAAAGTCATCTCTTCTCTTCAAGAGACAGAGAAGAAGCAGGAAGGAGAGAGTTGGAAGGTGTGGTCAGCATTCCTAAGAGGTATCAGTTTTCAGGAAGGAAGATGAGCAAATGACCAAAGGAAAGGCACAGCCTAGCAACCTGGAGGTCTCCTCTCTGTCTCCCTCCAGACATGGAAACACCCAAATGGAGTTGCATTTCCACAATTCCAACACAAGTGATGCTTAAAATGGAAAGTGTGATTTATCAGGGACAGGGATTAGGAAACAGACATTGTTCCTGGGGAACCTGGCCTGGTTTTCCCTGCCTTCCATCTGCAAGATTCTTTCTTTATTTTAAGACCCACTCTGCACCCACCTGTTCCCGGGGCTGCCAGCTTTCTTTGGGTGGCAGCCAGAAATTCAAGACGTAGAACTTTCATTGTCACAGAGATGAGGGGACGGGCCTGTTCACCTGCTGAAGTTCCATACACACACAAACCCAGCTGGAAAAATCACATGGCAACCTCATCCTGCTATACATTTTGCTTATTTAAACATTTGGTTTTCAACAATCCAAGGAGCAGCGGCAGACAGGGAACCACCAGCTTTCCACAATCAGAAAAGGAAGAGGGGGAGCCCAGGGTGTGAGAGTGTGTGTGTGTGTGTGATGGAATTTCCTCCCCCAAGGTGTGGTGATGGCCAGAGACTGCTGAGCCCCATCTCTCAGGCCTCTCTCAGGCCTCTCTCTCTCTCTCTCTCAGGCCTCTCTCTCTCTCTCTGGCCTCTCAGGCCTCTCTCTCTCTCTCTCTCTCTCTCTCTCTCAGGCCTCTCTTCTCTCAGGCCTCTCTCTCTCTCTCTCTCAGCCCCCCCCCTCTCTCTCTCAGGCCTCTCTCTCTCTCTCTCTCTCTCAGGCCTCTCTCTCTCTCTCTCTCTCTCAGGCCTCTCTCTCTCTCTCTGGCCTCTCAGGCCTCTCTCTCTCTCTCTCTCTCTCTCTCTCAGGCCTCTCTTCTCTCAGGCCTCTCTCTCTCTCTCTCTCTCAGCCCCCCCCTCTCTCTCTCAGGCCTCTCTCTCTCTCTCTCTCTCTCAGGCCTCTCTCTCTCTCTCTCTCTCTCAGGCCTCTCAGGCCTCTCTCTCTCTCTCTCTCTCTCTCTCTCTCTCAGGCCTCTCTCTCTCTCTCTGCAATCAGCTGCAGTCCAACCTGCTCCAGCTCCTGCCACCCAGCAGCCTTCTGCTTCCAAACGAGATTCCAAACTGCTCTATCGGCCGCGATGCAAACAGCAGCCAGAAACGCCCATCGCGGCCGCTCCTCCCACCAAGCAGCCATGCGTGTCAATCACGCATGCGTGCCTGAGGGGGACGTCCAAAAGCCGGGGATCAGCCTCTTCACACCAAATATGGCTGGAGGCTGGAGACGGCCCACTTTTGCTGGAGACTCTGGCAGAAAACCGGAGACCTGGCAACCCTAGGCCTTACTCTAATTTTAGCCACCATATTAGCAGAACGCTGAAAAGCAGGCTGCCAAAAAGTAGGGCCCTCCTGCATAGTGAACAGGGGAAACAGAGAGCTTCATTCTATATTGAGTGGCTCAGAACCTGAAACACAGATCACAGCAGACAGAGCACAGAGTGGCTCTCTTAATTTTGCCTTACTCTACTCTTTAGTTTCATGTTTTTAGTCTGCCATATATTCTCTGCCAGCTTTTGAGAACACCCTAATTTACATAGGCATTCTGCTTGATCCTTCAACCATACTCTTCTGTTTTAATTCCTGTGTTGCTTTACACTAGATTGTTTCATTGCATGTTTTACTTATGGGTGTTTCCATTTTAATGTTTGTGCAACAGAATAACATAATCATAGCGCTGGAAGGAGCCTATAAGACAATCCAGTCCAACCTGCTCAATGCAGGATCCACCTTAAAGACAGGTGACTGTCCAGCTGCCTCTTGAATGCCTCCAGTGTTGGAGAGCCACCACCTCCCGAGGTAATTGTTCCCATTGTCGTACCGTTAGGAAGTTTTTTCTGATGTTCAGCCGAAATCTGGCTTCCTGTAACTTGAATCCGTTGTTCTGTGTTCTGTACTCTGGGATGACCTTGAAGAGATCCTGGCCCTCCTCAGTGTGACAACCTTTGCTTGCCACTGGCTTTTATACTTGTAAACTGCTTAGAAGCCTATTTTGGCATTATGCACTGTCTAATATAGAAAACATTAAATATTAATAATATTGTTTTTTACATTGTATTCATTTATAGGTTGTGTGAATAGTGTTATCCACACCTTTGTACACTGCTTTGGATCTTTTTGATGAAAGGGAGTTAAGAAATATCTTCAATATATAAACAAAACCCATACATATTCCTTAACACAAAGGATGTGCCATTTTGTTGAAAGAAATGTAGAAATACTGGCCTGCATCCAGAACTCTTATGAGTGGGATTCTACTCATAGAGAGAACCCTCACAAAACCTGCTAGTGGAAGTGTGTGACTTCTGACAATTCCCCCCACAGTCTGCTCATGAGAAGACTGCGTGACAGGCTGCACGAGGCAGGGGGACTTGCAAAATTTTCCTTCCTTCCTTCCACGAGCAGCAGCCTCCAATTAATCAGCAGTCTTTGTGTTTGTGTAAGGACACCTTCCATTAACAGAAGAGCACCTTTGTTTCTGACCTTTTCTCTATGAATATGTTGCAATACCTCCCATGTCAAAGTTGGCCATCCTTTCCATATGATGGTTTTTTACACATAAGCAAGTGTGCCCTCTTTTATTCAGACTTTCCTCCTACTTCTGAAATCATGTATCATTATTGTTATTTTAAGAGATTATGTGGCATAGTGGTTAAGGTGCTGGACTATGACCTGGGAGACTAGGGTTCGAATCCCCCCACAGCCATGAAGCTCGCTGGGTGACCTTGGGCCAGTCACTGCCTCTCAGCCTCAGAGGAAGGCAATGGTAACCCCCCTCTGGAAACCGCTTACCATGAAAACCCTATCCATAGGGTCGCCATAAGTCGGGATCGACTTGAAGGCAGTCCGACAACAACAATTCTTAAACAGAGTTAAGGGTTTTATGGGTTTAATCAGTTAGACAAGGCAGGATGTCCAGTTCTTATAGCTTGATCTGCCTCAAGCACTGCAGCAGCTTCTAAGGGCAAATTTACACCATACATTTAAAGCACATTCAATGCACACTTAAAGCACATGGCTTCCTCCAAAGAATCCTGGGAACTATAGTTTGTTAAGGGTGCTGGGAATTGCAGCTCTGTGAGGGGAAACTACCTTTCCTGGGATACTTTGGGGCAACTTATGGGCTATAAATGTGTGTTGAATGTACTTTAAATGTATGGTCAAGTGGCAGCATGTGCACAAGGCCAGTGGAAATAGAACTTTAGTGCTGTGGCTGCTATAAGGACATTATGGTTCTGCAGAGACTGCCCTGCCATTGAATATATCCCTGGTTCACGTCACACTTTTTTCCCCAAAGCCCAGGCAGGCAGTGCCTTGAAAGGAGCACCCTCTGAGCATCATGGATGAGTGTTTCTGTATCAGAGGTTGATGCTGGGCCATCCCATTGCACATTGGGATACATTGGGGCCTATGCTGGTTTTTTCCTGTCAGTGTAGCAAAGCATTGGGTTGTGCTGTTAGAACGAGAAAAAACATGTGAGAAAAAACTTCAAAATAAAATCTGCACTGTCTCCCACATGAAATCCCATACTAGTAGTGTTCAGATGCAATCCAAAAAAATTGTATTTGTTTGGGCCATTGAGATATTGGAAGTATTCTCTCTGACTCTGCTGTTCATCTCCGTTTGAAGAAGGAGGAGAGGGATGGGGAATCTGACCTTCCAGATGCTGTTAAACTGCTGCTCCTATCATTTCTGACCATTGCCCATGCTTGCAACGGCTGATGAGCCCTGGAGTCTAACAAAATCTGGAGGGCTACGGGTTCCCCATCCCTAATGTAAGAGAACCTACCAAAATGCAGATTTTATTTAGGAAAGCTTTCCAGGAAAGGGTATTACAGGCACATTATATCCCCATGGGAGAGGATCACCACAATTCTCTTCCCTCTTGACTCAATTATCCTCAATTATGCATGCATGCATGCATTGACAATGGCATGGGACAGGAACATTGTGTGCTAGTCTGAAAGCCAATTGAGTATCAGAACACAGGGAAGAGGGGAACAGACCAAAGAGGGAGCACTGAGCTTTATGCCAATCCTCTTCCAAATCCACACACTCAGGGGTGTATCTCCCTTCTTCAGTAGTCTCACATCTTTCTCTTTCATACAGCGTTCACCCAAACCCTAGGACAGTGGAATTCTCAGACCCTGCACTTCCTCCGTCTTACAAGAGGATCCCAGGCTATGTCTCGTCCTGACCTTGATCAAGCTCTAACACTGGAGCTGCTTTGTGTGCCCTTAAACTATTCCCTGGGCCCTGTCTATATGCAATAATAGGATTTGGCCCGTCCACAGATACTGCTCCACTGGCCGCAGTTTGAATAATTCAAGCTTAAATACACATGGGTCTTTTAGGAGGAGCTTTTCATTTACTCTTGTTAAATTTGCTACAGTGGTATTCAATACATAGGAGGGAACTACAAAACTGCTTGTTATATAACAGCTTGTTCGTGTCTGGATGGCTCCCAGGTGATCAAACAGCTTCAGGATTCCAGAAGGTTACTTTTCATAGCTATAGTATTGCTATTTGAAGTCCAGCTTAATGCACTTTTGCAAAAGGAAGTCAACTTTTCTTCCACCTTGCTCTTTTCCTTTTCAGTCAAACCTTTGTGGAAATAAAACAGATCACAATTCATAGGCTTGAATTCATATGGAAAATTGCTGATGGCTTATAAAGAGCTTCTCCAGATATTAAACATATCCGCAACATTGGAAACCTAAAAATCCAGTTTAAATTAGGGCTCTGGTACCTTGGGTAAATTTGTATACAGTCACAGTTTCCTTCCTCTTAAGAAGTGTTTCAGGCTTTTCCAATCAGGTAGAAAAATTTTAAAAAAGTAATTTTCAAAGGCTCTGACATTCTTAGAAAGTAAATTGGAGATTCTAAGCTTGGTGAGGTGATACCAGTTATTTGAAATACACAGTTTTTGCAGAGATTGTATTGTCTAATGCAAATAATCCTTTTCCACCTTTGGAATTTATTTACTTTGCAGTTTGTATGTTATTTACATTAGCAGAAATCCAGGCTATTCCACAGCTGATTTCTGCAAGGAGAAACACAGGCAGTGTCATCACTTGGACTCATAATTAAGAAGGCAGGCAGATGGGGGCTGGCTGAGGACAGACTATGATTGGTGAATAGGGATGTGTGTGCTGAAGATCAGACTTGGCTCTGGATTTTCCTAGAGCACGCATGTTCACTATCTTTGTGGAGCTACCTGTTTTGCGGTAACTTTTCTCTGACAGCAGATTTTTTAAAAAAAACCTTGAGGCAACCACAGATATTTCTAGTAAGCTGTCTGGAAGTACAGCATCTAACAGGTTAATACTACAGAGATTATAAAAGGCAAGCCTGGAAAATCTCCTTAACATAGCCACTGAGTCAGTGGCCAAGTTCAGGAAAAAAACTAGAACCTCTACAAGCAGAAGATAACAAACACTGAACGGAACCAGCTGCCGGTTTGACAAAAGCAATTAGATTGGCACCAACAACCAGAGACCCATCTCTAGTGGTGAGGCATTGTGCCATGAGCCCTAATCAGTCAACATCTACTATTACTGCCTCAGTTAAAGGATAAAATTCATCTAATTCTGTTCATTTTGTCAGACAGTAAATCCAGTAGATTTGGATGGCAGACAACTATGAAGGCAACTGTCTTTCTAGTCTGTCCTACTCTGAGGATAGTTGTACACATAATATGTGATGATGGCTTTATTCATTCTGGGTCCTGTCTGTATTTTACCAGACTTGTGAACATTTGTACAGAATCAATGCGAGTAAATTATGAATGTGCTTGTTTTCATACCAGCTGTGCAACGCTCTGCCAGATCTTTCCAAAAGAATTTTTGAAAGCTCACATGGCTATTTGTGTCAACTGGTTCCTTTGAAAAGTATTGTGCCTGAATTGACATTTGTTTGGTTTGGTTAATCTATAGCTCATTCTCACTTACAAAGATATCATTTGATGGTACAGTGATGAGTAAGCATATATGAACTGTCCTTGCAAAATTTTGCCAGTCTCCTGTTTCCAAAAAAAAAAGAAAAATCCTATTGGCCTAAAAATATATAAATATGGTTGAACAGGTGGCTGCTCACCTTGAAAATGAATTAGACTACCCCGAGCAGCTCTGTCGAACATCAAAACTGCTTCAGGAGAGAATTGATGATCAAGTGGTCCATTTGGGACGAGGGCTGATTTATACCATCTACCATCCTGATTCTCCTGTCCCGTTACCTAGTGCATCCATCCTTTCCCAAACCACCTCCGAGCTTATCACAGTTGTCAAGGGTAGGGGAGCTTACCTAGGGACCAGGACAGAGTAGCAGCAACTGTTATTGGACAAGAGAAGCAGGAATTGGTGGGAGTTATAGTTCAATAACCCCACATAATTCCAGGTAGAAAGCACTAGATTGTCAATATGCTGCAAGCATCTCCTTCAGTTTTGCAGTATATTTGTATATTCCTGAAATGCCAGCATGATGCCTTTCTGAAATATCCCTGAATCAGGCTGGACCTGAAGCTCAGTTGATCCACTCATTTCCAGATGCTGGTGCTGGCAACTACTATTTGAGCATGAACAGTCCTTGCACGAAGCACTACGTGGACAAATCTTCCCATGAAATGAATCATCTTGAGTCTTGAATCGGGCCTTGCAGTGTGAGGTTTTATAGTTCACTGTCATTACAGAGAATTATTTTGCAACAGCACAGGCTCCTCTAACCTAGTTTGTTGCAGTTGTTAATTAGAAGATTTATTGTGTTTATTGTAATCACTGAGTTTCCTGCTGATGGTGCATTCGCTGATATTAGCATTACCAGCAGCTTTGCCAAAGAGGACTCTTATCAAAGTTGCTATGTTTAGTCAATTATATTAATTGATTTTTTTTAAATGACCAAAAAAGGTTCCCTGACAGATCAGACAGTAGATTTTGTTAAAAAGTTGCTCGCTGTTTGAATACAACAGTGGGTGGTAGACCTTATCGTTGAAGGAGTATTCTCCCTTCTCTCTTACACAGATGGCATTACATTAGGGGTGGTGAATCTCAGACCCAGAGGACTAAATGTGTCCCTCCAGATCTTTCTATCTGTTGCGCAGGACTCTCACCACATCGCACCCCGTCTCCCGGGTAGGAATGGAAGGATGTATGTTAATTTGTGATTAGTGAAATTGTATGTTAATTTCACTAATATATTCATTTGTGTGCACACTTTCTCCCAATATATGCATTTTTGTAAATCTTGTTTGGTTGGAGAACTGCATTGCAAACTTCAGATAAGTGTGAATTTCGAAGGATGCCTGTGTTTTGGTTGATATATTGTTTCGGAAAGTGCATATTTGATCGTTTTGCCTTTAAATGCAGACTGAATTGATGTTCTCCCCCCTCCCTATCCCCAAGCCCTCTCATCAGACCTGCTTTGCACTCTCTTTGATTATTTTTGCCCAGCTGGGATATGGCCTTCAACTCTGGAGGGAGGATAGAGAAGCATGTGTGAGTGTATGTAAAAACTAGCCTATCATACAAAGGTAACACTGACATTTGTTGCTCCCCCCACTTTTGCTCCTGATCCTGCCCACCACTGGCATGTGGTCCCTGGAAGAGTGCCTAGAAAGAAATGCAGCCCCCATACTGAAAAAGCAGCCCCTCCCCCCAGATTATATCTTCCATGAAGCTGCCTGCTGACATTCATGCACCATCTATTAAAAAAGCATGCCATTTTTCTCCAGTTCTTTTCATATGCAAATATGTGCAAATTCAGCTTTTTAATTAATTGATAAACCATGAACCTAATATAATTACTCAGTGAAAATTTCTTTAATCGGATGGCATCCATGGTTCCTCTGGCTATAACAACTGTGACTTCAGAAGAATTGTGGGAGATGTGAATTGTCCCACTATAGCTGCAGTGATGATAGAAGTTACATCTGCACAACTCCTTCCTAGCATGGAGGTACTAAGTCCACCAGAGTACCCTGGCAGAGTGTCATGCACTAGTAACAGATTGAGATATGACAAGAATATAGTGATATGAAAAGTATAATATCTATATGTGTACTGTTAACATGATTTTTAAAGGCAGCAAAACATGTACATCCACAGCTGGTTCATGCAGGGAGCAAAGCATCACATTTCCCCCACATCAGGGTTGCACAACTGGTGCCACCAAGCTGAATGCAGATCACCATCTGCATCACAGAAGCCTGCCAGGTGTTTGACATTGCCAACCCTGGTTTCTTTCTCCCAAGCAGCGAGGAAAACCAGCAGTTTATTGAAGGCCTGCTGTCCACCATCTGTGGCTAATGGGCTTTGGCTAGGAAGGCCACAAGTTACACAAGTCTGTTCTCCAGGGTAATATCAAATGTGCATGCACTTATCTTCAAGTTTGCATGTTTCCAAGATTGTGAAGAGAAAACACTGTGTGGATCAGCGGTTTGTGCAATGGAAGCAACTGCCTTGATCAGAAGGGCTTCAAAAGGTGTTGCTGTTGCAATCATATCTACTGGCATACATGCATACTTCCAGTTCACAAGGCTTTTCCTCCATGATCCTGAATGTGCTTCAATCGAAGGATGAACATTTTTAATGATACCATGGAGGAAACTGGTGGCATTACCATATCTGCGAACTCATCTCCAGTTTATACATCAATTTGCTATCATAAAGATGTGCCATTTTTTCCAGTCTTTGCTTAGAAATGGTTGGTCACTGTGAAAGTAATTAACAAGGCACATGCAATGAAGATCACTGGGAACAGTCTGACCTTGTCAGCATTCACTCCTAAATCACCCACTCACAAAACCTCAAAGCAAAGAACTCAAAATCCACAATTTTGGATATTGGAAGAGTGAGGGTCCTTTTCAATGTTATACACATCGATTGAGAAATAACAGAAACATACACAAGTTGAACAAATGCCACCCAACTTGCACCAAACATTTCGAAGACCAACTTGCAAAAATATTCTGCATTTTGAGACTTCACCTCTTCCAAGCACTGTGATTGGAGAGTGTTGGATAACATTCTAGCCTTCCTCCCTCTCTTTTCACACTGGTCTTTTCTTTTATGGTGTTGCAATTGCTCCATTTCAGAGAAACCCTATCTGGGTTCATAAGAGACTGTTCTGAGCTACAGATCTGTACAAATCTCTACAAATTGATTTGGGACTAGCCAATCCACTGTGTAAAGATTTGTAGTTGCTTCAACCTGGACGGGATACAAATAGGCCTGTTGTTGTTATGTGCCTTCAAGTCGGTTATGATTTATGGCGACCCTATGAATCAGTGACCTCCAATAGCATCTGTCGTGAACCACCCCATTCAGATCTTGCAAGTTCAGGCCTGTGGCTTCCTTTATGGAATCAATCCATCTCTTGTTTGGTCTTCCTCTTTTTATACTCCCTTCTGTTTTTCCCAGTATTATTGTCTTTTCTAGTGAATCATGTACTCTCATTATGTGTCCCAAGCAGAGCTTGGAAAAGTTACTTTTTTGAACTACAACTCCCATCAGCCCCAGCCAGCATGGAGACTGGATTGGGCTGATGGGAGTTGTAGTTCAAAAAAGTAACTTTTCCAAGCTCTGGTCCAAAGTATGATAACCTCAGCCTAAATTAGCCCTATTTGGTTTGTGGTTTGTGATTTGTACAAATCAGGTGCATCCTATTTGTTTTGTTATTTCGACAAATTTGGACAAATTTCTGATTTATACAAATGTACCCTCACCCCAAACAAATCCGAAGTAGAGCCTAGAATTTCCCAACATTTCATATGTGGAATGCATATTCAAAATAAGAATTGCCCCCTCTCATTTCTCCTACTCCATTTGGCTTTGGTTTAATCTGGTTGTATTCAACTGTGTTACTCAGTTGACTGCAAGGCTTGCATCAGCGGAATGGGGAGGGAACCAATTGACCGCCCCTTTCTGCAATTACACAAATGTGTTGTTTCAAATGACTTCAGCCTAAGAACTTCCACAGGAGTATAAGAATTGGGTAGGGATGTGCTTGTTGCTCTTTTTTTCCTGGTTGTCTTGAAAAATATGTTTTTGAAGGGCATCAAATTGCAAAGGCAAAATGTTTTTGGGTCTGTTGAGTTTTCTTTTTTTTTCTGTCAGTGTGGGTATCAAACAAAGCACACTGTGCAAAAGGTCATCAGTCAGTTTCTAGCAAGAATATGAAATAAAATGCATTAGAGTGAAATATGGTCCATTGTCTGTTTCCTTTCTTGGATATTCTCTTTGGGTGACATTTTGTTTCAATCATCACCGTTTGTAAGCTGTAATCAAGCCTACTGTCTGTTATGGAGCACTTAGACCGGGAATGCCTACTGGAAGCATGAAAAAAAGCTAGTCACAGAACTTCTATAGCATGTACAAATAAACAACAAATATATAAGGGTTCTGCAAAAGATTTGCTCAAATCAAGAACCAAAGTAGGGCTGCTTCAGACAGTTATAGAGCTTGCCTGAGCCAAAGTGGGATCTTTCCAAAGTGCCCTAGATCAGGAACCTCCAAAGTGCTTTGGGATACTTCAGATATCTGAATGCTAAAAAGCTGCAGACAGGGTATCTGCAAAAACGGAATGCTTATTTCCCAGGCTTGCCATATAAGTAAAATGCAAGGTGGGAGACAGAGAGATCTTTTGTGACTGACTGACAGCTGTAGCATCTAATGAGAAGGAATGATTTTACCAGGACTCTCTCATCTCAATGCTTTGGAGAAGGGATATTGAAGTAATGATTCATCTGTTCTTGTCTGTTCTGTGCTCTTTGCTGGTTCTCTCAGTACTGCTTGCTTGGAAAATGCTGGATGGTCAAGTCCTTCTGCCTCTGTGCCACATGCCCATGTATCCACTCCAATCAAATCAACTTTGTACTTATTTCTGTGACTTTTGGTGCCAATTGTGCAAAGCATAAGCCTGAAGCTGTTCCCCTCCCCCATTTATCAAAACTGCCCAGACCCTGCACCCATCCTTCTAAAATTTTGCAGCTTATATTCCTATGGATACCTCATAACCACAGGGAGGGAAGTGAATCTCTTTCAGTTGTAAAATCAGTTTTACAAGTGCCTAGGGCAAAACCTCCTAGACCTATTTGTAATCAGGCAGGTTTCTTATTTAGGAGCACCTCTCCCAAGTATGCTATTTTATATAACTTTCCCATAAAACAATAGGGGACATTACATGAATTCTTCTTTAACCAACCCCAAATTGTAAATGCTGTCATTGCAGAAAAAACACTGCCGCTGTCCTTCTGCAATTTGGCAGGATTCATTCCCTCAGAAAGGCTACCATGCCTGAAAATTTTATCTAATTCTGCCAAAAAATAAGAAAAAGTTATAGACTTGGGGGGGGGGCAGGGTTGTCATTTTTTGAAAAATTGTGTGCACAGGCACACACAGAGACCTATTTATCAATAATTTGTCAGACATTATACACTCATGAAGGATTAAAATACCTTGAAATGTCATTCAGTTCTGTAATAAGGAAAAAAATAGCCATATTTTAAATGACTACATAACAATGAATGGGAGAAAAACAAACCTTAATTTTTCCAAATTCGGATTTGGACCCAAAGCCAAACTGAACAAATTGCTTAGGGAGGAATCTTGTGGAAGTATCAAAGTGTGGTCTGAACCTAATCATATGTGCACATGCCTCATGTGTGTGTGTGTGTGTATTTCACACACATATATAATATGAATATGACTGTTAAAGCATCAAACTTCAGACAATTTTGTTCTGGATCTCAGAAGATTCACTAAAACCTTGGATGCTATTCAACTAAATTCTTGTGCTAGTGGAATGACTTCAACCAACATAAGGAGATTTTTTCCCCACCTGCCCTCCATGTATGTTGCATTTTCCCCCAAACTACTTTGAAGGGTTGGGGGGACCTCCACAACAGATATAAGGGGTGCATGGAAGGTGGAGGAGAGGGAGAGAATGTTCTGCTGAACAAGGAAAAATCTTTTGCTGACAGAACATACACATTAGCACTATGTGGAATATAACCGCATATATTTGTTATAGTCGTTATTACAGGGATATTTAAGTCTCCCAGCAAAGCATTTTGACTTCCACCTTCTTCTGCAGTTCTGATATGAATCAAACTATACTGCATCTATGTGGTGGTGATAAAACATTGTGGATAAAATATGTGGAAGTGTTACATTTGCTGTAACTGAGTGATGTCAGGTATTTCTTCCAGGCTGAGGTCATGTGGCCTTGATGTATCAAGTCAATATATTCAGAAATTTTCTCTTATTTTAAATGGTTCAGATGGCATCTCTAGTGCAATAAATGATAAATCAGAGATGCTATGATTACCTGAACTGAAGTACTTTGCAACTGGCTATTCCATTCTTTAAATCAAGATTACAGTTTTATGGTTCTTGAAAGCTGTGCAATGGTCAGGGTTCTGGGTTTTTTTACCCATACATGGAATATGGCATCCTGAACATTTGGACCCGATTATTCATGGAGCCCCAAACCCTCTCCACACTTTATGCCCACGCCCATCCTTTGAACACATAAATAGGCCTAACGTGTTGTTTAGAAACAGAACAGAGATCCAGTCTGACAATTAAAATTTTCTAGAACTATTGTGAATTAGCATGCTGCTTTGTCTGAAAAATGTATTGGTCACTGATATGGAATGACTGTCACTACTGTATGACTGCAGATCATGGCTGTTTACTAAGTGGCACAAATAATTAAAAAAATATAGTACTAAGGATAGAGCCAGAGCCCAGAGACAGTGTTTCTCTGAATTTATTAGAATCTCATTTTAGTGTATACTCTCTTTTAAGGTTTGGTAGAAGCTATTGAAGCATTTCACTCCAGTGAGCAATTCTGTTCTTTAGAATGTACCCTGTGAGCTTTGCAGACTTTGCCAGCATGATGCCGTTATGTGTTCTGTGCTAATTGGGAAGAAATATTATTATTAATATCTACAGGCTTTTGTCGAAAGGATACTGTCCTCAGAAGAAGGTGTTCAAATAGGGAAGAATTGAGCTACAGGGTCCGGATGGCAGGAGTTACGAGAGATGCTAACTGACACTTGTAAGCAAATAGATAGTTGGTAGATGGCAAGATATTCTTAGTCACTTGCAAGCTTATTGTGCACTTTCCAAAAGGCTCTGTATAATTAGCTTATAGTATATAAAGGTAAAGTTTTAAAAGATTTTTAATGCCCACTTAAGTGCAGCATCATTTATAGTTTTGCAAATCAGGAACAGCTCTAGTGCCTTCTCCTGTATATCATTTTAAACATGGAAACACATAAAATCCTACGTACATTTATTATGTCACATTTGTATGGAGTAAACCACCAATTGACCTTCACTGAATGGGGCGGGGGATAGACAGAAGGTTGTTGCTTGCTATCTATGCCTCCTTTGTTCTGTGTGGTGGATGGGAGCAGAAATTGGATTATCCTCGATAAGAGCTTGATTCCTGCTTTGTATAAAGTGTAGGACTGTATTTTGTATGTTTGGCTATGAAGGAATGTGTGGGTGTGTATATCTGTTGATTGTGTTTGATGTTAGTTTGTATACATAAGTTTTACTATGTGCCTTGGAAAGAGGGAGGTATGGCGCTGTGTCAAGGACATGCCAGGTAAGGGGACGCGCCCCAGACAAGTAGTGGCTGTGCCTTGTTCCGGTCCTTCTCACATCCGCAGGGTTGTTGGTTGTCCTTTCAGCCAACTCTCGGATCTCCAGTTGCTGCTTTTAAATGCCAGACCGGTACACAATAAAACCTCTCTCGTCCATGATTTGATTGTGGATGAGGCAGCAGATCTGGCATGCATAACCAAGACCTGGGTGGGTGAGCAGGGAGGAGCTAGTCTTTCCCAGCTCTGCCCACCCGGGTACCTGGTTCAGCACCATGGTAGATCTGAGGGTCAGGGAGGGGGGGTTGCTGTGGTCTATAGGAGTTCCATCCCTCTCATCAAGCACCATGTTCATGTAGCTACTGGCCTGGAGTGTTTGCACCTTGTGTTGGGTCAAAGGGACAGACTGGGAATCCTGTTGGTGTACCGCCCACCCTGCTGCCCAACGGCTTCCCTAACTGAGCTGACAGAAGTAGTCTCGGAGGTATTGCTGAGATCCCCCAGACTATTAGTACTGGGGGATGTCAACATCCATGCCGAGGCTACGTTGTCCGGGGCGGCTCAGGACTTCATGGCTTCCATGACAACCATAGGGCTGTCCCAATATGTTAGTGGCCCAACACATGTGTCAGGGCATACTCTAGATCTTATTTTTGCTACTGGACATGGAGATGGTGATCTGGATGTGGGGAGTTTTACATCTCTCCCTTTGTCATGGACAGATCACCGCTTGTTGAAGTTCAGACTTACAGCGGCTTTTCCCCTCTGCAAGGGTGGGGGACCTATTAAATTGGTCCGCCCCCAGAGACTGATGAATCCTGAAGGCTTTCAAAGGATTTTGGGGGATTTTCCGGCTGATAAGACTGGCGCTCCTGTCGAAGCCCTGGTTGAACTGTGGAATGCGGAGATGACCCGGGCTGTTGACACGATTGCTCCTGTGCGTCCTCTCCTGCGTAGAGCTCATACAGCTCCATGGTACACTCCAGAGCTGAGAGCGATGAAGCAAGATAGGAGGCGGCTTGAGCGGAGGTGGAGGCGAACTCCCGACAGATGCAATTATGCACTGGTAAGTGCCTCTACTAAGTTGTACTTAGGAGCGGTGAGGGTGGCGAAAAAACAATATTTTGCTGCCACTATTAAGTCATCTCTTTGCCGACCAACAGAGCTTTTTAGAGTTGTCCAAGGGCTACTTCATTCTGGCCCTAAGGACTTGATAGTGTCATCAGTAGCCCGCTGTAATGAGTTTGCTGGGCACTTCCAGAATAAGATCTTATGCATCCGCTGGGACTTAGACTCCCAGTTTACAGCAGTTGATCCGAATGAGGTGTCCGGAGCACAGTCTTGTCATGTTTTATTGGATGAGTTTCAGTTGGTTCAGCTCGAGGATGTGGACAAGGTGCTTGGACAGGTGCGTGCGACCACTTCTGCTCTAGATCCTTGCCCCTCTTGGCTTATAAAAACTAGCAGGGTTGGAACAGCCGGCTGGGCCAGGGAAGTGATAAATGCCTCTTTATGAGAGGGAGTGGTCCCTGGCCGTCTGAAAGAGGCGGTAGTGAGACCACTTCTGAAAAAATCCACCTTGGACCCTGAAAACCTTAATAGCTATAGACCAGTCGCGAATGTTCCATTCCTGGGCAAGATCTTGGAGCGAGTGGTTGCTGGCCAGCTCCAGGCGCTATTGGATGAAACCGATTATCTAGATCCATTTCAATCGGGTTTTAGGCCCGGTTTCGGCACTGAGACAGCCTTGGTCGCCCTGTATGATGACCTATGTCGGGAGAGGGACGGAGGGAGTGTGACTCTGTTGATTCTCCTTGATCTCTCAGCGGCTTTTGATACCATCGACCATGGTATCCTCCTGGAGAGGCTCGCGGAGTTGGGAGTTGGAGGTACTGCTTGGCAGTGGTTCTGCTCCTACTTGGCGGGTCGTCTCCAGAAGGTAGTGCTGGGGGAACATTACTCGACACCGTGGGCTCTCCAGTGTGGAGTCCTGCAGGGGTCGGTTTTGTCTCCCATGCTTTTTAACATCTACATGATGCCACTGGGTGCAGTCATCAGGAGTTTTGGAGTGCGTAGCCATCAGTACGCTGATGACACGCAGCTCTACTTCTCCTTTTCATCTTCTTCAGGTGAGGCTGTCAATGTGCTGAACCGTTGCCTGGCTGCGATAATGGACTGGATGAGAGCTAACAGACTGAGGCTCAATCCAGACAAGACTGAGATGCTGTTGGTGGGAGGTTTCTCTGATCAGATGGTGGATGTCCACCCTGTTCTGGACGGGGTTACACTCCCCCTGAAGGAGCGGGTTTGTAGTTTGGGAGTATTTTTAGATCCTTCCCTGTCACTCGAGGCTCAAGTAGCCTCGGTGGCGCGGAATGCATTCTACCAACTCCGGTTGGTGGCGCAGCTACATCCCTATCTGGACAGGGAGGACCTCACCTCAGTTGTCCATGCTCTGGTAACCTCTCGATTGGATTACTGCAATGCGCTCTACGCAGGGCTGCCTTTAAAGACGGTTCGGAAGCTGCAGCTTGTGCAGAATGCGGCAGCCAGACTGATAACGAGGACCAGGCGGTCTGAACATATAACACCTGTTCTGGCCCGCCTGCACTGGCTACCAATATGTTTCCGGGCCAGATTTAAAGTGCTGGTTTTAACCTATAAAGCCTTATACGGTGCAGGACCACAATACCTGCTGGAACGCCTCTCTCGATATGAACCTGCCCGTACACTACGTTCCACATCGAAGGCCCTCCTCCGAGTTCCGACTCACAGGGAAGCTCGGAGGATGATAACAAGAACTAGGGCCTTCTCAGTGGTGGCCCCCGAACTGTGGAATAGTCTTCCCGATGAGGTGTGCTTGGCGCTGACGTTGCTATCTTTTCAGCGCCAAGTTAAAACCTTCCTCTTTTCTCAGGCATTTTAGTCTATTTTTGTCTTTTAAATATGTTTAACTGATTTTAGATTTGTGGATGCCTACATACATGTTCCTTGCACTGAATTATTGGATTTTACTGTGTATATTTATATTCCTCTGTTGTACACCGCCCAGAGAGCTATGCTAGTCGGGCGGTATAGAAATTCAACAAATCATCATCATCATCATCATCATCATCATCATCATCATCTATTCTTCCCTCTGCTGATTCCTCCTCTAAAGTGTTTGTTGTTTTTGCAGGCTTTGCTCCTCCCCTTTGGCCCCTCCTTTTCCTCTCTTTGTTCTCAGCTAGTTAGTCATGGCTCCCTGAGTGCAGGCTGCATAGCTGCTTCATCATGTATAACTTTACCTCTTTGTAGCTATCAATGTTAAATTTCTTTAATCTTTCAACTACCAGTCTTGAGAAACCAGTTATTTCTGCACTCCACTCTAACAACACTAAGGGTTGTTTCATGTGTTATATAGAACAAGGGTGGAGAGCTTCAGTTCTGGTGGCTGAACTTAGCCCTCCAGGCCTCCCTATCCAGCACTCAGGGCTCTCCCCAGGCCATCCCCCCCATGACCACCAGCCCTGCTCCACACTCAGTGCTTTCACCTTGCTGGAATGTGTCCCTGAACTGTAACAATGACTCTTCTTTACCTGGGTGGAGGATGAAGAGAAGGTTGTGTGTGTGGAAACCTCTGGCTTTTGCATGGCTAGAATATAGCTTATTGTACAAAGTCACCTCCATGGATCTACTGGCTTTTGCCTCTGGCCTCTGGCCCCACATGCATGTGGCCCCTAGAACAGTGATTCCCAACCTGGGGGCCACGGCCCCCAAGGGAGTCATGAAACAATCAAAAGGGGGTCGTGAAGACAGATTTTTTTAAAAAAAGGAACCTCAAATAATGGTAAGCCACAGATGGAGTGTTGCCTCTATCCCTTTTCTATCTCTACGGTGACTGCCCCTCCGCCAGCGCCGTATCCTTTCCCACCCATGATGGTGTCGATGTCATGACGCTCCCATTGTCTCCTCCCACTGCACGGGATGAGCTCACCCTTCCCACCTAAATCCACAAAGGGGGCGCGTGGTTGCAGAGAGGGAGTAACACAATCGTCTGGAGCTCCGCTGTTGCTGTGTCTTTTTCTGGCCAGCCCAGCCCAGCTACTTGACCACCTTTCCCTCCCTTCTCCCCGATGGGGTCGTCTTCTTTCCTTTCTTTCTCCTCCTCCACCCCACCCCACCCCTGCTTCCAGCCCTGTTTGCCTGCCATGGGCTCCTGCTGGGAGGAATGGCAGGATAAAGAGCAAAGTGGTGAGCACAGGGCTACGGCTGGGGTGGGCTGCAGGTGAGGGCATGGAGGGTGGGAGGTCTTTGGAGCAACAGAAAACTACACGGAGGCAGGATTACTCCTGGGGTGGTGTTAGTGTTATGCTCTCAAATGTATATGGTGCCTCATAGAATTAGATAAGCAAAATCAGATAAGATACCTCCCCCCCTCAAGTCAACACCTGTGTAAAATCTCGTGCCCACAAATAGGCTTTCGGGTATCCTATCTTTCCTGGGTGGGGAGCAGATGGGGCTCTGTGTGTGTGTGTGTGTGATGTCATGCTAGAGAATTTTGTGAGAAATCCTTAAACAAGTTCAAAACTAAAGGCGCTGCAACAGCACGTTTGTTAACTGTGCTAAACGCTTCTCTTCCCTAGTCCCAGACATAACGCTGCTGCGCCACCACCTACTAGCCGCCCTCCTGAACGAGATGGTTTGGGCCGAACGGGAAGGTGTGCACTGCAAGCTCTCTTGAATAGGAGTGATTCAGCTTGCATGCACTGTGGCTGCACAACTTAAAACTACTCAACATGCATTCTATATCTGGTTATTTTCTGCCAGGCAGCCACTACACATGCAGTCTGGATCACTCCCATTCTAGAGTGCCTACACTGCACACCTTCCCACCAAAGACGGCATGCAGGAGGAAGCCAGCCCAGGTTGAAAACCTGCAGTAAAGGGACAAGGGAGTGGAGGCAGGAGTGGCTTTTACTGAGGCTTTTCTCCTCTCTGATGAAGGGGGAGCAACATTGGGCTGAAAACGTCAGAAGGGATGTTTTCTTCTTCCCTCCCGGCGTGATAGCTTCTTGAAAAGTAAGAGGAATCCCTTTTCTTGTGTGTTGGAGGGGGGAGAGAAGAAGTCAATGCACTTGTTGCATTGAAATCAAAATATCGAAACAAGTTAGATGTGCAACCAGATTTAAGGTTGAAACGTACATCTCTTCAACCAGACTTCCAATCTCTGACAGCTGCAAAACAGCACCAGCCTTCTCATTAACTCAGTTATACCATGGATATATGAGCTTGATTTTAAGAACTTGTCAACAGTAATCATTTGGTCACCTGGACACTCTTGGGCTGCATTTACTGTACATTTATTCCACTATTATTCCTCTTGAAACAGTCATGGCTTCCCCCAAAGTATGCTGGGAAGTGTAGTTAAGGGTGCTGAGAGTTGTTACGAGACCCTTGTTCCCCTCACAGATCTACAATTCCCAGAGTTTCCTGGGAAGAGGGTTGGAACGTTAAACCACTCAGGGAACTGTAGCTCTCTGAGGAGAACAGGAGCCTCCTAACAACTCTCAGCACCCTTCACAAACTACACTTCCCAGGCTTCTTTGGGGGAAGCCATTAGTATTTAAAGTGGAATAATAGTAGAATAAATACATGGTGTGAATATGGCCTGGTTTCACTCTTCTTCACATTGTGGGTTTCAGAAGTAATTAACTGAGCAGATTCATTTACTTACTAACCTGCTCTCTGGTTTTTCCAGGGTGGGTGGAGGATCAGATACAATTAATGAGGAAGTGGTGATGGGGGGATTAGGTTGGTTGGCAGAAGGACGAGAGAGAGAGAGAGAGAGAGAGAGAGAGAATGGCAAACAAAAGAGGTACATGGGAAGTGGGTTTGATCTCTACCCTGCTGAGAAAAAGAGAGATACTGGGAATACATCAATATCAAATCACATTAGCTAGCAGGAGTGGGGGAGGCAGAGAGAGGGGGGGGAGAAAAGAGACTGACAGCCAGAACTACATATGAATCACCAAAATATTTTACAGTGCAATCCTATATATGCCTACTCAGAACTTCAAAGGGTTAATCTGCAGAGATTAAAAAGCAAGCCTAGAAGATCTCCTTCATGTGGACATTGAGTCTGTGACCATGCTGAGGAGACTCTAGGCTGGCCTTTCAGTCTCTGTAGTATGAAGCCTTTAAATGTCCTTCCATCCTCCCAGCAAGCCCAAAGTTAAGATCAACTTTTTAAGATTCTCATTCTTTTCCCTTCCCTACTCACCTTATTTGTGATCACACACACATACAAACACCTCTTTTCCTTTCAGCTGCTCTCCCCACTGCTGCAGAGACATTAAAAATAACATTAACAATAGTGATATTTTCTCCAAGTAAACAATCAAACCAGATAAAAGAAGAAGATAGTGGGTAACAAACAAACATGGAATCAACGGCCTGTCAGGTCAATGGAATGCATTCCAGAGAGGAACCCACAAATTGATCCCATCCCTGTCATGACTTTCAGCCTTTGAACTGAAAAAGATTGCCCACTCCTGACAAAAGCAAATCTTGGTTTACCCCCAAGTGTATGTTTATGAGGAAGCTGCACCCAATAACAGCTCCCTGACTAGTGTATCTGTAGGATATATTTATTCATTTATTTTATTTATTTATTGCATTTGTATACCACCCCATAGCCAAAGCTCTCTGGGCAGTTTACAACATTTTGTGTATATATGGGATTGTGAATTATGCATAGAATATGCACACAAGAGATGTACTTTAGGTAACAGTGCATACAATTAAATGCACATGTTTCATGCTTAAAAGAATCTACAAAATTGGGTCAGAAAGACCCACAATTGAGTGCTTGCACACTGACATGGAAAGGAAACAGACTGATCCATACATCTCTTGCAAATTTCATATTTTGAAAGTTGTAAACTGCACATCTTGGCTTGGATCCAAAGATCCATCTTGCGAGCAAAAACACTTCATTTGTGCCAGGGCGACTAGGGTCATTAATTCCCCCCATCTGCAGTTCCATTCCTCCTGGAAAGTTGGGTTAGACTGTCTCCAGAACCTCTGCAACCAGCTCTCATAGGAGGGCAGTTAGATACCTGCCATTGTCTTTCTGTGCATAGTAGGATAAAGAATATGGGTGTGAGAGGCATGTTAGCAAAGAACCCACAATTATTTAAAATCCAAGCATGCCAAGATGAGTTGCTGCTGAGATTTCGTCCTACTCAGGGTTGTCTGAAATGGTCCTTTTTAAAAGTCTATTCTTAAAGTACTGCTGCAGACTTAGATGACTGCTTTCAAAACAGTCCTGATGGATGGATGGATGGAAGGAAGGAAGGAAGGAAGGAAGGAAGGAAGGAAGGAAGGAAGGAAGGAAGGAAGGAAGGAAGGCATCCTTGTCATCATGCTAACAAAAAGCAGGGAGTTTGGGGAAGACACTCAAGGGTTGATTTATATGACCATGTGTTTAACATGATGGTTGCAACAGTTGTATTTTGAAACGCCCAGCATTTCAAAGCCTATGACAGCACAAAATAAATGAACTCTCAGTACTCACATGTGTTGATGATGGGGGCAGAACCCTCTAGCCTCTTTGCAGAAAATCCGCCCTTTCTTCCCTGTGCAAAGGCTACAAAGGCTGGCGTAGATGGCTGTAACAGAGTAATCACAAGGGTGGGGATTTTGTGACAACCAAGACTGATCCAGTTAGTGCTGCCCTTCCCTGCAGTCACTGCACTTTGGATCTCTCCAGGCCCTGCTGCCAACCTGTACGATCAGAACACCTGTCTCCCACTGCACAGGGCAAGAAACCAACAACAGTCTAAATACGAAAATACAGATTACATATTGCTTTTTTTAAAAGTGTGCTTAAGGTGGGCACTTTTATTGTGCTGGAAAAACAGCTACATGGGACACCAATCACACTGATAATCCAGATTGGAGCCTCACGCAGGCTTTATACCAGAAATCCCCCTCTCCACTTCTGTTTGCCTCTGACTGCCTTTTGTAGCAAATAGGGGCTAGCAGAGGGATGTTCGGTGGGAGACCAACACAGACCCTAGTTAATGGTGGACAAACAGGTCGGTTTTGATTTCTCTCTGTTTTCAAATCTTATATTCAGTTCTCCGCATTTCTGCATTAATTTGTCATTTTTTCCACACAATTAAGTTCTTACAAAATCCCATCAGCATTTTAGTGTTCATTTTTCCCAATACACAGGTTTTGTATCATGCATAATGCATTTTGTAGGTTATTTTCACAAATATATGCATTTTTATGCACACTTTCCCTTAATATACAGATTTTTGTACACGTTATTTGGTCAGAGACCTGCATTACAAAATTCAGAGAAGCCAGAATTTTGATGAACAGCTGCACTTCCATTCACATATCGTTGGGGAAATGTGAACTTGGTAGGTCTGGAATAAATTGCAAACTAAACAAACATTTCTCCCCCATCCCTAGCCTTAAACGAGATCAGGGTGTTGTGTGGCTGCTTTCCCTTCAAACTAAAAGTGGTCGGATGAAGTGTGTTTTTTACAAAGCATGTTTCATGCAATGTACAGTTTGCCCCTTGGTATTAGACACAATCCAGCCAAAGCTAAGCCCTTTAAAATTCCATCAGTGCTGCTGGGGAAGATTTAAGGGTGTACTCAATTCTCCCCTTCCTACGAACGGAGCCTAACGATATTTGACTTTGGAGAGATTTTATGTAACAGCATTCCTGCAACTTGATCCTATTCCTGTTTACTAAGAAGTAAGACCTGCAGAGTTGAATAGGACTTGCTTCACAGTAAGGATTGTGACTATGCTGCACAACTCTGTGCTCATTCTGGGGATGGGCAAACCTGTCAGTTTCTGTTTCCTATTTTCTCCATCTCAAGCTCAGTTCTCCACATCCATTTGCAAGTTTTTAAAAAGTCATCAGCACTTTAATGCAAATTTCTCCAAACATACATATTTTTGTATACATTTTATCTGATACACATGTATTTGCAAAGAGGTTTTCTCTAATACAATGCCCTTTATATGTTATTTTTGTGAATATATGCATTTTTATGCATCTTAGTATATGCAATTTTGTACACATTACTTGGCTACAGAACTGCATTGCAAAAATTGTGGAGCAGTGTGAAATTTGAAGGAGGGCTGAATTTCTGTTAACTTAGTGTTCCTGAAAGTGCAAATTAGGTAAATTCACCTTTAAATGCGAACTGAATCACATTTCTCTCCCATCCCAGATTTATTCAGAAATATACCCCACCTTTTTCAGTGGAACCTACTTTCCAAGTAAGTGTTCATGGGATTGCTGTCATGTCAACATGAAGGAGACTATTATATTACCAGAAGACTAAGAAATGCACAAAAAATATGCCCTTTGAAGGAAAATAGGCAAATACAGCTTTGCACCATTGCCTAAAGTTGTCATTGAAACAAAATGGCAATAGCATCCAAATGATGCAAGGTTCCTAGGGATTGGATATTACTGAAAGTGAAGCCATGCTTTAAAACTGGTAAGATGCCAAAGCAGCTCTTTAGGTCCCTCCAAAGCTGTTTGTAGATCTCTCTCTGACAGCATGATTGGGTATGCGGCGTCTCTGCCACTTTGAAGTGTTAATGTCACTCTCTTTCATTTATGCTATTAAAAATAAATGTTGTTGAAGGTTAAAACCTTTTGTGATATTTGACTTAGAAAAAAAATGTTTTGCAATGGAGCAAGTGTCTCTGAAATTACTGACACGGCAAGCTAATTTTGTGTATTTCTTTATCATGAGCTGTATAATAATGCTAGGTTGTTTCAAACAGGGAGGCCTGTCTAGAAAGAAATATGCTCTCCACGTGGGGTGGGAAGTTTGTGGCAAAGGATGGGCCGCTTCCCAAACCTTTCTGGGTTCATGACTGCCAGGGCAGAAGGCAGTGTTGGGCTGCTTTTTCCCTTATCATTTTTCTCGCCAGGTTTTCTTTTAAAATTATTTCCTTTCCCTTGGTTCCAATAAGAAGGGAAATAACTATTCCAGCTCCAGAACTGGTGCAGTTCTCCCCTCATTCTGGGGAAAGGACATAGCTCAGTGGCACAGCATCTGCTTTGCATGCAGAAGGTCCCAGGTTCAATCCCCAACATCTCCAGGTAGGGCTGGGAAACGCTCCTCTGAATATTCTGAACAGCCACTGCCAATCAGAATTGACAATATGGAGTTAGATGGACCAGTGGATTGGCTTAACATCTCCTATGTGTCTCTTGGGAATGAGGAGCATTGGATCCAGCAGATCCAAAGACTCCCTCAACCTGCCCCAATTACACCCTCCTGAATCCCCCCATTTTTAACCTTTACTATGCTCAGAACAGTTCAGCCACAGCAGCAGAGCTTTGTGATGGGGAAGACCTTTGGGACTAGTCTTCCTCACCAGCTGTGGATCTTCCTCTCCAACTGCAGAGACGAAGGTCTACAGTATCTAACGGCATCAGGGTTGCCCTTCTTGGGGGCTTTAGGGTTTCTCCCTCAATTCCAAATAGAAGCATAAAGAATATCAATTTAAATATATAGGGAAGCCCAGGGAAAGAAACAGTCTTTCTTAACAATCTTCTCATCTGAAGCAAACCGCTGGTCAGATATTTGATACTGCAACCTTACACTGTAATTCCACTGGAAGTGGCCCTGCTCCTGTAACACTGATACTTCCCAAATGAACTAGTTCCTTCTGTTTTACATTAGAGCACAGGGAGCAACTTTCCTTCTGCCTGTGCATTTTTCTCTTGGTCCCTTTTGTTCAAGCCAAAGGTCCTGGGATTGCCACTAATTCATAGCCGAATCCTATTACATTATGGTAAATACAGTTTTTAGTTAGCTGATGCTTATGTCTAGTCGTACTGCCACAAGCTAAGATAGATCATAGAATCATAGAGTAGGAGGATGAACCTTGTAGGCCACCTAGTCCAGCTTCCTGTTTGGAACAGGAAATCCAGAGCTAGAGCATCGCCAACAGATGGCTGACCAGCCTCTGCTTGGAAACCTCCAATGGGGAGATTGCACTGTGCCTCGGGGTAATTAGTTCCATTGTCAAGCTGCTGTTGACAATGTCAACAAAGCTGACATTGACAATGCTGTCAAGATGTTTCTCCTCATGTTCAACCAAAATCTACCACCCTATTGTAACATAGCCCTGCCTTCCAGGGCAGCAGAGAGCAAGTCTTTGCCCTCAGATGTGTGACTGCTGATTAGGCCAAAAAAGAACCCTGGGTTTTAGGGGAAAGCCATAGCTCAGTGACAGAGCATCTGCTTTACATGTAGAAGGTCCCAGTTCTGCATCTCCAGGTAGGGCTGTTAAAGAACCCTATCTGAAATCTTGGAGAGCCACTGCCAGCCATTGTAGACCAGGGGAGGCCATGGGGAGGCTTCAGGGTGTCCATGAACCAGGTGAAAAAAAATCAATTTCCAATGCAATAAAATAAATTGTAATCATTTATTGGGTCCATAGTTTTCATCAGATTCTCAAAGGGGTCTGTGACGGGAAAAAGTTTAAGAACCCCTGGTGGAGACAATACTAAGCTAGATGGACCAATGGTCTGACCTGGTACAAGGCAACTTCTTATGCTCCTACCTAAGGCTCTGTCAAAAGCTGTCCTCCAGTTTCTCAAAAGTTTCCTTTATCTGAAAAAGGTGCTTCCAATTTTCTTCTTCATTCTCAGGGCACTTGAATTTATAATTTCTTTAGAATTGTTGTTGGTGAGGGGTTTTGAGTTGACCTTATCATTGTGAGGTGTCCAAGGGTGGTGTAAGTGTTTTTTTCTTTGCAGTAAAGATTCCTCCAGCACTCTCAGCCTCCCTGGCTGCCTGTGCTTCCTGATCTGAAGAAAGCCCCATGGGAGGAGTTACTTCATGATGTCTTCCTCTGGGCTGTGATTGAAGTGTGGGCGTCTGAGAAGGCTGCAGGGTGCAGATCATTAGGGAGATGATTTGTAGGATGAAAGAAACACTCACAAAAACCTCTCAGCCACCTGAAACATTAAGTAATGTGTGTCACAATCCATGCAGCCCATCCATGAGAATGTCACTAAAATTTTCTCTCTTCTTTGATAATTTCTGAATGCAATTTCCTTTCTCATTAGTTGGTGGAGAATAGTGAAAGAGAAAAGAAAAATGGGAAGGCTTTTTCCCCCCACAACACTAGTTTTACCTCTAGATTGCAATCACCTGAAATGTTTCAGGTGTACGCAAGTGCAAAATAATTTTGTGTGCACCAGACGGGAGTGCTATAAGTGCCTCAGCTTGTGACAATGAAAGTAGTTTGGACTGACGAAAAACAACAGCTGCCACAAAGTGAAGCAATCATGCAAAATGGGCCCTTATTCTTATTACAAAGAGGGATTCATGAACAGGGATGATGGAATTAGTCAATTTCAGTTCTCTCCATTTCTTCCAGTTTTAAATTCAGTTCTCCACATTTCTGCAGCCATTTTCATTTTTTTTAATCCTCATGGAAATACATCAGCAGTTTAGTGCAAATAATTCACTTTTGTACGTTATTTTCACTAATATATTCATTGTTATGCATACTTTGCCCTAATATATGCATTTTTGTAAACATTAGTTGGAGAACTGCATTGCAATAGTTGGATAAGTGCAAATTGCAGAGGATAGCTATGCTTTAGTTTTTTTAGTATTGGCTCAAGAAGTGTGCATTAGGTAGTTTCTCATTAAAATGCAAACAAGTTAAAATTTATCACTCATCCATATCCATGACTACAGGAATACAACAGGAATGATGCTAAGTCTTCTGGTATGACCCAACAGAAAGAAATGAAGGTACCGATTGACTCAGAGTGATCCAATTTAGGCTGCAATGTTGGGCCTTTTAAACATTAGCCTAGTCAAGTGGGAATCATTTTTTCCCTAAGCATCTGTTGCTTAAATGGGATAACATTTAAATGACGAAGGCGGCAATCCAACTTGAGTTTATGCTGGGATGGGGGAGGAGTTGGATGTGGCAGACCCCCAGCTGAGCTGGTAGGCTCCTGGCACCACCTGGCTCACTGGGCTCAGCCAACAGAAGCTGCTCATCCTGGCTCAGCAGCAATATGCCGGGACCCTGCCAGCAATGCAGGGGTCCACCAGGGATGGCCAGCCCAGCAGGCAGCGAGCCAGCGGAAGTCAGCAGTAGCCCCCAAAATGGGGTGTGGCAGGGGTATGGTGGGGAAGGAGCTACAGGGGGACTCACATGCATTCCAAGTCTCCCTGGAATGCTCCTATGGGTCCTGATCTGGCCCAAAGTTCCACCTATAAAAAGGCCAGTGCAGTAAAATTATTCCACTGGTGGTCTCCAGGGAGTGCTTACTGTCCAGTAGGCTTGTTTGTGGGAGCCAGCTCTTCCCTACCAGCTCCCATGCACAGCTCCTGGCAGAGCTTGTGTTCAGCCAGGCTTGCAGCTCCCCAATGGCAAGTAGGTGCTCCAGAGCTTCCTGCCGGCTCCTCCTCCCCCAGCCCCCCCTCCCGGGACTAAGGTTCATCATGCAGGCTGCAACCATAGGACCCTCAATCCACCTGGAGGAGGTGCTGATATCCAAATGATTGTCCCCTATCTGAATTCTTGGGTCACTGAAATGCATCCCAGTCATGTGGGAATGGATTATAGAATAAAACAGCCTCCACGCCATTGTTTGTTTTATTTATTTATTAGAATAATTTAAATGCCACCTTTCTGCATGCCAGGTCAGTGCTCAAGATGGCTAACAACAACTAAAGCAATTAAACAACTAAAAATAAAAAAGAAACAGAATGGCAGATAATGACATCAGAGTTAAAATGCAGAGGTTAATGAAAAGCCATGTTAGGAGGAAAAATTGTTTTCACCTGGATGCGGAAGCTTGAATATGTGGGGGCCAAACAAAATGCAGGTGGGAAAGAGCTCCACAGTTAGGGTGTGACCACAGAAAAGGCCCTGTCACATATTCCCCTGATGATCTTACCATCCACCCATACTGGGCACAGAGAAGAGCCTCTCCATCAGACTGTTGGGTGGAAGCAGAATGGTATGGGATAGGCAGTCCTTAAGTACCATGGCCCCAAGACATTTAAGGCTTTATAGGCAGTATCAAGCTTATTGGATTGTGCCCAGAAGCATATTGGCAACCAGTTAAGGTGACACTTCAAACGTCCTGTGTACACTTAATTGGGAGCAAGTGCCGTTGTTTGTTTCTTTTCAAACATGCTTATTTGTTTCATAACCAGCAGCTACCACAGGCCATTCTTCAGAATTGCCGTTCCTAGGGATAAGGTTGTGTGCAATCTCATGCAGACTTACTTGAGAGGAAGAAGCGTTGCTGGGGGGAAACTGTCATGTTCTCAGCAAGGTAAGGTTTGCACATGGCTGAATTCCCAGTAGCTGCAAGTGGGACTCCACTGTGCATTGCTGTAGAGCTTCTTCTGGTCAATGTAGACAGTACTGCACTAGATGGGTCAATGATCTGACTCAGTACGAGACAGATTTCTCTATCTCTTCCTATCTCAATGGCCCTTCTTTCTTCATAAATATACATAAAAATAGGGACTGCTTAAGTCTCTGTGTATGCAGCAAGTAATATTTGGCTGCTAAAAGAAGTTGCAAGCTAGTTTTACTGAACCAATGGTTACCTTGGGCTATAAATAAAGTTGCATGCAATGCTTTCAATTATGAAAATTTATTAGCAAATATGCTAATATGAAATAAATTAGCATTTATTTTCGAAAGGAAGGGAACGAATCTGTATTTATTTCCTTCATTTTTCAATTACACCACATCAAAGTAACCCTGGTTGAGCTACTGAAGTACCAGTGACTCTTTCTTTCTTTCTTTCTTTCTTTCTTTCTTTCTTTCTTTCTTTCTTTCTTTCTTTCTTTCTTTCTTTCTTTCTTTCTTTCTTTCTTTCTTCAGCTAAACTTCCTACCCACAAAGCCTGTTTCCCCCCAAGATGCTTTGTTTCCTTTTCACTCTAGGGATCTAATTAATGGAAAATTCCAATTATTTTTCACAATACAGTAGGGTAGGGTAAAAAAAGTTGGCTACTGCAGCCCCATTTCTGAAGCAGAAGGCTTCCTTGAATTTACAAGAAAATAAGCAGCCACTGGTATATTGTGCTCCATGGTGTGTAGCAGTAGTGATGGTGTAAGCACAGGCCTCATGCAGAATGTGCAGAATAACCTTCCATGAAAAGGGAATTGTGCATATTTCCCAGTCAATATAAACAATCTCCATGCCATGCCACTTTGAGGCATGTGCATATATCACCTGAATTCTGTACATTCTCTGGCTATTACACATAATCCTCAACAGGCCTTGGGGAATGGGCACATCTCAGCTGACTTTTATATAATCTCCAGGCAATATGCACATACTTTGGTCAGTATGTTTTTTTTCTGTCTCTTTTTAGAAGTGTGCAGTCTGTGTCCCCCAATTCTGGCCCACTTCATGATCTTCCATGTTCCACAACATAACTTCCCACTGATCAGCAGAGGAGTCGGAAGAGGGGGAGCACCAACCTGTTCCCCAATCAGTTGAATGGCTCAAGGGGTGTGCAGGGAAAGGAAAGTTTTAAACTTCCCACACTTTTGATGGAAATTGCATACACACACACACACACACACTGATATTAAGCTAAGGAAAAGGCTGAATAGCAGTATGAGAATCATCATGGGCAAGATTTAAGCAGCTGAGGTAGGTTAATCAGCAGGGAAAAGAGGACTGGGAGAGAAAGAGTGTGACATTAGAATGTACAGAATTCAGGTGATATGTGCACATTCCCCAAGACCTGTTGAGGTTTATGCATATTAAGTGGGAAATGTACACAGTTCCCTCTTCATGGAAGGCTAATGTGCATTCTCCATGAGGCCTTGTGAATGTGCACAATGGGCAGTTACTATGCATATTAAGTGCTCAGTTTACATCCCCCTTACTAAACAATTGACAATTTGCTATCCAAGGATGTGAAAACATCCTGGATGTGTTCCAATCCACACATGTTCTGATCCGCATATTAGTCCAGGAGGTGTGCATCAGAATTCACAAAGATCAAATTCCTCAAGCACCCCTCATGAAGTCATCCTGATCTTTCAAAAACAGAATATCGGAGGGCACTGCAATGCAAGGGCACTGCGTAGAGCTTCAAATTATTTGTGTATCCTTCACCTTGTTCTGCCCATGAGCACTAGAAGTTCTTGCCAAAGTGACCTTTGTGTGAAGGGTGGGCAATAAATCTAAGTAATAGTAATAGCTAGGGGGGCAGCACGTATGGGGAGGGTTTCCAATCTGAGTCCAATGTCAGAAAATGGGCTTCCAAAGTTCCAAACATTTGTCAACTGCCCAGAAGTTCATTGTGAGAGGAAAACAAAAGTACAATTTTAACAACATTAGAATGCTTGGATGTCATCGTCATAATCAACAACAATAACAACCCCGGCAGCACATCTTAGAGCAGAATTTGGGCTACCCTCACTTGCGGCAAGAATTGATCTAGCCTACCTCAGAAATTGGGGTAGACTTCACAGCTTGGCTGCCCACTCTCTCACCAAACTCTGCTGGTCGGAGCAGTTAGCGAACGGGGGTTGGGCTTCTAGAGCGCAAGAAATGTTGAAGCAGTATAACCTTCCTCTGGGGGAGTTTTTGAGTCTCAGTCCACGAGCCCTTAGGAATCAAGTCTTCGATTATGCTGCGAACCAAGACCGGGTATCCATTTTAGTAGCCCCCTTCTCTCCTTGGTACCCTCAATTTAAACTGAATCATGCCATATCGCGGTATTTCGATGTTCTTACACATGCACCCTTACGCAGAGCTTTTTCGGAGCTTAGATTTCAATCAATGCCGTCTGCCTACTTAGAGGGGAGATATTTGGGAACTCCACCCGAAGAACGGAGATGTATCTTTGGGTGTAACTCTGTAGAGGATATTATCCACTATTTGTTATACTGCCCACTGTACGATGACCCTAGATGGAAATTTCTGGCCCAATTTATTTATTCTTGCACAGACAAATGCCCACAGGAGCTTGTGGTGGAGCTTCTAAGTGATAATTCGAAGCAAGTGTTCACTTTAGTAGCTAACTTCTCGTTGGCTGCTAGGAAGTTGCGTGTGACTTATGTTCAAAATCATAAAATCCCGTAACGTTTTATTATAGCACCTTGGTCTATTTTAATTAGTTTGATGTTTTAACTGTTTATCTTGTTGTATTTTGCAATGGCCTATGGCTAAACGTAATAAACTGACTTGACTTGACTTGAAACTACTCATATTATAGTGTTGTTATTACTGTTGGGCAGTATTCAACCACCATGTTCCATCAGCACAAGGATTTCCACATTTGCAGCTGGACTTTCCCTCCTCTCCTTCCTCCATATGGGCCCCCCACACCCTCTCCAAATCTGCTCCAGATGGTTAAGGGAACCCCTGGAACGGGGTGGGGCAGATGAGGGGAGGAAAAGGGGAGAACATTCAGTTGTGCAAGGAGAAATCTTGGCACTGACAACATGAGAAACTTAAAGCAAATCATCATTGAGTTGTATTTAACTACTTAGAGTTGTTGTTATGTAAGTCGATTACAACTTATGGCAACCCTATGAATCAGCGACTTCCAATAACATCTGTCATGAACCACCCTGTTCAGATCTTGTAAGTTCAGGTGTGTGGCTTCCTTTATGCAGTCAATCCATCTCTTGTTTGGCTTTCCTCTTTTTCTACTCCCTTTTGTTTTTCCCAGCATTATTGTCTTTTCCCAGCATTATCGTGTCTTCTGTTTATGTGTCTAAGTATGATAACCTCAGTTTCATAATTTTAGCTTCTAGTGATAGTTCTGGTTTAATTTGTTCTAACACCCAAATAGATCCACTGAAATCAATGAACATGACGAACTCATGCTTGTCAATTTCATTGGGTCTGCTCTGAGTATGATAGTACCCATTGATGGTGAAGATGACAGCAATTACAACTGGCCAGTCTTATGCTACTGCTTATGCTGGGGGTTATCTTCCCTGAGTGGAGGCCAGAAATAATTAATTACAGTTGGGAAGTTTTCTTCCAGATGAGTACAGTTTGGAATTGGATTTCTCCATCCCACGGTGCCGCTGAAATTCTTGACAGGTGCATCCATGTACTGTCTGACAATCCATATTACCTCCCCATTCTGTCTGTTAAGAGGAATTTCTCCCTGGAAAAAACAACACAATTTCTAACACTTCGTTTCATCTCTAACCAAAAGATGTTGCTGGCGAATCATGAGAGTTGCAGACCTGGAAATGACACTTCATCATATCTTGCTTTAGAGCTCAGTAGCAGCCTGGAGCAGTAGCTGCTGGTGAAATGACAGATAAAGAGAGGAGGGGAATAGGTCAGTGCATCTTGAGTGAAGCTAGTGCTAGCTCATATTGGACAGGAAAGGCTCAGAGAAGGGAAAACGAGATAAGGCAAAGCAATCATAGTCAGTCTCGATAGGGCATAAGCACATCTTAGAAGGGTTCAATTGGTTGAATAGTAATTTCTTCTTCCCAAGCACTCTGGGAACTATAGTTCTGTGGGAGGAGGATAGACATTTCTACCAAGAACAGAGGATACCAACATTCTCAAGAAACTACAGGACTCTGTGAGGAAAGCCATTTTTGAGGCCGTAGCTCTGTAGAGTGCATGCAGAAGGTCCCAGATTCAATCCCTGACATCTACGGGAAGGGTTGGGAAATACTTCTGTCTGAAACTCTGGAAAGTCACTGTCAATCAGTGTCCAAATACTGAGTAAATGGACCAATGGCAGAGCTTGGTAATGTTACTTTTTTGAACCACAACTCCCATCAGCCCCAGCCAGCATGGCCACTAGATTGGGCTGATGGGAGTTGTAGTTCAAAAAAATTACTTTTCCAAGCTCTGACCAATGGTCTACCTCAGCACAAAGCAACTTCCTATGTTTCTAAGCCATGGTCCTGAAACGGGTATAAAACATATGTATATGTGTAGTGTAGTTATGACTTTAGTGTTTAGTTTAGTTTCCCTATCAGACAAGACTGGAAGAGGAAATAAAGCGCAACAGGATAGGGTGGGAAATTGATGCACTCCCAGCTTCATTGAAGACTGGGGGATTTGCTTCTGAGGGATTGGGCTACATATCTCCAAAAGGAAGGTTTTTTTTTTTTAATATATTGGCAATCTTGCATCCTCCCTCATCTTGACCTTCCCCCTGTTATGGCATTCTCTTGTAGACAACCTCTTCTGTTGGCCTCCACTGTAAAAACAGAAAAGTCAACTATGTGTAACATATACACACGAGCATGGTGATTGTGCTGTAACCCAGTGGCATAGGAGTGGAATCGGACCGTTCTGTGTAGTACTGTGGTGGAGGGAAGAACAGCTGCTTTCAGAATTATAACAGCATCCCATCTTTGATAAGCATCTGCCCTCCTTGACTTGACATGAGGGATGGGCAAATTTGTCAATCTGGGTTTCTCTCTGCTTGTCACTCTTCGTTTCTTCGTTCTCTATATTTTCACATCAGTTTCTTATATTTTTTAAAGTCCTCATGAAAATTTGGCAGCATTTTAGTGCAGATTTCTTCTAATAATACATTTTTGTATGCAGTGTTGACTAATGTACACATCGGTGCAAGCAATTTCTCCTAACATAAATGCATTTTTGTACGTGATTGTTACTAATGATGAGTTTTATGCACATTCTCCACTAATATGTGCATTTTTGTACATATTGTTTGGTTGGAGCGCTGCATCTCAGAGTGTTTTATTTACCAATAAATCCCCTTGGAGCCATGTATTGCCAAGGAGGATGCCACCATCAGGGCCTGCTCTAGTGGGACAGTCCCCTGTCCCTTCCCCACAGGGCCAATGGACACCTTCTGCCCTGTGGGAGGGAAATAGGGAGGGAGGCAAAGGAAACATCAGGATCTGTTCCACTCAGACTGTCCCCACCCCATCACAAGCACAGCTGGTACTATCTGACACCATCTGCCTTATGGGAAGGATCATGTAATGCCAACTTCTGCTTCAGTGGGACTTGTTGTTTTGTTTTGTTGTGAGTTTGGGGGTTGAAATGGATAATTTCTATGAGTCCCCTTCCAGCCTCTGATTTGGAATCCTATGCCTTGGGGTGAGAAACTTGTTCGGCTGGTAAGATGAGTTCCTTTGTTAAGCTAATAGGGTGGCCAGGTGGGTCAATGGGTCTATCAGGTGCCCAGCAACTGGTGAATAGGCCAGGAAGATACTTTTGTCATTGAAACTCTTCAAGAGAGCCTTCCCCCCGCTTCCTGGCACCTACAAGAGTTGTGTAGTGAGTTGTATCAGAGAATGGCTGGGAACTGAAGGCAGGCAGAGAGACTGGCTCTCTGCACCATGGCTTTAGGATGCCTCCTGTAACCCTAATGGAAAAGCTGGATATTAGACTGCTGATGCCTTGAACCCCTCCATCCTAAGCTCAGGTGTGTAAATAAATAAACCATATTTCATAAAGACACCCCAGTCTCCGCTGACCTTCTTCCCAAGGAAATCAAACCCAAGGAGAGTGCAGGGACCCCTGAAAATCTCACCGATGAGAGATTGGAGTGGCATGCAACAATCTTGTGATCTGCTGTGCTTAAGAAATGTTGTTAGCTGCTTTGAGTACTCTAGTTGAAAAGCAGGATCTAAATTTACTATATAAATTAATTATAAGAATAAATTATAATGAATATAAATTAATATATAAATTAAGTATTAATTAACAAAGTCATCTGTTACACTTGTGGATGTTAGGCTGTTGTCAAAGGCACAAAAATGAAGGAATCAGCCATTGTGTTATCTTAAAGATCCTTCAGATCACTGAGCCATTCTAGTGATGTCAAAGTCCAAGATTTTATGGGAGGAGATCCACATGCAGCTCCTTCCCATGTCAGTACAATCACAGTTCCCAGAAGGAGGTGATTCTGGTGTGGGAAGCCGCCAAGTCATAAGCTCTTCCAATGGGATAAATGTGCACTGTGTCTCTTCCCACAAAACCTTGGACTCCTCTCCTTACTGGAGTGCCACTGGAAGGACACACTGCATTAGCACTTCTCAGACTGTGGCTCAAACATCAGAAAGGGGCCTTAATGATGGAAACCATTCACCAGCGGTTAATTCCTAGGGGAAAAAATTAAGCACTGTAAAATTCCAACTGCCTTCCATCCAGACAGTAATATAAGTCTTCAGTTTTAGTGTAAAACACAGGATTGGTACTTTCCTGGAATTATCTTTCCTAATAGAAAGATAATTTTGCAGTTTACATAACTACCCAATTCTTATTTTACAGTTACATTACTAGCCAAAGAGCTTATGGTAAAATTATATGGTCCGTTCCGTAGTTATGAGAATGATGCTCTTTTCATAAAGCAAAATAGGCGAGAAGCTTAAGTTGAACTAACCTGGAGGACGAGGAAGGGGTAGGCCTAGGGGGAAAAAACCCTTTTTGCCTTAGACCTTTTGCAATGCCTTTATCCCACAATAGAGATAAAAACCTAGACGGGGACACACACACACACACACACACGAAGCCTTGTGTTCCATACAGTAAGATTTGAACAGCTGCATCAATCGTTTTGTAGCAAGACATGTAATATAATACTTGTCATATCGGGATGTTGACACTCAGCTCTTTTGAAGCAGAAATAAAGGAAATATGCTTATCTTAAGGCATGCTTGGAAGAAGAATTTCAAGGGGATATCCGGCTAATTTTAAATTGATTTAAATTTTATCTTGATGTATCTTATCTGCATCCAAATGTTGAGTTTCACATTGCAAGCCAGCCGGATGAAAGCTATTTAAATGTTCCTTTGAAGCAATGTACTACCCAGTCTCAGGTTTTGATGTGCCCAATAACTACTTACATTGCAAAACTGTTACTCCCACATACAGCTGCGTACAGAGAGGAGCTTGAACAGCAATTTTTCATAGGATTCTTCAGGGGCCTGCCCCTCCTGCTCAGTCAATCTCACTGGCACACCAAGTGAGCTACTGCTGTTCACGGTTGGCTTCAAATTGAAGGGGGCCCTAGGAAAAGTGCCCTCCATGAACATCCATCTCCTTCAGTCCCACCACCAACACCATAGGTATACCTGGCAGCAGAGACAAGCATCTAAGAGCCATTATTTTATGCTTTCCACAGTGTCCTGGAATCAGGCCCAGTGCCAGCAGGTGGCCAGGCTGGGCACTGGCTGAGGGCCCCTGCAGCTGAGAGGGGCCCCTGTGGCTAGAGCTGGGAGGGTGAAGCCTCTGGTCTGTAATCCAGGCCAGCATTGGATCACGAGGCACAACTGCAAATTATACCCCACGACCCGATGCTGGCCTGGATCGTGGCGCAGGAGCTCCACCTTCTCAGGCAACACCTCCCCCATGCAGGTGATGAGAGCTTAAATAGGCCCAGCCATGCAACTTCCCATGTCACCACACCCACCATCACCCCAAATGGCAGGATTGTGCAGACACTCAGTGTGCCAGCACACTGATGTTGCAATGTGGGGAGGTGGTGCGGAATTAAATAGGTCCATCTGCACGACCTCCCATGTCAGAGTGCTAGTGTGCTTCCATGTGCACACCTGCCATCAACCAAGATTGTGGCAGGAGCGTGTTAATATCCCCATCACCATCTTGGCTGATGATGCACATGCACATGCACACACAGCGCACTAGCACACTGATGCAGGAGATTGTGTGGCTGGGCCTATTTAAGCCCACTCTGGCTGCATAGAGGGAGGGGGCCCTGAGGGCCCACTGCAGTCTGATGCCGGCCCTGCCCGGAATGCCTGAGATAAGTGAGGTTCCAGGGCATTATGGGAAAATTAAAATGGCTTCTTGTAGCTACCTGGCACCTGGCATGGGGGGCAGTGCAGATGTAAGCACTGTTGGGCCTGTCTGCAGCCCCAGCAGCTGCCCAAGGGTGCTGGATGCTGATGTTGGTTCTACTGCTGTGCCAGCAAACCTCATCGGGGTCGAGCATTTTACTTCAAGCAGGAGCCCTTCTTTACTTCTCACAGGATAATCAGGCCAAAGGGGGGGACTGTATGACTTTCAGAAACTAATGTGAAACAGAATTAATGTGTCCATGTTAGTTTTCATCCGTTTCAGTGAGAAAGTAATGTGAGAACTGACACTAAAGTGAGAAGCTAATTCAGGCACCTTAATATGAGAGTTCTTCACTTTTGTGCTAATTTCGCACATTAGTTTCACACAGGAGGCATTCCATTTCAAAAGGACACAGTTCAGAAACTCTCTGTACAAAGCAGAGACCTCAGAGATCTGTGAAACCGGGCAATTCTCCCCAATCTGAAGCAAAGAAACATTCGTTCCATGTGTGTAAGAAGTTTCCAACAATCCAATAAGGCCTCAGTCCACTTCTCTTGCCCCATCCTGAGCCCTCCAATAATAGCGGAGGACAGGCTTTCTTTCTGGACTTGAAAGGTGAATAAATCTCCTCCACAACATCACTTCTTAGTCCAATCTGTCTGAAATGTGGCAGGTCAGATACTTTTGAGGGGTAGTAGAATGTCTGAATGCCACCCCTTCTAAAATGCCATATAAAATAGTTTAATCTGTCTGAAAATGTCAGGTCTGGAATAGTAGAACTGCAAATGCCATACAATTTGTAGGGAAAATAACAAAGTTACTGGTAGCAAGCTGGGTTTTCATTGAAAACGAAAGTGAAATTAAAATGTTGGAAACGTTCTTGTTCAAATTACCAACCTGCTCTGACAGATTTTGTTACTGGAAGACTCTTGTCCTTTTGTGACTTATAGAACAGCTTCGTTTACGTTAGCTGCAAGGAAACTTTAGGCAAAAAATAATTGATAAGGTTCAGGGTAGTCAGCACAAGATATAATGGGGCTTATTTTTGCTGTGCATGTTTTTAGTCTACACGAACATTTTTTTTTGTACTGGGAAAATAAGTCTCTACATTAGATAGACAAGCTCTGTAAAGTAAATTTTCTTGTAGTTTTTTGCAACAGAAATTTTATCTGGAAATGGCCAGCTCCAATGGCTCATGCAAGGAAGTGGATGATGATGGAAACTTAAATGAAGGTGACAGCAAAGTCCTACTCAGAGTAGACATATTGTATTAAAAAAACTCCTACTCAGAGTAGATACATTGAAATGAATGAACCTAAGCTGTTCGTGTCTATTAACTTGAGTAGGTCAACTCTGAATAGGACTAGCACAGAATAATCACTATAAACTTCTGCGGATCAAATTAATGATAAACTAAATGAAGGTGGCCTTTAAAGGCCAACACTAAATGAAAAACTAAGGATGATATTCTGTGCTAATCCTACTCAGAGAAGATCCACTGAAGGTAATAGACATGACTAGCTTAGGTTCATTCATTTCAGTGTATCTACTCTGAGTACAACTTTGATGAATACAATCCAAACTGAATAACTATCAAACACACATGCCTATCCAGCAGTCTTTCTCCACTTATGGCCCCACATGTCAGCAAAAGCAACAACCGGATCAAACATGGAACCTGTGGAAGGGAGGCTGACAGATCACGTTGTTTGAAGCATGAAAGGACTTCTGCTTGAAGTAAATAGCCTGTCCACAGTAAAGTGCACCATCAAGGCAATGGGTCAACCGTAAATAAAAATCTAAATCACCATCTCTAAATATGCTAGGGACAAGGCCAAGTAAGAAATCACCATATGATTTTAAAGGATTTTCAACAAAATTAAATTTTACTTTTTTATTTCATCTGAAAGACCTCATAGATAGGCAGCTCCTTAGCATTCACCCTACTTATATTGAAAAATGTAAGGCAATCAATTTGTTATGGTTTGTAAATGTCATTATTATTTTCATCATCATCACTGTCATCATCATCATCTTTTCACAAGGCATCCCAAAGTGATTTACAACAACAACAACAACAACAATGAGGGGAATTTATAACTAACATTAGAACAAAAGTTTTTTAAAAAATTGAAGGACAGATATATGGCCCCTTGCAGTCATAGCAACTTTCAGGAAGAAAAGACACTTCTAATAACCAAACTGTATTCCTCTGAGTATTATTGAATATCTGGTCTTCTGTTTTCAATCAAATAAGCAGGAAGAAAAGGACCAAGATAAAGAAAGATAAAAGGGAAATAACATATTAGGAAGAGAAGATGAGGACAAGATAGGGAAGAAATCAGATTACCAGGTTACAGTAAATGTTGTTCGAGGACAATATTATTATTGTCAAAATGCTCCAGAATGGAATTCCATTTACCATTAAATTATGTGCAAGCTTTTCCTTTGCATACATTAGGGATGTGCACTTGATTTTTAAATTTTTGTTTGTTTATTATTTAATTTCTGGTAGTCTAATTCATTTCATTTTCCTTTCTTCATTTTCTCCTTCATTTTGTTTCATTATTGTGTCATTTGTTTTTCATTTCATTTTTACATTTATTACCATGGAGATCCAGCCTGTCTTCTGATGCCTATAACTTTGGTGTTTTTAATCCAAATGGCATGAAATTGTCAGATGCTCCTCTAAGGCATCATATCTGTGACCTGTCAAATTTCAAATATATTGGACACTTGCAACCAATTTAAAGAGGGTTGACATCATCTAAGCTTCCAAATGCTTTATGCTTCGGGTTGGATGGTTTTCACATCTTCTCATTTTCAAAGAACCCAAGATCCCCCCTCCCTGAAGAATGTTCCTGAGTATATTGATTTGCTAAGCAGTGTAATGAAATGCCTTTTCTCAGTTTTAGGAAAAATGAATGGGAGAAATGAAATAAAGGATTTGTTTAGTCCAAATATCCCATTAGCTTCTAAATTTTTATTAATCTCTCATATAAATAAATTAGAAACAAATGGTGTATGTGCATTCATTTCATTTTTTTTCATTTATTTTAGAAATGAATGCACACCCCTAGTATATATACGCCAATTGCTCTTGTGATGCCAAGTCTGGTAGTTCTTTTACCCAGTCATCATCAAGGTCAGGAGGCAAATGGGATTTCCAAGTCATTTGTCAAGCAACTAAGGCCACACATTGAATCCAAGCCATGTGCATCTTATAGGCTGCTATCTGTTGAAACTGATAATAGGAACATAGAGGAAGCTGCCTTATACCAAACCACTGGTCCACCTGTATTGTGTATACTGGCTGCCAATGGCTGTTTCAGGATGGGGATTGATCCTGGGACCTTTTATTGGCAGTCAATTCACAACAGACTAAAGAAATCACTTCTACGCTGGATGTATCCTTAGTTTATGGAACTCACTGCCATAAAATGTGGCAGCAGTGGCAGCTACTAGTTTAGATAGTTTTAAAGGGGGGGGTAAACAAATCCATAGAGAAGGACAGGTCTATAGATAGTTATGAGGCATGATGGCTAAATGGAACCTCTTTGTCCAGAGGTGTAGTCAGAGGTGGTATGGGCCAAATGATGTGAAATGTTGTACATGCAATTTGTGGAACTTTATTAAAAAGCAGCCACTGTGGACCCTGATGTGGATCAGGATCACAGGGAGGCATCTTAACTCTTTTCTTTTGTGTCAGGGTCCCAATGAAAACCCTCCCTCCCCCAACCTGCTATTTCGCATGGGAAGGAAGCTCTCCTTGGTCCCAAAGGAAGTTTCTTTCCGAGGGTTAATAGCAGTTTAGCAAAGGGGAAGGTAACTTTATCAGGATTGAAGCATGGGTGGGAGGGATTAAATCCCACTTCCCTGTGTACCATAGTTTTAACATCCACTTTAAAGCCTTAACATCACATGGAATTTGAACCTGAATACCATTTGCTAGGCATGGGACAGTGGTGGTGGTAAATATCATGGAACTGTTATTGACTTCCTGGCCTGCTTATGGTCTTTTAGTGTCTGGTTGACCACTATGAGAAGCCAGATGCTGAACAGATGGCGCTGATCCATGACAGAGCCTTTTCAGTGGTGGCTCGTTTGTGGATGATTTCCCCAATGAGATGTGTCTGTCTCCATTACTATTAACTTTCAGGAGGAATCTGAGAACTTTTCTGTTTACTCAGGTATTTGATGGCTGAGGAGGACTGTTCCTGGCAACCTGAAGATTACTGATGGATTTTTTTAAGCTGTGTTTTAGAATGTTGTTAACTATATTTTAAAATGTTTTCTGTATTTTATATTAGAATATATATTATATTTAGAATGTTTTTAAGCCATGTTGTAGAATGTTTTCATATTTTTAATGTGTTTTAGAATTGTTTTAAATTTAATTGGAATATTTTAAATTGTTTTACAGAGCAATCCTACTTGGAGGAGGCTGGCATACGTGGAGCCGGGAAAAGGAAAGTTGGTGTAAGGTTCTGCCACATCCTACCTCCGGTCAGGAGCCCTTTGGAGGGCAGCATGCTGGCTGTGCTGACAGAGCTCTGCGGAAGGAAAAGAAATGTATATTTTCTTACACCACCCCTTTTCCCATTGTATCAGCTGCCAGGATTGGGGCCTGCAGGACTGAGCCAAATGTGCTCAGAATGTGATATAAGTACCCCTCCCCCTCAGTTCCATTCCCAACACACACCCAGAATGCTCTTTTTTCAGGCCTTCCACTGGCTTCACTTGAGCCAGTCTTGACTGAGCCAGCTGGGCCCAGGCTACACCCGGGTGGTGCTGGATTTCCCCGGCTGCACCACAGCTGTGCCCAGTTGGGGGCTTTTGCCAGTGCAGCCCTGCTGTGCTGACACCCTGCCTCCTCCCTCCCTCCCTCCTCTGCTGGGGCTTCATCACATCCTCTATCCCCTCCGGCTAGCGAAAACATCAGTTGGATTGTGACCTTAGTATGTTTTTCCTTTTGTTGTCTTGTTTTGTTTGAGTTTGCCACCCTGGGCTTCTTTGGGAGAAAGGGTGCGATATAAATTTAATAAATAAATAAATATTATTAATCAATCAATCAATCCCAGAAGGAGCCCAGGGCAGCAAACAAGGGACAAAACACTAAAAAACACCTTAAAACATCTTAAAAAACCACCTTAACATCTTTAAAACAAAACATCTTAAAAACATTTTTTTAAAAAAGAAAAATCTTTTTAAAAATCTTTAAAAAGCAATTCCAGCACAGACGCAGACTAGGATAAAGTCTCTACTTAAAAGGCTTGTTGAAAGAGGAAGGTCTTCAATAGGCACTGAAAAGATAACAGAAATTGCACCTGTCTATTATTTAAGGGCAGGGATTTCCAAAGGGTAGGTGCAACAACACGAAAGGTTGGCTTCCTGTATTGTGTGGAACATGCTTCCTGATAAGATGATATCTGCAAAAGGCCCACACCTACATAGTGCAAGGATCAACTGCGTATGTAATGGGTAAGACGATATTTCAGAATTAGATGAGCTCTTAGTCTGGTTGAACAGCAGGGCCGATATCTAACTAAATATAAAAGTGTCATGGTGCAGTTTGCAACACCATAGACAGGTGTTGTGAACGGTTGTGTGAACACTTCTCCCTCACCTGCAGGCTGTCTACACACTGTCTACCGCTACCTGCCTCGGCAAGCAGGCAACATGGCAGTGGCAACCTGGCCAGGGAGTGGGAGTAGTTGGCTGGCACGCTGTGCAGTGGTGACATTTGTTCAGGGGAGGCAGCAACATGGTGAGAGCCAGTGGCAGTGGAATCCTAGATAGGTGGATGGGAGACCAATCTGCTGCCTAGTTGCACTGAGCGGTGTCGCCTAGCTGTGCTGCACTGCACGGCTGCACTGTTTGTCTGTGAACATTACTTCTCTGAAGCATTGCTCACTTCTCCTTCCACAACATTCTAAGGACACTTTTTATTATTAATTATTATTATTACTATTACTACTACTGCTACTTTGGAATAATGATAATAATAATAATAATAGAATTTTTTAAAACCCATAATGGTATGCATCGTATCAACCTTATCCTAGTACTGTGCTTCAAGGAAAGATATTGTATTCTTTAGCTCAAGCTACCCCGGAGACTGAACTGACAAGACAGAAATATTTTAAATAAATAACATTCCACATCCCAATTATCACAGCCCTTATGTCCTTACCAGCATGATCGAACCAAAGTGGTGACATTTAAATCCTTTATTTTAACCATGCACTTCACTTTCCTATTGAAACCAGTGGCGCTGGAGCATAATAAACTTTCAGTTGATCATTACACCCAGCTTTCCCCCCATATTTGCTCCCTGCCTGTATTTTAAAAATGATTAAATCCCAAACACACATTTAATTTTGTTTTAAAGTGATAACACTAAACACTAAAGCAAATTGCATTGCCTAACAGAAGATCCGCTTAAAAAAGTGATTTGTCCTCCATTGTAAGTGCTTTTTTGTTTCCCCCGGGGTGTTTATAAGTAGTTGTATCAAACTCTATCTCCTTCCCTTCCAGCTGTTCACACTGTATTAGGTTGAAATACCACTGCTTTATTTGTGGCTCATAAATTACCTTCTAATCCTTTCATCTTCCAAGCTTCTTCTGTTGCTTTTCTCCCCCAAGAATAGAGAAGTTCTTTTTTATTCTGAAAGTATCAAAATGCCCCCACTATTCTCCAAAAGTAATCCTCCTCTCATTAATAAGAATATCAGTGAGAAAAGTAATAAGTGGGCATTGCTAATTCCTAAAAACTAATTGTCCTAGAAAACACACTCAAACATAAGGCTTTACTGTCATGAAAACATTGTGTTACAGGAACACTGGAATCTTCTTTATACTCAGACCGTCGGTCCATCTAGCTCACTATTGTCTACCCCAAACTTCCCCAACCTGATGCCCTTCAGATGTTGCTGGACTCCAACTTCCATCAGCCCCAGCCAGCATGACTAATGGTCAGGGATGATGGGAGTTGTAGTCCAGCAACATCTGGAGCTCACCAGGTTGAGAAGATGGGTTTGCACTGATTGACAGTGGCTCTTCAGGATTTCAGAGACTAATGTTTCCCAGCCTTGCCTGGGAAAAAAAACATTGCTTGGACCTGGGACCTTTTGCATATAAAGCATGTGCTCCACCACTGCGCTGTAGCTTCTCTTATTTGCTCTCTGTTTAAGTTCCCTAGATCCTCCTCACACCAGAAGACCATTTGCTTAGACCAGAAGACCAAACCTTTATTGCTTAGCCATCACTCATACAATAGTAAAACATAGGACATCGCTGAAGATATGGTTAAAATGAACCAATAGTAAAATCCATTTTAGTATCCAGTATATATCCAGTATCTTTTACATTAATACAATAAGAATAATAAAATAAGAATAATTTAAAAACTAAAACACTCATTACAAAAAAGACAGATATGACAGCCCCCTACTACAGTATTTGACATTCTTTATCCACCTTCATTATTCCTAAATTGTGCTGGCAGTCAACCATATGAGATTCAGCCCATTCCTTTATAACTGACATGCCCACAACTGGAAAACTAGCCAGAGCACTGTTCTTCAACCTTGGGTCCCCAGATGCTGTTGGACTATAACTCCCATCATCCTCAGTCAGCATGGTCAATGGTCAAGGATGATGGGAATTGTAATCCATCAACATCTGGAGACCCAAGGCTGAAGAACAGTGAGCTAGAATACTGTTCTCTGGTTTGGCTTAGAGTTGCTGACTGTTTACTCTGTTTGCAAACACATCATCTAGCATTGATCTCAACTGGATTTTGTGTAGTTGCTGGTTGTTCTCTCTCCATAAACTTTTGGGATCGTTCTGAAGCCTCTCCACAGGTTACAGTGTCCACAAAATGATTGCTTACATGTATTTACATCAAATACTGATGAGTGACCATGACAGATCTGAAGCCAGCTGTCCTCCCTTCCATCCCCTCTCCACCCCACCCATCCCCATACATACATACAGCCAAATGAAGACATGAGACTGATTGAGTATAAGGACAACACTTTTATTAGCTAACAGGATCTGCAATGAGCATTAGATCAACTTATCATGCATAAGTTGCATCATGCACTGGTCCAGGAATGATATAACTGGTGGAGACAGCTAGGAAAAACAGTTTTTTCCGTGGACAACACCTCAAGGCACCCTGATCTGCAGACTTGGTGGTATGAGGTCTTTTAACAGCCACTCAACATGAAGATGAGCCAAGAGTATCTTCTCCACCCCAACCCTTTGGTTGGTGTTCAGTGGGCTAAAGTTCCTTGGGGCCCAAGGAGCACACTCTTTCTACATCCTCTTGAACTGGGTGGTAATAAGAGATAAACTGGGATGGCAGCCCTTCACTTACCAGGTACTTCAGGGTTCTCACCTGGGTAGTATAGCTTACCAACTTATGTGCCCGCACCACCTGCCAGTTGAGACCATGTGACAAAACGATAGCCAGTCAGGCAACTTAACTTACTCCTGCCTCCTGTCTGAACAGTATGGAGCCAGCAAAAATCTACCCCCAAAATTCTTACTCAGCCCAGGTTACAATGGAGGAATTTGCCCACCTTTAAAGAACGACAGAATTATTTTAAGAGATAGTGATAATTTCAAATTGCATTCAATTGCAATTCCACATGTAAATGATTTAAAAGCATTATAAATTCAACAGAATTGTCCAAACAAGGAACCAACAGCCATTTTTGAAAGGTTGACAGTTACTAACATCACTCCTTATATGAAAAAACTTTCTTTTAAAATGCTGTTTAGTCTTTTATGGTACATCTAGGTCCATGATATGAATGTATGCTAACACTAAACATATCCTGGATCTATCTAGAAGTCAAATAGAGGAGAATAAACAAGCAAGGACTCCAAGATCAGGCACAGTTTGTTGTCATAATAGATCTAAATTTTCAAGTTTCTGAAGTTGTCCCATATGCATCAAATGCATGCTAAAAGTAGCGCTGGGCAGACAGGATCTAAAACAGTTTCCTATGTGGCTGTCTACTTCAGCATCAATGATACAGAAAATAAATTAGGTCTGATGTCAAAATTAATATATTATTTACGATCAAAAGAAAAGGGATATGGACAAAACAGAGTTCTAGAAGTACAGTCTCCATTTATGTGGAACTGCCAAATAAATTGTTGCCTCACCAAAGTTGAGTATCGGTTTGATATGTTTTAAGATGATAACTTTTGTTTTCTTTCTGTTATATATTAATGTGAATATAATTGCTTTATTTTCTTTATAAATGATCCAAAGAGTGCTCAATGTGAATTCTGAAAAGGCTAACAAGGCTCTCACAAGTATAACTGTTTGATCCTATTTCCTTTCCTTCTTTTCTTTTCTTTTGACCTTTCTTGAGACAAAGATGTACAAATATTGCAATTGACCGCAGCTAAAAGTATTGTGAAAAATTATTTGCTTCATGACACTCAATAAAAAATAAAAGTAAAAAGTAAAAAAAGTAAATGTATTGAAAGTGCTGCTTGATGCATCAAAAACTGAAAATACATCTCCTGAAAAGGCAAGCATGATCTATACCTCTATGAACCTGCTATGTTGTGATGCAGGTTGATATTAGGGGTGTCCATAGGAATCCACTTACACATTCAATGAATGAGGGGGTGCAGTGAGAGTGTACATCTGTGGATCCTGCCTCTCCTGTGCTGATATGCCTACTGGCTATATTCCCAACAAGCCACACATTCAGTGTTAATGGAAAATGAACCCTGCAGGTGGAGATCTGTATAGAAATAGGGCTCCTCCACCCAGCCAGAAACCTTGATTAGCCCCTTCTCACATCACTGAACACATGGCTTCATCAGGGTAAAGGGGCATGGCATCCCCATGAGCCCTTCACGGGTTCCTTGAATACTGTTATACAGTATATATTCTCCTTCTCTGGCTTGGCAGCAAGATTTAGGGGGGGAGGGGCTAGCAAAGTTCCATCTGCTCCTCAAAGAATGTCCCTGGTGGCACTCCCCCAGGGAACCTCTATGGTAGTCCAATTTCTCCCCCACCCACCAGCATGGCTGTCGTGTTCCATTCTACCCACAGCACCACTGTGGCTAGAGTTACCAGGTCTCTGGTTTTTGGCCGGAGTCTCTGGTTTTTTGGGGGGCCCTCTGGCTCTCTGGCTAGCACCCCTTAATCTCTGGACACTCAGCTTCAATTTTTTAAAAAATAAGTTTCTAGGTGGTCTGGTTCCCAAGATATACACCAAAATGTCAGCCACCCCCCCCACAACGCTTTACTCTATTTAACTGATACGACGCTGAAGTTGGTTCCTAGTTCCCAGTTCCTTATTTGCTTGAAAGTTCAAAACACTAAAAAAGAAGAGTTGACAACTACAGCAACTTCAAACCAAACTTAACATGTCTCTGAACCCCAAAATATATGTTGGGGTACCCTGTATGATATATCACTGTGATTGGGGGACTCTCCCCGTCAAGAATAACAATACATTTATGCAATCAAAATCATCAGGCTTCTGATATTATCATGAATACATAATGATGTCATAAAATCATAAAAAATAAGTAACTGGGGGTGCCCACCTCAAACTCTGCTCTGGGACAGGACAAATCATATACCCCAGGAAAGGGGAGGGTGTCATCTATGAGATGCCACTGCATCCCGCCTGGCCCAGAGCTTCTGCTGGGCGCAGGGCACGGAAGAGGGCATCTATGCAATATCAAAGCAGACCAAAACATACAGGAAAAAATAAGTAACTGGGGGTGCCCACCCCAAACTCTGCTCTGGGCCAGTACAAATCATACACCCCATGAAAGGGGAGGGTGTCCTCTATGAGATACCACTGCGTCCCGCCTGGCCCAGAGCTTCTGCTGGGCGCAGGGCATGGAGAATGGCATCTATGCAAAATCAAAGCAGACCAAAACATTCAGGAAAAAATAAGTAATTGGGGGTGCCCACCCCAAAATCTGCTCTCGGCCAGGACAAATCATGTACCCCAGGAAAGGGGAGGGTGTCCTCTATGAGATGCCAGTGCATCCCATCCAGCCCAGAGCTTCTGCTGGGCGCAGGGGAAGGATGAGGACATCTATGCAAAATCAAAGCAGACCAAAACATACAGGAAAAAATAAGTAACTGGGGGTGCCAACCCCAAACTCTGCTCTGGGCCAGGACAAATCATATACCCCAGGAAAGGTGTCCTCTATGAGATGCCAGTGCATCCCATCCAGCCCAGAGCTTCTGCTGGGCACCGGGCACGCACGAGTGCATCAATGCAAAATCAAAATGGACAAAAACACACAAAAATAAGTAACGGGGGTGCCCACCCCAAAATCTGCTCTGGGACAGCACAAATCATATACCCCAGGAAAGGGGAGGGTGTCCTCTACGAGATGCCACTGCATCCCACCTGGCCCAGAGCTTCTGCTGGGCGCAGGGCACAGAAGAGGGCATGTATACAAAATCAAAGCAGAAAAAGACATACAGGAAAAATGTCATTGGGGGTGCCCACCCCAAAATCTGCTCTGAGCCAGGACAAATCATACATCCCATGAAAGTTGAGGGTGTTCTCTATGAGATGCCACTGTGTCCCGCCTGGCCCAGAGCATCTGCTGGGCGCAGGGGAAGGATGAGGGCTTCTATGCAGACAGAAAGGGTAGAGAATCTTCTCACTCTTACTCATTTCTCAGACCTCTTGCACGAGTGCATCAATGCAAAATCAAAATGGACAAAAACACACAAAAATAAGTAACGGGGGTGCCCACCCCAAAATCTGCTCTGGGACAGCACAAATCATATACCCCAGGAAAGGGGAGGGTGTCCTCTACGAGATGCCACTGCATCCCACCTGGCCCAGAGCTTCTGCTGGGCGCAGGGCACAGAAGAGGGCATGTATACAAAATCAAAGCAGAAAAAGACATACAGGAAAAATGTCATTGGGGGTGCCCACCCCAAAATCTGCTCTGAGCCAGGACAAATCATACATCCCATGAAAGTTGAGGGTGTTCTCTATGAGATGCCACTGTGTCCCGCCTGGCCCAGAGCATCTGCTGGGCGCAGGGGAAGGATGAGGGCTTCTATGCAGACAGAAAGGGTAGAGAATCTTCTCACTCTTACTCATTTCTCAGACCTCTTTCTGAAGTGAAGGGTCAAATCTCTAAAGAAGTTTGGAGCAGCCACATTAAAAGATAAGGGCAGGGCATTCCAGGCAGGGGGTTGCCAACCCTGCTTGGATATGGATGTCCTTGCAGAGGATCCCTAGTCAAGCTTTACCAACAGCACAATCCAAACTATATCTACTCAGAAGTAAGTCCTGTTGAGTTCCATGGGGGCTTTATCCCTTAGTACGTGTGTTTAGAATTGCAGTCTTCAGGGGCATCCATCTTTACTCCCGAATGCTCCCATCTAACATCTCCACAACACTACGCTCCTTTCTTCCTACAGTGGCCTTCTGGTGACTGGCCTGGCCTGAAGGCACTTAAACCCTTCTTGCTGAAAGCAAGTAGGCTAGATTAAATGTTCCCTACCCAGGCTCTATCTTTTAGCTGAGATGTTTAGCTTAATTTCCAGTCAGATATTTTTTTAATTGTATGCTCCAAGCAATTGTGATTGATGCTTAATGTATCATGCTTAATGACATCAGTTGGGCCCGCCCCGTGACATCACTCGGGCCCGCCCCTAAAATCTCAGTTTTTGGGATACTTCTGACCTGGCAACCCTAACTGTGGCACACCTCCATGCTGTGGCAGCCAGCTCACCCCCCCTTCCCACATTAGCTTCATGGAGTTCCCCTCCTGGGACTTCTGTATACATGACAGGTATTCTGTTACAGGACTACATATGGCTCTCCCATGGAGCAAAACAGCTTACACATAAGTAATTAAAGTGGGTTGCTTTTCATTCTGTCAAATGAAAAGCGTTGGTGTATGTCTGATATCCCTCTGGAGTCTCTAGTAAAGTAAATTGGAGTTAAATGCCATCATGAAAGATATCCAAGGCTACAGAAGCTCACGCCAGAGTTTTGGATCTCAAAATGTTCAGAAGGAACATCAGCGCTTCTGTAAAGGAAAAGAAAAAAGCCAAGTGGTCTTGTGCAGATAGCATAGTTAATCCATAATAATGCAAACTGTTAGCTAGAGGGACAAAATCACCGTAAGATCAAGTTCTGAAATGGGATATGATCCAAACGTTAAATGAAATTACAGACCTTCACATTGAGATACAAACACAGAAGATTTTTAAAGAAGCACCTTTGCCATTTTTCTAACAAAAAAAAATAGAACTGCTTATTAGTATCTTATCTCAGATCCTAAAAGCAGAAATTGTTCCAGAGATAATATTGTTAGCAATCATGGCTTTTATTTTTTATAAAATCTGGCCCTCCAGATGTTCTTGGACTACAGTTTCCATCATCCCTGACCATTGGCCCTGCTGGCTGTGGCTGATGGGAGCTGAATGTGATGTTCCTGTATTAATGTATATATGGTAAGTGCTGTTTGTATAGGACATACATGGTAAGTGGAATGAAAGAGGAGGGGGAGTAAATGAGCAGTAGAATGCTGGATGATTGGCTGAGTGTTTGAATGGCTGAGAGTATAAATGGAAGGATGACAGTTGAATCTGGGTGGACGTGAGTGGGTTGTTTTGGGGAGTTGTTTGAGAGGTGTTTGAGAGGTGGATGTCAGGAGAGTGTGGAGAATTAGAGAGTGGGAGTTCTAGTTTATGATAAGTCAAGTATCATAGTAATAGATGAAACCATATGCTTATGTGCCTTTATAAAGTAATCTTGTTATCTCTGTTATTTAATAAATACTTATTTGGTTTACCAAAGGCCTGATCCTTGGCTGGGGTTTCACAGACCAGAAGGGAGGGTAAGGTAAATACCAAGGCTGAAGGGTAACGGTAACAAATGGTGGCAGCGGTGAAGGGAAGAATATAACACCACAAGTACCACAGAGCAAACCAGAATTATATGCATTCTGTATAGATCAAAGGGATTGGGACAGCTTAAGCACGCAGTCACAGAGGTAACCTTATTGAGAGAGACTCAGGCAGAGTCTCTGGGGATACTGGTTATAGGACGTGACTGGTGGTGCTGCCTAGCAGGGGGATCTGGTGAGGTCTATGCTAGAGCGGAGAGAGAAACCATGAAAAAGGACAGCCCGGACTGGTGGAGTCCCTGGTGGTGCCTAGTGACAGGCAGTAGCCACGAACAGGTAGGAACCTGACAGGGAGAGCCAGGGAAGGGCGTCACACTGGAGTCCAACAACATCCGGAAGGGTGCAGATTCCCTATCCATGCTTTTGAAAAATGTAATTATCCACTGGGTCCTTCCATATATCCTTTTTCATTACAATTCTGCACAGTCAAACTATATTGCACATAGGCAAAAAAATGACTTCCAAATTTTGAAAATGTACTTCTCAATAGCCATTCAGGTTACACTGCATATTTATTTCACTGCGTTTTTAAAATGATCCAGCTTTTCCCACAAGAATCACAGTGGGACTGGAGGTTGTATATAAGATGTGCGGTTGATGTAAGAACTAGTAGACATCATCTAATTATTAGGAATTTATTAGGGAAGTATTAGGAAAGTGCTGCCTGTTGTATTGTCATTGAAAGTTGTTATTGCTGCTTTTGAATAATGTTAATACTTTCTTACTTAATTTTTGCAAACTGTAATGTTTTTCTTGATGTGTATTCCATATTTGTGTTTGTAAGCCGCCTTGAGGGCCTTTTGTCCAAAAGATGGCATATAATAATAATAATAATAATAATAATAGGTTGGGGTTGGAACATCCTTTCATGTGTACTAATAAATGTACAAAAGCAGCAATTCTTGCCAATAGATTGCGGGGTGTGGGTGCAGGGACCCAATCCCCATACAGTGTATCAGGCCCAAGAAATCCTGTTGACATCCCTGAGAGGACTTTGGGGGAGCACAAGGTTGCCATCTTGGTTCCAGCTTTATGGCCTTCAAACATCTCAGAACAATTCAACTTCCAGGGGTGGGGAAGGGACCAAGATGGCAATTGGAAGTTGTTTGATACAGGAAGGCAATTTGTTGAGGGTCCCCTCAGTCCTGAAGCGGCTCTGCTGAGAGGGCAGTTTTGACATTTTATTGAAACTTCTGTTTGCTTTTATCATCATCATCATCATCATCATCATCATTATTATTAATATCCCATCCTTCCTCTGTTCCTTGGTTTTCACTGAAGAATGTTTACTAAAACAAAACTGAAATGTCACAGCCTCTCATGTGTATCATGTTCTAAAACGAAATAATCTTGAAATCAAACTATCATTGGATTGCTTGGCATCTTCCTTAAGTATGTGCAAGATCCTTAATTCTTATTGAAATTCAGAAACATTTTTAAAAGTGTGTTAAATGCTGATGAGGAATCCAAAGTGTCCCGTAGAATTCCTTGTTTAGTTTCAATCTGGGCCAAATAATTTCTGAAATCGATAGACTCTCTAATGTGTGCTCAGTTCCCTAAGGCTTTCACATTATGTTGTAGTATAATGGTGGAACTTCTGGTGTTGGAAAACAAAACCAAAAAGCAAAGTTGTCAGATTATGGCACAATATTTCCCAGTGATTTTTTAAAATTACATTTACAATCAGGGGAACAAAAAGAAGACTCAGAAGGGGTCTTTCAGGGAGGGGCATGCAGAAGGCCCCCAATATCTCCAGATAGACCCTGCCAAAAACCCTAGACAGCTGCTGTTAAACATAGTAACCAATATAGTGCTAGACTGACCAATGGTCTGACTCAGTATAAAGCAGTGTCTTATGTTCCTGTGTGACTAAAAATTTGTGTTGGGAGGGAGGCTGAGGTGCCAGCAAGCTAACAACCATACCAGTTGGTATAATATGACAACACCACAATCCAAAACATATATACTTGAGGGGAAATAGTGCCCATCAATTCAGTGAATGTTATTCACAGGGAAGTGGCTGATTAGGACTACTAGAGCCTTACATTACAACCCCAACTGCACTTACTTGGAAATAAGGTGCGCTGAAACAGAGCTTGGAAGATTACTTTTAAAAAGTAATAAATTACAGTTACAATTACTTAGCCCAAAAAAGTAGTAATTACCGTTACAATGACAATTGCTCTGAAAGTAACTGATTACTTTGCTTTTTCTCAAAAGTAATCACTACAATTACATTTCAGTTACTTTTTAAAAAAAAACTCCTACAAGGTGCTGGCCTTGGCTGCTGCACATCTAAGAAGCCTAAAACAATATTAAAAATAAACACACACACAGGGGGTAGTAGAATAAAAAAAATTATCCATAAGATTAACATAATGGCATAACAGAATCTCACTTCCCCCCAAGCAATGAAGATACCCCAACTCTTGAAATCAAATTTTACACTTGAAATGCTTTTATAATATGTTTCTGTTATGTCTCAAAAGAACAAGATGCTCAAAGAGCATGTCAGACAAGGAATGTCTTTTTACAGTCATTACGTTGCCACCAGTACTGAACAGGCGTTCTACTGCGGCGCTTGAAGGCATGCCTGTGTTGTGCTGCAACAAACACCGCAGCACACGTGGAAAGCCATGGAGTGATGACACTTCCCTGCTGGGAGACCTCAGGTACCTCACCAGTTCCTCCTCAGCAGTGTCCACTGCTGACCTCTTGCCCTAGGGCAGAAAGTTAAAAAAGTCATCTTCTAAGTCATCTCCTTCCTGGCCTTTATCTGAAGACTGATCACTGTCCTCATTAAGTACACCCATCTTTATTTCAGCTTTCAACAAGGCTTCCATTGTGTATCTAAGAAAGAGAGAGGATATGTTAACACATATACGTTAGGAAACCATCATCTGCTCTTCATTTCCTGATGCTTGTCATGTCCCCTGGTTCAGAGTCCAGCCTGAGCCTGTGGATGATGACATGGAAGGTAGGAAGGTGACCAAGTCACCACACTCATGGGGCAGCACAGCAGACCCTTAAGGATTACCTGCAGCAACCCAAGTTGTGATGAGGAGCCCCAGGAAGAAAAGGCCCAGCCCCTGCCTACCACCTTAAGCCCTCTGATGCCTCCCTTGAGACAACATCTCCCTTGGAGTAATCCACCCAAAGGGCTTCCCTAACGTTCTTACTTGTTGGTATGGGTGGTGGCCTGACACGATTCCAGCCGATCTAGTTTGAAGCGAGGGTGTAGGCAGGCTGCCAGAAGAAGTGTCTTGTCCTCCCAGATAGCTGCAAACCGCTTTCTTAGGGCTTCGCGCACACCACTCAGCAGCTGAAAACAGTATGTGTACCTCTCAGGTTTGTTTTCCAGTCCTTCTAACTTGCGGTCCAGATTGCAGAGCGTTGGTAGCAAATACCCCATGAACATGCCATTCTCCCATTGCAGGATATCTAGGGACTGGGCTAGTGGCTCCATAATCTCTGTGTATTCCTGTACCACTTCAATCTCAGCAGCTGTGATCCTGGACAAGGAGCAGCGGTCCATTATGGCATGCATTTTTAGTGGCACAGTTGACAGGAGCTCATGTAGTTGCTTCAATGCATCAAAGGTGGAATTCCACCTGGTCTTATTCGGTACCTTCAGATACACACCACATTGCGCACGGATATACTCAGCAATCTGTGCTGACTGGTTCTGCTTGGACCACAATTTGCTGCACTTTCCCATCAAGGAAGGAAACTGTTTCTTGAAAGGACCAAGAAGACTACTTTTGGAGGAGTCAGAAAGCATGGCCTCTATGTCTTGTGTTGCCACAAGGTTGAGGGTGTGGCTAGCACATCTCTGGTGTGGTGGTAAAGCAAAATCCTCTCCTGAGTCTGCAGCTTCTTCCTCTGCCTCAGGTCCTGTGTCCAGGATCTCACAGATAGGCACAAACCCCACCTCAGCCTCCTCCTCCTCCTGGTTATCACCATCATCGTCACTGGTGCCTGCAGCTTCCACTGGTTCTTTGGCCATGAAAACTCTGAACGCTTTCACAAAGTTGGAGCCATTGTCTGTAGTACTGCACATAACTTTGTTGTAGATCGTGTACTGCACATGTACATCATACAGTGCTTTTGAAAGGACATCGTATGTATGGCGCCCCTTCAGACGCTTACAAGCCAAGGCCCCGACCTCACATTTCAGGGTAGTTGGGTTGATCCAGTGGGCTGTTACCCCAAAGGAACTCTTCTTGCCATTGGTCCAACAATCTGCAGTGGTTGCTATATATGCCACAGCACCCATTTGGTTTGCAAGAGTTTCTCTCATGTGGCATGCTCTCTTCTCAATTCTGTCTCTCAGAGTCTTGGCACATATGATGGTGAGATCTTTGGGGAGTCCAATGCGAACCAGATTAATGAATGATGGTTTGTCCACAGTCTGAAGTGGTAATGTCTCCTCTACAATGAAATCAATGATTCTCCTGTCGAGATTGCTCTGGGTCACAGGCTCCCTGCCAGATCCCCACCTCTCAAGGGTTCTCTGCTGCTGCTTCAGCATTTTGGGAGGAGGGGTGTCATGCATTGGTTCAGGAAGGCCATGTCTCCTTGCCTTTATTGCTTCTTCAATTGCTCTCAGCTTCTCAGGGTGTGCCCTCTGAGGAAGAAGAACAAAGCATGAATCCAAGAAACAATGGAAGAGGAACTTCACAATTTAAACATAAATAGACAATGGACACTCTTTGAGGACCAGCATGACAAAGGCTTACCTCAAAATGTTTCTTCACATTGGATGAGGAGGAAACAGCTGATCTCAGATTTTTGATCCTTGGAAGGCAGTAATTGCATCATACAACAACATTTTCCCACTCTGGCTCACAAATGTACAAGCTTTCTCAAAGCCAAACCATGGTACTTGCTGTTCTGCAGATGTGGCTGTGGGCAACTGGCACTACTTCATGCCCTCCTCCTCCTCCTCGTGCACAGGGCCTCCTTTCTGAACCTCACTTTCTAGTTTTGCCTCCTCAGGATCAACAAGCTGTGACTCAAGTGGCCGCACTAACTGACTGCTGCTCTCAGCAGCAAAACCTGCAACAGGCGTCTCTGTAATAAACAAGAGATAATGCTTCTATATGGGTGAACTTCAGCTGTGATGTGCCCCCATCTCTTCCCCATGCTGCAAGATCCCCCAGTCAGAGTGGAAGTAAGCAGGTCGATAGCACAATTAAAAGAGATCCAATTTGCATCATTTTTGCTCACTGAATAACCCTGCCTGGGCCAGTCTAACCTACTATCTCACAGGGTTGTTGTGAGAACAAAATGAGACTAGGGTTCAAATCCCCACATAGCCATGAAGCTCACTGGGTGACCTTGGGCCAGTCACTGCCTCTCAGCCTCATGAAAACCCTATTCATAGGGTCACCATAAGTTGGAATCAACTTGAAGGCGGTACATATATTTTTTATTTTGAATATGATGATTATGATAATAAATATGCAGCATTTCAAATTAATTCTGTATGAGAAGCATTCCATGCCAAGCTTGGAAAACCAAGGATGAGGTATAAAATGTAGACAAAAATACTTTTGACAAAATGCTGTTTATCTTTTATATCTATATCTATAATTAGCAATACAGCTGAATGATGTATGTAAAGTATTTTTTCTTTCCCTTTTCTTTTTTATTAATATTTTAGTACTACTGCTAAAGTTCTGATGAAAGAATAAAGCATTCATTAGCCAAACTCAAATGATTAGAACACATCACATAAATTCCACTGAAGTTGGAGTTTTTGCCATAGAAAATGAAAAAAAACATATAACCTATGATAGCCCAATAGACAATCAGAACTAATATAAAACCCTATTGCTTCTCATTTGCAAATCTTGCAAGATCTAAGGTAACTCTAGATCATGTGAGTTCAGGTGATGCATGTTATGTACATTTGTATAGATATTAGCAGAGATTGTCAACAGTCTCTCTCTCTCTGGGACTGGGAATCTCTCTCTTTCTCACAGAACATGAGTTTGAGAGCTGGGGGACTGAGAGGAGGAGCTGCAAGGACCCTACTTCTCACCTCATCTCTACCAAGAACAAAAAAATCAGCCTTAAGCCATTTATTATACGCCTAATGATTTATTATTATCATTATTATTATTATTATTACTGAGACAGTTTTTGTCCCACATACAATTCAGTCTTGTGATTAAACAGGACAAAAATACAAATAAAAAGAAAGATGGAGTTCAAATAAATATACAATAAAAAGCTAGCCGGCATTTTAAAAGGCAGGAGTGCTCTGTCTGGATAAATACAGCACACAGCTATGCATGGGAACAAGGGGGAGAGTTCAAAAAGGGGGGGAAGGAAGAGAAGTAGGCCAGAGCTTGGAAAAGTTACTTTTTTGAACTACAACTCCCATCAGCCTAATCCAGTGGCCATGTTGCCTAGGGTGATGGGAGTTGTAGTTCAAAAAAGTAACTTTTCCAAGCTCTGATAGGCCAAAGTTTCAGAAGTGCCTTGTGATTGATGGAGGGGGTGGCAACGAGGCAAGGAGAGGCAGTGGGGGGGCAGAAGGGGCTGCGGGGGGTCGGGGGGGCAAAATGCCATGGGGGGCGGAAGGGGCCGTGGGGGGCACACACACACACACACACACACACAAATCATCGTCACTCACCTCCACAGCTCTTCGCCATTCTGCTGCTGCCTTCTCCTCCATTGTCCTTGCCCTGGCTTTTTCCTCCGGCGTCCATTTTTTCCTCTCATATGCTAGCAGGCCCTGCCTATTCACCTCTTCCCTCATGCCTCCTAACACAGATCACAAGGGAAGAGACAGTCTGCGCAGAGGTCCAATCAGTGTGAGGCACATGTCTTGTGTTAACCAATCACAGCCAGGAGCTGACTTCCCCTTATTCCCGCCCCCAAGTAACATCCAACCTAACGTGGAAACGTTAAAGTTGCAGCTGAAAAGTAGGGAAATTACTAGTCGTTCCGTTACTTGCCAAATGTAATGGAATTACCCACTCATTATTTAAAATTGTAATGAATTACAAGTAACTCGTTAAAAATAACGAGTTACTTCCAAGCTCTGCGCTGAAATCAAAAGGACAGCAAGCCAGTTCACTTTCATGGCAGTGCTATTCCATACGGGGACCGTGTTTGAAATAAGCTTGCCACAGAGATTGCCGACTAGATGGGGAAGATCTGTAATCAGACTTCCGGTATCTTTTTCTTTGGTTAAAAGCAGCTGGGCTGAGAACATGGCATGTCATTTTCCATGTCATTTTTCCAATTAAAATCAGCCTCTTCCATAGCTATTGTTTATTGCATTGTGCTGAACATATAGAGATCATTTATTTATTTGCTGCATTTTTGTCCTGTTTTTCAGACAATTACTGTCCCCTAAAGTGTTTCACATCAATATGTGTGTATATATATATGGAGAGAGAGAGAGAGAGAGAGAGAGAGAGAGAGAGAGAGAGAGAGAGAGATTCTATCATACGGATACCTGTATGGTTTTTGTCCTGCAGGTAAAAAGGGAAGGATCTTGGCTCAGTGGTAGAGCATTTGCTTTGCATACAGAAGGTCCCAGGTTCCATTCCAGGCATCTCCAGGTTGGACTGCCAGTCAGTGTAGACAATACTGAACTAAATGGAGCAAGGGTCTGAGTCAACATAAGGCAAGCTCCCTATGATCCTAAATGGCAGAGAAGGAAAAGGGCACACAGGAGAGATGGCCACTTCTCCCAGAGTTGCCATTCCCACTTTGCACAAGGGTGTTCACACACTACATTTAACCCAGTGCTATCTACTGGCAGCAACATCCCAGTGCTGTTCATAGGTCCAGTGCCCAAAACCCTGTCGTCGTTTCAGGTTCTTACCCATAAAGTCTCAGAATGGGTTATTACAGCAAATTCAAAAATATTAAAATCAGTTTAAAACAAATTACAGCCAAGAGACTATATGATTATTCTGTTCAGCTGTCAATGCCAAATATTTAACCTGAGATCTGCTACCTGCAAGATATGTGCTCTATCACAGACTCACAGACTGTCCCTGCCCGGATCCTCCAGATTTGCCATTCTGCGACTGAAAGGGCTTCTTCCCTTTGCAGAAGGACAAAGACTCCTACAGGAGGAAGGGCAGAGGTGATTTTTGCTGATTTCCCCTCCCCCATGCAGCCCTCAATGCTTTCCCTACCCTGTTCTGGAGGGCCCCAACACCATCTGAAGCAGCTTTTCGGGATACACGGGGGACAGCCTCTTCTTGCCTCCAGCAAAGCTCCACCCCTGGCTTGTCTGCATGTCATAAATTTGCACAGTGGAGTGCGGTGAAGTGTTATCCCTTTCGCCGGCAGTAAAAAGGTCAGAAGGACCTCCATTTACTGATACTGCCTGCATTTCAGCACAAATCCACTTGTTATAATTACCAGGCTGACTAAAAATGCATGCACTTGCTTCAGTCTCACAGAGAACATGAGGGCCTTTTTCTGCAGGCTCAGTGTCATTGCCAATGGAAATTAAACAGGAGGACTGTCTCCAGGCAGAAAGTGCTTGGTGCTATGCATTATACCTACCCAGCATGGAATGCTGTAAATGAAATGCATTAGACTCTGGAAAGGAGCAGCCTAATAAAACATGTCAAGCTTTGTTATTTAATCCTACCTCTTGATTTCTAAGTTCATCTGCGTGTTTGTGTATGTAATAGGGTGTGAGAGAAGTAATAAATCCCTGATCGATTACACAGTAATAACCATAATCACATTTTAAGCTAACAGGTATCATAATTTATCTTCCTCCGTTTGTGATAACATCCTATGCTTTTAATGGCTATTCAACAGTCTTATAGTCCCAGTGCAAATAACACATTTTGTGGTTAGGCAGTGAGTTATGCTACTGAAGAAATGGGCTGCATACCGCAAACCACTTAGTCCAAGCTCAATTCAGTGTGGTGATGGGCAATTCAGTTCACATTTCAAGCCAAATCTATCAAATTCATACTTTCCGAAACAATATGAGAAGAGAAACATAGCCATTCTTTGAAAGTGGTACTTATCTGAATGCATTTATTGGGGGAAAGTGTGCATAAAAATGAATATATGAGTAAAAATAACATGCAAAAAAGCATTATATCATGAGAAATGGCTTGCAAAGATTTGTATAAAAATTGTCAAATTTGCCTGCTAATGCCAGTACCAGGCATGACTGGGCCCTTGGGCACCAGCCTGCCCTGGGCCTACAGCACCATAGCCCAACACCCCTCCTAATACAGGAGGTGCGGGGCTAATAAGCCCACCCGTGTGCTTCACCTACCTCTTGTGTCAGTGCACACATAGCATGCATGCATGCCCTCAACCGAGATAGCGATGAGGGCATCAACCCCTTAGGGAAACCACTACTGCTATCTTGGGTGATTGTAGGCATGCACACACAGTGTGCACAGCATGCACACTGACAGGAGAGGTAGGTGGGGTGCATGGGCAGGTTTATTGAAGCCCATACAGTGTGGTGTAGTGGTTAAGGTGTTGGACTACGACCTGGGAGACTAGGGTTTGAATCCCCACACAGCCATGAAATTCATTGGGTGACCTTGGGCCAGTCACTGCCTCTCAGCCTCAGAGGAAGGCAATGGTAAACCCCCTCTGAATACCGCTTACCATGAAAACCTTATTCATAGGGTCGCCATAAGTCGGGATCGACTTGAAGGCAGTCCATTTCCATTTTTTTCATACTGCTTATAGGGGGGGTGCCTGGAATCTCCTGCTCCGTGATCCGCGTCAGCATTGGGTTTCAGGACCCAATGCTGCTGCAGATCATGGAATGGGAGTGCCATCCTCCCACCCTAAGGAGGGGCCCTTCAGGGGCTTCTCTGGGCTGCAGGGGCCCTCAGCCAGGACCCAATCTGGCTGTCTTCTGGCACCAGACCTGTTGCCTACAAAAATGTGTTTAGTAGGAGAAATTCATACTAAAATGCTGGATAATTTTCATGAGGATTTTTAAAAAAATAGCAAATTGATGCAGAAATGTGGAGAACTGAATTTAAGCCTGCAAAATGAGAAACTGAGAGAAGTGAAATTGACAGAACTTTCTATCCCTAACTCAGTTAGACTGCTGTGGAATTTTCAGTACAAAAACAGAAAACGCAATCACATTCACACCATACATTTATCCTACTCTTATTCCACTTTAAACAGTCATGGCTTCTCCCAAAGAATCCTGGGAAGGGTGCTGAGAGTTGGTAGCAGACCCCTATTCCCCTTACAGAGCTACAGTTGCCAGAGTGGTTTAACAGTCAGTCCCTCTTCCCAGAGAACTCTGAGAATTGTAGGTCTATGATGGGATTAGGGGGTCTCCTAACAACTCTCGGCACCCTTCACAAACTACACTTCCCAGGATTCTTTGGGGGAAGCCATGCCTGTTTAAACTGGAATAATAGGGGAATAAATGTGTTGTGTGGATGTGGTCTTCAGAGTAAATGAAAATGCCATGGGGTTCCCCCAGTGATAGGCAACTTACCTTTTTATGTTTGAGACTCTTGAAGCAATCAGTTAGCATACTGTCTTCAGAATTTTAATGAAATGTTAGTATACATATTTATTTTAACACTGCTGATTTTATCTATATTTTGATTCATTTTATGTCCACTTGTTTTTAATGTTTAATTTTATTGCTTTTTTGAAAAAAAATAAACAAACATTTTATATTATTTTATGTAAACAGCTTAGAGTTTTTTGTTTATTTTTAAAATTTGTATTTATTGAGTTTAACATGCAATCAAACAAAATAACAAAAGCAGTTCTAATTATATATTGCCAGGAGAGTCGAGAAGGTATTCCAGCAAGATAGCAAGACTTCAATCAAAATGTAAACACGCCGTCCTGGGAAAAGTCTGTCAGTTGTTCAGGTAACCAAAAACATTCCTCCATAGATTTCCATGCATTTGTGGTTGTGTATAATTATTTTATATGTTGGATGAATATTCAATAAAGCAATACCAATATCCTATAAAGTTGTCAGTCTCAGTTCCTTTCTTCATATTTTTAAGTTTATGTTAGTTTTTTCCATCTAATTATACAGCCACGAGAGTGGCTGTATACTATAGCCAGCAAGGATTTTTCGCATTCTACAATGTTAAGTTAAAAATACCCCTCATGCCATTCTGCTGCTTCCCATAAGCACATTTCAAAACGAAACCATACAAACCTTATAGTCCTGAACTCAGAAACGCTTGCTTAATAACCCTGTAAGTTTTCATGGCGATATACGAAACAGTCAGAGAGAATCAAGAATTCAAAGTGTAAAATAAGAGGAGAAAAAATCCAGACCCCTTTTGGACTTTTTTTGTCAGTGGTCTCATAATTTGTTGAAATTAATTAAAAATCAGCCTTGATCACAGAGTGCCTGTAATCCTATTACTGACCTTACCCCATATTCTGACCTTCATCTTCTGCAGTTTAAAAGTTAAAAATATGCCTGGCTGGTTTTTAATTAATTTAAGAAATTTGACATTGAAGTCTATTATAGTGTTCGGCATGCTCAGGAAGAACCAATTGTCAGTGTTCTAAAAGCCAGACTCACAGCTCTTTGGCTTGACTGATCAGGTGGCCACACCCACACCAAACCTTTATTTCCCTGTAGACAGTCATGGCTTCCCCCAGAGAATCCTGGGAAGTGTAGTTTGTGAAGGGTGCTGAGAGTTGTTAGGCGACTCCTGTTCCCCTGATAGCTCCAGTGGCCAGTTTAACAGTCAGCCACCTTCTGGTGATTGTAGCTTTGTGTGCTGAATAGGGCCTCTCCTAGCAACTCTAGGCACCCTTCATAAACTACACTTCCCAGGATTCTTTGGGAGAAGCCATGACTGTCTGAAGTGAAATAAAGGTCTGGAGTGGATGTGGCCAAGGAAAGCATTGATTTAAAGTTAGGTGGGAGGCTACATGTGCCTGCTGTAGAATAAAAAGGTGGGGGAAACCCTGAAAAATACTGATACGGTTCACAATGTTTTCCTTTTGGAAAGGAAAGGGGCTTTCCCTCTGTCCAGTGCCTGCCCATGTAATCTCCTCTCTTCCCCCTCCCTCCCTACACCTCCCCTTCCTCCCCTTCTTTCCTCTTTCCCCCTCTTCCCCCCTTCCTGCCCCTCCCCCAGGTCAGTTTCACCTATGCTAAGCATGATTGTACAGGAGTAAATCCCATCAAATTGTACAGGAGTAAATCCCATCAAATCCCTCCTCACTCCTATCCCCTCCCTTTTGCCCCTTCCCTCCCCCTTCCTTTGCCCCTCCCTCCCCCTCCCTATCCCCTTCCAATCCCCTCTTCCTCCCCCATGTCCCCCTCCTCCATGGTCAGTTTTACCTATCCTAACCATGATTGCAGAGGAGTAAAGTCCATTGAACTAAATAAGCATACAAATGATCATTCCATTCTCAGCAAACTTGCACAGGATCCCATTTCTTACCTCTCAGATTAAAAAGCAGAGAAATCCACGAATTGGCAAAAAAAAAATACACCCTTGCGGTTTAAGAACATACCTATAGCCAACAGATATTTGTATCAAACTTTAAAAAGCAGGGAAATTGCACAGCTATAGTGAATACTCCAGGGGAGCAGGAGACCTGACCTCCTCTCTGAGATATTGGACTGCCCTACAAATTGGTCAACAATTTGGATTGGTCTTTCACAGTCCAATCCACTTGCTGTGTACCTTAGAAGAAGTTGGTAACATGTGCCTCACGTCCCCATGGAATGCTGCCATCACACCCAGTGGTGGATAACAAAAATACTATATGTATATATTTCTTTGCACATACCTGCATCATCATAACTGTAGACAGACAGACAGACAGACAGACAGACAGACAGACAGACAGACAGATAGATAGATAGATAGATAGATAGATAGATAGATAGATAGATAGATAGATAGATAGATAGATAGATAGATAGATAGATAGATGACATGGTGCCTTATAGGGTTACATAGACAAAATAGATATATTTTTGCCCTCAAATAGCTTACATTCTAAGCTAGAGAATGGCGAACAAACAGAGAGGGCAGGTAGGAAAGATTACAGGTATTGCATGAGCTTAATATTTTGCATGCCCTAAATCAGGTGTGGGGACCTTTTGGCCCCCATATGTTGCTGAACTACAATTCTCATTATCCCTAGCCATCAGTCATGGTTGCTGGGACTGATGGAAGTTGTAGGCTATGTTCTGAAGGTACATGAGGCCACCACCTTGCTGAAGCTAAGCAGGTTTGGTCAGTGCGTGGATGGGAGACTATCTGGGAACATGTGTGCCGCCTTGGGTTCCATGGTGAAAGAAAGGTGGGGTATAAATAAATAAATAAAAAATTCAGCAACACCTGAAGGGCCAACGTTTCCCTACCACTGTCCTAGATTACTGTAATATTAAATTTAAGCTATGCTTATTGTCAATTTTGTCTTATTGGAATATGTGGAAATGTTTTGCAATTAATTGTTATTGTTGTGGTTGTTGTCGTTGGTTTCCCAAATGTGATACCATATTTTGATAGTAAGTTGATGTTTTTATTCTCATTGTGTGTCCACTGAGGGAAATGGTATATGGTAATGGTATATGGTATATGGTAGACCCAGGCTATGGGCTGAAGGCATATGAAGCCAGCACCCTGCTGAAGCTAAGCAGGGTCAGGTCTGGTCAGAGCCTGGATGGGAGACCGCCTGGGAACCTTATGTAAGCCGCCTTGAGTTTCAATCATGAAAAAGAAAGGCAGGGTAGAAATGTAATAAATAAAGAATAAAATAAATAAATCAAAGTAAACTAAATTAACAGAGCAATCCTATGGAGGTAGTGGAGGGGGAGGGCAGGGAGAATCCATGATGAAGCTACAGCCACTTCCTATGCCATGCCAGATCAATATAATCAGGGCAGGAAGTAGGTGGTGACTTTTCCCCTCACCCCCATCTATGTTTGTCCCTTTTTTGCTCCTCCAACTGACTGCAATAAGAGGGAATTAACTGGCATACTTTGGGGTATTTGGGGTGTGCCAGGGAAACAACATGTCTTAGAATCCTCTAAATCCTGACTCACTCCTAATACACGCGCCATTTTGGCTGCCACTGCGGGTGGAATAGAGATGGTAGCAGAATCCCCCTCTCCACCAGCAGAATGACACTTCAGGAACATCTTCCACACTCCCAGGAAACATAGGATTGCTCCCTGATCTAAACTAAATTAAAAGTTATCTTGATTTGGTTGAGTTTAGGGAGCAATACTATGCTCTGATGGAGAGGGGCTGGAGATGCAGCCCAACTGCCACTCTGCTGACTGAATTTAATGTACAAAACTCTTAACTAGATTTGCTTATAGATGTCATTACCTGTCAAAATGAAAACCGTAGCATAAATAACTTTAAGCTTCCCCCCAAAAATTCTGGAAAACTGTAGTTCACACCTCCAGGAACTACAATTCCCAGCACCCTTAACAACTGCAGTTCCCAGGATTCTTTGGGGGAAGTCATGCACTTTAAATGTATGCTGTGTACACAGCCTATATTTAATTGAAAATCGGTGGAACTTATATCCAAATAAACTAGTTTAAAACTCAGAAAGAAAAGTTCTGATGAATCCAGATTTTAATAAATGGACAAAAGCTGTTTGTCAGAACACTTTTCTTGTGACTAGTGAAGATTCTTATAAATATGTTGTTTTATTTTTAAAAAAACTGGCTGTAAGCATTTGTTCATTCCTTACCAAAAGAAAGTCTTTTATTATTTAAGACCTCTATGAAGAACATCAAGAAGTACAAAATCTGGAGTTCCCAGAGAGCTCTAAGGCAGTCTCCATCGATTGTCTTTATTTTTTTAAGCTGATGTGCAGTGCAAAATAATTTAAAGCTAGAACTAGACCATTTTTAAAGAATACTGGAACACTTTTAAATCCCATTTATATCAGTGAGAAAGAGTTACTCCTTCGTTTGGATCTGCTTAACTTTCTGCTATCAGTGCAATGAGGTGCCGATACTCATACCTGGATAAAGGTGCTGTGTGTGCCAGCACAAAATGGTTTCCATGGACAGCAAAAAAAAAAGAGATGATGGTACTCTGTCCCAGTGAGTACTGTCACAAAAAAAGCACTAATTGTGTTATGTAGTCTTGGTGGCAGAGGCAGTGGTGGCTGCTAGCTCCATGTCAGGGGAACAGTGGAATCTGCTCCAAGTTTTAGCCTGAACTTTCAAGGAGCTGTCCAAGGTGCTGAAACCTACCCAGAGCACCAGTGGAGATTCCACTGTCCCACTGACATGGAGCCACCAGCCACGCCTGGATGGTGATGGTTTGGAAGAAGAAATTCAAGATCGCTATGTTGCTTGGGATTAATAATCAAGAAGAGCAAATAATACCTGGCATTATTACACTGTCAAAAGAGTCTAATTGATTCCTCTAGCTGGTCATCAGAGACAATTTTCAGGCTATTGTACTACTCCTGTTGATCCACACGTCTTAGAGGAATTGGATAAGCAAGACATTTTGGGATTTATCAGTGCAGAAAGCCCCGGGATCAAAGAATATAGCATAATATATGCTTGCATTTTACACAAAGTTGGCATCAGACTCTGTACCAGCTAGGGACAATCAGGGAATTCAGCACCTGCTCCAATTAGTGTATAGCTGCAGTCTAGCAGACTTCAGCTAATTGTAATTTTCCACTTGTCGCATAAAGACAATTCCTGCAGTGAAAAGTTGTTAGGGAGATGAACCTAATTGAATTAATTGTCCAACTGATATCCAAACAAAATACCAGGCAGCTGCTGTTCCTTTAACTTCCGCTGCAGGTCTGGACCAGTTAAGCCTCAGGGCTGGCTCAACTTCATTGTGATCTTGACATGGTATGTCAGGTTGATTCTTCCCACCAGGTAACACACTGCTTCCCAAACCCAATAAGCTTCTAGATTTCCTGGAAAAAGATATAGTCATGTGATCCTCCTGAATGAAGAGTCCATATGCCCTTTACCTAGGGAGCAACCACCTCTGTCTCCAGCACTCTCCCGGAAGGCTAAATTAAGGGGCGGAGTGCAAGAGGAAAACGGGAAAGCTTTGCCCCAGGACACTTTTTCTGCTCCAAAAAGCAGATAGATCTGGCATCATATCATCGATCCCAGCGAAATAGACAGAAAAACATACACATGGATATAGCACCAGGAAAGAGAGACTTCTTAGGGATGATTAGGAAATGCTCCCTATGAATTTCTCCCCTGATTCTGAAACTACTTGTGGTTTTAGACAATATGACGTCCTACTCAGAGCAAATCAATTGAAAATAATGGACATAACATCAGACCATTAATCTCTATAGGCCATAACAACAACAACAGCAAACTGTAAGTTAGTAGGATACAACTATTTATTTATTTAGCTGTGCAAACAATAAAGTGTACATATGTGAGTGAAAATAACATACAAAGATACATTATATTAGGGGAAATACTTTATATAAGGGGAAATTGCCTAAATAAATGCATATATTAAGAGAAATTCACACTAAAATGCTTGCAAATTTTCAGGAGGCCTTTTAAAAAGAAAAGTCACAAACCGATGTGGAAATGTGAAGAACTGAACTTAAGACTGGAAAAATGAGAAGTAGAGAGAAATCAAAATGAGATATGGAGAGAAATCAAAGCTGACAGATTCACCCATCCATAGCTGTCTTGTCTCTATGTCATCTTTGCCCATAACATCGTGTGTCTCCCCTCGTTTTTCATGGGCAATCAGTCTGAAAGTGGTAAACATGAAGGAGGTGCTCCTGGGTAAGGACATGATCCTCCTGGTAGATATGCTGGGCTGATGGGCTTCAAGACTGGTATAGCTGCAGCAGAGGAGGAAGGGTGTTAGGACCACTGGGCTCTGCGAGCAAAAATCCCCCCAGGCGCGGCCAGAGAACTCCACTGCTAGCTCAGCCAAGGCCAATGCAGGTGGAGTTGGCAGAAGGCCCCAAAAGGGGGTATTGCCAGGGGGTCAGCAGAACCGAGGGAAGGGGGACATTTGCCACATCTTGAGCCCATTCGGCTCAGTCTGGAAGCCCTCCATCCCAGCAACTGATATGCTGGGAAAAGGAGTGGCAGAAGGCAACATGCATTTCATTTCCTTCCACCATACCCTGCCAGCGCAGCCAGCATTGTCCCCTCCCAGCAGCTCCTGAACAGAGGTTGGATGTGGTGGCCCCTTCCTCCGGCTCCGCTTCCACCAGCCTCCAACAAGTTGGATTGCGCCCTAAGAAACCTGCCAAAAGTTAAGACAAAGAGGTCCAAGGACTATCATGCTAGGTGGTTTTAACGTTATTATAAAAAGCTTGGCACCCTTTTTTCTCACCACCCTTAAACTTCCTCATCCTAGCAGTACTCTCTGTGAAGATAAAAGACAGAGAGCTATTATTTTAATTGTTTGTTAGGGAAAAATGATTGGGAAAGAAGCAGGCTACCCCAATAGTCATACATCTGCTGCTTAGCGCTTACACCCTCCTCTCACAGCCAAACCAAAGGAGAAAGGACCCACATGAAGAACAACATTATTTCCTTCAACATCCCTCCTCCAAATCATAGCAATTGAAGTGGCCTTGGAGAATAATTCACTGTGATTGAAAGCTAGTCCTGTGCATCAAAACAAAAGATCCCTCCCACCTCTCCACTCTCAAGCTCTGGTTGTTTCCTCAGTCAGCTTGGTTTTGTTTCTCGGGAAAGAAAAGGAATAGAAAAAAGCTGTGTGTTTAACTTTTTTTTGGAAAAAACCAAGGCCAAACAGCAGCTTGGAAGCTTAGGAGGCCTCTGATCTGCCTCAAGACACCTTGCTAGTAGCATGATCCAACTTGGGAATGGGAGATCATGATCTGAATCACTCATTATTTTGGGGTACACATAAAGCCAATGCACACCATGAAAGGGTATATCCTTCTGCAAAAACAATGTGTCCTTTGCGCAAGGCTTGCCAGCAGTGCCTGGGTTGATGCCCTTAATCCTTCTGTTCTGTCACATGTTGACTCGCTCCTCAAAAGTTATGTACTATCCAAAGAATGAAAATTGTACAAATGAATAAGAATGTTACATTTTGGCTACTGGAGCTAAAATAACAATGCTTTCCACATACCAGAAATATATTTAAAAAATTAAACATCCAAGGTGCAAAATGAAACAGTTTTCAAGAACTCTTGTAAGCATGCAGCTTACAGGGAACAGCTGCAGCGCTGGGAAAAGCTGTAGCACTTGGGGACTGGACAAGACCTGCCCTGGGAGTGAGTATCCAAGCATCTGGGTGCTTGCTTGCTCGCTTCTCTGGGTTGTGTCTCTTGAGAGAGCTGAAGTCCCTGGTAAGTGCTGCAAGGACTGGGACCCCCTGCCTGATCCTGTCTCCAGAGAAAGGCTGCAGTTAATCTTGTAGCCTCCTGCATCAGCTCCTGGTTGGGTCAGGAGGCATAAAAGCCCAGCTGCCCTTGGGTGGTGGGTCTGCTGCCAGCAGGTTCACCACCGAAGGAACAACATCAAAGGGGATGACCCTTTGGGGAGCCCATTAGGAAGTCCCAAGGGTGAGAATGCTATTTCTTTTTTATTAACCAATCTAGAAGAGATTGGTAGTGGGGAGGGTGTATGGTGTATATGTACTTCCTGCACAGGGAGAGAGTCTGTGCAGTGAACTGAATGATAGGAGGAAGTTGCCAGATGCCTTCAGAGTGAGAATCTGCAACTGGCAGAAGGCTGGCCCTCCCTGGGTGTGAGACAGGGAGGAGTAGATGTGCCCTGTGTGAAGATATTGAGTGGGTCTGACTGTTCCCAATTCTCCCAGAGGCCTACTGGGATAACTGGTTCAGGTAGGTTTTGTTGGTGGACTCTTGTTGTGTCCATATCAGGTGTTTAGGAGGAGTCTTAGTAAGGAGGAACATGAGTGATGCCACCCCAATTTCTGTGAACATGGGTAGAGGGAGATATAGCCATGGGGAGGTAGTTAACTGTCATAGAAGATGAAGATAAGGTTCCTCACTCCCATTCCTCTCATGGATAGGTTCCTCATTGCTCATCTGCTGTCCCCACTGGCCTGTGTGTATTGTTATTTAATGCCAGATCGGTACACAGTAAGTTCACGCTCATCCATGATTTGATTGTGGATGAAGGGGCCAATTTGGTGTGCATTACTGAGACGTGGGTGGGTGGACTGGGAGGAGGTGATCTGACCTAGCTTTGCCTACCTGGATACTAGGTGCAATACCAGCACAGGCTGCAGGGATGGGGGGAGGGGTTGCTGTGGCCGTGTCCTTGTGGGAGGAAGGGAGGGATTCCAGCCACCCTGAAAGAAGAGGTGATCTGACTGCTCCTGAAAAAGCCCACTCTGGACCCATTAGTTTGCAACAGTTACTGACCAGTCACAAATACCCTTCTTAGGGAAGGTGATTGAGAGGATTGTGGTGCAACAATTGCAAGCACTCTTGGATGAAACAGATTATCTTGAACTGTCCCAGTCTGGGTTCAGGCCTGGTTATGGGACTGAATTGGCCTTGGTTGCCCTCATGGATGACCTTTATCAGGAGGACAGGGGGAGTGCGACCCTATTACTCTTACTTGATCTCACAGCAGCTTTTGATACCATTCACCATGGTATCCTTCTGAGCTGACTTGGTGAGATGGGTATTGAAGGCACTGTTTTATAGTGGTTCTGATCCTATCTCCAAGGTCATTTTCAGAGAATAGCATTGGTTGATTTTCTTTTGACCTCCTGGCAGTTGTGCTGTGGGATGCCACAGTGTACCATCTTTTCCCCCATGCTGTTTAACATCTATGTGAAGCCCTTGGGAGCGGTCATCGGGAGCTTTGGGGCGAGGTGTCAGCAGTATGCTGATGATACCCAGCCCTATTTCTCCATAACATCTGAATCAGGAGAGGCCGTGCAAGCCCTGGACCACTGCCTGGACTTGGTGGTGGGGTGGATGAGGGCCAATAAACTGAGTCTGAATCCTAGCAAGACAGAGGCGCTGTTGGTTGGTGGTTCCCAAGTTCAGCTCATTGGTCAGTTACCTGCTTTGGATGGGGTCGTACTCCCTCTGAAAGAGCAGGTCCGTAGTCTGGGGGTGCTTTTGGATCCATCTTTGTCACTAGGAGCCCAGGTGACCTCAGTGACTAGGAGTGCCTTTTACCAGCTTTGGATGGTAAGACAGCTGTGGCCATTTCTGGCCTGGGATAGCCTGACTACTGTTGTCCATGCACTGGTAAACTCCAGGCTGGATTACTGTAATGTGCTCTATGCGGGGCTACCCTTGAGATTGGTCTGGAAGTTGCAGCTGATGCAAAATGTGGCGGCAAGACTGCTCACTGGGGCAAGGCATTGCCAACATTTCACCCTGCTGCTGAAAAAATTGCACTGGCTACCTATTAGCTACCAGGCTAAGTTCAAGGTTCTAGTTTTGGTGTACAAAGCCCTATACAGCTTGGGACCAGGATACCTGAAAGATAGTCTTATCCCTTATATACCCACTATACCCTCACTATGCTCTGCAGGTGACTGCCTCCTGCAGATACCATCTTATCAGGAGGTCCGTTCTGCACAGCATAGAAAATGGACCTTTAGTGTTGTGGCACCTACCCTGTGGAATTCCCTCCCCTTAAATATTAGACAGGCACCATCTCTGTTATATTTTCAGCACCTACTAAAGACCTTCCTCTTTCAGCAAGCCTTTTAACTTGAGACGTTATTCCAGTCTGCTTCTGTGCTGGAATTGCTTCTTAGTGTTTTTAAACCTTCTTTTTTAAAAAATAGATGTTTTTAAAGCTTTTTAGGAATATGTTTTTAAAGCTTTTTTTAAATGTTTTGAAAGATGTTTTGTTTTAATATATTTTACAATCTATTTGTATGGTGTTTTAAAGTGTTTTTAGTGCTTTTGTTTGCTGCCCTGGGCTCCTACCTGGAGGAAGGACGGGATAGAAATCTAATAATAAATAAAATAAATGTAAGTTGGAGAATTGCCTTTCAGTGTTGTGATGTTTCAGATTTCTTCACTCCCTAAAGCAAACAGTGGAGTGGGAACAGCAGAGCAACATGCGGAAGCCAAAGTAATCGCCAAACCTGCTGAGAAAAAATACATGTTGAAGTGAGATTACTTGCTGATGCTTTTACCTATAAAACTTTGAACCAGTTGGCTCATTAGCCAGCCGCTCGAGTGGTCCTTGAATACCTAGTGAGATCGAGAAGGCTTTCATCCCTTCCTGGCTACCATTGAACGGCTATTGGCATTCCAAAAGAGCCGTCAGGATGTGACTGTGACTGCATTGTCCTATCTTTCTGCTCACTAAATGTGAAAATGAATGCTGAATAGCGAAACTTCTTCAGTCAGATAAAACTATCTGAAAAGGAAGAAATAGGGCAGTTTTCAATAGGCAATGAAAAAATGCATGCATGATTGGTGAATGTTTTCAAATTGAAGCATGAGAAATTAGGTCTCTGCACCATTTTCCATCAGCATAGATTCAGGCTATAGATATATCTTTACATATCCAATGCACAATTTTCTCTGTTGAGTCTGTTGAGTCAGCACAATCTAGCCACATCAAGCACTGTGGGTACCATTGATTTCAATGGCCACAATGGAAACTGTTCTTTTTAGTTGTAGAGATAGTACCAGCCAATGATGGATACAGATTCACTGCCAGATCCTCATGTCTTTACTTATTCTTCTAGCCTTCTCTGATGCCTTTGATGCAGATTGCGTCATCACTAGCTTAGTCTGGAACTGCCATCCTGCAGTTACTTTTAGTGAATCTAGGCAACAATATTGCTTTCTTCATCTCCCCATAGTTTTTATTCCAGATCTGATTTGTGGGTACTTTTGTCACCTAAAACAGAATTGTAGAGCCAGCCTTTGCAGATTGGCAAAGCATCATTGTAGCTTTTCAAAGATACTATAGGCTTGTTCACATGTTATACTGTACATAGGTACAAGCTGTCTCTACACACGTACAAGCATTTGTGTGAAAGAGGGTACACTTGTTTATGTTATGGGTCATTTATTGTGTACACAGTTACACTGATGGTACACTCATTGAATGGTACATGTAAATGATGTAACAGTGTACAGCTCAGTTATCTGTGTATGCAGGTACACATTTTGTACATTCATTGAATGGAACATGTGAACACCCTTGAGGTTTTCATTAGAAGCATCTTCCTTGTGGGTTCTGCTTCTAATTGCTTCCTATTCAGCATAGCAGGAATATTGTTGAAGGGGTCACAGACTCAATGAAATCAGAGTGGCAACTTTGAGTTCCTAACTGAATGTGGCTGCCCCAGTCTTCATAGTGCAACTAACTTGCACATGACTTCAGCTGGGCACCAGAAGTGTTGTTATTGTTTCATTCAGTCTGTGATTCCTGTTGGAATAGGCAAATGTTGCATGCTCACTTTAAGGGATATTTGGAGAAATATCCCATGTACCTGTTTACCATGATGTAACTTCCTAATGGGTGGGGTTAGTTAACTGGCTTCCTCCTCCTTTGTCCTCGAGTTTTTGAATATTCTCCATTGCTGATCTATCTACCACTGGGAGAGGCCACATGGCGCATGGCTCTCTGCTGAGAGCATCACTATAAAGACTAAGATGGACTGAGACTTCTATTTTACTTTTCATCTAAGCTAGAGCCTATGTTTCTGAACATATGAAGCGGTCGTGAGTAAATGTTTTTTTATCTTTTACCTAAGAAGATTGTGTCTGTTGCTATTTGTCTAGAGAGAGGTGGGACTGGTTTACATTCTCACTTTGCTGCTTGTTTTTATCTCTGCTAAGAAATAGGACCACCAAACTTAGTTCCTATTTCAGTCTGTATTTTTTAAATACCAAACAATTCCTTTGTGAAAAAGTGTTCTGGGGGAGAGTAGGAGGAAAGGATGGCTTGGCGGCTAGCTCCAGTGAAACAACACTAACCACAGCCATTTTCTGCTACCAGTTTCTTCTTGACAGGTAGATGTATGTGTGAACGAAATTTGGCAAGGACACTTCCCAACTGACCTGAAAGCTCTTTCAGTGTTACTTTATCTTCAATGTAATGTTCACAGTTTATGGGTAATCAAACAGTTGTATATATCCAGTTCTATCTGCTGAGAGTTTTTCCTATTGCAATGAAATGAATTAAGATTTTCACCCCAATTCTCCCTCCTGAGATCTAGTAACTTGAGATTTCAACCAGTCAGAAACTGCCTTCACCAGGTAGAAGTAGGTGTGTACAAACTCTTTTACCACATTGTGTAAGACAGAGAACTCAAGATGGGCTAGAAGCAGGGATGGGAGAGAAATTTGATTCAACTTGCATTTAAAGCTGAATCTATCAAATTCACATTTTCCAAAACAATATGAGAACTGAAACACAGCCATCCTTCAAAATTCACACTTATCTAAATGTTGTGATGCAGTTCACCAAGCAATGTTTGCAAAAATGCATAAACTGCTTCCAAAAATGTGTGGAAAATGTGTGCAGAAATTCACACTAAAATGCTGGAGAATTTTCATGAGAATTTTTTAAAACACACACACAAATTGCTGCAAAAAATGTGGAGAACTGAATTTAAGATTGGAAAAATGAGAAACTGAGAGAAACAAAACTGACAGATCCTTCAAACCCTAGCTGAAGGTGAAGGTGTCCTCGCACTTGTAGTGTGAGTCGTTTCCAACTCAGGGTGACGTCTTGCGACATTTACTAGGCAGACCGTATATGAAGTATCCAAATGCATAAGAACAGACACAACTATCTCTTGGCTCTCTTAGGATACCCAGGGACTCCAACTTACTTGAATGTAAAGAAGTGTAGCAGCTACTTGAGTTAGCCTAGGGTTGCCAAGTGTCCAGGTTTCAGCCAGAGACTCCGGTTTTTGGGGGTCCTCTCTGGATCTCTGGGTGAGTCACCTTAATCTCCAAACTCTTAGCTTTCATTTTAAAAAAATAAGTTTCTAAATGGTCTGGTTCAAAAGATATAAACCAAAATGTCAGCCACCCCCCCACAACTTCTGTTAGTACCAGCTGCTCTAATCCCTGCCCTTTCAGGTTTTTAGCCAATAAGTGAAGTCAGGGTTGTGATTGACAATAGCAATAGCTAAACCCCATTTCAAGTTCTGAGAACAGTTTCCTTTTCCTGCTTGTCTCACATCAGGAATTCAGTAAATATATAGCTTTCAGCAGCATGAAGAGCACTTTCTCTGTACAGGATTGGGACTTGCTTCTAGTACACATGCATAGTATTGCACCACAACAGAAGATCACAGCAGGACCTTGGTAAACATAAAAGTGTACATGCAGGGTTTTTTTAATTACTTGCAAAAAATGGCATATTATAAAAAGTGTTCATGCTCTAGTGTTATGCTTTTCTAATTAAGAGTCAAACAAGTTTAAATTTTACTGGACTGTTGAAGACAGCATTTTTTTGTCTTATTCATAACTTGCTTTGAAAACCTTCCCAGTATGACACTTTTCTGGGAGTAAAGGGGCAATGCTAATCACACATATCTGGGAGTTAACCCCACTGAGTTTAGTAGAACTTACTTTTGAGTAGACATGGTTAGGACTGTGCTGAAAATCAATGGGACTTGTGAGTGAACATAGAAAAGGATTGTGTTGTAAATCTTTCTCTTCCCCTCCAATCCTTTTTTTAAGCAGTTAGGCAGGGCTTACTTAGGTGTCACTGCTTTTATTTGGCAGGAAACTCATACTTATTTTTTTTTAAATGTTCTGCAATGGCCAACTGATTTTGACAGTTGGAATATTTCCAACAACCCTATTAGGTAGGGTTGGAAACCAAGGCAGCTCACAACAAGAAATACAGCCATTTAAAATCCAATAACCATAAAATAAGTATAAAGCAATTGCTAAATAGCTCAAAGTGGCATGATTCTGAATTTTGGATTGGGTGAGTGAAGTTCCTTATCATTGAATTGCAGTCCTGTGCATGCTTCCCTGTCTGAGTAAGCCCCATTTAATACATTGGGACTTGCTTCTGAGTAAACATGCATAGGATTGCACTATAAATACCTTTTCAAGTTCTGTAAATAATAAACATCTCTGACAATCCTGCTTGTATAAATATTTCTTCATACTATGTCCTGATAAGTATCTGATTTCATATTATGGTTGTACATTATTTTTTCCTCCACATTTTAAGAATGCCCTTCTTTCTTGGGGTGGTCATGGTCCACCTCTGTTGTTTTCACCCTAAGCCGCAGATTAGGCTGAGAGATGATGCATAGCCCATGGTCACCCAGTAAACTTTGTCGCTGATTTCCATTTTAAAATTTAATTAAAATGATTTATACGCAGGCAAAGTTTATGAAGTAATGGAGATCCACACAATGCATTTAAAGCACATTCAACTTGCATTTAAAGCACATGACTTCCCCCAAATAATCCTGGGAAGTATAATTCCCCCCTCACAGTTATAGTTCCCACCATCCTTAACAAACTACAATTCCCAGGATTCTGTAGTGGGATTCATGTGCTTCAAATGAAACTGAGTCTGAATCCTAGCAAGACGGAGGTGCTGTGGGTTGATGGTTCCCGAGTTCAGATAATTGGTCAGTTACCTGCTTTGGATGGGGTTGTACTCCCTCTGAAAGAGCAGGTCCATAGCCTGGAGGTGCTCCTGGATCCATCTTTGTTGCTAGAGGCCCAGGTGACCTCTGTGGCTAGGAGTGCCTTTTACCAGCTTTGGCTGGTGAGACAGCTGCGGCCGTTTCTGGACCGGGATAGCCTGACCACTGTTGTCCACACACTGGTAACCTCCAGGCTGGATTATTGTAATGCGCTCTATGTGGGGCTGCCCTTGAGGTTGGTCCGGAAGCTGCAGCTGGTGCAAAATGCGGCAGTGAGACTGCTCACTGGAGCAGGGTATCGCCAAAATGTCACCCCCCTACTAAAAGAATTGCACTGGCTGCCCATTTGCTACCGGACCAAGTTCAAGGTTCTAGTTTTGGTGTACAAAGCCCTATACAGCTCAGGATACCTGAAAGACCGTCTTATCCCTTATATACCCAGTCAATCACTGCGCTCTGCAGGTGAGGGCCTCCTGCAGATACCATCTTATCAGGAGGTTCGTTCTGTACAATATAGGAAATGGACTTTTAGTGTGGCAGCACCTACCCTGTGGAATTCCCTCCTTTTGAATATTAGGCAGGTGCCATCTCTGCTATCTTTTTGGTGCCTTTTGAAGACTTTTCTTTTTCAACAAGCCTTTTAAGTTGAGAGCTATCCCCATCTGTGTCTGTGTCAGAATTGCTTAATATGTTTTAATAATGTTTTTAACCTTTTTAAAAAGTTTTTTAAACGTTTTAACACTGTTTTGTATTGATGTATTTTAGGATTTGTTTTTGTGATGTTTTAAAGTGTTTTTGGTGCCTTGTTTGCCGCCCTGGACTCCTGCTGGGAGGAAGGATGGGATACAAATTAATTAATTAAATAATAATAATAAATGTATGTTGAATGTGATGGGTTTTTTTTATAAAGAACAATAAGCAAAATATATTCTTTTATAAAGCTATAAAGGTTTATAATATTTTAATTGTTTAGTAGCCAGCCAGAACCTTTTTCTTTTCAGAGCTGTCTTCCCTGACTGTGCTGAGATGTATGGTACAGCTTGAACTCTATAGATAGCACTGAACAGACACTGAACATTCCTGTACTCTCCAAGATGTAGAAAGGATTGCATTAACTAAAATGCTTAGCTCAAAGTGAAAATGTACTGGTATGTGAAGTGCTGAACATTACCAAATTGGCTAAGAACATAATGTAGACAGTGTAAAGCTCATGCAGTGCCTATGTAATGCTGATGTGTAACCTCCTGATTTGTTAATGCTAAAGCCTTTGTCCTGGGATATATAAAAACACATGCAAGCAGTGCCATGTGGCAGCTCTCCACCAACATCATGGGAGACTGACCATGTGCACATAACCAATAAAGGCCTAAATTTGCTGCAAGTCTATGTCTTCAATTTCATCTAGGACCCCTGGTCCAATAAATCCCAAAATTCCCTGTCAAATGTCCTTTAAATGCATGGTGTGGATCTGCCCTGATATGCTGTACATTCATTAGTGAATTGAAAATAACAACTTTAAAGCATACATTTTTAAACAGGGCTGTCGCTCCGTGGTAGGACACATGCTTTGCATGCAAACGTCCAAAATTCAATCTCTGGAAAAGTCTATTGCCTGGAATCCTGGAGAGTCAATGCTAGCCCATGTCATCAGTATTGCACTAGATGGTACCAAATGGCCTGACTTGGTATAAAAGAGGAAAGAGAACCAAGGGCCACAGTGACTCCAAAATTTATGTATTTTATTTACAACATTTATATACCACTTTATTGTAAAAAAAAACCCTCAAAATGGTTTATAGAAGGAGTTGAAACAATAAAATTATGGGCAAAAACAGTTGAAGACAGGTATTTAAAAACATTCAAAATAATAAAATCAAAAATGAGTTAAAAACAGATAAAAAAACATAATAGCTTTTACATGCTGTTTTTAGCAGGTGCCAAAATGAGTACAATGAAGGTGTCTGCCTAATGTCAATAGACAGGGAGTTCCAAAGAGTAAGTATTTATTTTATTTATTTATTTTATTTTATTTATAGACCGCCCATAGCGAATAGCTCTCTGGGCGGTGAACAGCAGAGTTAAAATACAAAGTTACAATAAAACATACAAGGTCACAACAAGGCAGAGTAAAAAACATTGAATATAAAACATGAATGTTAAAATGCCTGGGAGTATAACCAGGTCTTAACCTGGCGCCTAAAAGAAAGTACCGTAGGCGCCAGGTGTATCTCCTCAGGTAAGCTGTTCCATAGTTCAGGGGCCACCACAGAAAAGGCCCTGGATCTAATAACAATCCTCCGGGCATCCTGATGGGTTGGTACCCGGAGGAGGGCCTTAGCTACTGAACGAAGTGAACGGGTAGGTTCATAGCGGGAGAGGCATTCCATCAGATATTGCAGTCCCACACCGTGTAAGGCTTTATAGGTCAAAACCAGCACCTTGAATCTGGCCTGAAAACGAATAGGTAGCCAGTGCAAATGGGCCAGGACAGGTGTTATATGCGTGGACCAATGGGTCCCCGTCAACAACCTGGCTGCCGCATTTTGCACTAGCTGAAGTTTCTGAACGGTCTTCAAGGGCAGCCCTACGTAGAGCGCGTTACAGTAGTCCAATCTAGAAGTTACCAGAGCGTGAACAACAGAGGCGAGATCGTCACTGTCCAGATAGGGGCGTAGTTGGGCTACTAAGCGAAGATGGTAAAATGCATTCCGCGCCACCGAGGCCACTTGAGCCTCAAGCGACAAGGAAGGGTCAAAAAGGACCCCCAAACTACGAACCTGTTCCTTCAAGGGGAGTGTAACCCCATCTAGAACAGACTGAACATCCACCATCTGGGCAGGTAAAGAGCTCACCAACAGTGTCTCAGTCTTGTCTGGATTGAGTTTCAGTTTATTAGCTCTCATCCAGTCCATTATCGCAGTCAGGCAATGGTTCAGCACATCAACAGCCTCACCTGAAGAAGGTGAAAAGGAGAAGTAGAGTTGCGTGTCATCAGCGTACTGATGGCAACGCACTCCAAAACTCCTGATGACCGCATCCAGAGGCTGCATGTAGATGTTAAAAAGCATGGGGGACAAGACCGACCCCTGAGGGACTCCACAATGGAGAGTCCAGGGTGTCGAGCAGTGTTCCCCAAGCACTACCTTCTGGCGACGATCCGCTAAGTAGGAGCAGAGCCACTGCCAAGCAGTGCCCCCAACACCCAACTCCACGAGCCTCCCCAGAAGGATACCATGGTTGATGGTATCGAACACCGCTGAGAGATCAAGGAGAATCAACAGAGTCACACTCCCCCTGTCCCTCTCCCGACAAAGGTCATCATACAGGGCAACCAAGGCTGTTTCGGTGCCAAAACCGGGCCTAAAACCGGATTGAAACGGATCCAGATAATCGGTTTCATCCAAAAGCGCCTGGAGCTGGCTGGCGACCACCTGTTCCAAGACCTTGCCCAAAAAAGGGACATTCACCACCGGCCTGTAGTTGTTCAGAACATCTGGGTCCAAAGAAGGTTTCTTCAAAAGAGGTCTCACTACTGCCTCCTTGAGACTACCAGGGACTACTCCCTCTCTCAAGGAGGCATTTATCACCTCTTTGGCCCAGCTGGTGGTTACAGCCCTGCCGGCCTTCACCAGCCAAGATGGGCAAGGATCCAGGGCGGACGTGGACGCCCGCACCATTCCAAGCACCTTGTCCACTTCCTCAAGCTGCACCAACTGAAATTCATCCAACAATGAAGGACAAGACCGCGCTCTGGACACTCCAATGGAATCATCTGTAATAACATCAGAGTCTAAGTCCCGACAGATGCAAGCAATCTTGTCTTGGAAGTGCTCCGCAAATTCGTTGCAGCGGGCTTCTGATGTTTCTTTAGTGTCATGAGGGGCAGAATGTAAGCCCTCGTACCACCCTAAAAAGCTCCGCTGGGCGGCAAAGAGATGATCTAATGGTGGCAGCAAAGTAAGACTTTTTTGCCGCCCTAACAGCTTTTACATACGCCTTAGTGGAGGCACTCACCAAAGAATGACTGCATCCATCAGGAGTTTGCCTCCACCTGCACTCTAGCCTCCTTCTCTCTTGCTTCATCACTCTCAGCTCCGGGGTATACCACGGAGCTGTTTGAGTTCTGCACTGAAGGGGGCACGTGGGGGCAATCATGTCAATGGCCCGGGTCATCTCCATGTTCTACAGGTCGACCATGGCCTCGACAGGCGCGCCAGTACTATCAGCCAGTACTATCAACTCCCAGAGCACTCTGGAAAGCAACAGGATCCATAAGCCTCCAGGAGTGGACCAACTTAATAGGTCCCCCACCTCTGCAGAGGGAAAGGGCTGTTGTGAGTCTAAAGCTCAGCAAGCGGTGATCTGTCCATGACAATGGGGTAGATGAAAAATACCCCACCCTCAGATCACCATCTCCATGACCAGTGGCAAAGATCAAATCAAGAGTATGTCCTGATACATGTGTAGGGCCAGTAACAACTTGAGACAGCCCCATGGTTGTCATGGAGGCCATGAAGTCCTGAGCCGCCCCGAACAAGACAGCCTCGGCATGAATGTTGATATCCCCCAGTACCACCAGTCTGGGGGACCTCAACAATACCTCCGAGACTATCTCCGTCAGCTCAGCTAGGGAAGCCGTTGGGCAGCAAGGTGGGCGGTACACCAACAGTATTCCCAATCTGTCTCCATGGCCCAACACAAGATGAAGACACTCCAAACCAGTCGCCGACTGGACAGGGTGCTTGGTGAGAGAGAAAAGCTCCGATAGACCACAGCAATCCCGCCTCCCCGGCCCTCAGATCTGCCACAGTGCTGCACCGAATACCCAGGTGGGCAAAGCTGGGAAAGAGCAACTCCTCCCTCCTCACCCACCCAGGTCTCGGTAATGCACGCAAGGTCGGCGCCCTTCTCCACAATCAAATCGTGGATAAGGGGGGTTTTATTAACGACCGACCTAGCATTTAAAAGCAGCACCTGGAGATCCGAGAGCTGGCTGACAGTACAACCAACAATCCTGTGGGTATGAGGAGAACCGGAACAAGGCACAGACACGACTAGTCTGGGATGAGTTCCCCTTACCTGGCACGTTCTCCTCCCAACACCGTACCTCCCATTACCCGTCACAACGTTAATTGGGCCCCCCGAAAAACTCCTTGCTAAACCCGAGGTATGTTCTCCCAGGCACATCTTAGGATAAAACTAACACAACAAAACACTTAAACAACATGAACACAAAGACAAACACACATCTACTCAATCGCATTCATACAACAACAGACAAACAAACAAACAAACAAATTAAAATACAGCCAAACAACAACAATAACAACCAGCATTAAAAACCCTCCTCCGTAGCAAGTCTTCTCTAGAGTATCCTCCGCAGCGTTTTCTTGCCGCCGCCGTCGCCGCCAGCTGGCCCACGACGACAGCCTAGCCTCCTCCTGCGGTGCTCTCACCACCAACAAGCTGCTACATGGCCCCTGGGCGTTCACCCGGGCTTCCGCGTTGTTTTTGCCAACCCGGCCGTCTCGTTCCTCCAGCGTCGCTCCACACAGCGTCCTCTGTACTCAGCCGAATCTCTTTCCGCCTCATGTGCAGCTCCACGCGGTGTCCTCTAAAACATGAGCCTGGACCCTTTCTGCGACGCTCTCACCATCACAGGGTCCGGCCCGCCGCTACGCCCCAAACTCCGCACACCACGCTCTCACTCTCGACAGCAGGCGCCCACCACCAGCGGCACAGACCAACGGCCCGCAGCGGCAGGGCGACAACGGCGGCGGCACAGCAGCGGCAGAAGCGAACGAGTCGACAACGACAGCAGACAAGCAGCAGACAGCACACTACTGCCACACTAAATGATCAATTTCTTACAAGAGCACAAGTACTATGTGGAACCCATGACATGGAAAGCATACTTTGAACATGGCCTGGTAGCAAATTGACAACCAGTGCAGATTTCAGGGCAGAGGTATTATGTGCTGATAGGGTCTCACTCATGTCAGTAATCATGCTGCAGCATTCTGCACTAACTGCAGTGCCTGGGTCAGGTTGTGCTGCATGGGGATTTCTATGACCTTGGCTGACCGGCTGCCAGGATTCTTTCAGTTTTAGTTAGACACCCTGACTGGTTTTAGGATGCTGAGTTTTCTGTCTTACTCATAGGAATCTTGTTGTGGTTCATATGGTATTATATTTTGGAAATCATCACTGTCTTTTGTTTTTCTTTTTCTATTTGCATTTCATTTATCTCTGACCTTATTCCCTTATATCTGTAGAAGCAATAACAGTGGTTCCATGTGCTCAGCTGACCTCACTTAAACCCACTGATGATGCACCTTGTTGGTTTCATGACAGTTTGTTTCTTGCTCAATAGTGGTAAAAGAGAATTCACATATTGGGAATTGTGGCTTCAACTGCTGTTGCTCCCAATCTACTGCCTGTGAAGGTAGACCGAACCATGTGTGTTTTCTCTCTGCCAGTTTATTACTCACTGGAATTGGGTTGGCTGTCAATGTGAGTTTATAGCAGCCCACAGAGTAGGCAGGAAAGAGTAGAGAATCTGCTTAATTGTTACTCATTTCTCAAATCTATCTCTGCAGTGACGGATCAAGTCTGTAAAGAAGTTTGGAGCAACCATGTTAAAAGGAAGGGGCAGGGCATTCCAGGCAGGAAGTTGCCAACCCTGATTTGATATGGATATCATTGCACAGAATCCCTAGTCAAGCCTTACCAACAGCACAATCCTAACCATATCTTCTCAGAAGTACATCCTGTTGAGTTCTATGGGGCTTAATAAGTTTGTTTAGAATGGCAGCCTTCAGGGGCATTCATCTTACTCCTGAGTGCTCCCATCTCACATCTCCACAACATTAGGCTCCCTTCTTCCTCCAATGGCTTTCTGGTGACAGACCTGGCCTGAGGGCACTTAAACTCTTCTTGCCAGAATCAGGTAGGCTAAATTAAATGATCCTTACCCAAGCTCTCTAAGCAGGTGAGAAGGAATGATCCCGTTACTTCTGCTGGACCTAGAAACACCCTTATTTAGCTAAAATTTCTATCTTAATTTCCAATCAGAGAATTTTTTTGTGTTTGAATGGTATGCTCCAAGCAACTGTGGTTGATGCTTAATGTATCATGCTAAATGACATCACTAGGGTCTGCCCCAATGACATCGCTAGGGCCTGCCCCTGAATTCTCAGGGTTTGGGATGCTTCTGACCTGGCAAGCCTAGTCGGGCCCCAGGGTGAAAGCTGACTGGTCTAGTTTTCGCGCATGTGTGTTAAAAGCTACTACCCCCTTTCCCCAGGAAGACCTTGAAAGTAACAAGCATGTTGGATCATCCAGAGCTGTGATTTAAAAAATCTGTTTACTGAAAGAGGCAATTACTTTCACAAGGCAATTACTTTCACAAGAGGAGAAGCAATCCTATATTTCTCTGTTATGAAGTGGGACTTTAACCCTATCAAAAACCTTGTTTGCAATTTGGCTCCAGTGAATAGGATTTTGAAACAAGCTAGTACTATTTCAAAGTTCTGACTGCTTCACAAATATTTGACATAATTTTTTGTTTATCTTTTGAGAACTTGGCTTCTGGTTTTAATAATGTAATTCATCTTCATTTAATTCACCTTGGCTTAGTTAAGTTTTTTTTTAAAAAAAAAAAACACAAACAAGCCTTAATTAGTTTAATTTCCATAATTCAATGCAATTGATTTGCCTAATATACCTTTATAAATATAATGGTGAAATGGAGAACAAGAAATCAAATACAGATTTTTGCAGAACACAGTCGCATAATGGAATGTCTGTCCAGCTGACATGATGCATTAGAAATCAACAACCTTAAAAATATGGATTCAGATTTTCATTCTGTGAAGCTTTATTTCATGCTATATGGATTTGAGACACTCCTATTTGTGATTTCTCAACTGTGCTATCTGAATTCGTTGCATCTCAGTTACCTATGGAATGATTACGTGACATAATGAGACTTGCAAACAAGAGCTATAATCCAGTGCACAGTTAAATTTAAGTGACATTTATCAGAATGCTATTCAGGGAGGTCAGTGGGGCAATCACAATTCAGGTTTGAGGGGAGCATTGGCATAATGACCTCTGGTAGGTCCCCTTCTACCAAGGGCAGGTTGCACATAAAGGGGAAGGCATTCTGCGTGTACTCAAGAATGACTTTACTACATTCCCATTGCCTAATAGAAATAATTGTTGACTATCAAGCCTAGACACAACTTGCTGATCATCTGGTAATGATGTTATAGATATTATGTGGTATATAGGTTAGAGATAATGTAAGTGGTTAATGTGCATAACAACTAGCAATTGTGCACATTTTTGGACCTCATGGCACATAAACTGTCCATGAAGAGGGAATTGTTGAATTTCCAAGTCAATATACCAAATTTCCAACAGGCCTTGGGGGATATGCATGCCTTGACTGCATTTTATATATTCTACAGCTATTATGCATAATCCCCAACCAGCTCTGGAGAACGTGGATATCTCAACTGAATTGTGTACGCTATCTGGCTATTTATGCATAATCTCCAACAGGCCTTAGGGAATATGCATATCTTGACTGCATTGTACATTCTCCTGGCAATATAGACATTCTTCAGTCAGTATGCATAGTCTCCAAGAAACATAACCTTGTTTTCTATCTCTCACTAGAAGTGTGCAGTCTGCACCCTGTATTTCCTTTCTGTTAAATGGAGGCACAGCACAAAACGATGGTGCACTGAATTAGGCATGCAGCATTCCATTCCAGTCAGGTGCAAAAAATCTTCTCCCTCTGTGGTTGGTAGAGCTCTAATCTAAGTGACAGAAGAGGTTTGCCAAATGTGCAAGGGTCATAATTTGACATACTCCGAGTTTCTGACTTCATACATTAAAAAAAGATACTATAATTGTACCAGCAATAGTCCAAAGCATTTGGGTACCAGCCCAGGGGGGGGATCCAAATTGTGTCTCTGTGCTGGTAAAAACCGTACTGCTTAATGGTAAGGCCAGCCCTATTTTTACATCATGAAGGTATTGTCAGGTAGGGATGGACAAATCAGTCAGTTTCAGTTTCCCTCCATTTCTCATTTTCCAGTCTTAAATTCAGTTTTCCATCTTTCCACATCAGTTTGGGAATTTTTGTTTTCACGTTCTCATGAATGTTTGTCAGCATTTTAGTGCACATTTCTCCTAATACGCATATATGATTTGGCCAATAAACACCTTTTTTGCAAGCAATTTTTCCTAATGTATCTTTCCATGTCATTTTCACTAATATGTACTTTTTTATGCACACTTGCCCCTAATATGCACATTTTTTATTTTGGCTGGAGAAATTAATCACAAAATTCAAAGAAGTGCACACTTCAGAGTATAGCTGCATATTGTTTTGGCAAGTGCAAGTTAGATTTCAGTTTGAAATCTAAACTGAATTTCTCTACCCATGCATCACTGATTTTATCCATCATAAGGTGCTCCAAAGAAGGTCTATCTTATCTTTGAAGAGCTAGTCCTTAGGACCCTTGTTTTATTATCTTAGTAGCAGAATATCTGGGATATTGTTAAGCACCATCAGTACTGAAAAAAATCCTCATTCTTTCTTTCTTTCTTTCTTTCTTTCTTTCTTTTACCCCTACAGTCTATTTGCTGCAGCATTTGATATGCTCCTGGATCTCTGGAACTGTTTAACTGGAAGACAACAGTTTAATGCAGCAACAAATTTGTGTTAGAAATAAGCAAGGCTTCATATTAGATATTATCAGCCAATCTATAATGCAGAAGTAGCTACATGGCGGAGGGAGAGAGAGAAAACCCCAATATTCAATAGTAAGTTATTATTTTCACACACACACACACACACACACACACACACACACGTAGCTGTTCTGTAAGTCTCAGTTAGAATTCAAAAAATCTGGTTTGCCTTGTGCTGAGATTAATCAGTTGCATTATTCTCAGGAGCATCGGGGGTCCTTAATAATCCGAGATGAAGCATGGTGCGTTTGGGGATCATGCCTAGAATCCAGGTGTCAGTAAGGGGCATACTACTAACAGAAAGAAACAAAAGCATTGTGATGGTAAACAGAGGCTGAGGGGCCTTCAGGGAGATGTGTGTGTGTGTGTATGTAAAGGCAAGCTGTGTTGCTGGAAACTGCAAAAGAGAGCAAGTTGAAACAAAATGATATACGGCTGAAGGATTGAAGAGTCACAGGCACAGCTTATTAGCCTGCAAGTTAGATGATGATGATGATGATGGTTAGATTGACACATCTCTCTCTCTCTCTCTCTCTCTCTCTCTTGGTACAATTGTGCTTCTTGCTGAAAAAAGTGCTTTTCTTTTTCTTTGTTGCTATGGCCTATCTCTGTTTACATGGATGCAAGATCCACAAAGTTCAAGCTGCAATAGAAAGAGAAAAAAAGAGCACCATACTGGATGTTGCACAGAAACAAGGTGGTAGAATTCTGGCATGTTACAACTTTTTTAACTATATACAAAGAGTTATATCTAAGTCATACTCAGAGTAGTTCCACTGAAATCAGTGGGCGTACCTTGCTCATGACTAACAGCATAATACTAACCATGTCTACTCAGAAGTAGGATATATTGAATTCAATGGGGCTTACTTCTAGGTACGTAAGGTTAGGACTGCAGCCTAACTTAAACGCGTTGATTTCAATAGGCCTTCACTGAGTATGGATGCGGAGAAATTGGATTCAGTCAAATTCACACATTCTGAAACAATATGAGAACTGAAACATAGCCGTCCTTTGAAATTCACACCTATCCAAATTTTGGGGTGCAGTTCTCCAATGAAACTACGTTTAGATCAATGTATATATTAGGGGGAAGGGTGCATAAAAATGATCATATGAGTGAACTAGGGCTGCTATGCCCCCTGCTTGATCCACTCACCAACTACCCCCTGCTCACTCCACTTGCCAAACCCCTGCTCCTGTCACACCCCAACCTCCTGCACTCCCAGGCAACCCACTCCCCTCACCACCCACCACCCCCTCAGGTCCCCCTGCTCCTCTCATCAAATCATCTGCCTTTCCTGTTCCTCCACCACTGCTGCTTCTGTGGCCACCACCCTGGACAAACACTGCCACCGCACTGGACCTAGGCTGACACTGACCTCCTACCCACCCACCCAGGCTGCTACTACCCCACACCACCATCACCCCTGGACAAACACCATCATGGAAAGTGTAGTTTGTGAAGGTTGCTGAGAATTGTGGTGCCCTGTGTGAAAGATATTGAGTGGGTCTGACTGTTCCCAGTTCTCCCAGAGGCCTACTGGGATAACTGGTTCAAGTAGATTTTGATGGTGGGCTCTTGTTGTTCCATATCACATGTTTAAGAGGAGTCTTAGTAAGGAGGAACATGGGTGATGACACCCCAATCTCAGTGATCATGAGTAGAGTATACTCTGCTCCAGAGTATAGCCATGGAGATATGGTGAGCTACCATAGAAAACAAGGGCAAGGCCATCTATGCCTTGTTCTTCACTCTCACTCTTCTCATGGACAGGTTCCTCATTGTTCATCTGTTGTGCCCATTGGCCTGGGTGTGGTGTTGTTTAATGCCAGACAGGCACACAATAAGACCACATTCATCCAACATTTGATCATGGATGAAGGTTCCAATTTGATGTGCATTACCAAGACCTGAGTGGGTGAGCTGAGAGGAGTTGATCTGACCCAGCTTTGCCCACCTGGATACTAGGTGCAACACCAGCACAGGCTCCAGAGACGGATGGAGGCATTGCTGTGGTCTACAGAACTTCCATCTTTATCACCAAGAAACCACTCTGTCTTGGAGCTGGCTGTGAAGGCCTGCACCTGGTGTCAGGCCAAGGAGACAGTAAACTAGAGTTGCTGCTAATGTACCATCCATTCTACTGCCCAGCACCTTCTCTGACTGAGCTGGTGGAGGCCATCTTGGCTGTGGTATTGGAGGAGGCAAAATGATAGTCCTGGATGATTTCAATGTCCATGCTGAGGCTGCCTCTTGTGTTCCGGCTCGGGACTTCATGGCCACCATGACAACCTGGGGCCGTCCCAAGTTGTCACTGGCCTGATGCATAGGGCAGGGCACACCCTCGACTTGGGCTTTGGTTTTTTCCCTGAAAGAGGCGGTGATCTGCGTCTGAAAAAACCCACCCTGGACCCATTGGTTTGTGACAACTACTGCCTGGTCGCAAATACCCCCTTTCTAGGGGAGGTGATTGAGAGGGTTGTGGAACAGCAATTGCAAGTACTCTTGGATGAAACAGATTATTTTGACCCATCCCAGTCTCTGTTCAGGCCTGGTTATGGGATGCAATCGGCCTTGGTCGACCTGATGGATGGCTTTTATCAGGAGTAGGACAGGGGGAGTTTTGTTTTAATATATTTTGAAGTCTGTTTTTATGTTTTAGAGTATTTTAGTGCTTTTTTTGCCATCCTGGGCTTCTACTTGGAGGAAGGGTGAGATATAAATAAATATATTCATTCATTCTTAGGTGACCCCCTATTCCCCTCATAGAGCTACAGTTCCCAGAGTTCTCTGGGAAGAGGGACTGGCTGTAAGCCATGACTTTTAAAAGTGGGTTAATAGTGGAATAAATGTATGGCATGAATGTGGCTCTAGTCCAGCATGCTGTTCTCATCACGGGCAGCCCACAAGTGGGATGCAAGTATGACAGTGCTTTCCCCACTTGTGATTCCCAGCAACTGGTATTCACATCACAGACATACCACTTCCTGTACTGGAGGCAGTACATAGCCATTGTGCCTAGTAGCCATTGATAGGCTAACCCTTCATGAGTGATGTAGTCAGTGCCGGTGCCAGGCTAATTTGTGCCCTAGGCAAGGCTAACTACTTGCACCCCCCAAAAAAATTGCTAACTTCAATTTTCAAAAACAGATGTCTTGTAGAAAAAATGAAAAGCACAAAACTTGAAACTGCTAAATTTATTTTAAATTGCAAGAATAAGTAATACAACAATCTTTGATTATCTTTCTCAAATACAAAACAAAATGTTTTAGCACCCAAATCATTTTGAATAATCTTGTGAATTGTGATGTTAAAATCTAAGTCTCTTAAAAGTTTCAGTCTCAGGCACATCAAAATCTCACTTTGCGTCCCTTTTCCTTTGCAAATTTTGTCACCAATTCCTTCAGGTCAAGTGCTGATGCTTGGGCATGTATAAAGGTCAGTACTGCGCCCCTCTGAGGTCTGTGCCCTAGGCGGCTGCCTAGTTGGCCTAATGATAGCACCAGCCCTGGATGTAGTATTGCTTGGACTGGCTTTCAGGGAGTGGGTGGGAATGAAGTTATGCCTTCCAGCCACTGAAAGGAGCAATGGGAGTGGAGCTCTGGGTTTCTGAAATGGTGTGAACATGACTTCAATCTTTATCTGTGTTAATATTGATATCTAGATCTATATGCCACTTTCCAATGTTCCATCCCATGAAGCTATGCAGACAAGGATGTGCAATATTCAGATCAGATTTGCCACTCAATTATTGACTTTGCACAGCTCCAGAAACAGGTTTAGCTCCTACTACTACTATGGCAAAAATTAAGGTGCTGCATTTATAGGCAACATCGCCAAGGGGGTAAAATCCACCCTGCGCTACTGATTCTAGATCACCCTAAATTCACAGACAAAACTCCCACGAGGGTGTTTGTGCAAGTTTCTCTGTATACAGATTAGGCTGTTGTTGATGTTACGTACCTTCAAGTCAATTAGGACTTATGGCGACCCTATGAATCAGTGACCTCCAGTAGCATCTGTCGTGAACCACTCTGTTCAGATCTTGTAAGTTCAGGTCTGTGGCTTCCTTGATAGAATCAATCCATCTCTTGTTTGACCTTCCTCTTTTTCTACTCCCTTCTGTTTTTCCCAGCATTATTGTGTTCTCTAGTGAATCATGTCTTCTCATTATATGTCCAAAGTATGATAACCACAGTTTCATCATTTTAGTTTCTAGTGATAGTTCTGGTTTAATTCATTCTAACATCCAATTATTTGTCTTTTTTGCAGTCCATGGTATGCACAACGCTTTCCTCCCACACCACATTTCAAATGAGTTGATTTTTCTCTTATCCGCTTTTTTCGATGTCCAACTTTCACATCCATACATAGAGATTGGGAATACCATGGTCTGAATGATCCTGACTTAAGTGTTCAGTGATACATCTTTGCATTTGAGGACCTTTTCTAGTTCTCTCCTAGCTGCCCTCCCCAGTCCTAGCCTTCTTCTGATTTCTTCGCTATTGCCTCCATTTTGCTTAATGATTGTGCCAAGGTACTGATAATCCTTGACAAGTTCAATGTCCTCATTCTCAACTTTAAAGTTACATAAATCTTCTGTTGTCATTACTTTAGTCTTCTTGACGTTCATCTATAGACCTGGTTTTGTGTTTTCCTCTTTAACTTTCATCAGCATTCGTTTCAAATCATTACTGGTTTCTGCATATCTGCATTACTGGTATCGTCTGCATATCTTGAATTATTGATATTTCTTCCTCCAGTTTTCACACCTCCTTCATTTTGGTCCAATCCCACTTTCCATATGATATGTTCAACATATAGATTAAACAAGTAGGGTGATAAAATACAACCCTGTCTCACACCCTTTCCGATGGGGAACCAATCGGTTTCTCCATATTCTGTCCTTACAGTAGCCTCTTGTCCAGAGTATAGGTTGCACATCAGGACAATCAGATGTGGTGGCACCTCCATTTCTTTTAAAGCATTCCAGAGTTTTTCATGATCTACACAATCAAAGGCTTTGCTGTAATCTATAAAGCACAGGGTGATTTCCTTCTGAAATTCCTTGGTCTGTTCCATTATCCAATGTATGTTTGCAACAGGAACTCTGGTGCCTCTTCCCTTTTTAAATCCAGCTTGGACATCTGGCATTTCTCACTCCATATACGGAAAGACCCTTTGTTGTAGAATCTTGATATACTCCCAGGGTTCCTTGCAATATGCAAATATACACTGTGCTCCTGTGTATTTTATATATGTGGTAGTTTCTGGGCCAACTCTACCAGACTAATAGCAATGTGTCTTCCAGCAGAACAGAGCCACAACCACAGTAGGAAGAGATTTCCTTGGCACTAGAGTAATTCCTCCAGTCATTTGTGTTCCAAGAAGGGCTTATTCCCTGGACACTGAAAAGGAGGTCTCAGATGTGTATAAAGTCATGCGTTCCAATCCAAAGTGGCTATATCCTTCAGATGTATTTGTCCATCCAATTCCCTAATTGGGAGAAAAAGGGAAATAGGGTGGTTATGTCCATCTGAAAAGAAACAGGATGGTTAAAAGTCTGTCTGAAAAGAAGGATGGGCTCCCATCCTATTTTATCCCACTTGGAGCACTGCATCCATCATAATAATGGGCATTGCCCTATTTGTAATAAAGTTGTAGTGACACACCATGTCTTGAAATGGCACATGGGATGCACAAAAATTTGTAACATCAAACAACTGAATAAAGGCATTTCCAAGCATCAGCTTATAGGGGGTTAGAGTGACATGGAACTTACGTGGATTAACTAAGATTTTGTTTAACATCAATATCACCAAAACTGTGCTTTGGCTTGTTTGTTATTTAAATGCCACGTGGATGATTTCTTTCCTCCAGACTCTGGCTGCCTTCCAAGTCCTTTGCCATTTAAAACATTCACACAGTGCAGTTGAGCTTTTCTCTCTAAACACAATAACTGCCAGGTCATGGACATTTAACCTTGAGTGTGTTACTTTTCATGGTATTGAGCTGTTTGGCTGTTATCTTGTATTCCATTAATGTGCTATTAAATGAAGTAATGATTTTTAAAAGAGCAGAGAGGGCGGGAAGAAGAAAAGAACAGTGAATAAAAGGACCTTGCTGTTTGGAAAGCAGGGCTCAGACCAGTTTCACTCGTACTCGTAAAGTGTTCTGAAAAGCTGTGTGTAATTCTGGTAGATGTGAACACCTCTTTAAGGAGAAGCAATTTGTGCTAAGGTCACCATTAGACCAAAAGGAAAAAGCCTTAACTGGCAAACTTCACATTTTAGATCTCAGTGGTGGGCAGGGAACACAGAGAGTTTGGTCAAAGTTCTGTTCAGAGTTTCAACTCAAATTAAAATTATACAACAGCAGCATATTGTGAAAGCATGCGTTGCTAGGGATGGACGCATTTGTCAATTTCAGTTTCTCATGATTCTCATTAAAATGCAAACAAAATCTAATTCTCTCCCCCATCCTAGTTGTGAGTACCACTTTATACTTCCTAAATACCTGTAGCAATATTATCAACACAAGTGTTTGCTCTTATTTTTGTGTTTATATGTGCCCTTGGTATGCACATGTAAACATTGGGCCATTTTGTTGTTCATAACATTTTTCATAACAGTTCAGTTTCTCTGTGCATAGAACCAGTGAGCTGACCACATCTGGTCCAATGCTGGGGCAGGCAAAAGGTAAGTTCTTATCCACTCATAGATTTTGGGCTAATATACAGTATACTGGAGAAGGTTTCTGACTTTCAATTGTTTAACTGCCATGTAGCATGGGGAAGTGGCCTACTTCAGGTTGCACCATGAGGGGAAATAGATGAAGGCAGGAATTGCTGCTTGAAGGGTGCAGCGAGGCGTTTTAAAGTGTTGGCCCTAGCAAGATTGACAGGGGGAAGGAGGCGGGATTGGGTTCTGCTTCTGACTATAATAATAACTAAAAGCCGCCCACAAAAAAATGTTAACAAAGGCTGCATACACCTCATACATTTAAGGCACATGACTTCCCCAAAGATCTGTAGTTAGTTGAGGGTGCTGGGAATCGTAGCTCTGTGAGGGGTAAGCTACAGTTCCCAGGTTTATTTGAGAGAAGCCAAAGAAAGCATGGGAGAAAACCAGGAGTGGCCTTTTGTGGAAAATGACTGAGAGTTCAGTTCTAGTGCTAAAACAAATTCCTGGGCAGAGCATGTGATCAAGGACACTTGCTTTTTTTTCAGATCGAAGGAACTCTATGTGCCCTCCTCTCTGCAGCTGAGTCACTATGATTCACCTGACTCTAGCTGGTGGACCTTGGGATTTCAATAATAATAAAAAAGCAGATCCCCAAAATCTCAAACCTGGCCACCTCTGTTGTTTAACAGGAACATCAGACTTCAGATCTTTCCTAAATGGTGTCCATGTTCACAAGTGCTTTTTCTTGTTCTTTTTCTTTGAATATGTTTTTATTAAAGTTTATGCAAAGACAGCACAACCCACTGTTATCAAGAAAATAAAAAATAAAAAGTACAACAATAAAGCAGGAATACTAAAATACTTTTGAGAGATACAACATAATGTGTAATAAAATAAGTCTGGTAATGGAACTAAAGTAGGTCTGGGTATCAATAAAAAAATCTCTCTTACTATTCCATTTTGGTTTTACAGATTTCACCCGAATGTCAATCCTCACGATCAATGTATTTTCAGAATTGATTTAGACATTTATACCCCACTTTTCACATCAAAAATCTTCATAAGGTGGCTTACAATATAGCTAAATTAGCATAAATACAATTTTACTCTAATAATTCAATTTTAAAATGCCCAAACATGTCCCTGAATCTCTTCCAGTTTGATCACTAGGGTGGCAGTACATGGAAGAATATGTCAAAGTGTCAGAGAACTTTAGGAGATGGAGGGGTTCAGATTCAGAGCAAACTTTTGGACTGGATCATCGCAGGGATAGCCTGAAGGAGCTTGCTGTGATATAGTCCACTTATACCACAATTGGCGATGTTATGTCAATAGCTACACCACAGTTGTTGTCTTTCATGGACATGAGGAAGTACCCAATATTATGTGGACCAGGAGATCTCTGTGAGGCTCTCTGTGAAAAAAACTATCTTTAGGAGGGGAAATTAAAATATAACAAGGTTTGTTTGTTTGCTTGCTTGTTTATATATATCCTGCCATTCCTCCAAGTAGGAGCCCAGGGCGGCAAACAAAAACATTAAAAGCACTCTAAAACATCATAAAACAGACTTCAAAATATATTAAAATAAAACATCTTAAAAAGCATATTAAAACAAAACATCCTTTTGAAAAAGCTTTAAAAACGTATTAAAAAGCAGTTCCAACACAGACACAGACTGGGATAAATCTCTACTTAAAAGGCTTGTTGAAAGAAGAAAGTCTTCAAAAGGCACTGAAAAGATAACAGAGATGGCACCTGTCTAATATTTAAGGGGAGGGAATTCCACAGGATAGGTGCCGCCACACTAAAGGTTCTTTTCCTATGTTGTGCAGAATGAACCTCCTGATATGATGGTATCAGCAGGAGGCCCTCACCTGCACAGCATAGTGATCAACTGAGTGTATAAGCGGTAAGATGATCTTTCAGGTATCTTGGTCCCAGGTTGTATAGTGCTTTGTACACCAAATCCAGAACCTTGAACTTGGCCTGGTAGTTAATGGGCAGCCAGTGCAATTTTTTCAGCAATGGGGTGACATGTTGGCGATACCCTGCTCCAGTGGGCAGTCTTGCCAGTGCTTTTTGCACCAATTGCAACTTCTAGACCAACCTCAAGGACAGCCCCACATAGAGTGCATTACAGTAATCCAGCCTGGAGATTATCAGTGCATGGGCAACAGTGGTCAGGCTATCCCAGTCCATAAAGAGCCAAATCTGGCAAAAGGCACTCCTAGCCACTGAGGTCACATGGGCATCTAGTAACAAAGATGGATCCAGGAGCACCTCCAGACTACAGACCTGTTCTTTCCAAGGTTGTATGACCCCATCCAAAGCAGGCAACTGATCAATTATCCGAATTCAGGAACCACCAACCCACAGTGCCTCCGTCTTGCTAGGATTCAGACTCAGTTTATTGGCCCTCATCCAGCCCACCACTGAGTCCAGGCATGGGTCCAGGACTTGCACGGCCTCCCCCGATTCAGATATCACAGAGAAATAGAGCTGGGTATCATCAGCATACTGCTGACACCTTGCCCCAAATCACCTGATGACCACTCCCAAGGGCTTCATATAGATGTTAAACAGCATGGGGGACAAGAAGGTATCAAGCGGCACCCCACAGCACAACTGACAGAGGTCAAAAGACAATCACCCAATGCTATTATCTGAAAGCAACCCTAGAGGTAGGATCCGAACCACTGTAAACAGTGTCCTTCACCCGATAAAGGTCATCCATCAGGGTGACCAAGGCTGATTCAGACTGGAATGGGTCAAGATAATCTGTCATCCAAGACTAACTGCAATTGCTGTGCCAAAACCATCTCAATCACCTTCCCTAAAAAGGGGGTATTTGCAACCAGGCAATAGTTATCACAAACCAGTGGGTCCAGAGTGGGCTTTCTCAGAAGCAGTCGAATCACTGCCTCTTTCAAGGTGACTCCCCCCCCACTACTACATGTTGACCACACCCTGGATCCACTTCCTAGATCATTGCAAGCACCTTGTCCACGTCATAAGCCACATCAACTGAAACCAATCCCAAGAAGTTGCAGCAGATGCTGCATTGGACACCTCATTGGGGACTACACTAGATGTGGATAGGGCATCAAGATTGCTACAGAGGCGAGCAACTTTACCCTCAAAGTGCTTTGCAAACAATTCACAGTGGGCCTCCAAAAGGTCTAAAGCTCCATTTCCTGATGTCAACAGACTCCTGACAATATGGAAAAGCTCCACTGGATGGCTCCTTGTGGATGCAATGGTGGCAGAGAAGTGGGCCTTCTTTGATGCTCTCACCTCCACACAGTAGGCAAGGTTATGATGCTTTACTCATGCCCAATCAGCCTCACAGCATGTCGTTTGTGCTCTAGCCATCCTCCAGCCTGTTTCATTGCCCTTAGTTCACTGGTGTACCAGGGTGCAAAAGGGCTCCACAATGTCAGAGAGGGCGCTCAGGGGCAACCATGTTAAGAGTCATTGTTGTTCTACAATGTGACAAGGGCTTCAACAGGGTCACATGCTCTATATTCTCTGACAGGGCATTCAGGAATCCAGTGGATTCCATTAGTCTCTAGGGGTGGACCATCTTAATCTGTCCATCACCCCTGCAGGGAAGGATTGGAGCTGTAAGACTAAACTTCACCAGTAAGTGCTCTGACCATGAGAATGGGATGACATTTACCCCACCCCCATCTCCAGACCACAGCTTCCTCCACCTGGAGTAAAAAGCAAGTCAAGGATGTGCCCTGCCCTGTGTCATGTCGGGTCAGTGAGATAGCCCCATGGTTGCCATACAGGCCATGAAGTCCTGAGCTGGACACTAGAGGCAACCTCAGAATGGACATTGAAATAACCCAGGACTATTGTTCTGGACTCCTCCAATACCACAAGTGAGATGGCCTCCACCAGGTCAATCAGAAAGGCCCCTGGGCAGCAGGGTGGATGGTACACCAGCAGCAACCCTAATTTACTTTCTCCTTGGCCCAACACCAGGTACAGGCCCTCACAGCCAGCTCCAAGGCACAGTGGTTTCCTGGTGACAGAGATGGAAGTTCTGTGGATCACAGCAATGCTGCCTCCCCCTCTCTGCAGCCTGTGCTGGTGCAGCACCGAGTATCCAGGTGAGCAAAGCTGGGTCAGATCAACCCCTCCCAGCTCACCCACCCAGGTCTTGGTAACGCACACCAAATAGGTACCCTCATGGATGAGTGTGGTCTTACTGCGTACCGATCTGGCGTTAAACACCACACACAGGCCAGTGGGCACAGCAGATGGGCAACGAAGAACCCAGCCATGGGAGGAGTGGAAGTGAGGAACAAGGTGTAGATTACAAATACTGTTAACTGTATGAATGAGGAAAAGAATGGTCTTTTTATACCTAACTGAAGCCATAGAGATACTTTGTACTGAGGTTCAGTCTACCGAGCAGCAGTTAAACTGATTCTGTTGCTAAAGTGATGAACTTGTAAGGTTTCAGTTATTCAGTAGAACTCAAATCAGAGAGTTGGCAGTGGAACTCAGTCAACTGAACTCACAGGTTGTGATAGGTCCTTTAATGAACCTTCTATAGAAACTTAGTAGTCCGTAGTTATAAGCTTGTGAGGTTTCAGAACACCAAGGAGAACTTGGTGATTGGTCAAAGAGCCAGTCAGTTGTGAAGTCATCAGGGGACTGTGAAGAGCAGGGATGGGGGATAAATTTGATTCAGTTTGTATTTAAAGCTGAATATATAAAGGCTGCACTTTCCAAAGCAGTACGAGAACCAAAGCACAGCCGTCCTTTGAAACTTGCACTTATCCAAATTTTGTGGTGCAGTTCTCCAACCAAGCATTTACGAAAAGGCATATATTTGTGGGAAATGTGCATAAAAATGAATATATTAGTGAAATTAACATACCAAAAACATTATGTGATGAACCATTGCTTGCAAAAATGTGTACATTTAGTCAAAACTGCATGCAAAAATGTGTTTATTAGGAGAAATACACATTAACATTTTTAAAAAAACAAATTGCCGCAGAAATGTGAAGAACTGAATTTACGATTGGGAAAATAAGTAACTGAGGGAACTGATATGGACAGATCCTTCCATCCCTAGTGAAGAGAATCATCAAGGGAGTTAAGAAGGCCATTTATGGCCTTAACAGGTAATGACCAGAACTTTACATTTGTCCATGAAATGCACTGGCAATTAATGCAGCTGGTACAGTATTGGTATTATATATTAAGGGTGTACACTAACTACAATGATCGATTCAGACTCCAGTTTAGCACTTGAGAAAACAGCCCAATTCAATCTTAAGTGCTTGTTCAATTCCATAACCAAACTCAGAAAAACCAAGATTCATGCCTCCAAGATTCAATTTCCTTCTGATGGGATGAATTTTGCCAGATTTCATAAAGATGACAGCAGTGTATTTTCTACAAGGCACCCTTAACATTTTGGGGGGTGGTTTCAAAAAGATTAACATGATCTAGTTTTGTGCCCATTTGTATGAAATTAGTATATATGAGAAAGGTGCTCTTAAGTAAGAAATCTGCCAAATTACAGACCGATTTTTGGATTTTTGGCTGGGTGTCTTTAAAGGTATTCATTTCCCTCCCTGCGGTGTTGTGAGCAATTCTTTTTATTATGAAAATGACATACGCTGAAGAGGCACCTCTAAGAAAGTCTGTTTTCTCTACATAGGGATGCAGCTGGTGGTGCATCCAAAGCTGATAAAGATACTCCTGGCTTCACACCTGTGCCTCCATAGATAGCGCTGAATTGAGGAAAGCCCTCAAACAGCACACTGGGGGGGGGGATGTACACTTCAAATTGTGCTCTCAAACTGTGCACTTAAGGGGAGTCCAACCCCAGCCAACACGGGTAGCACATTAGTCTTTAAATATGCTTAAATTGATTTAGATTTGTGGATTTTTATTTATATGTTTTTGTACTGAATTATAGGATTTTATTGTGTATATTTATACTTTTCTGTTGTACACCGCCCAGAGACCTATGCTAGTCGGGCGGTATAGAAATTCAACAAATAAATAAATAAATCTCCATCCAACTGAACTCTTCTGTTCTCCTTCCCCTTAGTCTTTCCCTCTCTTTCTGCTTCATGATTTCTCTAAAACTTCCCTGACTCCTCTCCCTACACCAAATACAGATTTAATACTGTTTAAATTATTCACGTATCAGCTGTACGTGAGCTGCAGTGAAACCACCATCACTGTGATCATCTCATTCATTGGTTTCGGCTGAATCTGTTAACGGCAAAGGGGCAGGAGGAGGGATAGATAGACTAGGAGGAAAACTTGGATATTCTCCCTAACTCCGGTCTGGAGGACCAAAACAAAGGCAATACTCAACAACTGAATCTAAAGAAACACTGAAGACCAAGCACAGCAGCCACCTCTGAGCATCTGGCATACTAGTGTGGGATTTAAACCTAAGGAAATCTTCCAGACTCGTTTTGCTTCTCTCCAGGCTGTGAGTCCACTGAAGCAGGCTCGTTTAATTAAATCTTGTTTAAAGGGGCCAAGGGAAAGATGGAATTACTTGATCTTGATGGGGATTAGTGGGAGCATTTCTGTTTTTCTGCTGCAGATAGGCAAAGTGAATTGTCGAGCCATCATCCTCGTTCTTGTTAGCCATTATTCCAGGACCGCATCAGTAGAATATGGGTTCTGAATAAAACTGATCCAGGGAAGGAGATTTAAGTGCCCAGACAGAATTTTCTTTTTGGGAAGAAAAAGCCTAGGCTCCGGGGAAATTCTATTCATGGCAACATACCCTACAGAATATCATAGGGCAATCATCCAATAATGGGCATTTTCTGCTGGTGATCCTGTACTGTGGAATGCTCTTCCCTCTGCCATATGTGAAACATCATCCACCAGCTGCTTCAGAAATCTTGTAAAGACTTATCTTTTTGTCCAGGCTTTCCCTGACCCATAAGATTTGACTAGGGATGGAATCTGTTGGCCAGTGGTGGTTTGAAAGCACTCCATCGACTTAACAGACCAGTATTGATTTGAGTTTGTTCTTTGTCCACTAGCCACTGTTTTTACTGGTCTGTACTTTTCCCCTCGCAAAAAATATTTATATGAATTTTGATATTTTTAAAGGACATATAGACAATTTTAAAGGAAATATCGATATTTTGAAAGGAAATATTGATAAATGAAAGGAAATATGGATTAAATATAGATTAAAATTATAGTTCTTAATATCAACAGTTTAAAGGTGGATTTTTTTTTATTAAAAAACCTCCATTTTCAAAAACAGCAGTGGAAAATCACTATTAAAAAATTCAGTCCGCAACAATAGAGAATAAATGAATTAATGGAAAATTCAGTACCAAATCAGAATTGGGTGGAATTTTAGCACTTCCCTAGATCTGATCCTCTTTTATATGCATTAATCCTCTGAATCACTGTTTTATTTGCTTTCATGTGTTTTTAAACTTTTGTCTTATAGGGGTTAGACTGTGTTTTTATCTTAATGGATATTGTTTTCATATTATACATAGTGTATACCACTTAGAGATTTTTGAAATATTAAGCACTTTAGAAATGCTTTTAGTTATATATATCCAACAGAATTCCTTACCGATCCCTGCATTTGAAGTACTTTTTTTTTAACCACATCCAATGGAAAGTATTGGGTCCCATGGGATTTTTCAACCAAAAACTGATCCAGGGAAGAAGAAATCCCTTCTTCTGACAACACACACCCATGGCTTCTTCTCAGTCATTTTACTATCCCAAGATACATTGGCTTATGGTGTTATAATGCCACTCCCCCCCCAAAAAAAAATCCTATGTAGGTTTGTAAAGTTATGTCAAAGAATTAATATGTTAATAAGTAAATATAGAAATCAGTCCAAATAAAAATACCAAAACTGGGAAGGGAAGTCAAAAGGAGATTGGAAATGATCAAATCAAGGAGATTGGAATTGATGAAATATATGACAATGGTTCAGTTCTACATCTAAAAATGCATGTGTGTAGAACTGTTTTGAGAGGACTTGGAGATATGGAATCGACTTCTACACACTTGATTGGTATTGTTAGGAAGGGGCAATTTCCGCACAATTTCCAAAGAGTGTGAGGGAATAAACATTGTGCAAGCAACTAAATGAAAAGTTTCCTTTACAGCACAAGGCTATAAAATGACAACTCTAAAGTAAGCCCCATTGAGTTCAGTGGATCTTACTCCCAGGTAATTGAGTATAGGATCGCCACCTTCAAGCAGTAATTTTGTATAGCCCTAGTTGTTCCATTTCTCCCCGGGGTTCTAAATTTGTACTCTTCTTTTTATTTTCCCTTCTGCTGGCTGTAACAGGTTCCCTCTTCCCCAGCAGTATTTCCCCCCCAGAAATACATTACCAAGGAGAGCCATTTGAAAACTCTCTTTGAGCTATAGCTTCCTATTGAAGGTGGCATGGCTAATGATAATCAGACAGTAATGTAGGTTTAAATCCTTTTGGGCATTTTAAAAGCAAATGCCCGATCCTTTTTGCAGAAAAGGCAGCAAAAGTTTTAGTGGTTTCTTTTCTTTTCATTCTTCCCTTAGAGAATTCATAAGCACTTCCATGCTCTGAGACTGAAAAATTGGGAATATCTAAGAACATAGGAAGCTGCCTTTATCATGAATCAGGCCATTGGTCTATCTAGCTAGGTATCTTCTACACTGACTGGCAGCAGTTCTGCAGGGTTTCAGGCAGGAGGCTCTTCCAGTCCTACCTGGAGATGCCAGGAATTGAACCTGGGATCTCTTTTCTTTATAGGGCCAGACTGCAGACCTAGCTCCGACCTTCAGCTTGCAAGTGTTGTCAAGAACTCTTCTGCATTTTCAAGCCCAGAGGCATACCTCCACACACATGTTCATTCCTACTCTCAGTGCCAGTCCTACTCGTCTTACCCTGAAGTGGATGTACTTCAGAAGGTCAAAGTGCTTGGCATACAGTCTGGAGTTGTGCATGCAGTTGAGGAAGTCTTGGTAATTTCTCAGCTGCAAGAGTGGCATGGGAAGGGATGGAGCATGGTGGTAATGTCCCAAAGTGGTGTTGTATTTGCCAGGATTGGGATGGGACCAAAGCAAGGAAAGGCAACTCCAGGTTGGAAGGGCAACCTGCAAGTGTATGTGTACCTGTGGGATGCTGATGCTGCCAGCCTGGAGCTCCCCCAACCTCACCACCATGTTGTCTCACCATCCTCATTCTGCACCAGCACCACTACTGGTGCTTACTCAAAACTAATTATTTTTGGGTGCAGTGGGACTTTCCCCTACCTGGGGGTGGGGAAGAAATTTGATTCAGTTCACATTTAAAGCTGAATTTATCAAATTAGCACTTACTGGAACAATATGAAAACACAGTCATCCTTCAAAATTTGCACTTACCTGGATTTTGTGACGCAGTTCTCCAAACAATATTTACAAAAATGTCGTTCCTAATTAGGGGCGTATTTGCCCCCACCATAATTACAGGGAAGACTTGGGAACATTCTCGAATCAAGTGCTAGGAGCCACGTGAGATCAATCATCCTATCAGGGAGGGCGCTGAGCAGCAGATATAAGGCTGCTCCATTCTTCCTGCGCTTGCCTTTTTCACCTCGCGGCAGCTGCGTTTGATCCTCATTCCACGTTGCTCCGTTGGCAGCTTTGGCGTTCGTTCGGAGATTTTTTCATTGCTTGTGATTCCTTTGCCTCTCGTTTTCCTTTTCGAGCCTTTACTTACTATTATCGGATCTCCGACGATCAGCTGGGCGTCGGGAGTCCGCCTACACGCCCGTGGCGGCGGGGCGGCAATCCAGCTTCCTTATTTGCTAGTTTAGTTCCCTTTAGTGTTATTGCCTTTTAAGTTTCAGTTACGAGGGTTTGAGTTGGTTGGTTGTTTGTTCCTGTTTTAGTTTGTGTGTCTTAAATTAATTCTGCCTTTGCTTTAGTTAACGTTGAGATATTTGCCCCCCCCTCCAGTTATTCTTGTTGCGTAATTCCATTTAGATTGTTAATCCTTTTGGTTACTTTGGTAGTTACCTAATTAATTTTAGAGCAAAGGTTTAAAGATATAATAAGTATTGTTTCTGTTAATTTAATAACTAAGGTATTCCATTACTTTAAAATTCATTTACTAGTCATTATTTATTCTGTTTATTAGTGTTAAAAATATAAATTACCCCCCCTTCCCACTTCCCTTTACCTTCAATCCTTTTTCCACTTTCCCTCTGTATATAATAAATAAATAAATGTATAAGTAAATAAGTAAATAAATAAAATATATAAATAACCAAAGAGGTTGGGTTAATTTATTAGTTGTAGTGTTATAGGCACTTGGTGTATGCTAATTATTATTATAATTTGTTGACTCCATAATTAGATTATAATAGCATTTTGGTCTTTTGTATAATTGTTGTTGTTTATTGTTTCTTACAAAATGCCTCCCAGGAAGGCTCAGCGGAAAAAAGGGGTGCGGGTGGTCAAGCAAACTACAAAGTGCCCTTTACCACAGGAGAACCTGTCTTCTGACAAAGAGGAGGATTTTGGGACCATCCGTGCCTTGGTGGCTAGGGTGGAGGCCTTGGAAAAGGAACGCAGACAGCCCCTGGATGCTGAGGCTGGCACAAGTACCACTCCAGCAGGTAAGAAATCTGCACGGTTGGCTTCCAAAAAGCCTAAAAATCGTATTCTTGCTGATTTAGTTTCTAGAATCGGGGTTCTGGAAGCTGCGGTACCCAGTGAGGAGCCAGCAATCCGTACGCATACTGCGTGTTTACCAGCTGATCAAGCACCTATTTCTGCTGTCACACCTTCAGTTCTGTCAGCTGCCGGGCATATGCGAAGTCAGCAGCCAGTTCCGCATGATGCTGCAGCGTTAACTCCAATGGTTTCTGGGTTTGCAGCACCTTCTGTGATTGCCTCTCCTTCGGCGTATACAGGTGAGCAAATCATGCACTCACAAGCTCGCAATACACATCCACAGGATTCCACTGCCCTTAACAGGGATATACAAACAGCTGATTCTCCTTCGTTGGGAGCAGCTGCCCACCCAGTAGTGTTTATGGGAGGGGTGTTGGTACCCCAGCACCCACAGCTTCCTTGGCCGGCGGCTGCAGTGAGTCCTTGGCAGCCGCCTTCGATTTCCTCTTCTCAATCACCTGCTTCTTTGTTCCTTCCATATGGGGTTTATCCTCAAGGCGATATGAACAAAAGAAAAAATTTGGAGGGGAGAGTATATTGACTTGCTTACTCTCCTGTTTCGTGAGCACGAGGCTAAGCCTAAGGACGGTCAGGAAGGGAAAGAGCATGAGGCAGTGATCAAAAGGAAGGTGGATAGGGTGTGGCCTAATTGGTTGAACGCCTATACGATTTATATGGGTGTTATGACACAGGCTTATCCGTCTAGGGCTTTATCCATGATAAAATATCAGGATATAGTGCATCGGGCCTTCCGAGAATTCTCTGGAACCGCTTGGCTTAGGTATGATCAGCATTTTAAACAAAGAGCAGCATTAGATCCTACCCTTCGTTGCGACATTGAACATACTGGACTGTGGCTACGTTCTATGACCTCCGCCAGGCCCTCTCTTGGAGATAGGGCCGATAGCGGGCATTTATTGGCACGTGCGCAGACTTCCGCCTCTGGCTACAGCCAAGGCGGGCAGTGGGTTCAATCCCAACAAGTCTGCTGGACATTTAATAGCAATGGCCGATGCTCTAGACGACCCTGTAGGTTCCGACATGTTTGCGCACTGTGCTGAGGCAACCACTCTAGTTCCTCTTGCCAGAGGGCACGTACAGCTCGACAGGGTACAGGGGAGCACCCACAGCCAAAACGCGGTCTGGCAATAGCGGCTGTACGTCGCAAGGCCAGTAGCCCGATCAAGCTGGCTCCTTTGGCGAAGCTGTTAGAGCATTATCCCAATCGGCAGGCTGCTAGTTTTATACTCCAGGGTTTTACGGATGGTTTCCGTATCCCTTATGAGGGTCCTAGGATTGCTACATCGCTAGTCAATCAGCCCTCTTATAGTAATTTAGCGCCTGTAGTTTTGGCCAAGCTTCATGAGGAGATACTTGCTGATCGGATATCAGGCCCCTTCCGTTTTCCTCCTTTGGAAAATTTGAGGATTTCCCCTTTAGGTATTATCCCTAAGAAGCAGGCTGGAGAATATCGCCTGATTCATAATTTGTCATTCCCAAAAGGGGCCTCTATCAATGATGGCATTTCCCCATCATTTGCATCAGTTAGATATACTTCTTTTGACGAGGCGGTTAGAGTAGTTAGAAAAGCTGGAAGGGGTGCTTTAATGGCAAAGTGTGATATAAAATCTGCTTTTCGCCTTTTGCCAGTACACCCTGAGGATGGGGATTTGCTTGGTTTTAAATTTCAAGATCAGTTTTACGTTGACAGAGCTATGCCAATGGGCTGTTCTGTGTCGTGCACTGCTTTTGAAGCATTTAGCACATTTCTAGAATGGGCATTGATGAGGAAAGCATCGTCCTCCTTTTCTGCTCATTATCTTGATATTTTTTTTTTTATTTGTGGGACCGGCCGTGTCTTTTCATAGCCTTCATTTGATGCAATCTTTTGACACTTTAACTGACGATTGGGAGTTCCGTTAGCTCCCGAAAAGTCACAGGGCCCTACTACTTCCCTTATTATCTTAGGGATTCAGTTAGATACTGTGACTCAGTCCTCACGTTTGCCGCTTGAGAAGTTGGTAGTACTGCGTCAACTGCTCTGTTTAGTAATAGGGTTGAAAAAGATCACACTGGCCCGGTTACAGGAACTTGTGGCCACTTAGTTTTTGCTTCCAAAGTTATTTCCCCTGGTCGTGCGTTCCTCAGGCGTTTATTTGACGCCATGAAGGGAGTTCACTCTCGCTTCCATTTCATAAGGATCACGTCAGGGATGAGAGAGGATTTGTATATGTGGCTTGCATTCCTGAAGGATTTCAATCACCTTTCCTTTTGGAGGGAGGAATTAATCTTAGAAGCGAAATTACCGGTGCATTCTGACGCTGCCGGATGCATTGGCTTTGGGGTCATCTTTAGAGCCCAGTGGTGTGCTGAGCGATGGCCTGACAGTTGGCGAGATATCGGAATTACTTCTGATTTGACATTTTTGGAATTTTTTCCAATTGTGGTCGCTGTTCGTATCTGGCCAAAGGCATTTACAAACCGCACAGTGCACTTCTGGTGCGATAATATTTCCACAGTTAGCGTGATTAATGCCTAAACTTCTAAGTCTCCTCGTGTCATGCGCTTGGTGCGCGCTTTTGTGTTGCAATGCTTGCGCTTTAATATTTTATTCCTGGCCAGACATGTTCCAGGTTTGCAGAATACAGTAGCTGATGCACTTGCACGCTTACAGATGGCGCGCTTTTGGGAGCTTGCACCTGGAGCGGCTCTGGATCCTGTACCAATCCCACCTTTCCTGTGGAACCTTGGCAACTAGAAGTTGGGGTTGCGATTGCTGCCGCTCTGGCTCCCAGTACTCAAAATGCGTATGAGCGTTCATTTGCTAAGTTCCAGACTTTCCGTATAGGCACGGAGCTGCCTTTGGAGTGGCCTATTCCTGTGGAGCATTTATTGCAGTTTATGACACATTTAAAAGGGCACAATAATTCTGTTTCTACTATCGCTGGTCACCTCTCGGCACTAGCCTTTATTTCCAAGGAAAGGGGGCTGCCGGATCATTCTGTAGATTTTAGGGTCAGATAGGTCCTTGTGGGTTGGTCGCGTTCCGCTCCCAGGTCCGCTGGCCGGAGGAGGCCAATCACACCCGATGTCCTCCTCCAGATCCTGGCGCTATTTAAGTCTTTATGCTCATCTCAGTATGAGTCGCACCTGTTCGCCGCAGTAACTCTGATGATGTTTTATGGTGCTTTTCGCCCTAGCGAAGTATTGCCCCCTTCTAAGTGCGATGTGACTTATCGAGCCTTATGCTTTGGTGATTGCACATTCGGTGCAGATATAGTGAGGTTTTCACTGCGGGTCTCTAAGACCGATCAAAGGGCCATGGCAGTATTCGTGCTTTTACGAAGTCGCCAGGTCTAGGTATTGTGCCCTGTGTCTGCAATGCGACAATTCTTATCCATTCGGCCAGCGGGCCAGCATTATTTGTTCATACATATGGATGGTACTGCCCTGACTCAATTTCAATTTTGGGCCGTTGTTCGGCGGGCCTTGCTGGCCAGTGGTCGCGATGCTGGAGTCTATGGGCTGCATTCTTTCCGGATTGGTGCAGTTACAGCTGCGGCCCTTGTGGGCATGAGTATCAGCGAGATACAGGCGATCGGAAAGTGGTGTTCCGATGCATTTAAGTCTTACGTCAGGTTTTAACAGATGACTTTGTTTTTGTTTCCTGTAGGTTTGACAAACATCCCAATTCCTGTCAGGATCGTCTTGTGTGGCCACTCAATTGTGTTTTGGGCTCATCGGAGGGCATCCTCGTCTGTTTATGGAACACAGCTGCAGCTTTCTGCCACAGCTACGATTCAGTGGGAAACCCGGAGGGGCATGTTATGGGATGCGTTGCTGCCTGCTGTGTGCCGGATCATGTCATTGGCTGACAGGCCGCACATATTGTTAATTCATTTGGGTGAAAATGATTTGGTGCAGCATCCTGGGTTGGATTTGCTGCTAAAAGTTACGCGTGATCTCACGTGGCTTATTAGATCATATCCCCATCTTCTGCGTGTATGGTCTGAAATGCTTGTTAGAAGGGTTTGGAGGGGTGCTGTTCACCCCAATAAGATAGATAGAGCTAGGAAATGGGTCAATAGGAAGGTTAGGGATTTCGTTTTGTCTCTTGGTGGGGCAGTTCTTTCTCATGATAGGATTAGGTTCCATGCCCCACATCTATTTCGAGATGATGGAGTTCATCTTTCTGAGCAAGGGTGTGACCTGTTTTTGGAGGATCTTATGGGGGGATTAAGGGGATTGTTATCCTCATTGGGTGGAGGGGACCAAGCTTAAGCTGATCCCCTCTTGTGGCATAGAATTCGGGCAGGTGAGGTATATGGGGGTTAAAATTAGGTGGTTAAGGTATCATGAAAAAGGGGCACTTCCTAGGGAACCATCAGGGCTTTGTGTCCGGTGGGGATCTGTGTTGTGTCCTTGTGGGACCTGCTTGCGCATCATGGTGAACGCCTGTATGGCGGGGCCATGGTGTGGGGGTTGGAACCACACAGCTGGCTCCAGGAGCAAGGAGGGAGGAATTCACCCACATCCTTGACTATGGAGTCACGTGATGATGAGAAGTGATGCCTTAAGAAGGTGAGGGTGTAATCCCTCGTTGTTAGGTTTAGCCTCACCTGCCCGAAAAGATATAGATTTGAATAATTGGCTGTATTGCATTGGATTTAGGATGTTATATTTTAATAAATATAACATTATACCAGTTTGGTGTCACAAGTCTTCTTTGTGTGGGGGCAATGTATGTATTATGGGGGGGTGTATATAAAAATGAATAAATCAGTGAAAATAACAAACAAAATTAGGAGAAATTATTTGTGTGATGTATACTTTTGTCAAAACTACAGGCAAAAATGTGTTTATTAGAAGAAAGTCATACTAAAATGCTGAAGAATATTCATGATTGTTTTTTTTAAAAAAAACACAACTCAAATAGCTGCAGAAATGTGGAGAACCAAATTTAAGATTAGAAAAATGAGAAATGGAGAGAATCAAATTGACATCTCCCTCTATCCCTGCTGCCAAGAAAGGATGCTTAGGGCAGCACCCTTTATTTCTGATCGAATTATATGGATAGAACTTGAGTGTAGTTCTGTGATTGTAGAGATGGGAAGAGATTGGAAGAAGGTGAGTTCAGTGGCGTCACTAGCGGGATGCGGGGAGTGCGGACCGCACCCGGGTGACACCATGAGGGAGGTGACACCCAGAGCCGCCCCGTCACGGAGCAGGGTGCCCACGCCGTTGCACAGCAAAGGAGCCAAAAAGCGCTCCGGGTAGGCGTCGGAGCAGCCAACTCCTCCTCGGAGGCAGGCGGGCGGGCGGGCAAGACCAGGAGCAGCGTCGGCAGGGTGAGGGAGATGCGCCGGCATTCCCAGGCACTGGGTGACACCAACCCTGGTGATGCCACTGGGTCAGTTGCAGCTTTCACTTCATTTTCATTTCATTTTTAATTTGTATACCGCCTTTCTACATCACTGCACTCAAGGTGGTTTACAACCATAGAAATGAAAAAAAATACAGAAGTAATCAAACTATCCTCCTATAATGCTACAAAATATAAAGTAATAGAAAGTAAGCTTAAACAACAAATGTTACAAAAATGCACAATAATACATATACAAGTGTAGCACCAATACAGAGTACTATTAAATAAACCCTATATCAGTCCCTTCTGCTTCTAACATACACACCCTCTCAGGGCCCTGGCTCTCACCCAGGATGCAAACACAGCTCACCCCCAGAGTCTGGCAACAAAGAAGGGACCTGGGGATTGTTCACATCCACTTACATCATCATAAAAACAGCTTAAAGCTTGTTTTTATGAATAAACACTAAGGTAGATGGCAATTCATATAAAATATCAAAATAACGTACAAAATATACAATAAAACATAAAATACCATACAAACAATACAATGTCCAGAGCCTTCTTGTTTTTGCCCGATGATGGAGTGGCCCTGGCATGGAGCTGATGGTGGTGCTGCTGATGGAGGTGCTGATGGGCAGCAACGGCGTGCGGGCCGAGTGCTGGTGTGGGCAGCGGCGTGGGCTACCTGCTGGGCTGCAGGTGCACCGTCTTCTAGACACAGTGCACCACCTGGTACTGGAAGTGGCTGCAGTTGCCCCTCGGGGTGGCAGGTAAAGGGTGGCCAGCCCCACCACCTCGTCGTCCTCATGGGGTTCCTGCTTGATGAGCAATGGGCAAAGGCCGGACAGCAGAGGGGGGGCCCACCTAGGTGCTCGTAGACTGCAGTGGGGTCCAGCTTGTCGGCATAGCTGTAGAGTGGGCCGCCACGACCACCCTGTGGGAACCCACCACCTGGCATCCCTGCCCCGATACCGATGCCACTGCTGTACTCCAGGCCACCAGCCTTGGCTGCACGTTCCTGCTGCCTGCTGCGCTGGAAGAAGTCAGCCAGGAACTCGTCATTGAAGGCACTCAGGTTGATGTAGGAGCACAGGTTGATGGAGTTCTTATGCTAGCAGATGTCCAGAAGATCCAGTGCCAACACCAAGGCCAGGTAGCTGTAGGCACCGCCGGCTGCTACTGTTGCTGTGTAGGGCTGCCCGACCAACAGTAGATGTTTACCTCCAGGAAAGACTGCAGGCAGGAGGTTCTGCTACAGTGAGGAGCTACTCCTGTTTGCCCAGCTGGGGCAATAGTTCTGGACTGCTGTTGCTCCCTTCACATGGTCCTTCCCACCAAGGCTCATCTAACATGTATCCCATGCTGCAGACCCACTACAGGCACCACCGCTCCTGCGGGAGGATGAGAAAGGGGAGGAGCAATCACAGCATCTCCTCACATGTCCATTCAAGGCAAGATGCTGGCTTCTTGTTTTCCCCAAAGGGTGGCTTCCCGGATGCAATCCAGATCAAATTTACTACTTTATAGAAGGGGGGAGGATGCTTGACTTGGACTTGTCTGGTGACCGCCTCTATGCCCTGATTGAAAAAGTAGATCTTCGGACGCTTCCATTTTGCACGGAGTTGACACATGGCTCTAACATACCCCTCGGCAAGCATGTCATCTTGCAAGGCTCTCCAGTATTTCTAATTAGTAGCTGAACTCCTGCTCAGAAACACCTTGATGCCAGGGCTGTGCGCTATTATAGAGAACCTTTTTGGGGTTTCTTCTCTTGTCCACCTTTTCCCACAAGTAGGACATTCTTTCCGTTTCTCTCTCTTATGAGCTTTTGGATGGAGTGGAAGTTCATAGAAGCTGCCACCCAGAAAAGCTTATTCCTCCTTTTATTTTTATTGCCTTCCTGTTCCTGGGTTCCACCTCGATTCCCAATGTCCACCTCGGTGCAGTTATCACCTTCCTCAAATGTGGGATGTGCTTGGCGTTCATTGTCTGCCTTCCACACATCCCTGCCTGTTACCATCACCTGGACACACAAGCTGTCTTTTTCAAGCCAGGAGATGAGGTCAGATTTAGGCATCAGAGGCCCTTCTAGAGAAGCCACGTTCTGGTAGTTCTCCAGCATGACTTCCTTGTACAGAGCTCTTTGGCTCAGATCCAGATGAGAAGCATGTTATTGCTTGTTCTAGAAAAGTTGGCAACAATTTTTCTGCTCTTAGTTCTTGGTCTATTCAGTACTTTGGATCCTCCAATCACTAATAGACTGTCTTAATTAAAAAGCAACAGATGACCATATGGACCAACTATATTAGGCCAAGAGGTATTAACAAGGAATTTGCTACTGACCTTTAAGGCTGAAATCCTATATCTACTTACTTAGGAATAAGCCCCCACAGGACTGACTTCTGAGTAGTTACGTATAGGAGTGCACTCTTTCTGGGGTTAAAGGTGATGAAAAAAATTAATGAAAAGATTTTTTTTAAAAAAATCACAAACTGAATAGTATGAGAGAGTTTGCATTCACCAGTTACTCAGTCATGAATCAAATCTTTGCCTTGTGTGCTTTTAAGTTCTGCAGAGAGAAATTAAATGCTGCATTGCTTCTGCTGCATCTGTGCTCATGGTGCTTTCAAACCTTATTTGCATTGTTATGTCAATGCTTCAAAAAAAGTTGAACTGATTGTATATCCTATGTTAAGGGCATTTTAACATTGGTGTTATAGAGCTGCTATAGAAATTGGATCTTTCTGAATGTGAGAAATTAGTTGAATTTTAAAGTTTGTGTGTTTTGTTTTGTTTTAAATATCACCATTGTCTTTTACAAATGCACACATTAAAATCATGAAGCTTCTGTACCCACTCCAACTCTACTCATGGACAACTAGTCATGCATCACAGCCAATAGCCCTGGATGGAAATGTGTGTCCTTATTTTGCATCAAAAAGACACATCCAGATACTTCAATGGAACTTTGACCCTGAAGTGGATGAAGGTATGCATCAAGAAGCTCATCTACATCTACATTGACTATACACAAAACTATTCACACTTGTAAATCTCCCCTTCTTGGATCTGGGCACTTGATTCTCCTGCATCATCAAGATGTTGGTTAGGGGAGGTCTCTAGCTCAGTGGCAAAACTCATATTTTGCATGCAAAATGTCTCATATCCCACGCCTAGCATTGCAAGATCAGGCCAAGCAAAGGCTCATGTCAGAACCACTGCCAGTCAGCATGCAGACAATAATGATCTGACTTGATATAAAGCAGTTTCCAAAGCTCTGGAAAATTTCTCCACTGCAGGATTTGAGGTTCAGCTAAATCGACTGAGTAATATGGCAACTGGGGGGAAATGCACTTAGGGTATTTTTTAGAGTGCAATTGCAACACTTTTTCTTTAAGAATGGAAAACAGGTGAAGAACAGAAAACCTCCTACAAATTATGTCGTTATGAAATGTGTGTTGCTTTCTATAATTACTTGAAAAATACTATTGTCTGTGGTGCAACAAAATAAGTAGACTACCACCATCCACGGTGAAGTTTCATGCTCTAAAACTACACTATGGGCTTATCCACATGGGACCCTTTCTTCATAGCGAATACACTGTTTTTACTGTAATAATAGATTTGCAAAGTCCACACTTCATGCTCAATGGTAGCTTCAAATCCATTGTTTTCCATTCACACAAATAGGTGTTCCTCTAGGAAGGATTAGTGTTGCTGTTTCCTTGTGGCCCTGCCCTCAAATTTTACATTTTTACTCCTTCTGGTTGCTCAGTTACTGAGCATGTGCAAATATTTTTGACCTGCATAGTATTTCCACTCCCTCCTACCTCCACACTTCCTGAAGTTTGGCAGTTGAAAAAGATATAACTCACAGGCACCTTCTCTCTCCGCTGCCCCTTGCTTTTCTGAGTTAATTTCCCCCCGCTGGAAAAACAAATCAATATAATATTGATATTGTAAATAAAATATCAATATTGATATTGATATTTTCCCAAAATACTGATATTAATATCAATATTTTGAGGTGACTTTTTAAAAATCCACTTTAGCTTTTTTAGAAAAAAAATCAGAAACCAAGTGCGGAGAGATGTTACTTCAAAATTCTCTCTGCAAAGATAGAGAATGTGAGAAAGAATGATAAAATCCAATGGCAATTCCCATTGCTACTTAGAAGGAGTGAAGGAAGTTTACTCGGGGAGAAAGGGGGGAAAGAAGGGAGGGCTGCAGCAAACTGTGAAGGGGGGAGGACAGAGCAGTCAAAAGCTGCTGGAAAAACCACCGGACATAAAATGGAATTCATAGGAGAGTTAGCGGGCAGAGAAAGGGGAGCAGCTGAAAGTGATGTTTCACCCACCCACTAAAAACCATAGAAGCAAACCATCTGCAAAGACGTGTGGAGTGGAGTGGTATTGTTCTAAACTTTTTGTATTATCAGTGGATTGGGTTAGTATGGATTTACAGAGGGGAAACTGTGATAGCTTCTGTTTGCCAGTAACTTCATGCAAATTAAAAGGAGAAGTGAGTAGCATCAAACCAGAGCTTGGAAAAGTTACTTTTTTGAACTACAACTCCCATCAGCCCAATCCAGTGGCCATGCTGGCTGGGGCTGATGGGAGTTGTAGTTGAAAAAAGTAACTTTTCCAAGCTCTGCATCAAACACACAGTAAACCACCATGTAGATGAGCCCTCTGTTTCTGTGCAATGTGCCTTCTGCAAATGCCCTCTCCCTTCCTCTCACTCCTTTTATCTCATGTGGCCAGATAAAAGGGCCTTTTTAAAAAAAGATGCTGTATGATTGGAAGTCAATTGTGCAAAGCTGGCTCTTACAGAATTTGGGGGGATATCTAACCTTAGTCATATTCAGAGTAGACCCATTGAAATCAATGGACTTAAGCAACTTAAGTCCATTGATTTCATTTGGTCTACTTTGGGCCTGACTAAAGTTGGATATCACCTATGGAGCTAGAGCCTAACCTGCCTTTGCAGGAAAAATGAATAGAAATTAATAGTGCAAGATGCATACACTGAGTTTATAAATGGATAATGGCTTATGAATGACAATGGAAGTACTGAAGCACTGTTTCACTAGTAGTGATAGACAGAGTTTGCCTTAGTATTTACAGCTGCCAGAATCAATCTTAGTAGTAAGGCAAGCCAAATTTTTTAAAAAGAAACCCTGCAGTTTCCACTCTGGGTTGGAGCCAGACTTAATCACACTTAGAGAAGACCTACTGAAATCTGTGGGATTTAAATTGTGGCTAACATGTCCCTTTTATTTCAATTAGCCTACTCTAAGCTTGGATAAGAACAGATCCCAGTGGTGACTGATCCAATTGAGCAAATGGAGAACTGTCCCAGCAATCTCAGTGTGCCGGCAGCCATCCCCACATGCCTACCTTCTTACTTGTAACCATTCCACAGGCTGGCCCTGTCTGTCAGCTTCCTCCTCTTTAGTCTCAGTGTTGTCCTCGTAGAACTCAGCAGGGGGGAGGATGAATGCTCAATGAAAAGGTCATCTAGAGGAGCCCTAAGAAAAAATCAGGTGCATGTGAGGATCAGAAGTGTGAATGCTCCTCTGGATCTCTAACCACATGTTCACTATGGTGGTGTTTTTAGGATCTCTTCTTAATAGTAGCAGGAAGATGAAAGGTTTTTGTGTTTAAGAGAGAATTTTTCATAGTTCAGGACATAAGTAGTCAACATGGTGTTCTTCAGATTTTTTAGACTACATCTCCCATAATCTCTGACCATTGACCATGTTGGCTGGAGCTGATGGAGTTCAACAATATCTACAGGACACCACATAGGCCATCCTGGTAAATGACTTATGAAAAATCAGCCATTAGCTGACAATGTAGATTTGTAAGGAATCCAAAATATATTTTGGAAACAGAAGCTTTTCAGGGGACTCTTGGGTTGCTATGATGCTGTACTGATAAACTGCCTAGAAGAAACCTTCATTAGGTGTTTGTTATGAGAGCTAAGACTAATCTATTGCCCTGAAATCTTAATCTTTTTCCTGTTTCTTGCAGTCCCCAAGTTTTCTTCTATCCATGTAGGTTTGTACAGCTGCTGCAGGTTGATTTTCTTTTTAAAAACTTATTGGATAACTAAGGTAGAAGATAATAACACTTCCAAAAACTTGTGTATAACATATATAAGTACCATTTCAGCTAGCCATGCATGCTAGCTTCGACAACATTCAGTACCTCTTTTCACAAATGGAAATTGCAAGAGCCATCACAATGTGGGCCTGAAACATTTTGCCATATAAAACACTGTGGTCCTATACATATCTACTCAACAGCAACTCTTAGTGTCTTCAATGGGATCTACTCCCCAGGTGAGTATAGGTTCACAGCCGATATACTCTGGTCCACTTATACAGCAAGTTTCCTAATGAAAGATATTAAATGTAGACTTCACTTGCAGTGTCTCACAAATCACACATTTACTCTTTCCAAGCAAGAGACAAAGAACATCACTACTTGGCATAAAAGAAAAAAGTGTTGCCAAGAAGCAAAATCTTCCTTGCAGGTTAATGTTGCTTACACTATGTCAATTGATTGCTACAAAAAAGAAAAAAGGAAGAAGAGAAAAGTAGATCCAAAGAAACTGCAACTCAGCTGTAATTCCCTTCCCATTGTTACACACATAACTAGGGCTAAACATTGCAACTGTGGATAGTAGAAGACTGCTGCTTATAAATTATCCAGCTTTCTCAGATAATCACTTGCATCTCAGAGGCAGCTGTTCATTCCCTATAACATCCAGAAATACTTGTTTGAATACTGGGGCAGCAAAAAGCATGCTTTTTATGCTTGATGATGATGATGATGATGATGATGATGAAGATGAAGATGAAGATGATGAAGATGAAGATGATGAAGAAGAAGAAGAAGAAGAAGAAGAAGAAGAAGAAGAAGTTTAGATCAAACATTAAGGGTCTGAACACCTAGCACAGTTGTAAAGATGTCCAAACTGCTCTCTACACATTACCACAGTCCACTATAGGAGCCGATTTTCTCTGGTTTTATAATGTTTAAAGTTCCTCAATCACAATGATTGTACCATTCAGTTGGGTTCTTACCACAGAATCAACATCTCATGGTGTGTGTGTGCTGATTTTGTGTTAAGGGCTCATGAAATTAGCCCAACTGATGTGACTGTGAGATTTTAGATTTTTACCGCACTGTAGGACAGGGGTAGCCTACGTGTCCTCTTGATGTTGCTGGACTACAACGCTTATGATCTCTGACACTTGGCCTTGTTAGCTGGGGTGGATGGGAGTTGGAGTCAATATCACTCCTGGAGGGTGCCATTTTGGCAGCCCCTGTTGAAGGAAAACATCACTTTTGTGGCAGTAGCATAACATTTAATATTGTCATATTAACTGCTGCTGGTATTTTGTATCTGTCTTCTGGTGATGTATGTATGTTAGGTAAAATCATTTTTTGGGGCTCAGATCTTGATGACTTGTGAGTGGAACTCTACTCACAAGATACTCCCATTGGTGGAAGGAGGGTAGGTGATTTCCCCTTCCTCCTGCAATTAGGGATGGGAGAGAAATTCAATTCTGTTCACATTTAAAGCTGAATTTATCAAATTCACACTTTCCAAAACAATATGAGAACCGAAACAGTCATCCTTCAAAATTTGAATTTATCTGAATTTTGCAATGCCGTTCTCCAACCAAGCAATGTTTACAAAGATGCATATATTAGGGGACAGTGTGCACACAATGAATATATTTGTGAAAAAATATACAAAAATGCATTATATTAGGAGAAATTGCTGGAAAAAATGTATATTTGTCAAAATTACATACAAAAATGCATTTATTAGGGAAAATGTGCACTAAAATGCTGAAGAATTTTAATTAGGATTTTTTTAAAAAAAAATCACAAATTGCTGCAACAATGTGGAGAACCAAATTTAAGATTAGAAAAATGAGAAAATGAGAGAACTGAAATTGACAGATCGTTCATTCCATCCCTACCTGCAGCCCCCTGAACATTTGCTTTAGAGAGGTGGGGACTGTCATGAACAATGTGGGGGATACCTTGGGGACTGCAGAGGGAAGAGGGAACTGACAAAAATCACCTCTCCCTTCTACAGTGGGAACCTCAACTGGATTACAGTTCTTTCTACGAATTTATTTATTTATTTATTAAATTTCTTAGTCGCCCATCTGGCTGGTTCTCCAGCCACTCTGGGCGACGTACAAATCAGCATATCAGTATATTAGTATCATAGCATATTAGTACAAATTAGCATGAAGAGAAGTCCTTGCATTCACAGAAGAGCAAGGCTAGATCTAAGCTTTAGTTTACACACACACATAGTATTTTACACTTAAGATTATTTTTAATGTCTATGCTTTGTTTCCTCCATTGGACCTTTGAATGGCTGCAAGGTGATACCACAAAACAGGTCAAAAGTGGTCACATAGTATGGCTGGCCTCTCTAGAAGACATTCACCTGTTCCTCACACCTGATAGTATAGATTTTTGTATGCATTTTCTCCTGTATGCAGACTATCACTGAGTATGTATGGGGAAAATGCTTTATTTAAGTGATCCTTTGATTGCAGTCCATCTCACACTGATTAATCTTAATTGCTCACTCACATAAGTAGCAGCTTTCAGTATTTAGAAAATTAGGCTCAAAATAGATTCCACACAACCAGTGTTAAAAACCTGTCAGGTTTTTCCCCCTCTAAGCACTTTCTGTAGATCATTTTCTGTGTATATCTGCCAGGGACGTCATGTTGTAAATGAAGACAAGTGTAGCAGCCTGCATTGATCGACTTTCCTATTAATCTCATCAGGAATTTATCTCACATCATAAGTTTGGGGAACCTGTGCCATTAAGATGAATACATGACACGTGTCTGTATGTCACAGGAGTGGAAAGCAGTAGAACCCTCTAGCACATTTACAGTGCAATCCTAATCTTCACCACCACCACCCCAGTGGTGGGGCTTTTCAGAGCAGCAAAACCACACTTCCAGACTGGTCACTCATGGCAGCCATGGCAGAAGCAAGGGCAAGACAATCAGGCCCTCATTCCTGTGCCAGCTCCAAGCAATTGGGTCGAGACTGGACCCAGAGCTTGTAAGCAATGACAGGGAGACCATCTCATGATCCAACAGATCTTGGGCTGCATCAGCACCAACCCCTCCCTGCCCCCAGAATCTCCCATTTGGGGGGTTCCACTGGAGTCCACTGGTGGGGATACTGCCAGCAGGCTTCCCACCTGCCTGCACATTTCGTGCCTAGTGGGAGACTGGCTCAGCCAGGACAGCTGACAGGAGAGACACCACCACTTCATCCAAGCCATGCTCCTCTTCATTTTCCCCAGAAGGTTTGCCCTCTCTTCTTTGCCCAGAAAGCAAAATATAAGCAAATTGAAAGGGGAAAAATGCCATTCTTCCTTTTTACAGCCATGCGATCAAAAACACAGGAAAGATTACTGTGCTACCCATTGATCTGAGGACTACTGAAGAATACTTGATGGACCCCCAGGAAGAGGCAAAGAAGTGGTCGGTGCAAACAAGCAAAGGTTTCACCGAGGCTGTTTCAATGTAGACAGAGGCCTGTGGTCTGAATTTTCTTCAGAAGCTGTTCAGTGGGACAAGGTCTTGCCTTACTCTGGCTTTGAAGTTTCTCACAAGCTTTGACAGACAACAGTCTGAAGGTATAGGCTCAGAAGAGCCCATGCTTTGCAGGAAGGAAGTCCTAGATTTGATCCCTGGCATCTCCAGGTGAGACTGGGAAAGACCCCCATTTAAAATCAGGAAGAGCTGCTGCCAGTCAGTGTAGGTGCACAGGGGTTAATGTTCCAAACGTTCCAAAATAACCAGCTATCCTCACTTCCTGCCATAATTTTTTGCAGGTGCCCTCCTGGCATATATACAAGAAATCATCAAACATAATAGGTGATACCCGATATTAGTGAGAATAGACAAATAATAATAATAATAAACTTTAATTTATAGGCTGCCTATCTGGCCAATGGCCACTCTAGGCGGCGTACAATAAAGCACGATAAAATACATGGTAAAATATGATACAATAAAAACAATATAACCAGTACAGCACAATGCAAAATTACAATATTTAGTAGAGTTGTCAGTAATACAATTCTGAAGCTAGTTCACCTTAGAAGTCTCAAGTTCATAAAGGCCTGATGGAAAAGCCAAGTCTTCAGGCCTTGGCGAAATATATATAAGGAAGGGGCATGTCGAAGATCTATTGGGAGGGAGTTCCAAATCGTGGGGGCCGCCACAGAGAAGGCCCTCTCCCGAGTCCTCACCAACCCAATCACTTTAGTTGACGGGACTGAGAGGAGGCCCTGAGTGGCAGATCTTGTAGGGCGGCACAATTTATGACGTTGGAGGCGCTCCATCAGGTATACTGGGCCGAAACCGTACAGGGATTTATAGGTTAATACCAACACCTTGAATTGAGCCCGGAAAATAACTGGAAGCCAGTGTAGATTGTACAGCACTGGGGTAATATGATCATAACGGCGGGTGTTCGTAAGTAGACGAGCCGCCGTATTTTGTACCAGCTGTAATTTCCGGACTGTTTTCAAGGGCAACCCCACATAGAGTGCATTGCAGTAGTCTAAACGAGAGGTGACCAGAGCGTGTACTACGAGTGGGAGCTGGTGGACAGGAAGGTAGGGTTGCAGTCTTCGTATGAGACGCAATTGACCCCAAGCTGCCCGGCACACCGATGAAACCTGAGCCTCCATGGACAGCTTGGAATCAAGGATCACCCCGAGGCTGCGGACCTGGACCTTCAGGGGCAATTTTACCCCATTAAATACCAGGTCGATGTTTCCCAACCTCCCCTTGTCTTCCACGAGCAGTACCTCAGTTTTATCAGGATTCAGCTTTAGCCTGTTTCTTCCCATCCATCCACTCACGGATTCCAGACACTTGGACATGGTCTCCACAGCCGACTCTGGTGAGGACTTAAATGAGAGGTAGAGCTGAGTGTCATCCGCATATTGGTGGCACTGCAGCCCAAACCTCCTGATGATAGCTCCCAGCGGTTTTACATAGATGTTAAATAGCATGGGAGAAAGGATAGAGCCCTGTGGCACACCGCAATTGAGGGGCCAAGGGTCTGAAACCTCATCTCCCAATGCCACCTGCTGGTGCCTATCGGAGAGAAAGGAACGGAACCAGTTTAATACTGTGCCTCCTATTCCTAATCCCTCCAGACGATCCAGCAAGATACCGTGGTCGACGGTATCAAAAGCCGCTGAGAGATCTAGGAGGACAAGAAAGAACATAAGAACATAAGAACATAAGAACATAAGAACATAAGAAGAGCCTGCTGGATCAGGCCAGTGGCCCATCTAGTCCAGCATCCTGTTCTCACAGTGGCCAACCAGGTGCCTGGGGGAAGCCCACAAGCAGGACCCGAGTGCAAGAACACTCTCCCCTCCTGAGGCTTCCGGCAACTGGTTTTCAGAAGCATGCTGCCTCTGACTAGGGTGGCAGAGCACAGCCATCATGGCTAGTAGCCATTGATAGCCCTGTCCTCCATGAATTTGTGGATTCTCCCCTATCTAATGCCCTCCTCATATCATCCACCAGAGCGACCAAGGCTGTTTCAGTTCCATGTCCAGTTCTGAAACCCTATTGGTATGGATCTAAATAATCCGTTTCATCCAAGTGCGCTGACAGCTGATTGGCCACCACTCGCTCAATGACCTTGCCCAAGAATGGTAGATTTGAAATTGGGCGGAAGTTGTTTAAATCTTGGGGATCCAAGGAGGGCTTTTTCAAGATGGGCTTTATAATTGCCTCCTTGAGGGCTAATGGCAATACACCCTCATTCAAGGATGCATTTACCACCGCCTTGATCCCTTCGCCCAATTTCTCTTTACAGCTCATCAAGAGCCATAACGGGCATGGATCAAGGAGACAGGTGGTAGGTTTCACAGTTGACAGCACCTTGTCCACATCCTCAGAAGGAAGAGGCCGAAACCGATCCCATTGGATCACATTATGACTGGTCAACTCTGGTCCACTATCTGCATTCACGGTATGCGAAATCGAGCTTCTTAGATGTTCGATTTTATCAGCAAAATGCTTTGCTAAATTGTCACAGGAGGCCTTTGAGTATTCCAAGGGTTCCTGAGCAACTGGACCGACCAGGCTTTGGACCACTTGGAACAACCTCCTGGGACAGCATTCTGCTGATGCAATAGAGGCAGCAAAGTAATATTTCTTTGTTGCCTTTATTGCCACATGATAGGCAGCTACTGCTGCTCTAACTTGTGTCTGGGCATCTTCGGAGCGGGACTTACGCCACCGGCGCTCTAGTCGTCTCACCTCCTGTCTCAGAGCACGCAACCGTGGTGCATACCATGGTGCTGTCTGGGATCTTTCCAGGGGGAGAGGACGTTTCGGGGCCACTCGGTCTAATAGAAATCAATGGACTTAATCATTTCAGTAGGTTTATCTTTGAGCCAGGATGGGGAAGAAATTTGGTTCCCTCCATATTTTAATGCACACTTACCTAATTCACACTTTATGAAATAATATTCAAACCAAAATGCAGCTCACACTCACATATCAAATATGTATTTTTATTTATACCGCTTACTCAAATGTCTTCATCATCATCGACATCATCATCATTATAGATTACATTCGTCAGTCACTTTAAACAAAAGAAAAAAATTCAAAGTGACTTAAGGTAATATAGAATTAAAAGCATTTTAAAACCAGAACAAATGAAAACAATGAACACTGCGAAATACATAAAATGCTCATCCAATAATATATTAACAAGGACAAGTCCTACCCACCCCAATAAAAGATGAGCACCATCGCAGAAGGCAACCTAATTACCTGAGGGAACAAAAAGGTTTTAGCCTGGTGGTTTAGAAAAATCACCACATACATGAAATACTCGATAAAAAGAGTGAAAAAAGACATTGAAAACAGTATTTGTTTTAAAAAATGTACAAAATGCATTATATTTAGAGCTTTCAAAACTGTGTGTATTAGAAAAAGTGTACACAAAAATGCTGACAAATTTTCACAAGTTTTTTTTGTTTGCAAACTGATATGGAAAAGTGGACAAATGTGGGGAAATGAAAAAAAATGAGAGCAAAACTGTCAGATTCCTCCATCCTTAACTCTGAGTATGACTAACATTGGTTATCACCCCCCAAAAAGAATATTTGATTGTACCTGTTTGTGGTGATGTTCTTGAACCACTGGCCGCACCAATAGCCCATTTCTTTGTCGTATCTTGTCCCTTGTCAATTAAATCATAATCTCCTGAATGTTTTTCAAAGCCAGGTTAACCCTCTTATTGAAACACGATAAATAGACATTGCATGAAGAGCATCACCTCAATGCTGTCGTTCCCGTCACTTCATGTCTAACAATAAAGCCCAATTCCTAGTGTGCAACTCAAAAAAATTGCCAATTTCACACTTGATTTTCCACCTGCTCTACCTGGCAGCTTTCATGCTTCTTGCCTGTCTTCATACACTGTGGAAAATGGGAATGATTTTGAACCAAACCATTAATAACTCCATGGTACGCATGTGTGTGGTGTGAGGGTATATAAGAGATATATCCGCAACATAACCTAAATCTGTATCTAGCTTGATGAGATTAGCCTTCTGGAACAGCGATTCTCAGATTCTTCCAGTGATATTGTCTAGTAGACTTAAACAGGAATAACTGGGGTCATCTTCCAAATTGTTCGTAATGGGAATAGAAGATAATGAGATGACAGAACTGCAAATGTTTCTCAAAACCAAAAGGATGGCAGGGCTAAGGATGTTCAAAATCCCTTTGAGAAATGGTATTTCTTTTTATTTAAACTTTTGTTTTTGTTACTCATATTATATTTAAAAAAATTAAACCAATGTTCAATAACTTTGTCATGGATGACAATAGATGTCCATGCACCAAAGTCCCTTGAGGGAGTCTCTCCTTTGTGAGGGAGTGGGGAGCACACCCCAAACTCCCTCACCGTTAAGGATCCTGCTTATACCTTAGTGCCCTTTGATAGATACATCAAAGTTGTGACACGAAACAACAAACCACCCTTGCTGGGGCATCAACAATGACATCATAAGATGGCTCAAAGGAAGGCAAAAGCCCTGAGACCAGTTCCAGTCCCAGGTAAAATTCCTTCTTAGCCTCATCAGCTGGCAGCTAACACTGAGTCCAGAGTAATCATGCACTAGCTACAGCTCTTGTCGCATGTTACAGTGAAAAGGGAATTGATAGGGAGGGGCAGGCCAGGAAGCCAATGGTTGATTGTTAAATCACCTGATTTGCATGCAGAAGGTCCCAAACCCTGACATCTCCAGGCAGGGCTCAGACAAACTCTCACTTGAAATGCCAGAGAGCTGCTTCCAGTCCATGTAGACTAGGCACGGGGAAATGTGTCCTCCAGATGTTGCTAGTCTACAGCCAGGGGTGTAGTGGTCCAGGGTCTCAGGAAGTCTTAGACCCTTTATTTTTGGGGGAGCCAGGTCCCAGCAGGGTCCCTATGTCTCCAGTGTCCTATGAGCCAATCAGCATGAAAGAGAGTGTGCTGACCACTGAGAATATTCTTCTAACATGCCTCCGTGTCCTTTCCTGATGATTGGTGCCAATCAGAGTGCAAGGAGGTGAGTCAGCTATTGAAAAGACTCTCCTCAGTAGCTAACACACTCCCCTTTCATGCAGATTGGCTCCTAGGGACATGTGGAGATGACAAGGGAGAGCAAGGGAGTGAGCGAATGGGCGTGGCTGTCAGGGGATGTGGTGTGACTATCAAGAAGGCACCCTGCACTTCTGAATTTGTCACTGCACTACTGTCTGTAGCTCCCATCATCCCTGATTATTGGCCACACTAGCTGGGGCTGATGAGAACTGGACTCTAACATCATCTGTTAACATCATCTTGAATTAGGTGGACTAATATTCTGGCTTGATATAAAGCAGCTTCATATGCTTATTTTTTATTATTTTATTTTATTTTTATTTTGACAGTTTATATACTCCTTAATAATAATAATAATAATAATAAAATTTTATTTAGCAGACGCCCATCTGTCCGACTGAACGGACACTCTGGGCGACGTACAATATAAAATACAATATAAAATACAATCTGCTCATATACATAATCATCACATTATTAATATCATAACATCTCATCTGAAGACCATCTTACATTAATACAGTGTAAAACCTAACCCACCCCAGAGATCCCATAGGCCTGCCTGAAGAGCCAGGTCTTCAAGGCTCAGCGAAAAGTCAACAGGGAGGGGGCATGCCGAAGGTCAAAGGGAAGTAAGTTCCAGAGGGTGGGGGCCACGATCGAAAAAGCCCTCTCCCTGGTCCGCACCAACCTAGCTGTCTTAGTCGGTGGGACTGAGAGAAGGTCCTGTGAGGCTGATCTTGTTTGGCGGCATATTTGGTGATACTGGAGGCGCTCCTTCAGATAAACTGGGCCGGAACCGTATAGAGTTTTAAAGGTTAAAACCAACACCTTGAATTGGGCCCGGTATACAACTGGCAACCAGTGTAATTCAATCAACACTGGGGTGATATGATCGCAGCGGCGGGTCTGCTTTATTAAGCGTGCCGCCGCGTTTTGTACCAGCTGGAGTTTCCGGACCGTCTTCAAGGGTAACCCCACGTAGAGCGCATTACAGTAGTCTAATCGAGAGGAGATCAGGGCATGTATCACTCGTGGGAGCAGATGTATGGGAAGATAGGGTCGCAGCCTCTGTACTAGATGAAGTTGGTACCAAGCTGCCCGGCTCACTGCAGAAACCTGAGCCTCCATAGACAGCTGGGAGTCCAAGATGACCCCGAGACTGCGGACCTGGTCCTTCAGGGGCAAACTCACCCCATTAAGTATCAGGTCAAAATCACCCAACCTTCCCTTGTCCCCCACTAATAATACCTCAGTCTTATCGGGGTTCAGCTTCAGCCTGTTCTCTCCCATCCATCCACTTACGGACTCCAGGCACTTGGACAAGGTATCCACAGCCAACTCTGGTGAAGATTTAAATGAGAGATAGAGCTGCGTGTCATCCGCATATTGGTGACACTGCAGCCCAAAACTCCTGATGATGGCTCCCAGCAGTTTCATATAAATGTTAAATAGCATGGGAGAGAGGATAGAACCCTGTGGCACACCACAGTTGAGGGGCCAAGGGTCTGAAACCTCATCCCCCAACACTACCCGTTGATACCTACCGGAGAGATAGGAACGGAACCACTGTAAAACAGTGCCTCCTATTCCCAGTCCCTCCAGGCGACTCAACAGGATACCGTGATCGACGGTATCGAAAGCCGCTGAGAGGTCCAGGAGGACGAGGAAGGTATGTTCTCCCCTATCCAACGCCCTCCTCATATCATCCACCAGAGCGACCAAGGCTGTTTCAGTTCCGTGTCCAGTCCTGAAGCCCGACTGGAAAGGATCTAAATAATCTGCTTCCTCCAAGTGTGTCTGTAGCTGCTTTGCCACCACTTAAAGATGACAATCATCTTTAAGTGGTGTACAAGTATCTCAACAATACAATAAATGCTGAAAAAATCTGTACCAGAATTACACACTTATAAATAACCACTTATTTATTACAGAATACGTTTCGCAAGCTAAGCACTGATTGAATCTGGGACTCACATTAACAGCTGAAAAAGGAATGCCTCATCCAAAAGTCAGCAAACTATGAATGAGCACAGAGAACCCTCTGATTCATTGTGTAATCATAGGGGATTTAAGTAAATGAAGATAAAAATCAACCAGTCAGATACAAAAAAAAGGGAAGAGGTATCAAAGATGAATGCTTTTTAAATATGTTTTCAAATATTTAAACAGTTCTTGAAAGTGCAACATTACCAAATGTCTTCTTTGGTAATGTCTGCTTTCTACAATGGCATGGATGATGACATGTCTCATTCACTAGATCTGGAAATAGATTTTCTTATTAGGAACATTCATCACTTTCAATTGCCCATTCAGAGCTAAAATCATTAATGACAGGGAATTATCTCTTCATAATAGGGCCATGAATATGCAGCTCCTTTGTACTATCATAGACTTAAGCATTTTGTGAATGAATGGTGAAAATGGAAATGGACTGCCCTTAAGTCGATTCTGACTTAGGGCAGCCCTATGAATAGGGCTTTCATGGTAAGCAGTATTCAGAGGTGGTTTACCATTGCCTTCCTCTGAGGATGAGAGGCAGTGACTGGCCTCAGGTGACCCAGTGAGCTTCATGGCTATGTGGGGATTTGAACCCTGGTCTCCCAGGTTGTAGTACAACACTTTAACCACTAAGCCACAATATTGATTGAAAAAAAGTTGCTTAATCATCTTCATTTCTGAAAGATGTGCAGAGTAAACATCTCTGAACAGTAAATATCTTTAAAAGAACATTTGGGATTGACTTGAACATTAATGTTTGGGGACCTGTTTTTGGACACTTTTACTCTGCGGTCTGCATACAGTTGTCAAAAATTGTGGTCAAGACACAATTAACCATTTTTAAGCCAATCAAAGCAAACACCAAAAACTGGTTTCCTCTCCGCCCAGAAATAATAATAATAATAATAGCAAGAGAGCCAATGTGATTGTTGTGGTTACAGTTTTAGACTGGGGAGATCCCAAGTTAATGATTACTTAGTCATGAAGGTTACTGGTTACTTTGGTCCAGTCACTATCTCTTACCCCAACCTGCCTCAAAAGTTTGTAGTAAGAATAAAATGGTGGTGGTGTGAGTTGCAAGGGGAGAGTACTATGAAGAGTACACTATGTTGAGTTCCTTGGAGGAAAGGTGGAATGAAAATTAATGAATAATCATCCAGCCTTCACAGTTCTTTGCATTATCTAAGTAATCCTTACAATCGTACTATAAGGTAGGCCTCTGCGATTGAGAAAATACCTGCTTGCCGAGATCACCGAGTACATTTATGACTGAAACATCCACGTTCATACTCTAAGGCAGGGATGGTGAACCATTTTTGGCCCTGTGGGCCAGATCTTTTTCTCTCAGCCCAGCGGATTAGCTTTGGCAGGTGAATGGGACTGCCCACCCAAAGTTGGCCTACGAGGGGGGGGGAGATACTGCCCAAGTAGAATTGAACTCCCCATGGGCCAAATGGAGATAAGCCAGGCTTGGCCCATGGACCGGATTTTCCCAACCCCTGCTCTGTCAAAGCTAGGAACCAGTAAGGTAGAAATAAAGTGCTGCTATTGAGAAATACATAGGCAAGTAAAACAAGCTGATAAGCTTCCAATTAAACATCCATAAATAAGGAACTTCAATCATTCCAGTTATTAATGGCTGTCAATTACACATGACTAAAGTGCTCCAAATATTCCAGTTGTTAATGAGATCTCCTGGGCTGAAACCCATTTTGTGCTTCCTCAGATTGAAAAATGGAGACTGTACAGGGATGGCAGTTTTCTTAATTTCCTATTGCCTCACATTCTTATCTGACACATTCCTTTCTTCAGGAAATGTCCTGAGACTAAATCCTGTTGCCCATCTACATGTACCACACAGACATGAGAGGATAACTTCAATAGTTGTATCCTCATCCACATAATCCAGGGGATGAAATTTTCACAAGAAAAAGAATTTCAATGCTGCCTTGAAATTGGTGTCTCAGAAGAAATCTTGTTCCTTCAGTCAGCTTTTGTTTGAAAAAAGCATGGGGGATTTTTTTTTATTTATCCCAATACATTAATGTTGGCTGGGACCAAAAAAAAAAAAAAAAGGAACCCCATGGCAAGCAAATCAATAGATTTCAGGGAGTATATGCTTGTTTGTTTTGTACCAGGCTTATTTTGGTTTTCAACAAGAAAACTCTGTCTGGGCACTTAAATCTATATTCTATCATCAAAACACGGAAAGAAAGCTAAATGGAAATTTAGAGACAAATGTTTATTACTGTACAGGTGACAAAACTAGAAGGTGTGCATTATAGGTCTACTTTGGTGTAACTTCTGCAATGAAAAGTGTATTGGGGTGTAATTTTACTCCCAAAGATTTGGGTTGAAACAGTGCAGTGCAGCAGTGCTTTACATTAACTCAGAAATTAATCCCCATGGGGTTCAACGAGGCTTACAGGCAAGCGTGTGTAGGACTGGAACCTTAATCCTATTGATTTCAGTGGGAGAGACTTGGTTATATGCTTTACTTTCCCATTATCATCAATGATCTGAAAACTAAGTTCCTGTAGTCACTACACTGCACAAGCTTCTACGTTTCATTGAGTTACATTCATGATTTATCCCAGAATGTCCATCTGATGTACTGGTGTCTCTGGGATAGGGAAGGAAGGTAGGTAAGAAGGAAAGGGGGGAAAACCCATGCTTTCATTGATTCAAGAGTATTTTTAATTACTAAAATGATAGTTTTAAATGATTAATCCCATTTGTATCCTGTTCCTGTTAGGATCTAAGCACAGCATACATAATCATTACAATTTATTCTTACAACAACCCTATGAGGCAAGTGTGGCTGTCTGGCTCAAGGTCAGCCTGTGAGCATCATGACTGACTGGGATTCGACCTCTGGTCTCATCAGACAAAATCCAGTGCTCTATGTAGTACACCAAACCAGCTCTAAGGTGAGCCCTCTCCTTCCCCCATCCGACTATGTGAAGTTGACAGAGAATTTAATATTGCTCAGTTATCACCTGTAAGAGAATAGCGCAGTACACAAACTATCAGAGGACCGAGCAGTGGGGAATGTTAAGAAAAGCCTGTCAGTGAGTTGTTAGGCATATCACATTCTGCTTTTATTGACAGAGGCATGCCACGGCTTAGGTGGTATGTCAATGCCAAAAAGACAGCTTGTGATAAGCCTTTCATTTCACCGAGTCATTCCACAAGCCACAAAATGTTGTTAACATGAACAACAAAATATGCCATACAAACTTGAGCAAGTAAGTTTCTCAACTTTATAGTACAAATCCTGATTGGGAAAAACTGCAATGATCTGGATCCAATATTTGGGGGAAATTAGCAGCTGATTTACTTCTGCTGTGGATCCATCCATCCACATTAAGCTTCAACATGTGCAGCCTGGTTTGGAACTTTGGAACACCCACTTAGTAAAATAGCACTACTCTTCCTAGCAAAGATGCCAAGGTTTGCAGCCTAGTAGTGCATTATCCTACACATGTTTAATTCCCAGGGGTGTAGTTGTCCAGGGTCCCAGAGGGTCTTTTTTGGGAGCAGAATCCCTATGTATCCAGCATCCTATGAGAAAATCAGCATGAAAGGGGAATGTGTTAGCCACTGAGAAGAGTCTTCTAACCTGCTTCCTTGCCCTTTCCTGCTGATTGGGCCCAATCAGAGCAAAAGGAGGTGAGTGAGCACTGAGAAGACTCTTCTCAGTAGCTGACATTCTCCCCTTTCATACTTATTAGTTTCTCGGGGTATCTGTTGTTGTGGGAGAAGGTGTTAACAAGGATCTCATTCTCAACCAATAGGAAAAAAGGGATGTGTATGGCTGTGACAAATATGAAGGAACCCTACACTTTTGAATTTGCCACTACACTACTGTTAATACCATGATTTTGCCTGTTGTTGAACTCAGATATTTGGCAGGCATAACTGGGTCAAACTGAACTCTATGGTCTTGTCCCCCCACCCCACCCTACTCTAAATTATCTCCTTGTCTTTCTTATACGAACAGTAAGTCAGCATTTTGACTCTGAAACAGGCCAGACACCCTCTTTCCAAAGCCCCAAGGTATCTACATATTAGAAACATTAATTTTCTGTTGCTCCTACTGGTAGGACCTAAACCTATGGATTCAAATTACAAGAAAAGGGGATTTAGTCCAAGCATTGGAAAGAACATCCTGACAGTACGAGGTGTTTGAAAGTGGGCTGCCTCCCTTAGAAGATGGTGAACTCAGGTTTTTAAGCAGAGGCCAGATGGCTACCTAGCAGGGAAGTCGTACTAGTGGGTTTCCTGCATTGGCAGGTTCTTCCAACTCTCTGAATCTATAGTTTATAACAACTGAATTGTCAGTCTTGAAATTCCTTTTCCTTCATTTTTGGTCTACTCTTTTGAGACATAAATAGCTTGTCCTAAAAAGGACAGCAAGGCATATGGTCCTGAAAATACACACAAAAAGATTGAACAAGCAAGTGCCAAGTGGACACAGGAGAAAGTGAAATTCTAACCAGACCACTTTTTTTGTCCAAAACTTTGGTATAAAAACCCAGCTCATGACCTGTGCATTTAAATCTGCCAAGTTAAACAGAACAGTCCAGATAGTGTGCAAGCAGTGCTGCCCTTATAATGAATGCTCCTCTGCAGACTATTTTTCTTAGTTATATATTGTTTGAACCAGGGCTGCAATGGAAGACAGGAAACAAATTATTATAAAAATGTTCATTTGCAAGCACTGCTGTATATTGTATAACTGTAGTGTAGTCACTGTGCAGGTGATATATTAAATGTCTTCTGCATTCGTAGCATCCATGGGAGAAGACAGAGAGGATGGAGTCTATGGATTTTTTGAATAGCTGCACTTAGCAGCAAAATAAATGGCCGATATATTTAAATGTCATATTTTCATAAGTACACTTGGATGAAGCCCAAGAACATGATCTTCCAAATGTGGTAAGCAGCTTAGGAAGGAAGAATCTGTGAGTTTTGGTTTTCTCCGTTTCTCATTTTTCCCCCATCTTGAGTTCAGTTTGTCCTGTCCCACATCAGTTTGTATTTTTTTTTAAAAAAAAATGTCTGCACAAACATTTGTGTACACCAACATGTACATTTCTCATAATATATGCATCTTTTCATGCAACTTTGCCTAGCATACACATTTTTGCAAGCAATTTTCCCTAATATATTGCAATTTTGTTTGTTTTTCCATAATATGTGCATCTTTGTGCGCAATTTTCATGGTACATTGTTGCATGCATCCCAATCTTCCAGTGGTGAGAGATTTCCAGGGGTTCTAGTGCTTACCCAGGGTTCAATTTCCTTGGCATGTAGGTCAGCGGAGACTGCAATGTCTTTAGAATATATGGTTATATTTACATAT